>NC_053155.1:90783821-91474446 GCF_016835505.1 Polypterus senegalus | reverse complement strand
AAGTAGATTCAGAAAGGGGAATACATTTTTACTATGTTTATATTTTTATGTCGTATGATGGGGCATATCAGTATTTTTCAGTTAGATGCTGGACAACAATTGCACATCATCTCTTACACCGGACATGACAAGCATGATATTGATCAAGCTAACAAGTCCGATATGATGCTAGCCAGGTTTATTCAACTAATAAATCCAGTCAACTCTTGAAGACATTTATATTAAATTTTTATATGTTACTGGAAGCAAATAATGCAAGATATTTTCTATTTAGGGTTATGTTTGCTGTTGTTTTATGGATTAAATGGCAGGATAAAAAGAGAACAAGTTGAAGTCTTTGAAACTGAAAAATATTACAATAGTCAGTTCGGCTACAAGGAGCATGCAGGATGTGAGCCCCGATCTCCTTGTCGTGTGACAGCACAACCACTATGCCACTCCAGTTATTGACATGTTAAGCCAAAAAAGCCCCTTTGAGTTGCCACATGCAGGGAATGTTTGTTCATCATTATATCATCTAGTTGCTCCAGTCTTACCAATCCGTTGATGCAGTGGAGATAATCCCAAATTGAGGAAATAAAATTAAACCTGATTTGCTAGAAATTCATTATTACGAACAATGCAGATATGGGAGGTCATAATGTGTCATTTTTTAAAAGTAAAATCAGGCTGCAAAATGAATGACTTTCATTTAATAAGTTCAATATTTTTTGGTGCAATTTATACTTACTGTATGTGAAGCTCACCCATTGGTGTATTGGGGCCAGTCTGCTAGTGGGATGATCACTGTTCAAGTATGATGTGAGCCATAACACCACGTTCATTTCAGATTGGGTACCAACGATTTCTAGCTTAAATGTGGGCTCTGTACACAACTCTGTAACATGAAAACTGCCTGAACCCCTCAGAATTGAGATGAATGCCCAGACTGATTTTACATTTAGGTAGACAACAATCTGGAAACTGTAAGACTCAAGTGAAAAATGTAACTAAATGAAAGCTTAGTTTGGTGATTAAATGAGTGAGTTTGCCTCTGGAGCAATAAAGTGTGATCAAGCAATTTGTTTATTATTTTCAACATTTGCAGTGGAGATAACACACAAAGCCATTGTACTTTTGTTCACTAATTTCAGAGGGCAGGACTTGTGTCCATATCACAGAGGGAAATGAGTTACAGTGAACGTTTTGTGAATGCATTCCAAAGCGCTTTTTTACACAAAGAGTTGTGGGACTCTGGAAAAAATTGCTGATACATGTAGTTGAAGCAGAAACCTTGACAATCTTTAAGAAGAATCTGGATGAGGTATTGGGACTGCTTAGCTTTAGATAAACAAATGGGTTTGATGGACTGAATGGTGTCTCCTCGTTTGTCGAATTTCTTATGCTCGCATGAGTGACTTGACCTGTCATGTGAGATTACAGCAACACTCAGATAAAATGAGTCTGTTATAAAATGAGTAATCACCGTTAAAAACCTGAACAAAAGAGAGTTTTGCTTTATTCATCCATCCATTATCCAACCCGCTATATTCTAATACAGAGTCACGGGGGTCTGCTGGAGCCAATCCCAGCCAACACAGGGTGCAAGGCAGGATACAAACCCTAGACAGGGCGCCAGCCCACCGCAGGGCACACACACACATGCCAAGCACACACTAGGAACAATTTAGGATCACCAATGCATCTAATCTGCATGTCTCTGGACTGTGGGTTGAAACCAGAGCAGCCAGATAAAACCCATGCAGACACGGGGAGAACATGCAAACCCCACGCAGGGCCTGGGTATCATAAATGCGAGGCAGCAGCGCTACCACTGCACCACCGTGCCCCCATTAGCCCCCCCTATAGCTCATCTAATTAAAATGGTTACCTTTACACTCTTAAAAGCATTCAAGATCGTACCATGCAATGAGAAACTTCATCTTTTTTTGCTTACTGTTTAATCTATGATTAGAATTCATCCACTAAAACACTTTGTATGTGTAACAGCCATAAACTAGTAGCATTTGTAAAAAGGCAGCTGGGCCTGTCATGTTCAAAGTGTTATACTCTACTGTAGATCCAAAATGTCTGTTACACTAGGACAAGCAATGCTAGCATGTGTCTGATCCATTGTTGAAATTATATACAGTAGTATAAACAATTTACCTGCAGACTCCCTTCCCACTCAACATCATTGTCTGCTGTAGTTCACTAAAAGAATTTTATTATTGCCATTACTATTTTTTTGGCTAAATTAATGGCTCATTTTTTGTAGCACTTAGAAATGAAAAATACGGCTATCTGCCTTACATTTTCAGGCAAGTATAATGAAAAATGACATAGCCCATTTTTAATTAATAAGCCTGAAAATGAATTAATGTAGCTCACAGTTGCAAATACACCTTCACAAGTCTAAACCTTCTAGGTTAAAATTCCTAAACTTTCTTATGCAGAACAGATGGATTCTATGAAGAATCTTTTTTTCTTTCTTAGTTAAAAAAGTTGGGCATGTTTTCAACATTTTCTTAAACTTTTGGGCACTGTGATATATCCTAATTTAAACCAGACAGGGAGAGAATGAGAGGAGTGGCTTTCTACTGACCTAGTCAGTCACCTAGTGGATAAACCGATTCATTAATTAGAGACCAGGCTCTGTGAAAACTGTCTCTTGTACAATGACCAAAAGATACCCTGTCATCTGAACAATACTCACACAACTTCAGCCTCATTGTTTCTTTTAGAACAAGAAATTGATCAGCGTCTCCTGGTGTTCTTAAGTTGCATCATGCTTGTCATAAAGCACTTGTCTGTGGAGTGTAACTGGCAGGAGAATTGAAAGTTGATGCCATATCTGGCTTGCTGAACCAAATCAAATAGCATGCATGTGAAGAGGACAATTGACACACCCTGTTTGATCTTAATACCTGATTCTTTTTATCACTCTTAAGTCAAACATTGGAGACTAGTTTAGTGACTCTTCTATTAAACTTGTAAAGATGGAAAGTGACAGGAAGAGATACTGGGCAGCAAAGCTAGGGATAAAACTCATGTTCAAAGTATGCATTTCACTTTTACAGTCTGACATGCTGTTTCATTTTTAAAAAATCACATCCAATTCACAAGACACTGATTTACAAAATTACAATAAAATGAAAGTTGTGAAATATGCACTTATTCTTTTGCTGTAAGGCATGCTTGTGTAATTTTTTTTTTGTTTAGTGAATTCATGTTGTGATTAGTTTGCTTGGTTGGGGTTTAGAAAGAAGCAGAACAACCAGACAGTTCATTGTGCATGGTTCTACAACTGCTACCTGTGCTGCTGCTGGTGCCAGTCTAGACTGTGATGCTTTGTAACTTTACACTGTCAAGTACCTGAAGTATTAATACTTGTTTGGATATGTGACCCTATTGTCCATATCATATCATATAATTAAAAAAATATTTTAAAAATTAATTTATGTATTTTTAAAAATTTTCAAAAGGAGTTTTGTTTTGTATTCACTACAATTCACAATGTAACCTTGTAAATAATCAATAGCTTCTTTTTGGCCTCTCTTTCTGAATGCTCACTATAAAGATAATAAACATTGATAGAATTAGTAGAGGTTAGTACTAATTAGTAAGTTTACCTCATCTAACTAGCAAATACAGCATTTGTTTCACACCTAGAGTTAAGATTATTAACTGACAAGCATTGTAATGTCCAGCAGCAGCCATGTAAAACAGGACACAGAAAAGGAGGAAACTTCATTTTCCTCAGTGCAACAGACTTTCATATTGAAGACAGAAAGACAATAAGATTGCCGATAAATGGAAGATAATATTGCCAATAAATAAGAGAGATGGATAGAGATGAGAAGTGAAGATGGACTTAGCATGCATCACAGGTATAGTAATGCACTTCCCATTCCTTCTTTTTATTTATTTTTTGCTGTGATCCTGACAGCAAGAGGAGCTCAGAAAGACTTGCAATAGAAACTATAAAAGTGCCTAAAGACATCTCATGGTCACCTCAGGAAATGTATATGTGTATATGTGGTCTCCCTCATTCTGGCAAGTGTCTTCTTGCTGCAAGAATAATGAAGATCTATCAAATGCAATTAGATATGCTACAGAAAATACTGTAACTAGTTCATTTGCTTTTCACAGAAAGGCCTCTCTTCTGTCTCACACATAATACAGAGTAAAAGTACTGATAGACAGCATGTCTACTAAATGAAAATGTTAGACAAAACTCTACTTAATGATCACTCAATAAAAAAGTAAATACATGGGAAAGGTCTACCCAGGAACCTGACTGACTCAGCTCTCTCATTTTCCCATTACAGTTAATAACATTATGTTTTCAGTGACACCAAATGTACCAAACTGTGAGAAGGCTTGGTGACATATATCCCATATATATATAAAATTTTTAGTTGAGTGAAAACTGGCCATTCTGGCTTAGTTTTAACCACTGATTGTTACGTAATAAGTAATTTGCTCAGTTGGAAGTAGTTCAGTCTTCATAATTCAAAAATATGTAATTTTATATAGAAAACAGAAAATGATCTCCTATTGCTTTAACTTAAATACTTTGTGTAGTTAAGTTGTTTGAAATGACAAGTCAACAATGCAAATATGGTACTTATCTATGGAAGGTCACATGGCCAACAATGCTGTCAACAAAAACTATATCATGAAGACAAAATACAATGAAAAATAAATCCATTTTGAGGGTTTTGAAAGTACAAGCTGTTGAAGGCTAAAAGATTTAGAAATCAATAACTAAAATTGCAAACATGTGGCATTATAAGGATTTTTTTGTGCTCCAAATTGAGTATCCAGGTGAAAGAGTTAATACATAAAGGCATTAAAAGATGTCTATGGTGATTCTAAAACCTGAGCCGAGAGAGAAAACTGGATACAACAACATCTGGGAAGACGTTTAACAACTAAGGGATTTTATAAGAGAGGAAAATTTAAGGTATTCTCTAAAATGCTTATATCAAACCTCTACATATCTTAAGACAAATTAGAAGGCAATACTAGGATCTGAAAAGATAAAAACTGATCCTTTTGACATCTGTACTTAGTCCGAGATTAACATGTTATCATGAAGAAGAAAAAACAAAACCCAAAACTATCCATATTTGGAAGCCTGAATGCAACATCCTGCAATAGTAATGCTTATCAGCCTCAGGGTCCAAAAGACCAGTGAAAAGAGAAGGTAATATAAATGGAGCAAACAATGTAGAAGATTAAAATAACAATAACATAAAACATAACATCAAAGCCATGTTTAGTAGTTTGAAACCAAAAAGTACATTTTGAAGAATGAAACTTACTTCACCTAAGAATATATGGCAAAGAGTTTTAAAAATTGCTTTTGGTCAGATATCGCAATTCAGCTTGAGGAACTGTGAGCAATTTGTGCAAAATAGTAGTACAAAATTGCCTAGTGCCACAATGAAAAACAACAACAATAACAACAACATTTATTTATATAGCACATTTTCATACAAATGATGTAGCTCAAAGTGCTTTACATAAAAATAAAATAGGCAATACTAAGTAACAAAGAATACAGTGAGGTTCAATGGCCAGGAGGACAGAAAAAAACAAAACAAAACAAAAACTCCAGATGGCTGGAGAAAAAAACAAAATCTGCAGAGGTTCCGAGGCCACGAGACCACCCGGCGCCCACTGGGCATTGCACCTAACATAAATGATCTAAATCAGTCCTCATGGTTTACAGGCTTTATGTGGAAGAATTAGAGGATAATGGTCATGCGGGCATCTGGCCTTCAACCCATCAATGTAGGGACTTGCATGGTGCCTTGGTCAGGTGGCAGATCGCCACCACAGAAAACTGGAAAAAGAACAATAGGGGTTAGTACAGATTGCAGAAAAATGATAATTAAATGCATATACAGAATATCAGGGTTACACTAAAATAAAGCTATGAGATAGCCATGTTAAACTAATGGGATTTTAGCAGTTTTTCAAAGTGTTCCACCACATTAGTCTGTGAATTTCTATCGGTAAGCTATTCCAGATTTTAGGTGCATAACAGCAGAAGGCTGCCTCACCATTTCTTTTAAGTTTAGCTCAACCTAAAATGAACTTACCCAATATTGGTACATACTGTTGACGCAGGGAGTACACTGGTCACAGAGGAAGTGTTGGGGCACCAACTTTAATATATACACAGTCCTTTAACCAAAACAGGTGCTCAATGACGCATTCAATAAAGTAAAATGAAAAAAGCAGGTGAACTAAAAATTAAAAAGAGGCTTCTTCAATCTTTTCTCGGGTGCGTCACTTTCTGGTACGAGCTCCAGTCTGCCCTCTCTTGAGTAAGACATGCCATGCCAGGAGCATCTTGTTTATATAGTAGTGGATCACAAGGGGTGGAGTCAATTTCTGTTGGTGGGCAGTTTCTTAGAGCTGTGGGAGGAAAGACAGATGTTACCATCAGTGACCATTTCTCAACATGTTCTGGACTGTTAGTGCTTACCTTAGGTGAGCCCGAAAGGCAAGCCTCAGACACGTATGTGTAACAATACATTAGTATTTGCGGGTCACCTGACTCCCAATAACACAAATTTGAAGAGCAATTAAAATTTTCTCTAAATAAGATAAGAAAGGGGGTGGCACAGTGGTAGTGCTGCTGCCTCGCAGTTAGGAGACCCAGGTTTGCTTCCCGGGTCCTCCCTGCGTGGAGTTTGCATGTTCTCCCGTGTCTGCGTGGGTTTCCTCCGGCGCTCAGTTTCCTCCCACAATCCAAAGACATGCAGGTTAGGTGGATTGGCGATTCTGAATTGGCCCTAGTGTGTGCTTGGTGCGTGGGTGTGTTTGTGTGTGTCCTGCGGTGGGTTGGCACCCTGCCCGGGATTGGTTTGTGCCCTGTGTTGGCTGGGATTGGCTCCAGCAGACCCCTGTGTTCAGATTCAGCGGGTTGGATAATGGATGGATGGAAGATAAGAAAATCGATGAATGAAATTTACAGTAGCTTCACTGTAGCATATTTGATCATTATTATTATTCCTGTTTGTAGAGTTTTATAGTAGAGTGTTTAAATACATTTAAAGACTTGGAATAATGAAATTATTATAATAATGAGATCAATGGGGCACCTATAGATGATAAACTTTTTATTATCATAACTCACTCTGCGACATTTAATAACTTACTATAAAATCTCTTTGTTCTTTCTTACTATAGGATAGGTTTGACTATTAGTGTTTTGTATGAGGACCCCATTGCAAATCATTGCATTTAAAGAGAGTGCTTTGTTTAAAAGGCAGTAATCATAATAACACTTCAGTCTTTCACATTAACCTGCCATTCCACAAATGTATAAAGTCAAAGCAATTAAAAATCATACAAATTTACTTATTTAATTTTAACAGAGATCTCTTAGATATTCTATGGTTGTATTAACTAAATTTTCTTTCCTTTCTGTTAAGCATATTGTAATAATTTATGTTGACAGGATTAATTCTCCATCCAGAGTCTTAACAAAAATGGCTGACTATGTGAATGGTTTCATCCACTACCTTATGGCTAGCATTATGTTTTTCTTTAAATTCAAAAAGAACTTGTTTTCATGGAAAGAGATGTTTAATAATGCTGGACACAATAATGAGTATCTATAAATAAAGCTAGAAATAATATAATTTTATAAGGCAACTCACTGTAACAAATATTTACAGTATAGTCTTTATGTATTTTAGTGAAAGATACACATTTGGTGAGTCTATAGGCATTGTCCAGTTCCTTCTTGTTAGCAAGTAAATAACGGTTAAAATATTGTAATGAAATGTTTGAACTGAACTTTAATGCATTTGTTCTTGCCATTTGTGTGGATATGTTGAAAGATGCTGCATAAACTTGAAGCTAAATTTAAAGTTAGAAGATCCAGAGTGTCCTATACAGAGTGGTATGTTTTTAGAATATTAATGGGCAGATTACAGCTGCCAAAATCATTAATTTTCTTAGCAACTTAAGTATTACTGATAGTGTTGCTAAGGCTGGCTTACATTGGGTGAAGTGGAACTTCCTTCTCTGATGTCTGTCTGGAACACTATTTTCTTGTTCTTGACGAGACTCAGAAAAAAAGGACGTAAAACAGAATAATTTCTAACAGTATTGCTTGAGCAGGTATGGGCTCTTTTGCAGCAACTGTTTTTGGCTGACACCTACATAGAGCAGAAGCTAGACTTTTATTTATTTATCTTTTTTTTGTTGGTCATATTTTTATAAAGATAAACCAGAAGAAACATTATAAACAATAGCAATAACTTTACCGTGCACTGCCAGTATATTAAGAGTTGTGAACTTTTTGAATCATTGAATTCTGGGTAAAAACCTTGAGGGTGTAACAAATATGTAGCTATGTTGCTTCACACTGAACCTGTGAACTCAATATATCTACTGAGTTTTGTCTTAATTTAATCAGTGAATTAACATCCAAAACATTTATCAGTAAGCCTACAACTAATTTGTTTTTGATCTGGCGTTTTACAAAAACTTCCCATATTGTTAAAGATGGATTAAACCTATCAAGTATTCACAGCAGTGCCCCTGAAATGCCCAGAGCAGAAAACTAAAAGAGGTAAAGCATGCAAAATATGAAGTGAGCATTAAACATGGCTAGTGTTGGGGATTCCATCTGTAAAGGTGATGTGTGCAAAATGCAGATCATCAGTGAGTAACAGTGAACTGAATGCTAAACAAGTCAGTAAATATACTGCTTCTGAGTAAATGCCCTTTTTATTCAGCTCTCAATGAATCATAAATGAGTTGAATCCCAAAGCTGCACAGCCTGTACATTCAGGTCACTGAAAAGGCATCTGCATCATTATCACAAGTTAAACGCTTATTGCAAACATTTCTTTAAAAATGAGGATTCATAAATTCTGCTTTCATTTTTGTCCACATAGCAGCATTGAAATGTTGGAAGTTTTTTTTTGTTTTTGGTAACAGAACTGAGACAACATTTTGTTACTTGATAAAATATATTAGTGAATCAGTTGAGTCAGTGACCAGGATGTTTCCATTCAGCTGAACCAAATGACTGAATTCACTTTGGTGAACACCTAAATGGCTATTACTAGGTAGCATTACCACAATGCACAACATACCTTTTTTATTTGTTCATATAACAGAGAATTGAGTTTGTGGAAAAATAAGTATGTGCAGTAAAAATGCAACTGAGAATCTGTGTTTGTATTGGCTGGCTAAGGAAATTCCCCTGTGTCATGGTCAGGGCTGAGAATGACTTGCAGCTACAACACTCGTCACATGAAAGATTTCTGAATCACACACATACACGCATGTACATTGAGCTCAGATACAAGTTTGAGTCCTGTCACCATGGAGCTGGTATGTGTCGGTTTACTTTAGTTTTCTTTCACAGCGCAGCCTATGTGAGCACAGCTGTTAAGCTGAGGGCTTTATGTCCACAGCTGCTCTCTGCCTTGATTTAACTTCTCCCTACCCTTGGAAAATGCATACATGGATAGAGACATACAGTATATGCATTCATTTCATTTTCTAATATACTTAAGGGTGCTGGAGCCTATCCCACCTAGCCAAACCCTGGACAGGACACCACTCCATCACAGGGCAAACACACACATATATCCACACACCAAATACACACTAGGGCCAGTTAAGTGTCACTAATCCACCTAACCTGCATGTCTTTGGGAAGTGGTAGGAAACCGGAGCACCCAAAGGAAACCCACACAGACACGGGGAGAATGTGTAAACTCCACACAGGGGTGTGAACCTGGTCTCCTTACTGTGAGGCAGCAGCACTGCCATTGTGCCACCCGACGTACAGCATATATGCCCTTGTTAATATCAGTTTTTGGTGACAGTTCAGCGATAGAATCAGGATAATTTTAAGTAGACAATCAAGAAGAGACCAAACCTGCCCTGGTGTACAATGCACAAGAAAATCTGATATTCAATTGGTTCACTTTTTTTTTTTTAAAACAACAGTAGCATTCTAGGATCAACCCTCTCTGAAAGTGAGAGACTTTTGTGTTGACTACTGCTGTAATACAATCATATAAAATTACTATCCAAACCCACCTAATGCAATTTAATTTTTATTATGTGTTACTAGAATTGTAGAAAGTAGTAGAACATATACTGTAATACAAATGCAACAAAAACAACTAAATGCATATCCACACATTTAAAAGAAAAATACAAGTAAAGTTCCTAACGGCTATATTAGGAGAGGTGATCAGTCAGGAGTGACTGACAGTTTATTCCCATTAAGCAGTAGTTTTCTATTATTGTGCACTTTCACCTACATATCGTTTCTCCACAGAGTGATTTGCTGCTGCATGCTGCATTTTGGGGCAGCATGGTGGCGCCGTGGGTTGTGCTGCTGCCTCGCAGTTAGGAGACCTGGCTTTGCTTCCCGGGTCCTCCCTGCGTGGAGTTTGCATGTTCTCCCTGTGTCTGCGTGGACTTCCACCAGGTACTCTGGTTTCCTCCCACAGTCCGAAGACAAACAGGTTAGGTGCATTGGCGATTCTAAATTGTCCCTAGTGTGTGCTTGGTGTGTGTGCGCACCCTGCGGTGGGCTGGCGCCCTGCCTGGGGTTTGTTTCCTGCCTTGTGCCCTATGTTGGCTGGGATTGACTGCAGTCAACCCTGTAGTTGGGTTATAGCGGGTTGATTATAACAATAATAGGCAAAATAACCTGATATTGTGAACTCAAAAGGGAGAAAGACAGAGCATCATGAGATTTAGGTAATATTATACCTGTAGCACTTTGTATTTCTGAACATTAATTTATTCATGTTGTAGGCTTTATCACTAATACCTCATAGAATAATTCTCAAAAATGATTCTGGCTGCCAGAGGCAGAGCTAAAAATATTAAGGGGGGCAGAAAAGAAAAAATAATTTTTCTAATTCTAATTCTACAGAAGACACTTCAATTAAAACATTTCAGCAAATAACTCATAAAATACATTTTTATAAAAATACCTGAAGACAACAGGTTAACAAAATAAAAACCAGAAATGAAAAGAATATATGTTTCTCCATGATTAAGTTTACAATTCAGATAAAAAAGGGTGATATAGTCTTTATCTGCATTGTATACAATGTCATTAGAGGCAGCACAATGGTGCAGTGGTAGCGCTGCTGCCTTGCAGTAAAGAGACCTGGGTTTCCTCCGGGTGCTCTGGTTTCCTCCCACACTCCAAAGACATGCAGGTTAGGTGCATCTGCAATCCTAAATTGTCCCTAGTGTGTGCTTTGTGTGTGTGTGTGCCCTGCGGTGGGCTGGCACCCTGCCCGGGGTTTGTTTCCTGGCTTGCGCCCTGTGTTGGCTGGAATTGGCACCAGCAGACCCCTTTAGTTAGGATATAGCGGGTTGGATAATGGATGGCAATGTCATTAGTGCCTTGTTGAGAATTATTATTTAACTAACTGGAATACACTCTTTTAGGAATTTTATGAAGTATGATTCTATCACCACTCATACTAACATGTTGCACCCTAATGTTATTAAAGCGTGAATTTAGAGCATATACTGTTAAACACATTTGGCTTCACTTAATTGTGCATCTTTTTAATATCATCTGCATGGTGGTTCTTCATTGTGTCAATTGATTGAAAACATAGCAACAGTTTAAAAGGCAATGAGTTTTGTTGCATGTGCTCAAAATCAAAGTCCTATCCCTGCACATTGATGCTTAATTGTAACTCTTGCTGTACTTTCACCATCACTTCTAATATTTTGTTATTTATTTATCTGCACAGATGTAATGGTTAGGTTACAAGGTCTACGTAATATTAATAAAATTGTAATGATCTACTAATAATTGCAGTATGCAGCAGATATAATCAATAATTAATATGTCACTGTGAATAGAATGTTGTTAAGTAATTGTGCAAATACATGTCCTTTTATTCCTCCTTGTATATTTAGCCTGCATACAAAAAAGTAGTTTACCCTGTACTGGGAATATAAGACCCTCTGTGAACAAGCCAATTTGAAATGTAAACTTACAGAGATAAACTAGAAAACAAGATTACAGATGGAGGTCTATAAACTGCCAAACTTTTTGATCAGACAGAAAAAATGGCATACAGTTGCGCTCCTAAGTTTACATACCCTAGCAGAAATTGTAAGATGTGTATCATACTTTAAAGAAAAGATGACTGATCAGGCAAAATACATTTCATTTAGTTTAATGGAATCAAAGTTAAACTAAAGGGAATCACAAAACATCAGAACCACTAAACAAAACATAGTAATAAGAAAAATGGTGACATGGTTCTTGTTCAATAGTTTGCATACCGTTAGTTCTTACTACTGTTTATTGCCCTCTTTAGCATCAATGATGGCATGCAGTCTTTTGTGATTGTTGTGGTGGGGCCCTTGATTTTCTGAGGTGCCTGTTCATCTTGGCAAAAGCATCCAGGTCCTGTAAATTTTCAGGTTGCCTTTCATGAGCTGCCTGTTTGAGATCTCACCGGAGTGTCTCAAAGGAATTCAGGTCAGGAGACTGTGATGGCCACTCCAGCACTTTCATTTTTTTCTGCTGTAGCCATCGAAGGGTCAGCTTGCAGTTGTGTTTTGGATCATTTGTAGCGCGGCTACATAGTAATAGTGTTGTCAATGTTAGTACTAAGTGCGTTTTGTTTCCATCGACCCGTTTGCTGTTTATGTGTGCGTCAGTGAATGTCGTCCCCGTAAATACAGGGGGACGGATGATGGAAAGAGACCACAGCCCCAAGATGGAAAGCACCTGTTTTCAATCACAATCAAGTACAACCAGTTCATCACTATATAAGTAATCAGGAGGGAAGAGAGAAAAAAGAGGAGAAAGACTAAGATCACAAGGTTTGTTGTGTAAATATATGGTGGTGTCACGTCGTTGCTTTGGTGGAGGGATATATATATATATATTTTTTTTTTTTCTTGTGTGTGAAATGTGCAGTAGTGTTTTGTTTGCCATGTAATATAACTAACCACCTACTTTTACATATCTGTTGTTGCGTGCCTATATTTAATGGGAAAAATTGTGTTTGTTAGAGGTACGGCTTGATTTTAGAAGGTTCACCTCAGTTATCTATCCAGACCACAGGTCTTGGAGGTGTAGCTGCTGGCTGGGTAAGGGGGTGGCCGTTACAGCTTGCAGTTGTGTTTTGGATCATTGTCATGCTGGAAGATCCAAGGCCATCCCATGAGCAGCTTCCCGATTGATGAATGCAATGCATCCATCAATTTATTTTCTGGTAACATTCATCTTGCCATCAATTTTCACTAAGTTACCTGTGCCACTGTAGGTCATTTCCAGAACATCCAACATAGACCCAATTCCATGCTTCACTTTAAGGATGGTGCACTTTTCATCATGGGCCTTGTTGCATCCTATCCAAACAGCATTTATGATTGTGACCATAAAGTTCAATTTTGGTCTCATCATTACAATGGACTTTGTTCCAGAAGATTGGAGGCTTTTATAGATGTGGTTTGGTATAGTGTAAGTGGGCTGCTCTGTAGTGTTGGTGCAGTAAGGACTTTTTTTCTTGCAACTCGATTATGCACCCCATTTTTGTTCAAATACCTCCTTATTGTGCATCTTGAAACAGCAACATCACTTGTTTGCAAAGAATCTTGGATCTCAGCTGAAGTGGTTTGTGGGTTTTTCTTGGCAGTTTGACAAAATAATCCTAGCAGTTGTGGCTGAAATTTTGGTTGGTCTACCTAACCGTGGGTTGCTAACAACAAAACCCCTAACTTTCCACTTTTTTATTAGAGTTTAAACAATACTGACATGCATTTTCAGATCACTGGATATTTATTTTATATCCTTTACCTGATTTTATACAAATCAACAATCTTTTCTTGCATATCCTTTGACAGTTCTTTTGTTGTCCCCATGGCTTGGTATTCAGTTAAGTCAGTGCAGCTCTGCATGAATTTAAATTGATTATTTATGCACAGACACTGATTACAATTAAAGAGGTTACTGGTATGGACACTCTCCGTTAATTACCCTTAATTTGAACCTGCATGTGCCAACCTGTTTGTATATTATCAGCCCCAGCACACAAGGGTATGTAAACTTTTGATCAGACCCATTTGGGTGATTTCAGTTATCATTATGATTTTAAAAATGGCACACACAATTAGGTGTTAATACATTGCTTTGCCTGACCACACTCCCATATTAAAAGAACATTTTTCTGCATGATTACTTGTATTTTCCAAACATTAGCCAATATTTCACAAATTCTGCCAGGGTATGTAAACCTATGAGCATGACTGTATATGCAGTAATTTGGCAAATAAAATTTAGATGAAATCAAGAAAGGGGGATGCTGCCATACACTGTTGCTGCACTCTCTATGCCAAAATTCTTTAACATCTTTTTCAAGCCATTCAACCTTTGGGCTTTTCTCTGAACCAAGCCATCTGGACACAACCATAGAGACAAAACCAAAACTTAAGCCTTACACTAATCTCTTTTTTAATTATGTGGATATGGTACTTTCATACCTGTTTGTTCCAAATTAAATAAGTGTCCAAGCTAATGATGTCTCAGTGCTTTGTCCTCTGTTATTTGTTTTGAGGTGGAGATAGATGTGCTTTTTAGGCTAGTTTAAGGGTACGAGATAAAGGAACATATTTTCCAAGAAATGTGCGTATCTAGCAAAACACAACTTTACCAGAGCACTGCTGTCTAATTTTATCAGCAAAGCCATGAACCAAGAAAGCGGACAAACATGTCTTGTACTGCAACATATCCTTCATAGCACAAACTGTGTGAAACATCTACTAAGAAATATTAAACGTTTAACCACTTCCCTGATCCCATGCCCTGGATTTTTGCAAAGCTCTTAACTCACAGTTTAATAATTTTGTCTTCTTTCCTTGTACAATGGAATGGCTAAACCTTATCATGAAAGTCACAAGAAACTAGAATGACTGAGTCACATATGTACTGCATAGATTTGCACAACCTGAACTGCCTTCAAGCCTTAAGTGGAAGTTTCGGAGCTGTTAAATAGAAACCCATAAAAAATGATAGAGTGGTATATTTATAAATTAATCACCAAGATGAAATGCAAGCATATGGCTTTACAAAAGAAACAAAGTATAAATGCTTTTTTATTTTCTTTTTCGGGAGGTCTAAGTAAAACTGTACAGTTGTCCACTTGAAGTTCAGACCCAGAATGAAGTAATATTATAGTGCCGCAGTCCATTAGTGATTTAATGTCTGTCAGTAATTTTAAATGTCAGAAAATCCAAAGAACTGTCAGCAGTAAATATAAAACACTGCCTACGATTTTATTTTCCTTTTCTTTCGGCAACTCATTACAGCTAAACTGTTTTCTTTAAGCTGAAAATAAAGACTGTATTATGGGAACTGGGTGTTTCTTCTTAGGCCACCACAGTGATGGTTGAAGGGTTTATACAAATGTCTTTCTAGAATATTTATAATCTGATGTTTGAAGTTCAGATTTTATGGGCGCAACGTGGCATTTATAAAAAATGGTGTGCAATAAGATGTCTGAAATACAGGCCTTAGGGAAAAGCAGCAAAGTTTGCTCTTGACAGTTGGAAAACTATGCTAACATTAGCAGTAAGTAGCGAAAATATCTTCTATAAGCATACCTGAAGCAATTCTAAAGGGCACAGTTGACAATCAGGAGACACTAACTGAGAGCCAAGAAGGACACTGACAGAAATAACCTGATACTGTGTGAACTGCAAGAACATATTGCCAAAATGCAGAAAAAAACATAAAAATCATATTTTCAGACTATCACTTTACTTGTCATTTCTGAAATGCTTTATTGATATAAATGGTTCTCACTATTACAGTATAAACTACATAATACTGTTGGCATTATTAAAAGAGTTTTTGATAATGCAACGTCAGCTAAACCAAGCTTTTTGATTACAGAAGATGCAGTATGGTGTACTCCAAGAACCAAGGGCATCACCAAAGGAAACCTTAACAAGAAAGAGAGCACTTCAGTGGCAATGATAAAACATTTCTTCATTTTGGTATAAGGAGAAAGGAGAGAATGGGAGGCAGGTAGAGACCATAAAGTAAGCAGACCAACCAGCATTGCTGAATATCCAATTCTGTATTAACGGAGGGAGAGAAAGCATAAACAACGCTAAAATAATCTGAAGCCATGTGTTCCTATAACCGCACAAAGACTGACGTCACAGGCTGAAAGATTGTCTGTGAAAATGTTGATATTGTTCCAGGAAAGACAGAAACCCAATAATATTAGATTGACCAGAGATTGACCAGAGGTGAAATGTTATATTATCTCTGTGTTATTCAAGGACTATCCATAATAAAACTAAACCAAATTCAAACACAAGGACGCTCATAAATGTACCCAACGTAGACAAACAGAGCACCTGCTGGATAGACCTAGAAAACCCACACAGGTAGTGAGGGAAAGTATTAGCAGATACCTCTGTTCAAGAAAACTTCAACTCTTACTTATAGTCTGAAAGGAAGCTAAAAGGAACTGTGGACAGATCGTTAATGATTTCTGTTGTGCTTGAAACATTAAGACCGATGACAGAGTTTCTCAACTACATTTTTTTTCTCAATTACAGTGTTTCTCAATTACATGGAAAAAAGTGACCCACTTTTTCCCATGTAAGTAAGGAGGGAGGAGGTCGAGTGCGATTGTCGGATCCACTACCATTATAAACTATAGCAACTCAAGACCCAAAAACAACTGACCCACTGGTTGGGAAACACTGGATGAGAAGACATAAACACAAACAGTAAGGAAGTCATCAAACTGAAGAAAGAGGAATTCCATGCAACTATAGTGGGAATTTGACTGAGAAATACTGACACACCAAAAAGGCATCAGCTGTGGGACTGGCCAAAGTGGAAGCCCATGTGTGAACAGATTTTGGTGAGACCATGTAGAACAGTCTCAAAGACCATATGGATCTAATAGACATTTTAAAAACCAAATTACCTCTCAGCAACTCTTTAATGCCTTGAAATTGTTTTCACTTTAGAAATGTGTTACAACATTCCAGATGCTTTTTTTAATAATGAGAAATAGTTTACGGGTATACCCAATAAACATGAGTAATCTTGTGCAATTTACTGATCCACCATGCTGTAAAACTATACCAGAAATAAAATCCTACATAAGCAAACAAATGAATTCTCAATATATGATAACTATAATCAATGTACTGTATAAGTCATACAGTACATAAAAATTAACTTTACGTTATCCTTCCATTATCAGAACCTTCTGATCTAATTCTGGGTCATAAAGGACATGCTCATATTAGATGCAAAGCTGGAACCAATCAGTCCCATGGTGCATAAAAAAATACTTTCTTTTCAATTAGTATGTCATTTTGCTTACCACTTATTGACGGAAGAAATTAAAATAGCATACTTATTTTTTGTGAGGCATGAGTCATAATACTAAACTGAGGCTTATTAGTCACACCAGAAAATTTTGAAAAAAATATAGTCAACTTATTTATTTTAGACTTTAAGATTCTTCTGATAGTGCAGTTCACTTGTTCGTAACAATATACATATTAAATATGATGAAAAATACTGTATACGTTGTGGAGACTGGCCCAGACACAGACAGGCAGACACGTTTATATCACCCACAAACACGTTTATTTACAATATTTACAGTCTTAAAGTTCACCACAAAACCCCCAAAATCCTGGCCACACAATGCCTTTCTCTTCAGACCGCCTCCTTCTCTCTTCTCCAGCTCAGTCCACTCCACTCCCAACTCTTGCCTCGAATGAAGGGAGGCGGCTCCTTTTATTATCACCTGCCCCTGTGTGGCGGAAGTGCCGGCTGCATCCCCGGAAGCACTCCGGGTGTCCCTGCTCTTCTTCCCCCTAGCACTTCCTGGTGTGGTGGAAGTGCTGAGGTCCAGGGCTCCAAAGGCATGGGGGCGTCCCCTGGCGGTGACCACGGGCCCCTACAGGGTGGAGCTTCAAAGCTCTGTACCTGTGGCTCCCAAAGCAACCAGGGTGGCGGCCCCCACATGATCCAAGGCGGGCGCACGCCTACTTCCGATCATTCATGGCGTCCCGGCCGGGTTGTCGCCCCTGACACCTCTGACAACGTATATTTACCTACAATATTATGTTTGTGTATATGTTTCTTTTTTATTAAAAAAGATGGCCTAATCTGTAAAAAATATCATAGCATCCATCAATAAAACAACTTCTTGGTGTTTGTTTTATACATGTAGATATTGTGGATTTGATGGATATTGTATTCTGCAATTCTATACACCTCACCATAAAGATGTAGCTTAAATATGCACAACACTAGTATCTCTAAGAGTTCAATACTGTATGAAATGAATGAGAAGCAATGTCAGCAAAACTTAAATGCCAACAAAGCATTGTGTACAGTTACAAAAAAGAAGAAAACCATAGATCCTCAAAATATTTAGAATACAATTATACTCTGGTTGCTATCATTGGTAACATAGTATTCCTATAAAAACAGTGTTTTATAAAGTTGACTATTTTAATAACAATAACATAATTGATTACTTTCTGTGATCTCTCTGTTATATCTTTATTAGTCAGTTTAAAAATCCTTGCAGATTAGGGTTGTAAAATGGCTGATGTGCAGTATTTCTCTATAAACTGAATTAATTAATTTTGTGCCACCCTCTGAAACTGGAATTTGTACTGCCTCACTGGCAGACCCCAGGATGTGCAGATTAGTAACATCAAGTCCTCCTTGTTGACCCTCAACAGAGGTAACCCACGGGGTAGTGTGCTGATCCTCACATGCACTCATTTTTCCTTGTCTCTCATATTATAAAAAAAATCTTGGCAGGGAGACCAGGGAGACAAGACGTGATCTACTCAGAAGACAATCTAACGCGTGACAAAGCAGTGAGACAGAAGGACAGCTGCTGTACAGGTTTTTAAATGATCTACGTGCAGAGTGACAAGCAGAATACACACTTTGGCAGAAGCAGCACAAAGCCAGTAGTTGATCCGTCTGCTTCTCCTTAGCGTGCGTTCAGCTCCCCCTCTTCACAACGCGAGCTGCAGAGACGTGAAGTGGCAGGAGTGTAGCGCGCCTCCTTCGTTGAGCAAATCGATTAAGACCAGATCATCTCGGAGAGACACTTTGACAACAAGCAAGTCTAGACATTACAACCTTAAGAAGCAAAACCCATGAGACGGTGACTTTTGCACGTCACACCCTACTTAAAAACAATTTAAAACAAGTTCACGGACATCTAACCTAGCAGTTGCTGGAATGCTTTTTGCAGACACATTTCATGTGCTCCCAGCTCTTAAAACAACGACAAGCAGAACACGCAACTCACCAGCAGCAGCAGCAAGACAGCAGCTGAACTGATCTGAACTGTTCAGACACCCCTTCACAATGCGAACAGTATTATAAATCCTGCGAGAAAGAGTTTTAACCACGCCCGGGGCAGTAAATAAAGGACAAATATTGTTTTTACAAAAGTTAAAGTAAAAATGAAAATAATGCATATGTAACAGTTCCCATGAAAATAGCAATCTCTTTAAATTGTAAACCAAACTGGGGAGTGGGTGAGCAAAGTAAGCAGGGAGCAGAGCCCCCTAGTTAAGAAATAAAATCTGTGTGAGTTTGTGTTTCTGAATGTAACTGTACTTTCTGTACTATTTATTTTCAGCTCATTTACCATGGAAATGATGAGATGACATTTTAACTTTTAAACTGCAATATTATATATTGTGAAACCTGGCCCCGGCACAGACAGACGGACAGCATATTTTTGCCCAACACACTTTATTTACACTATAAAAGTCCAGTGCACACTCACAAAACCCCAGTGCCTTCTGCACTGATTCCCCCAAGTCCAGGGCCCACAGTCTCTGTGCCTTTGTCCTGGCCGCCTCCCGTCCTCGCTCTCCAGCTCCGTCTGCTTCCTCCCGACTTCCACCAATCACTGGAGGGAGGCGGCCCCTTAAATAATGCCCCGGATGAGCCCCAGGTGCTTCCGCCTCTAGCCACGCCCAAGCGTGGCGGAAGTGTCGGCTGTCTTCCTGGCAGCTCTCCGGGTGCCACACAAAGTCTTCCCCCCGGCACTTCCTGGTGTGGCGGAAGTGCCGGGCTCCGGGATAATTAGGCACGGGCGCCGCCTGGCGGTGGCCACGGGTCCCTACAGGGCTGGGCTTCAAAGCCCTGTACCCGAGGCCCCCTGCCTAACCAGGACGGACGCCCCCACTCCGTCTGGAGGAGGCACTCGCCCTCCTCCGGTCCTCCAAGGCGTCCCGGCCGGGCTCCTGCCCGACCGGCAACCGCGGGGATAAACCGGCATCGGGGCGCCGCCTGGCGGTGACCACGGGCCCCTACAGGGAAGGGCTTCCATGCCCTCAACCCGTGGCCCCAACAGAACCAGGACGGGCGCCCTGCGGTCTGGAGGAGGCACAAGCCCTCCTCACGTCCTCCTGGCGTCCCGGCCGGCTCCGCCCGGCGGGGCCTAATATATAAGAAGTGTTTTTAATGTTAAGAAGCATCGTATATACTCGCAGATAAGTCAGGACTTCATTTTACCATATAATTTCTGGTATTTTATAAGGTCGTCGTATAAGTCGAATGCAGAAAACTCACACTATTGGTCCAAGAGATTATGATATGTTAACGCCCACCTGAGAGAGTAACCACAGCGCACACTGCCTTTTTTATGTATGTATTGTGCCTACATAACCACATGGTAATACTAGAACAATTCCGAAGCACCGTTTACACAGGTCTGTGTTTTTTGTATCTCACTTTTTTTGTAAGAGCATCGCTTATTTACGATGGAGCGTTCGATCAGAAGAAAGTATGATGATGGTTTTAAATTAAACATCTTTGAAGTAGTGAAAGAAATTGGTGATTGCGCTGCTGCACAAAATTTGATGCTTCTGGGAAACTGATGCGAGATTGGAGGAGGTAAGAAGATGTAAAAAAATATTTAAGTGTTCCATTTTTGTACGGGCATATAAGTCTGGGTCTGATTTTATGATCGATTTTTCGGGTTTCAAGACCTGACTTATACAGTACACGAGTACATACGGTATGTCAAAGAGTCAATCTATCTATTTTAGGACCTTTAGATCTAGCAGGATATAGTGTATGTTATGGGTTATACTATTTATACAGTATGTATGCTGATTGGTTTAAACTGTTGTCTTACAAGTGGATGTTACACACATAATCCTTTCCTTTATAAACCAAAAATTCTTCCATATTCACATAATTTTGTCATAGTGTTGTGAGCACGTTTCCAAACACCATCAGACAGACACCAGCACAAGTATAATACACACGTTTATTAGCGATAAACTTCACACAGCACACAGTGCTCTCAGCACCAATCACCCTTAACCCAGGCCTTTCTCTTAATGTCCATGGGCCACCTTTCTTCCTCCTGTATTGGGAGCTTCGTCCTGCTCCCGCTCCCGACTCTAGCTCCCCAACTGTAGGAAGGCAGCCCCTTTTTATTTCCACCCGGATGTGCTCCAGGTGCTTGATGATGTTCTTCCGGCAGCACTTCCTGGTGTGGCGAAAGTGCTGCCCTTGCACCCAGAAGCACTCCGGGCATCCCTGGAAGGTTCTTCCTTCACCTTCCCAGGTGTGGCGGAAGTGTCGACCTCCCAGGCTCCATGACGGTCGGGTTGGCCCTCTGGCGGTGGACACAGGCCCCAATGGGCTTTAGCCTCCTTGCTCCATCACCATGGTCCCCTCATCATCCAGAGCAGTGCCCCCTCGTGGCCTGGGGGACGTATAGACCACCTCTCAGTCCTTCCAGGCGTCCTGGCTGGGTCTGACCCCCAGCCTCCTGTGACAGTGTACAGAACTTTTCATATACAGGTACCATTAGATGTGATTTATTACTAGCTGTCCATCTTGGAAACATCATTTAAATAGTATTTTTTCCAGCCCAAACCACAGCTCCAACATCATCATTATATTTGCTGATAACACCACCACCATAGACCTTGATCAACAACAATGATGAAACATCTGATGGAAAAGATATTTGCCTTCTGGCACATTGATCTCCTTTATACCTGCCATTATTCTGTTTTGCATCTGGAATCTATTCATATATAATTTAGCCAGAATACACTTACCAATCATTATTGTGTCCAGTTATCAATCTGATGTCACCTTACCCATATAAAATTCCAATCAGCTTCCACTTAAGTGTTTATTGCATGTGAGTAGAAAACACATTTTCCATGTATAAACATATTTGCAAATATTTATGTTATCCATCTTGGACCACCTTCATTATACCAAAACAAAAAAACATGCATTTACATGCATGTGAAATTCTATCTGATAGTCATTGTTTAAGGAAAAATGCATATTAATGTGACATGTAAGAGGACCAGAAGCAGAAAACAGTTTCTTACTAAATGACAGCAAAAAAACAAGGAGCTACATTGCAGAGGGTTTGAAGTTGGTAGAGAATATTACTGCTACACATGTACCTTCTGTTTGGTAAAGATACAACATACAATACCTTATAAAGGCAAGCAGTATTATTAAAGACCTCGGCCATTCTGCACAGTTACTTGTCTCCTTCCCTTGTGACAAATGTTAAAGTATCCTGAGCACTTGCAGCACTAGATTCAGAGATGGATTTTACTCACAGGTCATGAGATCACTCAACAGCTACTACACATAATGACAAATACAGGTACATGTTCTTGCAATAAAGATGAATTTAAAATATTTTATAACATTTGGCAAATGGCAGGAACCAAATCATGAAGAGGGGTTATTGATTATTTTATTTTTTTACAAAGGTTTTATAGGTCATTTGACATCAGACATTAATCTGTTAAAACTAGTGCAGAATGCAACTGCTAGAATCTTAACTAGGAAATGAAAATCCGAACATATCTCTCCAGTTTTGATGTCACTTTAGGACAGCATTTTTTCACTTAAAAAACATAAGTAAAGTTAGACCGCTTATATCACTGAAAGATGCTGAGAAATTAGTTCACGCGTTTGTTTTCAGTCGACTAGATTACTGCAACGCACTCCTCTCAGGACTACCCAAAAAAGACATAAATCGTTTGCAACTAGTGCAGAATACAGCTGCTAGAATCTTAACTAGGAAAAGAAAATCCGAACACATTTCTCCAGTTTTAATGTCACTACACTGGTTACCTGTGTCATTCAGAATTGACTTTAAAATTCTGCTTATGGTTTATAAAGCCTTAAATAATCTCGCTCCATCTTATATATCGGAATGTCTGACACCTTATATTCCAAATCGTAACCTCAGATCCTCAAATGAGTGTCTCCTTAGAATTCCAAGAACAAAACTTAAAAGAAGTGGTGAGGTGGCCTTCTGCTGCTATGCACCTAAAATCTGGAATAGCCTGCCAATAGGAATTCGTCAGACTGATACAGTAGAGCACTTTAAAACACTGCTGAAAACACATTACTTTAACATGGCTTTTCTATAACTTCAATTTAATCTTAATTTAACTTAATCCTGATACTCTATATGTTCAATTTCCTCATAATAACTATTCATGGTGGTTCTAAAATCCGTACTGACCCCTACTCTCTTTTCTGTTTCTTTTTCCGGTTTCTTTGTGGTGGTGGCCTGCGCCACCACCACCTACTCAAAGCTTCATGATGCTCCAACAATGATGGACGGATTAAAAGGCAGAAGTCTATGTGACCATCATCATCATCAAGCCCTTCTGTGAGAACCCTAAATCCAAAGAGGACTGTTTCATTTATGTTAGGTAGAATGCCCAGAGGGACTGGGCGGTCTCATGGTCTGGAGTTTTTTGTTTTTCTGTCCCCCCTGGCCATTGAACCTTACTCTTATTCGATGTTAATTAATGTTGATTTATTTTGTTTTATAATTGTGTCTTTCATTTTTCTATTCTTTAATATGTAAAGCACTTTGAGCTACTGTGTGAATGAAAATGTGCTATAGAAATAAATGTTGTTGTTGGTTACCTGTGTCATTTAGAATTGACTTTAAAATACTGCTTATGGTTTACAAAGCCTTAAATAATCTCGCTCCATCTCATAAATTGGAATGTCTTACACCTTACACTCCAAATCGTAACCTTAGATCTTCAAATGAGTGTCTGCTTATGATTCCAAGAGCTAAACTTAAAAGAAGTGGTGAGGCAGCCTTCTGCTGTTATGCACCTAAAATCTGGAATAGGTTACCAATTGAAATAAGCCAGCCCCTACTTTCTCTTCTGTTCTTTATCCTGTTTTCTGTGGTGGTGATCTGTGCCACCACCACCTGATCAAGGCACCATGCAGTCCTTACATTGATGGATTGAAGGCTAGATGTCCAAATGACCATCATCATCTAATTCTTCCACATGAAGCCTATAAACCATGATGAATGATTTAGATCATTTATGTTACGTACAATGCCCAGTGGGGGTTGGGTGGTCTCGTCACCTTGGAACCCCTGCAGATTTTTTTTTCTCCAGCCCTCTGGAGTTTTTTTTGCTTTTTCTGTCCTCCTAGCCATCGGACCTTACCTTATTCTTTGTTACTTAGTATTGCCTAATCTTTACTAAAATAGATGAAGAGCACGCCAGACTACCAAGCGAGACTCTACATAGGAGGAGGCAGGCTCTACATTCAGAATTAAACCTCTTGACAACTAAAGAAACTGAACAACTAATTTACAAATTCAGACATCATTACTATGAACATGGAGAGAAAGCTAATAAGCTTTTAGCTCAACAAATTCACAAGCAAGAAGTGCGCAATGCAATCTTGGTAATCACTAACACGAACGGAGATAAAATCATCGAACACAAAAATATAATGCACACTTTCAGAGACTACTATAAATCCCTATATACTACTGAGTTTAAAGAAGACAATATACAATCTAATGCATTTCTGGATACATTACAGATACCACAAATAGACGCTTTTAGTGTGGAGGAACTTGATAAACCTCTGGCATTATCAGAGTTACTAGATGCTATAAAGTCACTCCAAGGTGGAAAAGCAGCAGGCCCTGACGGCTACCCTGCAGAGTTTTACAAGAAATTCTCCGCTCAGCTAGCTCCCCTCCTATTAGCAACATTTACAGAAGCCAGAGATAACCAATCTCTTCCTCAGACCTTTCGCCAAGCACTAATCACTGTCTTTCCAAAACAAAATAAGGACTTATTACAATGTGCATCATACAGACCAATTTCACTTCTGAATAATGACATTACAATACTATCTAAAATCATAGCCAGAAGGATGGAGAAAGTGCTCCCTCGGTAATATCACAAGACCAAACTGGATTTATTAGGGGCCGACACTTATCTTCAAATCTTCGATGCCTGTTTAATGTAATATACTCACCAACTAAATCAAACACCCCAGAAATATTATTATCATTGGATGCAGAAAAAGCATTCGACATGATTGAATGGAAATACCTTTTTACTATATTGGAGAAGTTTGGGTTTGGCCCGAACATTTGTGCATGGATTAAATTACTGTATACTAACCCAGAAGCTTCAGTTTGCATCAATAACATTTGCTCAGACTACTTTAAACTAGAACGTGGCACTAGACAAGGATGCCCCTTGTCACCTGATCAGATAAAGGGGATTAGCAGAGAAGGACTGGAACAGAAAATCTCATTATAAGCAGATGATATGGTACTGTATATTTCGGAGCCAGAAAATTCTGTGCCTGCAGTCTTAGCAGCACTCACAGAATTTCAAAACATCTCTGGTCTCAGAATTAATCTGAATAAAAGTGTACTCTTTCCAGTGAATTCTCAAGCATATAATATTAGACACCCTACCTTTTATCATTGCAGAACAGTTTAAATAGGGGTAAACATCACAAGTAAACATAAAGCTCTTTATCAACAAAATTTCGCCGTCTGCATGGAAAAAATTAAACAAGACTTGCATAGATGGTCAACTCTTCATCTCACTCTAGCTGGAAGAATTAACACTGTTAAGATGAATATTCTTCCTAAGCTCCTTTTTTTATTTCAAAACATCCCAATATACATTAATAAATCATTCTTTAAGCAATTAGATTCAACAATAACCTCATTTATTTGGAATTCAAAACATCCACGCATCAAAAGAGCGACCCTACAAAGACAAAAGGCAGAAGGCGGCATGGCTCTACCTAACTTCCAGTTTTATTACTGGGCAAATATACAGGCGATAAGAACCTGGACACAAATAGAAGAACATACACAGGCTTGGACCGCAATAGAAGTAAAATCCTGCAGTACTTCTTTGTATTCCTTGCTCTGTGCTCCAATAAACACAAGTTATCGGCAATACACTAATAACCCAATTGTGCTCCACTCACTTAGAATCTGGAACCAATGTAGAAAGCATTTTAAGACAGAGAAGCTTCTATCTGTGGCACCAGTGCAAGAGAACCACCTCTTTCAACCTTCACAAACATATGCAGTTTTAATATCTGGAAAAAATTTGGAATTAACTTGCTTAGAGATCTTTATATAGACAACGTCTTTGCATCCTATGAACAATTACATTCCAAATTTAACATTCCAGCTACATTTCTTTCACTATCTTCAAATCAGGAACTTTGTTAAACAGAACCTTCCAGATTTTCCTCATCTTGCACCCTCATCACGCTGGAAAAATATTGCTCAATCTCAAGGAATTAGACTCCATCTCTACAATATATAAAATCATTTTACAATCCCTTCCTTTCAAAGATCCAAGAGGACACTGGGAAAAAGATCTCTCAATTAATATATCAGAAAAGGAGTGGAAAGTAGCAATGCAGAGAATTCACTCGAGCTCCATATGCAAAGCATACAATTATACAACTCAAAATTATATATCGAGCACATCTGTCTCGACTAAAACTCTCAAAGTGTTTCCAGGGCATGATCCAACCTGCGAACGTTGCAACCAAGTCCCAGCCTCACAGGTCACATGTTCTGGGCCTGCACCAAATTAACATTATTCTGGACAAAAATTTTTAATTACCTCTCAGACAGCCTTGGACTCACAATCCCTCCTAACCCATTAACAGCTGTGTTTGGGGTTCTTCCAGAGGTGCTTAAAGTGGAGAAAGACAAACAAATTGTGATTGCATTCACTACACTTTTGGCACACAGACTTATTCTGATAAACTGGAAGAACCCAAACTCTCCTCTTTTAAGTCAGTGGGAAACCGATGTGTTATATTATTTGAAATTGGAAAAAATCAAATACTCAGTTAGAGGATCCGTACAGACTTTTTTCAAAACATGGCAGGATCTAATCAGTAATATTTTAAAATAAGTTTATAAAGCACAGAGAATTTATTAATTTAGGTATGTTTACAAACCTTAAATTTTACGCCGTTTGGCTTGCTCTCTCTCTCAGGGGTGGGGATTGATCTGTTCTTAACTCAATTCTTCTTTTTGTAAAAACTTGATTGTTTTGTATGGATTGTAATGAAATTAATAAAAAAAAAAAGTATTGCCTAATCTTATTTTTATGTTTTTCTTTCTTCATCTTGTAAAGCACTTTGAGCTACATCATTTGTATGAAAAAGTGCTATATAAATAAATGTTGTTGTTGTTTTTTTCTCTTTATGTGCTATATAATGATTATTGATAGCATCTGAAAAGTGCATTCCTGTCAGGCTTGGTGCAAGTTTCAAGTTTTCACCTTAAAATATCCCTCATTTATCCAATTAATTTATTCTTCTTGACAAATCAAACTGCTCTGATATGACATATCTAAAATATTTTTTTCCTAGATACTGCTAACCTTAAAGGCTGCAATATACTGTAAATCTCCCATCACTGACTAATAATATTTTATGGTTTAATCTTCATGGAGGTTCTGTATCTTGAGTATAATTAAAATTAAATTAACAAAGTAACCAAAACCAATTAAACTGTTCATGAAATCAGTACATGAAATTAAAGGTTTCAACAACTGTACCCTCTGATGCAATGCAGTATGTCTCTACTGTGCTACTATGCACTATGCAGTGTGTTGGGAAAAAGAAAGGCAGGCAACGTTATTCATGTCTGATATATGATGAGAGAGGGGACCTATTCCTTGCTGATATTATACTTTTTCAAAACAGCGCCATTCTACTATGTATTTTTAATGGTAAAGAAAATGAAAGATCAAGAGACTGAAACAGGAATGATTTAGATGTCTTAGAGTGCTCTTTGTTTACCTCATGTTCTTATTTGGTTAAATGAAATGTAATATGTTTGTACATCCTTTGTGAAATTCATGATATTGTGAACAGCTGGAGGTATTACTTCTGAATGCCAGTTCAAGTTGATTGAATGCAAAATACCGGATACCTGATTTGTTCCGCTCTTCACTCTTAAAATTTAAAAGCTCTCACCAATGTAATGACTCTTAATTAGTATTCTACATGTTCCTTAATTAAGGTATCTGGACTGCAACCAGCTGTGAGAGGCTATTATTTAAGAGTGAAATTAAATGAGTTTTGTTTTTTCATATATTGAACTTTTCCATCATTAGAATTATGTACATGGAGTCAATCTAAGCTATATTTGGCTTTTTTTTAGTTTATGGTAATACAATTATTTTTGATTAACTTTTGTAACATCTCTGAATGGAATGATTCCAAGTTTTGAAGAACTAATGACCTTGATTACAACCCAGAAAATAGAAGAAAAATGTGTTCACCTGATTTTATTATTTCCCTTCAGTTTAGTAATTAAAAAAGAAAGTGAAAAGCCACCATCATCTTCCGTCTTGAATAGAATGGGCTATAGAGTATGAAGGGCAAAAAGTCTAGTAGAGTTTGACATTTCCATGATGAAGTAATTACAGCAGAATGACAAGTGCTCTTACAATCACTGAGCAAAGAAACGTGTATTGAAACTCAAAATATTATTACTGTACATTTACCGAGGCGAAACAGAAGTGCCAATGAAAGGGAATAGTCATTTGCACTCTCCAAATTTAAAAGTGGTTTAAAAGGTGCCACTCTAATACATTAAACTAATTTTTAGATCTGTAAAACTAAGGTAATTTTCTACAAACCATATACTTTTTTCTTTCTTTCTTTCTTTCTTTCTTTCTTTCTGTTTCTCCATTAATCAATAACAACAGTCATTATGTAGCAGTTTGACTGTACCAACAGTGATAATCTCTAGCTTCTATAGAGATTAAGTGATTTTCTACAAATTGTGTCTCCTGCCGCCTCACCATGGAAAGGGATTCAGGACTGCTGGGTATTTACCTCGTAAGTCATCAATTCCTTTTGCTAAGCTAAAACTGTGAATTACTCATTTTGGTCATACAACACTGCATTGTGTGACGAGAAAACAGTACATGAGGCCAGTGAGCACAAACTAACCACTTTTATTTTTGCAGATTAATTTCTAAGTGATTTACTAAGTGATGCTAGTATAAGTTAAAAGAAGACACACTTAAAACAAAGAAATCAACGATTAAGATAAAGTGTGGTGTTGTGCTGATGCACAAGTACATTGTGTAAATTTGTGCATGGTACAGTACCTGAAGTCATCTTTCATTTATAAAAAGTTTAACTGGGTATCTGGCACTGCCAAAGATAGAGTAAAATGAGGCTGTGGTGGAAAACTATTCTCCCCAGGGCAACATTTCACTAACTAAACCCACTGTTTGGAGTGCATCTGTGCATACCCGTGTCAACTGGAAAAAAAAATCTGCTTCATAAAGCACAGGTTTGGTCACTGATTAAAGTTCCCAGGAGGAATATTCAGAATAAAACATAACATACTTTTCCCCTGTACAACTGGGATATCTGTGCAAAATTTCTCCGAGTTATGTTGCATACCAGACAAACACACATTTATCTTTAAATATTATATGATTTTTACTCTTTTTGCATTTCTGTTGACATGCTTTTTAATTCTGGGTATGAATTTGTATGAGTACTCAAAAAACCTATCTAAATAAAATACTCAAAATTTATAAGAGTAGTTGGGAGTCCAAGAAAGACAAACCCCTTTTCATGTCATACAGGTGAAGGAAATAAAACAAAAGGCTACATTGGTGTGCCTGAGTCAGCCTGTTTCAGAACTAGAGAAGGTGGAAGGACTGATCAGTTGGACGGCTTAGAGTAATTCTTCTGGGTCATCATGGAGATCATTAGTTCTTGGTGTTTCCCCAGTGTACACTTGAACCTGACTTACAACATGCTCCTAAAATGGACATTACGTAATTAATTAGTAATCATCGTTAGTGTAAAAAAAAACATAGACATTAAGTAATTAATAATAATAATTGTTAGTGTAAAAAAACAAACTACATTATTCAAACACATTCCAAGTTATTTATACCATAGGGAGATATTTGTGGTAGTGAGTACAAATTAAAAATATTAAAATAGATTTTCAATATGAGCCTTTTACAATATATGCTTCTTGTATTCAATGTCTAAGTCCTTTAGCTTAGAAAAAGAATGTACTTTGTCATACTCTGTAGGAGGGATGAAATGTACACAATTGTCTGTGTGTAAGTTGTGAAGATGGCACAAGTCTGCAAACTTGTTTTCTCCTAAAATGTTTGGCTGTATATACAGTGTAAATTATATTGTTATACAACATTGAACCTCAGTGGTGGTGGCTTTTATTACACTGATCATCAGAGAAAGACCCTTTAATGATAAGGTGACAACAGATCTCTATTCAGTGGTCTAAATTAATTACATATATATATATATATATATATATATATATATATATATATATATATATATATATATATATATATGATCACATAAATAATCACCCACTGTAATATGGCATGCCTAAATCATCCCTGGTGTAGCCAATTGTTATTAAAAAGTCACATAATAAGTTCAATGGAGATCATCTGTCTACAGTCAGGGGGTTTCAGTTGATAGTAGCATAAGTGCACCTTCTGGGAATGTCCAACTTGTGTTGAGTCAGTATTTTGGTCTAACATACACTATGAAGTCAAAAGATCACTCAGGTAGCTCTTAAAAAGGTTAATTAAAAGGTTAAAAGGTAATTGAAAAGCACAAACTAGGGGATGGAGACAAGAAAAAATTCTTTGGATTCCAGTTAAATCAATCATTAAGAAATGGAAACAGTCTGGCACAGATGTAAATCTCCTAGAGCAAGCCTTCCAAACAAGTGCAAGAAGTCTAGTGAGGGAGGTAACCAAGAGACCTGTGACAACTCTGAAGAAGGTATAAGCTACAGCTGCTGAGATTGGAGAGACTGACAAGTGTTGCTACTCAGGAATGGCTTAAAAACAGCAATGTTAATGTTCTGGGGTGACTTAGTCAAAGTCCAGATCTCAGTCCAACTGAGACTTTGTGGTTGGACTTGAAAAAGGCCGTTTACTCATGTCTCCATACAACCTGATAGAACTTAAGTAGTTTTGCAAAGAATGGAGAAAAAGTGCAGTATCCAGATGTGCAAAGTTGATAGGGACCTGACCATACAGATTCAAGGCTGTCATTAGTTACATCTCTTAAATACTAATGGGGGGTGAAAACATATGTGATCAAGTATTGCATCTTTTATATTTGTATTTAATTCAAGCCACTTTGCAGAAGTCTGTTTTCACTTTGTCATTATAGAGTCTTTATCTGTTGATCAGTGGCAAACAAATCCACTACAATTCAGTGTTGTATAACAAGAAAGTATGAAAACTTATAGGGAAGAGAATATTTTTATAAGGTATGTAGGTTGAGTAACATGAGCATTGAGAGAAAATGCAATAGAAAGAAGACAAAAAGTAATTAAAATTTACTACTTGTATTTGTCAGTATCTGTATCGCTTTTAGAATCAAAGATTAACAGTCATATAATTTTTACATAATAATAAGAACTCCATTTCGAAAGTGCGCTGTCGGCTTAACTTAAATAGCTCAGTGATGGAGTAAATCTGAAGATGGCATTATTTTTGGAGCACCTGCACTCTTGTTTGAAAGCTGCCTCTCAAACACAACTAAATGAGTGAAGAGTACTTTATTGTATGTGAACATCATGTTTTATTTAAATGACCATTATTTATCTGAAAGTACCTGCATGCATATATAAAGAGGATATAAATGCACTCCTTTTAATTAAAAACCATGTTCTTTACAAATAACATCCCTATTATTGGCAAGCTTTTTCTTTTCTGAAAGCGCATATTTCTTTGAATTCACATTTCTATTTAGGATTTTACTCTTTATATTTTGCATTTTAAGGGTTCAAAGGTTATTATGCTTCTTTTTGTTAAAAAAGATATGTTTTTAAATTAGCAGTTTCTTCCAAGAAAATAATTCTGTTCAAATGAAAATGTTCAAATGATCAGTAAGAAACAGTCCAGTACATGAAGTCAAGTTACAAGAGAATGCAATCCCTACTCTTCAGTCTTTGAATTTGGAAAAAGAAAAAAAAGAACAGCTACAGTGCAAATCTTTCACATGCCTTACATTTGGGGTTTATTTTGCTAAATTATTCCATTTGATGTTTGCTTGATAAGAGTTGTTTGTTTTGAGTGGCAATGTTGATCTTGTATCATAAAGCTGCACAGAACTGCAGCTCTAGAGAAAGCAAAAGAAGTTGGATTCTAAAATAAATGGTATAATAGCATACACTGAGGACCAAAGATGGCAAATCTCATTTGATCCTTGCTAGTGTTGTTCTCTATCTACAAAGGTGGCAAGCAGTAATTAAAATTGCATCTGGTAATTGGAAATAAGGAGATGATTTAATTTCCCTATCTTATCTGCAGATTACAGTTCAGTCATGCAGATATGAAAGTACAGAAGGTCTGACAACAAAGTGCTACTTAGTTATTCAAATTCAGTCTTATATAGATGATATAGCTTTAGACAATTATGGCTTCTCACGGTTTTGTGAATGCAAAGAAATATATCAATGCAAACCACTGTTAGCAGTCAAAATTTCTAACTTAAAATCTTTCTTTTTTTGAGACATTGTACTAGCAGACTAGATTTAAGTAACTTGGAACATTGGTGGTTTAATTTAAATTTAGGTTTAACTGTAGATTATGTGTATTCGTATGTGTTCCATTAATGGCAAGAAAAACTCATTCATTTTGACAGTTCCTATGGTTTCAATTACAAATGCATAATACTGTATGCTAGCACGAAGACTGGAAAAATATCATACTAAACATTACACAGTATTACATTATTTTTACGAATTTTTTAAAAATATTTGACAAGTAATCATAGTTATAAAAGATCAAAAAGGTGAATATTTTCTTTTTAATTAAATTATTATGTAACATCATATGCCATTTCAGTTTTATTATCATTTAGTCATTATGGTGATTTTTCTTGTTTGTTATAATTATAAATTATATATGGTTTTGAATGACTTAATTCAAAGATTTACTATATTAAATGTGTAGTAGTTTTACAGCTTACCCACATCTACCCAAAACAGATTTCAAATCAACAGCAAATCACAATCAGCAAGTTTAGTCCTGTTCTCCCCTAGCATAAGAGTCCATGCACATTTGTCACATATAATTTGTATAGGTTGGACATTAACACCTCATGATATTGTGAACAAGATTTTAAAAGAGACAAGGCATTTTCTGTTACTAATGACCACCTGTACAAAGAAAAGGAAAGGTCTTTTTTAAAATTCAGCAGATTAAGGAGTTATTGATGATGAGAAGATCAAATAGAATTGAGTTCAGTTTTGCTGTGCCCCCAACACTACTGATGTGATATAATCTTTTAGCCTTCAAGCAGACTTTGGCTTTAGAAAGGGGTGCCTTCTAACATTTAAAATCTTGGAATATAAGAACGTATAAGAAAAAATAAAACACGCACATCAGAAATGTGCTAAAAAAACAAATAGCAATGCAAATATTTAATAAATACACGGATTACAGTTATACCACAAATATAACATAAAACAAACCACTGTAACATTCTTAAACTTATTAAATCCAAATCAGGGTGATGGAGCACTGAGTACTAACAGTGGGACAATTTTGAATTACACTCATATAGGGAGATCCACATGGACAATGCCTTTAATATAGTTTATAAGATAAAAAATCTACCATGATGGAAAAATAATTATCACAGAGATAATAAAAACATGTTTTTCGAGGATATGACTTCAATCTATACCATTCAGATTGAGTACTGAGCATTCAGCTTAAACACATCCTAAGGAAATATGATGTCAAACAAAGGATCTGGAGCTGTGAGGCAGCAGTGCTAATCCTTAAGACATAATGCAGTCCCAATGACAAACTCACAATTCCACTTGTTTCACTACTGGTAGATGTGGGCTATATAGCATATATTGAAATGTTAAAACCAGCAGACAAGAGCTTTATAGTTAAAATAAACACCCTTTTCTAAATGAGAAGTTTATATTTTAATTGTCATGCTTTCTGTCTTCTAGCTCTGGCAAGAGTAGTAAAGATACGAGCAGGCTATTCATGATGTTACTCTTGCCTATCAGCTCGAGAAACCCAGAAAGGTGTAATGTCTGAGACCTTGGAATTATGGAAGGGCTTGTGTGCTGTAGGAATCCTTTGAACTACAGTATGGTGCTGGAATTTTGCTTCCATTGGGTTTACCTTTGGCAAACATTATAAGAGCAAGAGAGAGCTAATGAACAATTCAAAATTTACTTGTTCAATGAATGGTGTAAAACCTCACCTTGGACCAGGTTTGGGTGTAATTTATGTTCTTTCTTTTAAGGCAGAGTAACAAAGTGCCTTATATAGCTGTAGGTATATGTTAGATCTGACTGAAGTAAAATATAGATTCCCTTTGGCTTCAACAGTCACTTGGTGAAGGGTGTAGGTTACTTACTATATTACAGACTTCGTTATCATTGAGAGAAATATCCAGATTTTGATTTAATTTTTATATTTTCAGTGTCAAGGTATTGAATAGTATGACAGAAAGGAGCCCACCTAGTGACAGGAGACATGGTGGACCAGGATTTCATACAGGCTAAGAAGGAGGCAAAGAAGACATGTTACCAATCAGGCATGCATGGAGGAAGATAGAGAAATGTACAGGTATAGGCAGATAAAGAAGGAGGCAAAGATGGCAGTGGCAAGAGCCAAGGCACAAACCTTGGAGAAGGTGTATGAAAAATTGAAGACAAAAGAGGGAAAGACAATGATTTTCAGAATTTCGAAGACTAGAAACAAGGCTGAAAAGGATTTAGGTCAGATAAAGCAGATGAAGGATGATTACGGTGTGGTCTTGAGTGAGCATGATAGGAACAAGAATAAATGGAAGACATACTTTGAAAAGCTGTTAAATGAAGAGAATTCAAGGGTTGTATTTGAGGATGGATTCCAAAATGAAAAGCTAGTACCAAGAAGAAGGAGTGAGGAAATAAAGGAGACATTGAAAGGAAAGAAAATGGAAAATCACCAGGACTGGATAAAATACCAGCAGAAGTGTGGAAGAGTTTAGGATAAGGGATCTAATGCAGAAGATCAATGAACAGAAGAGAATACCCAAGGAGTAGAGGTACAGTGCAATTGTACCCATTTCTAAGGAGAAGAATGATATTCAGGATTATGGGAAATATAGAGAGATAAAGCTGATGTTACACAAAGTGAATATTTGGGAACAGGTTAGGGAGAGAAGGCTTAGGGAGGAGACACTATAGGGGAGAAACAGTTTGGATGTATGTCAGGGAGAGGAACAACTGATGCATTCTTTGAATAGAAACAGCTTATAGAGAAGCATTGAGGTAATCAGAATGGTCTGCATATTGTTTTTATTGGTTTGGAGAATCTTATAATAGAGTGTCATCTCAAGAGGTCTACAGGTGCATGACAGAGAAAAAAGTGCTGGAGTAGTATGTGATGATTATCCATGATATGTATCAGGGAGTGAGGATTAAAATTGGTGTTGGGGTAACATACAAGATCCCAGTTGGAGGAGGGCTTTGGAAGATAGAGGACTGAAGCTAAATAGGAAGAAAAAGACTATATGAGATTTAACAATGATCAGGATTTAGAAGTTAAGATGCACGGAGAGCTACTGACAAGAGTGGATAAATTTAAATATCTAGGATCAGTGGTAGCCCAAGATGGAAAGTTAGTTGCAGAGATGACCCATAGAGTGCAGTGTGGATGGAATAATTGGAAGAAGGTATCACAAGTATTGTATGATCAAAGAATTAAGGCAAAGGTTAAAGGTAAGGTTTTTAAGACAGTGGTGAGGCCAGCAATGATATATGGAGCAGCAACCTTAACCATAAGGGGAGAGCAGGGGAAGAAGTTAGATGTTTCAGAAATGAGAATGTTGAGATTAATATGTGGAGTTACAAAAAAGGACAGATTAAGAAATTAGACAACCAGAGGTATAACAAAATTGGGGGAGATATCTAAGAAAGTACTGGAAAGTAGGTTGAAGTGGTATGGACATGTGAGTGCAAGTGCTGGAGGCCAAAGCAGGGGTGAATGGATAAAGTAAAAGAAGATCTGAAGGAAAGGGTGTTTGCTGAGGAGGAGGTGCAGGACTGAGCTGTATGGAGGAGGTTAATCAAGCACATCAACCCAATATAAAAGTGGGAAAAGGTGAAGTGTAATATGATGGTGCAAAGGCTGAAATCAAGAAAAAAAAACATGTTAATCTTTAATAACATCCTATTACCAGCAATATTTTAGTGGAAGAAATGTAAATGATATGGCTGGAATCGTGCAGTTTTGAAATGCATTTATTCATCCATTTATCATTCCATCCCTTATCCAATTTTTGAGTTACTCAGACAGCAGCCTAGCTCCACAACATTGAAATAGGAGAGTGCTAACATGATACTCCTTGATTCATTAGATTTGACCATAATTATGTAATTGTATTCAGACTTCTTAAAGTAATCTTGTGTCAATCAAGTGTACATATAATGACTGACAAATAGCAATTAGAGCTACAATTACAATTACTTTTTCTTAATTGCAACAACAGAATAATAAAAAGAAATCTTTTCAGACAAGAAATTGTTTTCGCTTATCCCTACTTATTGTTTATTCTTTTGTTTTCAGTCGACTAGATTACTGTTACACTATCCTCTCAGGACTACCCAAAAAAGACATAAATTGATTGCAACTAGTGCAGAATGCAGCTGCTTGAACCTTAACTAGGAAAAGAAAATCCAAACACATCTCTCCAGCTTTGATGTCACTACACTGGTTACCTGTATCATTTAGAATTGACTTTAAAATCCTGCTTATAGTTTATAAAGCCTTAAATAATCTCACTCCATCTTATATTTCGGAATGTCTTACACCTTACACTCCAAATCATAACCTTAGATCTTCAAATGAGTGTCTGCTTAGAATTCCAAGAGCTAAACTTAAAAGAAGTGGTGAGGAACTTTCTGGTGTTATGCACCTAAAATCTGGAACAGCCTGCTAATAGGAATTGGCAAAGGCTAATACAGTGGAGCACTTTAAAAAAAACTGCTGAAAACACATTACTTTAACATGGCTTTCTCATGGCTTCATCTTAGTTTAATTCTAATGCTCTGTATATTCAATTAATTATCATTATTATTCATGGTATTCATATCCAAAAGCCCTACTTTCTCTTCTGTTCTTTTTACGGTTTTCTGGGGTGGCGGCCTGTGCCACCACCATCTGATCAAAGCACTGTGATGAAAACAACAACAACATTTATTTATATAGCACATTTTTACAAAAAGTGTAACTGAAAGTGCTTTACAAAATGAAGAATAGAAAAATAGAAGACACAATAAAAAATAAAAATAAGTCAACATTAGTTAACATAGAATAAGTAAGGTCCGATGGCCAGGGTGGACAGAAAAACAAAAAACTCCAGACGGCTGGAGAAAAAAAAAAAATCTATAGGGATTCCAGACCAAGAGACCGCCCAGTCCCCTCTGGACAATCTACCTAACATAAATCAAACAGTCCTCTTTGTATTTAGGGTTTTCATGGAAGGACTTGATGATGATGGTCACATAGACTTCTGGCTTTCAGTCCATCAATGTTGGTGCATCATGATGCTTTGAGTAGGTGGTGGTGCACAAAGAAACCGGAAAAAGAAACAGAAGAGAGAGTAGGGGCAGGCTATTCCAGATTTTAGGTGCATAACAGCAGAAGGCCGCCTCACCACTTCTTTTAAGTTTAGCTTTTGGAATTCTAAGGAGACACTCATTTGAGGATCTAAGGTTACGATTTGGAATATAACGTGTCAGACATTCCAATATATAAGATGGAGCGAGATTATTTAAGGCTTTATAAACCATAAGCAGAATTTTAAAGTCAATCCTGAATGACACAGGTAACCAGTGTAGTGACATCAAAACTGGAGAAATGTGTTCGGATTTTCTTTTCCCAGTTAGGATTCTAGCAGCTGCATTCTGCACTCGTTGCAAATGATTTATGTCTTTTTTGGGTAGTCCTGAGAGGAGTGCGTTACAGTAATCTAGTCTACTGAAAACAAAAGCGTGAATTAATTTCTCAGCATCTTTCAATGATATAAGAGGTCTAACTTTTGCTATGTTTCTTAAGTGAAAAAATGCTGTCCTAGTGGTCTGATGAATATGCGATTTAAAATTCAGATTACAGTCAACAGTTACCCCTAAGTTTTTTACTTCCGTCTTAACTTTTAATCCTAATGCATCAAGTTTATTTCTGATAACCTCATTGTATCCATTATTGCCATTTACTAAAATTTCAGTTTTCTCTTTATTTAGTTTGAGAAAATTACTATTCATCTATTCAGAAATACCAGTAAGACACTGTGTTAGTGTATCGAAAGAGTCGGAGTCATCAGGTGCTATTGATAAGTACAGCTGTGTGTCATCAGCATAGCTGTGGTAACTCACGTTGTAACCTGAGATAATCTGACCTAACAGAAGCATGTAGATTGAGAAGAGCAGCGGACCCAGGATAGAGCCTTGTGGAACACCATATCGGATATCATGTGTCTTTGAGATGTAATTACCACAACTCACAAAGAATTTTCTCCCTGCCAGGTAGGATTCAAACCAATTTAAGACACTGCCAGAGAGGCCCACCCATTGACTAAGGCGATTTCTAAGAATATTGTGATCAATGGTGTCAAATGCGGCACTCAGATCTAAGAGGATGAGAACAGATAAATGGCCTCTGTCTGCATTTACCCACAAGTCATTTACTACTTTAACGAGTGCAGTTTCTGTGCTGTGATTTGTTCTGAAACCTGACTGAAATTTATCAAGAATAGCATGTTTATTGAGGTGGTCATTTAACTGCATAATGACTGCCTTCTCTAAAATTTTACTTAAGAAGGGCAGGTTAGAGATGGGTCTAAAATTTTCAAAAGCAGAGGGGTCAAGATTATTTTTCTTGAGCAGGGGTTTAACTACAGCAGTCTTAAGACAGTCTGGGAAGATCCCCGTATCTAATGACGAATTAACTATGTCCACATGACTGTCATCATCAAGTTCTTCCATGAGAACCCTGAATACAATGAGGACTGTTCATTTATGTTAGGTAGAATGCCTAGAGGGGGCTGGGCGGTCTCTTGGCCTGGAACCCCTACAAATTTTATTTTTTTCTCCAGCTGTCTGGATTTTTTTTTATTTTTCTGTTCTCCCTGGCCATCGGACCTTACTTTTATTCTATGTTAATTAGTGTTCCCTTATTTTAAATCTTATTTATTTTGTCTTTTTTCTCTTTCTTCATCATGTAAATCACTTTGGGCTGCATTATTTGTATAAAAATGTGCTATATAAACGAATGTTGTTGTTGTTAGGGTTATAGGTGTATTAAAATTGCTACTAATTTGCTGAGCAGTTTATTTTTGTAAAAGTTTTCATTTCAATTGCCACTAATCAGGAAGATATGAGCAGCAAGTACAGCCATTACTTAAAAAAAATTCTGGGTTGGAACCATACATCAAAACAAAATGGAGACCATGTTCACCATGCTTTGAGACTTTGAGACGTAGGAGAGGACGCAAAAGTAACTATATTACAGGGGCTAAAGGCCTCTCCTAACTAATAGTTTATTCAGTTTGAATTCAGGACAAAGGTTGGAATGAAGTCTTGTATGCAAGGTAAGCAGAATGCCAGATATTGCAAGACAGAAACACACAGGTCAACCACCTGCCTAAGAACAATTTTAATGAGAACAGAGAAAAGCCAAGCAAAATGACACCTTTTATTGGCTAACTAAAAGGATTACAATATGCAAGCTTTTGAGGCAACTCAGGCCCCTTCTTTAGGCAAGATGTCATTTTGCTTGGCTTTTCTCTACATTCATAATGGCTAACACGGTACAACACCCTAGTACTAATGAGAACAGACAATTTGGTCCAACAAGCTTATCCATCCTTTTCATTTAGACTGTCCAAACATTACATTCAGCTGAGATCTAAAGGTTCCTAAAGTGCAACATTCCACCACACTACTTGGTAATTGAACTATGTGTATGTGAAATATTTGTGTAAAGAAAAACTTTATAATTTTGTATGAAGAAAAGCTTTCTAATGTTTGTGCAAAATGCACCATTAACAAGATTCCAACTTTGTCCTCATGTCCTTGTTGCAGAATTTATTTTAAAGTAACAGCTGGGATCCACTGTACTAATTCATTTAATCATTTTAAAAACTTTCATTATGTTTCCTCTTAATCTCTTTTTGCTTAAACTGAAAAAGTTATTCAGTCTCTCTTAATAGATCTTGCCTTTCAGTCTAAGAATTAGGTTGATTATTCTCCTCTGTACTCTCTCTAGCACAGGGGTCGGGGAACTTTTTTACCCATTACCCCAAAATTTGTTTATTTAAGTCACCGTTACCCCCATGATTTGAAAGGAAACAAAATGTTGTTTTTAAATTCAAATTATTTATTGAATCTGTTTTCAAATATAATATAAAAATAAAAGGATAAATAATAAAAAAAATAAAAGGGCAACATTCACTTGACGAAATGGTGTTGTTTCATTTTTGAAACAATGACATAAAAATTAGGGATCTTTATGAAAAAATGCTTGCACCTTGACCATATGTATCACACTGCATCGTATTTCCAACTTTGGTGTTCGAAATACACTCAAACCTGTTTGTATGTGGTAATAGGGACTGCATAAAAAACACACAACATTTTTTTTTCTAAACTTCATAAGTAGTTATAAAAAATATTGTTCGCGATAAATTAAGAAAAAGCTTTTACTCCTGCCTACCAAATGCAGTCTTCGCAGTCATTTTCAAAATTCAATGTAGATGATGCAAAAAAAAATAGATTATGACGTAAATAATTTTTCTAAAGTCTTAATTAAATTTCCAAAAAACAAAAAGGAAATATGCATAAGGATCGGGGTGTGCTATGGAGCAAAAATGGTTGACGAAAACGTGGTTAGTGCGTCATATCGGAAACCAATGGTCGGCGCAATCATGATACCACATACGTATCACCGGCCACCAAAGTGATAATACAACACTGTCTTACCTTGATCGTCGAAAATTTTCAGCAAAATATTGTAGGGAATCTATTTGAGGCTACGCTCACAACATGCAAAGGGGCGTGATGTATGCGCTCGAGTTGTCTCTCCCTGGTGTTGTCGGCAGCGGTAGTGGCGCAATATAGGCGCTTTCAACTATTGTAGTCGCTGGCGGTGGTGGGCTCGATGCGTCTCGTTCGGCTGCTCCGTGACGAATCAATCTTCGGTATCTGGTAGAATTAATCTTTGGACATTCGCCGCCTCCTTTTAACGGATGTGTGCCCCCCACCCGCACAGTGTTACCGCTTTTGTGTTCGACCACAGTGAAGTTATAAATATTGGTTGCAATCGGACCGGGAGCTCACTCTACGAGATACGTTCGTTTAGATATGCCACTTTCCTAACAGCTCAGGAAGAAAAATGTAAGTCGCAACAAGAAACAAGCTTTTTATTTATTTATTTATTTATTACCCCCGAAAATATCACTTTTACCCCAATTGGTGTAATTTACCCCTGTTCCTTAACCACTACGCTAGTGCTACTATGTGCATAGGTCAACTCTGAGAAGCAACCAGTTTTTTGGTGTTCTTGTTATTTTAATATTTAGTGTTATCCCTTTCTCTTGTTGTTCACCCAATTTTTGATCAAAGTACAGTAGTTTGGTTTAGTTAAGAAAACTAATCTTCATTCATTCTTCCATTCACTTGTTCACTCATTCTCAGAACCCATTTATTATATGGCTGCAAGGATCAGGCACAAGGTGCTGAGCATTTGTTCCATAAATAGCTCAACACAAACAGTACAATTTGAGCTTTATGATGAGGTATCATTTATTTTTATTATTTATCTTGGGACAAATAAAGTTCTATCTATCTATCTATCTATCTATCTATCTATCTATCTATCTATCTATCTATCTATCTATCAGAGATGTGCCAATTTAGAAAAAAGTATACTGTAAAGTTTGGAATAAAGATATATTTAACAGTAAAAAAAAATCTGGATGAAATATACACCCAGGTCCTAGTGTGCTTCATATACTCTAAGATACAGTAATCCCTCCTCGATCGCGGGGGTTGCGTTCCAGTACCCCCCGCGATAGATGAAAATCCGCGAAGTAGAAACCATATATAGTTATAGTATAGTTATTTTTATATATTTTAAGCCCTTATACACTCTCCCACACTGTTAACATTATTAGAGCCCTCTAGACATGAAATAACACCCTTTAGTCAAAAGTTTAAACTGTGATCCATGACAAGACAGAGATGAAAGTTCTTTCTCACAATTAAAAGAATGCAAATATATCTTCTTCTCTTCAGGAGCAGAGAATTTCAGAGAGAGAGAGAGAGCGCTCGCAAAGAAAAGCAAACAATCAAAAAATCAATACGTGTGCTTTTAAGTTTGCCGCAGCATTTTTTAGAGGAGCGTCAGTATCTTCTAAGCAAACAGCCTCTGTGCAAACAGCCCCTCCATCAAGTGCAGAGAACGTCAGAGAGAGAGAGAGCGAGATTAAAGCAAACAATCAAAAATTCAATAAGTGTGCTTTTGGAAGCACCGCGATAAAGCGGCATTTCTTAGAGGTGCGTCCGTATTCACTAGGCAAACAGCTTCTGTGCAAACAGCACCTCTGCTCACACCCTCTCTGGCAGGCGCAGAGAATGTCAGAGAGGGTGAGATAGAGGCAGAGACAAGCAAACAATCAAGCAGTCAAAAGAATAATCAAGCATATCGTATAGCATTGAGGAGTTTTAGTTAATATGTAATACATGCTCTGATTGGATAGCTTCTAAGCCATCCGCCAATAGCGTCCCTTGTATGAAATCAACTGGGCAAACAAACTGAGGAAGCATGTACCATAAATTAAAGACCAATTGTCCAGAAATCCGAACCAGCGAAAAATCTGTGATATATATTTAGATGTGCTTACATTTAAAATCCGCGATAGAGTGAAGCCGCGAAAGTCGAAGCGCGATATAGCGAGGGATTACTGTATACTCTAAATATACTTTTCAACCAATGTTACTATTTAAGGCCTATCAGGAATTAGGTGAAATTCTCACAATGGGATTCCGTTATTGTTTTAGATTTAGTAAACTATATTTATAACAATCTTTAAAGTAAAAATAACTATTTTGCCATGAAAAAAGCTCTATATCACAACACACAATTAATTGCACTGAAGAAATTTGCTTTTCTTTCTATATTTTGCAATTCTCTTACTCCTTTAATGGAGTTGTTTGACTTTTTAAAACTTCAAACTCCAAAAAATTAAAACAGAAAAAAATAGATTTTTGAGAGATAAGATGTTCTGCAGCTGGATTTATCCAAAATTACTAAAGTTCTGCAGCTTTCACAGGATGATTCAAGCATAATTCCACAGACAAAATATCTTTGTTTTAAAAGTTTTAGTAAAGCTTCAAAGCAAAACAGGTCACACAAAATAGAGGATAAATCTGTTTATGGCTTATATATCCTATTTCATTTTAAAGTTTGGTGATACAGTCATAATTGAGGCACATTAATCAAATTAAACACAGTCAGAAAACTGTATGCCATCTCCTATTTGCAAGCATATCTAATATTCCATGCTAGGAGATAAAAGTAATTTCTAACTGGCTTAATTAACACTCTTTTCTACAGATATAGCTAAGAAAGTTCAATCTCATGTTAACTTACAGGGGATAAAAGGCTATACCTTATTCTAGGTAGCTATAAGGAAATGATATTCCATTATTGAAATTCAGGAAACATGATATGAATTTAACATCAAACATTAACTTTCTAAGGTTGGCCCTTACACGTTCTTTAAATAATTCCCACCAAATGTCTACTGAAATCTTTGCAGTATCAAAGAGTGCAAGTAAGGAATACTGGATGAATGGATGAAGTTTTAGGACCTCTCATCTTCTTTTCACTTATAGTACATGGACACATACACCTGTTTATGTTCATTAAGTTATCTTCTGTTACTGTTTTGTATTTGTACTTTTTTTAAGGCTAAGCACTAAATAAGATTAACCTGAATTGTATTGAAATTTAAGAATATGATCATTGTTAGAAAAGCAGCAAGATTGAATAGAAAAGGATTAGCAGGAGTAAGCATGAAATGAATAGCATCATCTGAGACTGAAGCTATGTGTGTCTCTTTTACAGAGCAATTTTAATTTCCTTCAGCAGTAGATGAGTGAATTAAATCAGTTAGTACAATTAATACTTTCAGATGAAAAATTAAAAACAAAGAGCAGTGCATAAACAAACTATTTGATAATAAAGAGTATAACAATCTACAATTTCATGGAAATTAAAAATCTAGATCCTGAAGATTAAAGGATTTTTTTTAGTACGAGCAATTAAATTTTTATCCTGAAATCAAGCTCTTTCCTTTTTACACACGAGTGATGGTATAATATCTTTTCTGTCTGACAATATAAGGATATGGCAGTCAGTGTGACTTAATTTTCGTAAACTTTTTTTAGCTGTTTTTGAGAAATTTTAATGAGATGTATTGCAAACAAATAGGCAGGTTTACAATTGTTTTTGGTTTTGCAACAATTTTATAAATCTTCATTCACTGCCTGTTTTATTTTGATAGAGTAATATATTTTGCTCTACTTTCCCCTATTGTATTTTTAATATGTAGCCTTAGAATGCCTAATCTCACAGACTTACCACTGTTTATAAGGTATTATTGTATATAACTTATCCCCACCTTCCCTTCTATATCTGTAACCTCAGGCAATTAGATGTAGTAAAAAGACAAGCAGGAGTTAAGTTACACATAAAATAATGTATTACTGATGATATTCATAAATAATAACAAAATCAAAATCAAAAGTACATTTGAATATTGGCAACCATACAACCTGATTAAATGGTGATGTGTAGTTCAGGTGGCACACAGACTTGTAGTTACTTAAAATGTCTCGGGGTAAGGCATCACTGGTGCTCAACTTTCAGCCACATGTCTGCTCAATATGGCTGCTGAGCTGTGCTCTTCATTGTGTTGTCTTCATCATCACAGGTTAGCAACAGAGATGCTTCTTCTTCATATGTTGGTTAGTAAGAGAGAGATTGTAAGGTTAAGCACATACATTTATAGATGTTTTGTCCAAACCCTAGAGCCAATAGAACATCAGGTACTTAAAGGCTTCTGAGACAAGCCAATTCCAAACAGCCATACCTCACACCAATGGGGGAAATAGAACATCTTAACACCTGCCCCCAAACCATATGTTAAACAACCTGGCTTCCTTGCAGGGATTGAAAGACCTTAGCAGAGAAATACTCACCCTCCCCCAACTCTGTCATAAAATTCAAAGAGACTCAGTCGTAAAAAGGGGGGGCAATCGTGAATGCCTCTCACCAAAGTAACACTAAATTACAGTACATTGCTGTGCCTAAATTTCAAATAAAGACATACAAAACATTTATCAAGTTATATGCAAAAATCTCACATCACAACACTGCCTATTGCACTTCAGAACTCTGGAAAATTCATACTGGAATTACTGTAGGAGGCTCAGGTATTTATAAAGAATTCTCTGAACTGGTAAACAGGATGAAACCATCCTCCTGCCCCCTTAACATCTTACCTGTTTCTTTATTTAAAAATGTAATTTATTCCATTGGTCTTAATGTATTATCTACAGGTATAATCACCTCACTGATTTCTGGCTATGTCCCTGCTTACTTTAAACAGGCCTAATCCTAATAATCATTTGATTCAAAACTATAGGCCTGTTTGTAAACTGTCTTTTATGGCAAAGGTCTAACAAAAAAACACTGATGCTAATCAAATTACAGCTTTTCTTGAGGAAACCATTATTTTAGATAAGTTTCAGCCTGGCTTTTGTAGGATGCACTCTCTCTTCAGAGTCTTTAGTGTCATTCAAATGCAAAGCAATGTAGGTGAATAATCTGTGCTGGTGTTTTTGGAACTTAAAGCCATGTTGGACACTGTTGATCATCATATCCTGATCGAGAGACTCTGGACAAGTGTAAGCATATCTGAGTCAGCCCTGGAGTGGTTCTTTTCCTATTTCTCTCACAGGAATTTCTCTGTTGGTGCTGGAAACATTATGTCTACATCTGTTACTCGTCCAATGGTGTGTCCCAAGGTTCTGTTCTGAGCCCTCTTTTGTCTGCTTTGTATTTAATTCCCCTCGGTCATATTTTGAGAACTTTTAAATGCATATCCTACCACTGTTATGCTGATAAAATACAGTTATACATATGTTTTAAACTGTCACACGTTGCAAAGTAATCTGTTCTGCAAGACTGTCTAAATGTTATAATAAATTGATGACTGAGAATTGTTTGAAACACATTATTTGTGCACCTGACAGTTTTATCCCAAAGGTTCTAGACAACCTAGGCTCTGCTTCTTCTTTTGTGAAATCCTCTGTCGGAAATCTAGGAGTTTCTTTTGGTCAGACTTTGACTTGTTAAATTTTGAACACAGTCTTGCTTCTTTCACTTCACGAACTTTACTAAATTCAAGCAAATGGTTTTCTAAACAGAACTGGAGGTGACAGTACATGCATTTGGCATGCTTAAATTCATCCTCACTGGATCACCTACAGCTGTTCCAGAATGCTACTGCAAGACTCCTGACTAGATCATCTAAAAGATCTCACATAACACCCATCCCGATTTCTTTGTACTGACTTCCTGTGAAATTCACTTTAAAATCCTGGTTCTCACTTTTATAGCCTTACACCGTCAAATTCCTACCTATATTACTGAGCTACTGTATCATTATATCACATCCAGGCCTTTGAGATCTTCTGATCAGGATTTGTAAGCTCTTCCACACACCAGACTTAAGAATAAAGGAGATTGTGCATTTGAGATTGTGGTGCCTAAATTGTGGAATTCTCCTCAAGTAGATGTGTGATCAGTAGACACTGTGGACATTTTTAAAAACGAGATTAAGACCCACTATTTTGTCATTTTACTGTGCAACATTATTGTGTTTTGCTGTGTATGTCTACGCATTTTTACTTTGTGCCTTCCCTCGCCATAATGTATCATCTATGGGGGAGGAGAGAAAGCTTTAGATTCGTCAAAAATTTCAATCTCCGGTCCCTGACACCCGAAAACATCATTATCTCGATGATGGGTGTGTGTCTGTCTGTCTGTGTGTGTGTCTGTGTGTCTTGAGGACATATAGCTAAAAAAGACTAGATGGAAAAATAACGAAACTCGAAACTAAAATCTATTATGAGATGACGATATGCTGATTAGTTTTTGAGCTAAATCGTGCAAGAGAAAGAGGCACTCTAGAGGAACTCTCAAATACTGTAATTCTGCAGTTAATTATGAATTCTTCTCGTCAATTGCTACTATAATGACCTATTTTATGATCAAACATATCAGCATCAGAGCATTAAATAATTACTGAACTGTTCGGGTAACTTGGTTCCTAAGGCGCAAAGCCTACTGATGCTCATGTCCGATTGTTTTTCCCTTGTCTTTATTTGTTCTAGGTTGATTTGTGTGTTATCAAGATTTATTGCGTATGTCCATGCAGATTCTTTGTTTAAATTTATTTAAGCTTGCTTTTGTGTGTTACTGTTTTTCATGTACTGTATGTATGTCTATATGATTTTATACATGGTTTTAATGTATTAACTCACTTTTGGGTTAGTGTCTGTGATGACAATTTATAAAGCACTTTGTGACATATGTTCTTGAAAAGTGCTATATAAATAAAATTTATTTACTTATAAAAGGTTTGAGTAATGAATTAAAAAAAGGAACTGACAAGCCATAATCTATTAAATAAATACAAAAACTGAAGGCATGCAGCTGGGTCATGTTTTAACAGCAGAAGAATAGTGTGTACCTTTATTGTAGTTTAAAGTAGGCCATTTCAGAAATTATTATTTCAGAAACTATTATGCTTACATTGGACTGTATTTTGCTACTAGGAGTGACAGAAGGAAGCAAACATCTCTCTTACAGGCTCAAACAAAACAGTAGTCTAAGTCAATCCGTGATTCTGTTGCATGGATAAGATTATTAAAAATACCAAAATTATAGTAAAATAAATAGTAATTGTCAGTTCTAAACCAGAAAACATCTTAGTTTTCATTTTTGGTTGAAGGCTAAATTCTCACAAATCTTTCATACATTTTCACAAGGCTTGACCAGTCAGTAACTCCACCATTGCTGGTCCCAAGCCAGGATGAAAAAGGAGGAGGGTTGGGTGTTGGGCTAGCAACCCCACCCTGTAAAACCCCTACGCTATAGAAACGCCAAAAAGAGAAACAGAGACTAACTTCCTGGAAGATGAAGGATCTCCGACAACTCGGAGACGCATGATGCATGACGCATGACGCTAGATGGTGAAAGCCAAAAGGAAACCACTGAGCCGACTACCCTTCTTTTCACCAGGAGACCCCTTATTGGTACATGGAATATCAGGACCATGTACGAGACAGGCAAGACGGAACAGGTAGCTGCCAAAATGAAAAAGAACAACCTGATCATGCTTGGCATCAGTGAAACCAGATGGACACAAGTCGGACAGAGAAAACTAACAACAGGTGAGCTGTTACTGTACTCCAGGCATGAAGAGAGAAATGGACCCCATGTGCAGGGAGTAGGCTTCATGTTGTCCAAACAAGCACAGAGGGCACTGATTGGATGGGAGGCACACGGCCCCAGGATTATCACAGCATCCTTCAAAACCAAACACTAGTAGATAAAATTCAACGTTATCCAGAGTTAGGCTTCAGCAAATGACTCTGATGAAGAAGATAAGGACCAGTTCTACAACAGACTTTTCGAGCCAGAGACATCATCATCCTTATGGGAGACTTCAACGCCAAGATTGGATCCGACAACACAGTATATGAACAAGTCATGGGGATCCACGGGCTGGGAGTGATGAACGATTATGGAGAGAGATTTACGAAAGTGTGTGCGCTCAATAACCTGGTCATCGGAGGTAGCATCTTTCCTCACAAGCGGATCCACAAAAGCACCTGGGTATCACCGGACAACTTGACAGAAAATCAGATTGACCACATCTGCATTAGTAAGAAGTTTAGAAGATCCCTTCAGGATGTTAGAGTTAGAAGAGGAGCAGATGTGGCTTCCGACCACCACCTAGTAGTAGCCAGTATGCAGCTGAAGATGAAGAAGAACTGGAAGGAAACAACACAGTGTAGAGTTAAGTATGACGTCAACCGTCTAAAGATCTCCAGCGTCAGGGAAGAGTTTGGACTTCAGTTGAAGAACAAGTTTAAGGTGCTACAAGAACTGGACCAGGAAGAGTAAGGAAGTAGTGTACAGATCAGTTGACAGGCAATAAAAGAGACATTGAGAACAGCCTGTCAAGAAGTGGTCGGAATGAAGAAACATCATCACAAAGAGTGGATCACAGCTGTGACCTTGGGAAAGATAGAAGTGAGAAAACAGAAGAAAGTGGCAGTCAACAACAGCAGGACTAGGGCATCAAAAGCCAAGGCGCAAGAGGAATATGCAGAAGCCCATAGAGCGGTGAAGAAGAGCATTAGGAAGGACAAGAAAGACTACATAGACGGACTAGCAGCTGAAACAGAACAGGCATTGTAAAACGGTAACATGAAACAGCTGTATGACACAACTAAGAAACTATCTGGAAAGTACAACAGGCCAGAGCGACCCGTCAAAGACAAGGAGGGAAAGGTCATCATAGGACTAGAGCAGCAGATGAATAGATGGGCTGACTATTTTGAGGAGCTTTTGAATAGACCAGTACCACCAAACCCTCCAGACATCAACCCAGCCAACGAAAATCTTCCCATCAATTGCGGTAAGCCGACCAGGGAAGAGATCAGGAAGGCCATCACCCTGATGAAGAACGGGAAGGCAGCCGGACCTGACGACACACCAGCAGAAGCCCTGAAAGTAGACCTGGAAGCATCAGTGGAGATGCTGTACCCCCTTTTCGAGAAGATCTGGGAGGAGGAAGAGATACCAACTGACTGGAAGGAGGGTTACCTAGTCAAGCTTCCAAAAAAAGGGAACCTCAGTAACTGTAACAACTACAGAGGCATCACACTTCTGTCAGTGCCAGGCAAGGTCTTCAACTGGATCCTCCTAGAACGGATGAAGGACGTCGTTGATCCACAACTACAAGATGAGTAAGCATTCTTCCAGCAGAATGGATCATGCAAGGACCAGATTGCAACGCTGCGCATCATAGTCGAGCAGTCCTTGGAGTGGAACACACCGTTGTACATTAACTTTGTCGACTATGAGAAGGCGTTTGATAGTGTGGATTGAAGGACCCCGTGAAAGCTCCTCCGGCACTACAGCATCCCAGCCAAGGTGGTCAACCTGATCAAAAGCTCATATGAGGGAATAACCTGCAGAGTGATCCATAGAGAGCAACTTCCAAGTGAAGACGGGAGTCCGACAGGGATGCTTGTTATCCCTGTTCCTCTTCCTCATCGCTTTCAACTGGATCATGAAGACATCCACCAGTGAACGCAGGAATGGAATCCAGTGGACCTTGTGGAGCCAATTGGAAGACTTAGAGTTTGCCGATGATCTCGCACTTCTCTCCCACAGTCAACAGCAGATGCAAGAGAAGACCAGTGTGTTGGCAGCCACATCATCACAGGTTGGACTCAACATCCACACGGAGAAGACCAAGATTCTTAAGATCAACTCCAACAGCAACAACCCAGTCACCCTGAATGGAAGTTCCCTGGAGGAGATACAGTCTTTCACCTACCTGGGCAGCATTATCGACCAGCAGGGTGGAACAGATACAGACGTCAAGACAAGGATCAGCAAAGCAAGAGCTGCCTTCATCCAGCTCAAGAACATCTGGGCTTCCAGAGAACTGACCTTGACCACCAAGATACGTCTGTTCAACGTCAATGTGAAATCAGTACTGTTGTACGGGCCGAAACCTGGAGGACAACCAAAACCACCACCCGAAAAGAATCCTGACATTCATCAACACCTCTCTCAGAAAGATCCTCCACATTTGCTGGCCAGACACCATCAGTAACACCAACCTATGGGGAAGGACCTGCCAACCTTCAGTAAAAGCAGAAATCTGGAAGAGAAGATGGGGATGTATAGGGCATACCCTACGTAAACCGCAAACTAGCATCACCAGACAGGCTCTTAGATGAAACCCACAAAGAAAGCGGAAGAGAGGCCGTCCAAGAAACACCTGGCGACGCGACCTCGAGGCAGACATCACAAGCATGGGCTACACTTGGAGTCAACTAGAAAGAATGGCCCAGGAAAGAAATCTCTGGAGATCTACCTTTGGCAGCCCATACCCGGAAGGGGTGGAGGGCATAAGTAAGTAAGTAAGTGTGTGACCGGTCAGTCTGAGTGCCATTTTATGCTGTATATCATTGCCACAACAGCTGTGATTTATGCATTCCAAGGAATCAATTTTTGTCTAATGTTAATGCCTTGTTTCAATTTTTTTGAATTTTATTATATATTATAATTATTCTTCACTGCCCTTTTTCCTTTGGTTTGCATTCTGCCATTTGTCAGTACAAAGCAACATGAAACAACAACAATGGCAACATGAAACAGCTGTATGACACAACTAAGAAACTCTCTGGAAAGTACAACAGGCCAGAGCGACCCGTCAAAGACAAGGAGGGAAAGGTCATCATAGGACTAGAGCAGCAGATGAATAGATGGGCTGACTATTTTGAGGAGCTTTTGAATAGACCAGTACCACCAAACCCTCCAGACATCAACCCAGCCAATGAAGATCTTCCCATCAATTGCGGTAAGCCGACCAGGGAAGAGATCAGGAAGGCCATCACCCTGATGAAGAACAGCCTGACGACATATCAGCAGAAGCCCTGAAAGTAGACCTGGAAGCTGTAGAGGTACTTAAGAGAAAATATTTTTAAATAAAGTTTTAGGACCTTTTTGCAACATATTCTTTGACCTCAATATCTGATCTCAACTTTCCTGGTTCCTGGTTTTGGCGATTGATCTATCTTGCTACTTCTAGTATTTCTGACTGCATAAACTTTGTATTATATAAAGCCTGCTCCTTTTTGTTCCGTTCATCTAAAAGTCCTTAACTCCTTTTCTTTTACATCTAGAAACTCCATCTCACGACAGAGCTCATAACATCCATAATGTCATGGATCACATGCCTAGAAATAGTACAGCACCATAGCAATCATGCACACAAAATAACAGTATCCATGAATCCAAAAACACAAAATCATAACACCCAAGAAAAAACAAAACATGCAACATGGTGACACAATGTCATTGTTGTGAGAAGGAGTTTAGGACATAATGAAATGTGCGTGAGCCTCCAAATATACAGTGGTGTGAAAAACTATTTACCCCCTTCCTGATTTCTATTCTTTTGCATGTTTGTCACACAAAATGTTTCTGATCATCAAACACATTTAACCATTAGTCAAATATAACACAAGTAAATAAAAAATGCAGTTTTTAAATGATGGTTTTTATTATTTAGGGAGAAAAAAAATCCAAACTTACATGGCCCTGTGTGAAAAAGTAATTGCCCCCTGAACCTAATAACTGGTTGGGCCACCCTTAGCAGCAATAACTGCAATCAAGCTTTGAGATAACTTGCAATGAGTCTTTTACAGCGCTCTGGAGGAATTTTGGCCCACTCATCTTTGCAGAATTGTTGTAATTCAGCTTTATTTGAGGGTTTTCTAGCATGAACCACCTTTTTAAGGTCATGCCATAGCATCTCAATTGGATTCAGGTCAGGACTTTGACTAGGCCACTCCAAAGTCTTCATTTTGTTTTTCTTCAGCCATTCAGAGGTGGATTTGCTGGTGTGTTTTGGGTCATTGTCCTGTTGCAGCACCCAAGATCGCTTCAGCTTGAGTTGACGAACAGATGGCCGGACATTCTCCTTCAGGATTTTTTGGTAGATAGTAGAATTCATGGTTCCATCTATCACAGCAAGCCTTCAAGGTCCTGAAGCAGCAAAACAATCCCAGACCATCACACTACCACCACCATATTTTACTGTTGGTATGATGTTGTTTTTCTGAAATGCTGTGTTCTTTTTACGCCAGATGTAACGGACATTTGCCTTCCAAAAGTTCAACTTTTGTCTCATCAGTCCACAAGGTATTTTTCCAAAAGTCTTGGCAATCATTGAGATGTTTCTTAGCAAAATTGAGACGAGACCTAATGTTCTTTTTGCTTGACAGTGGTTTGCGTCTTGGAAATCTGCCATGCAGGCCGTTTTTGCCCAGTCTCTTTCTTATGGTGGAGTTGTGAACACTGACCTTAATTGAGGCAAGTGAGGCCTGCAGTTCTTTAGACGTTGTCCTGGGGTCTTTTGTGACCTTTCGAATGAGTTGTCTCTGCGCTCTTGGGGTAATTTTGGTCGGCCGCCCACTCCTGGGAAGGTTCACCACTGTTCCATGTTTTTGCCATTTGTGGATAATGGCTGTCACTGTGGTTCACTGGAGTCCCAAAGCTTTAGAAATGGCTTTATAACCTTTACCAGACTGATAGATCTCAATTACTTCTGTTCTCATTTGTTCCTGAATTTCTTTGGATCTTGGCATGATGTGTAGCTTTTGAGGTGCTTTTGGTCTACTTCTCTGTGTCAGGCAGCTCCTATTTAAGTGATTTCTTGATTGAAACAGGTGTGGCAGTAATCAGGCCTGGGGGTGGCTACGGAAATTGAACTCAGGTGTGATACACCACAGTTAGGTTATTTTTTTAACAAGGGGGCAATTACTTTTTCACACAGGGCCATGTAGGTTTGGATTTTTCTCCCTAAATAATAAAAACCATTATTTAAAAACTGCATTTTGTGTTTACTTGTGTTATATTTGACTAATGGTTAAACGTGTTTGATGATCAGAAACATTTTGTGTGACAAACAAAAGAATAAGAAATCAGGAAGGGGGCAAATAGTTTTTCACACCACTGTAAGTCAAGAAGCAGGTTTGAAGCTTCAATGGTCAGGCCAGAATCTTCACCTAGTCCAGGTACTGTACATATAGGGAGCTGGCAAAACAACATAAAATGTCTCAGATAAAATAGACAACCCACAAGAGGGAGGATGAATTTAAGCCCCCAGCTTGTGCACAAAAGGGCAAAAAATCTTTATAAATTAGGATTACTTAACCAAAAATAGAAAACAATACGAGGAAATGCTCAAACAAGCAAAAACAGGGACAAGTAGTTTCCTAAAAGACAATCCTAAAGTAAACAAGTTCCAAGTCAAAATCCAGAAAACTTAATCCTTATGACAGAGCATTAAAGACAGCAGAACCAGAAAAGTCCAAAGAAATACAGAAATACTTACTAAACTCCTAATAAATGCAATGATTTCTCTGCTCTGGCCCTAAAGAGCCAGAGGTAGTGCTCAGGAGTGATGTTGTCATGTTGGTTCTGCCGGCTGAGGCTCCACCTCTAAAACAAAAGGAATGCAAGTACATTTCAAAGGACATTACATAATAATAGACATAACAGAAAATAAATAAAAATATGACATATAATAACTCAGAAACACCAAAAATAACAATAACATACATAAATTTAAACTGATGCCAAACAGTCATTACTGAAATAATGGTTGAACAAAATTATTAAAAGTATTATTCAAAGTATTTAATTAGAAAAAAAAATGTTTTTAATGAATTTCTAATAGCCTTGCAAAGAAATGGCAACACTCCAAAATCAATACTGTTCTCCTAACAAGTTAGCATTAAAAGTATATTAGTCAAATGTTTGTACCCATTTTATTTTAATTATGGCATACCTAAACTGAAATATTTTTGGAAATTATTATATTTAATTAATTTTTGGAAATTTCGTAGATAGTAATAAGAAAAAAGACTGAAAATAATGTGCAACATTGAAAAACACACAAAGCTGAATGTAGACCTTGACAGCTGGGAAATAGTAACTGTATGGATAAACTGCCTTATGTCCACCCAAGTTATATCATTCAACACCACTACCCCTCAGAGTATTAGAAAGTGTTTGACGAACTAAAAGGATTCACTATACAAGACAGTTGGAGAGATTTGCTAAATTATATTAATACAAATAATATAATTTAATATTATCTTTGAAGATTCCTTAGATGTTATTATCTTTATACATATATTTACAGTTTATTTATGATATTCACGTGTTTTAGCAAGTGATTAAGAAGAAATTTAATTTATGAAGATTTGGCTACAAATGAAATATGCATTTGTAAAAATGTATGAATAATACTAATACTAGTTTTCTTGGAGTATTAAATTCAACTCTATTATACTCATCTGTTAAATAATGTAGTTTATAAAAATGTATTGAGTTTTGCTTTCATAACATCTCTCACAAAATGTCAATATTGAGATTTCAATCAACTTTTAAAGTATATGCTTTATTTTAGAACTTTAAAAATCAGTTTCGAAGTACCTCTATTCAAAACATCTTGAGCCTTTGGTTCATTTTCATATGCATAGAAATTGTTTGAATACAAAGGAAAACAAATAAAGACTTCATATTTAGTCTTTGTTTTTGAGGGAATTAGCATTTATAGAGTGCAGCTATGATTTTGGTAATTTGAATTTTAACATGGACTTGCAGTTAAGCAGTTAATTGTTGTGTGCCTTCTATATCAGATCCTTAACACAACTACAGTATGAGTAAATTTTAATACCCGATTTTCTACATTTAAATGCTTATATTGTGCTTCTATTTAAGATGTGATAGTTTCCCATTGTAGCACATTTTGTGCTGAGCAAAAATTACTTATAATTGACATTCAGATACAGTCTTCAGTCAAGTATGCAAACAATAAATGTTAACAAAGCAATGGGAATGTAATTTGCATTGCTATATTCTCTATCTCTGGCATAATTAAAGTTAGCTACAGGTCTTCAGTTCCCATACTTTCCATTCATTCCTCAGCAATGTCTTTTGTAAATTTTTGGGTTAAAGATGTTAATGTGGTAAATGGTTCAAGTTCACAGCTGTTTAGAGTAGGTCAATAATATTATTGAAGACTTTCTTGATTAAAACCTAATGGACTTTAACCTTTTGTATTAGTGAGAAAGTTTGCTTCTCAACAAAGAAATTTCAGTTATGTGAAAAATGGCTTGTGATTTTATTATCTGTATAACGCTGTCACCAGTTTGATCCACATTTCTCCATGGTTCACCTTGATGAATGAGAGTCCTAAAAAGGTTATAATTTGGTTCAATAGAATGGTTGAATTATATCTGACATTTTGTGAGCTTTTACACTATTTCATATCACATTACCAATCAGCAAGTGTGTTTTGGATGCAATGCTTTGTATTTATAGTGGTTTTGATCAGATCAGAAAATTTTGTTAAAATTGCATTACAATACTGGATTTCAGCTGACTAGTCACAATGAGCTTAAAATCAGATGAAAATATACGAGAAGGAAAATAATCCAATCATAATTCATCATTGCCTTCAAAGTCACAATCTACTGATGATTCTGAACTTGAAACCCATTGCTTACGGAATGATTGTTACATGTCCACCTGCAGCATTTCAAAAAACAACACTAAAGATGCTAATGTGTCTATAATGAATAGATGGTACTGCCGAGAGAAGAAACCTGTTGTTTAAATATGACTGCAAGTATTGATGGCTGAACTGAAGGAGCTTCCCAGAATGCATCTGTGAATGGTAATATTATAATACAATCCTAACTATCCTTAAAGTAGTCAGTGTAAAGTGAGGAGGTCCCAGATTTTTAATATCTATCTGAGTAATATTAATCCATTTTTGGCGATTTTCTACCTTTACTAATAAATAATAAGCTGAAAGTTTACATAGATGTACATCACTGAGAATTTTTCACTTTTGGTTTTTCGAGGTATAAAGTACCAAAAAATGAAGCAATGATTTATGTCAGAAATAAAATCATAATAAAACTCTCGTCTAATTACATGTTCACAATTTTGCAGAGGTTTAGACTGACAAAGAAACCATTTCAAAAACTCCTTCTTCCTTATCCCACTAAAAAGGTATTATACTTAATTGTTCTGTTACTACTTTGTCTTTTACGCAATGAATAAAATTAGTTCATTAATGAGTTACATAAAATGAAACAAACAAGGGTTAGACATGCATTCTTTAAACAGCTTTTGTAATGACAATCATTTTTAATGTATGTTTTTCAAGCTTTATATCTGCTTGGTGTCTCCCTATTTCTGTGAATAGATAAAGGTAACAGCAGGTGGGCTTAGTCTTCAAAGACACGGTTGGATGTGTCATTCAGCTTTTGTTGAAAGACATTGATTAGTACGCTTCTGTCTTTGAAGGAAGCAAGAGCTGAAGTTTTGCCAAGTTACTCTTTCAAAGCTGTACTCCCTCAAGGATGCCTTGACAGTTACTTGAAAAAAACAACTTCCATATTCTTTCTGTATACCTATTTTAAGGTGACTAACCTCAAAAAACTAACACTTGACACAGGGCTGTAAGGCAGCAACACTGAATAGGCATAATAAAAGTCTTTCTGCACATGTTTTCTGGTTATCCTAAATCCAAACTGCTTTTCCTCAAGTTTACCAAATTTTTTTGTAACTATACCTAGACTTCCTTTATGCCCATGAGGTTTTTCCATAATTCATAACTGTTATGTTGGAGGTATGCATGTAAGGCCTGTAAACATATTATGTTTATCTAGAAAGTGACTTTGAGACTATAGTAAAACATCTGAGGCATATCAGACTTAGTAAATGTTGCAAACTGCAGCTATATCTTAATTTTGTAAGATTAGGTACCCTGGTAATTCCATGTCTGTTCTTTCCTAATATGTGATTCAAAGGTCTCTTGGGTATCCCTTAAGGTTGCCACTAAATTCATAGGGGGAGTTTAATAAGACCAGCTTTATTTTTGTTAAATCACTCTCCCCTGTAAAGCTAATCTGGGGTGTTGAGGTGCCAGATTTAGACAGTCTTTCATGTCCATCATGTCCAGACTGCTTGCAGCAAATCCTAGTCTATAGCAGATGACCCTGATAGAAAGATACATTGTCAAGATGATATACAAAAGTAATGTTGCAAACAACATGTCTAGGTAACTGTCAAAGCAAGACAACATTCTCAGCAAAGATTTATAATATGCCAATACAATCCTTGAAGTGCAATCTGTTTATGATTGATGCAAAACAGGGGAAATCAAAACTGAGACTGAGTATAATCCACAATACACAAGCACAGAGAGAGGAATCGTATAAGAACAACTCAGGTAAAGAGTGACCTCCCAGGAGTTTGAGAATCAAGGATGAATTGTTAGTGAAGAATGAAATTATCATCAAAGATGAGACAATTATTACATATTGTCACACAAATGTGATTGGGAGGCAGCTAAAGGGCCTGAATAATTGTAGTACCACACCAGACCAGGGGGTGGCGAGCTGCACGGACTTTCTCTCTTAATCCTCTGTAGACCATCCATGGGATGTCCCTCTAGGTCCCGGCTGGATGATGGATGACATCACTTCCGGTAATGGTGCTATTGATGGCGTCACTTCTGGTCCTGAAGATGTCACTTCCGGTCCCGGTGCTACTGATGATGTCACTTCCATTCCTGACGTTGTCACTTCCAGCTCCAGTCCAGATGACGTCACCTTTAAAGCCACCATATTCTCACTCTCAAATCTCTTCTGTTCTGGACTGAAACCTTAATACAACTCATTTAAATAACCTTTTTGCAGCCAGGGCACAATATACGGGTGGCTGCCCCAAACGTTTTTGATGTCTTGTTGTCATTCTTGTGACTATATATATACTAGTGACTGGGAGCCTGATTGAATCGGGCTACAAATTCTACGTTTGTGAAATCCATACTTTCTCTGCAAAGAATTATTTGTGTTTTTAAGTCCTTGAAATGATTTTGTTATCATGGCACTGATTTGCGCTTAAAATAGATCTTTTCAGCCAATGTAATGAAGAGCTTCCTGTTTAAATGGGGGGCTGCGAGACATAAACTCAGCTCTTCAGCGCACCTCATTTGCTTTTTTCCGGCAAACAGATTTTCAAAACAAACTGTATTTTACAACTCTAATCAGAGTCAGAGTAATAATTATGTTGGCGTGTCATTTTAGATCTGAGATCGGCTAAAATTTAAACAATGACCGTTGTTAATACCCAGCCGTCATTACTCAGATTGCCAATAGATGTCAGAAGGACGGATGCCAAAACCGAACTGCCCAAAAATAGATTTCGACGTACCAAGCAAATTGCGATATGTTTTAAATTACTTATGGTTCCAGAGCTGTCGAACTGTTTAAGTCAGTCAATGATGTTAGTCTTGGAAAGTACGCCCCACCAAACTAATGTTTCAAAAACCCACCGAACTTACTGTTATCTGCTCGAACCAACACCGACTTACTATACTCGGCCATCCAGCGGCGTCACTGAAGCATTCAAACATTCTTAGCCAATCATGCAATACTGCGTCCACGTTTGCCACGTTATGTTCTAACTACAGAGGCAGAGTCCCATTTAATGGTTCTAACTTGTATTCAATAAAGGTATTGACGCGAACACCATACATACGGGGTATTGACGTGAACACCATACTGTACATACGGATATTATCAAATTATACATAAGGATACATATATATACTATATATATATATATATATATATATATATATATATATATATATATATATATACTATATATATATATATATATATACACTGTATATAGTGGAAGACAGGCAGACATCGTTTTAAGCACCACCACACGTTTATTTACAAGTCAACTATATACAGATGTCACACAAACCCCCAAAACTCCCCCAAAGTCACAATGCCTTTTCCTTCTTCAGGCCGCCTCTGTTCCTCTCTTCCTGAGCTCTGTCCATCTACACTCCTAAATCCAGCCATTGAATAAAGAGAGGGCGCCCCTTTTATCTCCACCCGGACATGCTCCAGGTGCCTCTCAGTTAGTTTCCACCGACACTCCCCAGTGTGGCAGAAGTACCAGCTGCGCTCCCAGAAGCACCCTGGGTGTCCCTGGTCTTCTTTCCCCCGGGTATATATATTATATTTCAGAATAATATTGTCATGCTTGATGTATTTCAGCTAGGTATGGAAAGATATGTAGTGTTATCTTTTTGCTGGAGATGTGTAAGAAAACTGTTACTTGGACACAACTGAAGATTATCCTACTTGTTTCAAGTAATGCCTCTTAAAAACCAAACAGGCCACGACAGGCCACAAGATACCAGTCAGACGATGACAAGTTGTAACTACAAATCAATATGCTGGGAAAAACAGGTTCTGTCAATTTCTTCATGGATTATTTCAGAGGAAACATTTCACATTTTGCAAACTTTTAATCACCACATCCATAGTTCTGATACACAGCAGAAAGCAGCCTATAGAAAGAAAGGCATAAATATATCAGAAGAATGTGATACATTTAAGAGTAAATAGGAATCAGTCCTTATCACAAGCAGCCACCGTTGCTCTAAAGGTAATGGTCTTGCTGAGAAAAAGTTGTACATTGTATATACAAAAAATGGCCAGATATGGCCAGCACCTTGGTCTCAAAGCCTACTCACAATTGCCTGTACAGAAACATACTAAGCCCATTAAGTCATCAGTAGAAATGGATGTTCACAGACAAAATCAACAGGATAGCCGCAAAAAGACACTTTGAATCCAACCAAAAAGGTTTAGTTAGCTCTTAGCAGAGGAACTTTTTGTTTGGATACTGGAGTAGGACATGGGTAGTTTCTAGTTTCTGCCATACACAAAGGAAAATTACAACTTGAAAGAGATTATTGAACAGAAGCTGCAGCCCAAAACAGTTCTGAACATACTGTATGACAAAGATTTTAGGCAGATTATTTTATTAAAGATGGTGCTTTATTGGTGAAATTTAATATTTTCTCAGTTTCTTTTGATCTAAATTATGTGCTTAATAATTGGAGGCCACTAATAGTCAAGGGCATTAAGAACTTTGTGCTTAATAAACATTCTTCTCGTATAATGCGTGTTCTGTTTATACAGGCACTTACCAACAGCATATATTCTTTGTAGTTTAGTTCAACTTAGTGTAAAAAAGAATCTATGCTTATTAATTTACTATTCCAATAATTGAACATGGCGTAAAACAGGAAACACACTGTGTTTTTCTTGCAGTTTTCAGTTTTGCTGTGCTTTTTACATTTGTGCTTGTTCGATAGTAAGAATTTTGTCTGTACCATTGTTTAGCATTTTATGCTTACTCTGTTCACATTACCACTGTGTATACTGTATTTTCTTTCTGTTTATATTTTATATGTATTACCTTCATGTATGTGTTAGTTATTTGCTTTTTGTAGTTTGTTCACTTTATGAGTCTAAAGGAATAGAGAGTTGAAGCAGGAGCTGTGAGACCAACCTGAGGCCTGTACAAGCCTGTAAAATCCTCAGGGCTATCATTGAGACATTAGCTAGTATCAAGCTCATGATGTTTGATTCCCATACTTGGATTACCAGTATAATCTGTAATATAATCCAAGGTTCTACAAGGAATACCCAGATATCGATTTGTTTGGCTACCACACTTCACAAGGTGGCATGGCTAGCTGGTGGACTCAACGGATTTCCAGCCGCTAGACTACTTCAGGCTGTTTTTTCCTGAGCATTCTGATGAGACAAACAGGTACACCAAGCAATTTTTGATTTGTGTTGAGCTTCTACCGCATTCTCATTTTTCAAAGAGGAAGCCCACAACAAAAGACAGGATGAAGGGCTACGTGGCTTTCCAACCGTGCTCTGTTTCCTGATTTTATTCATTTTGTGAGAACCAGAAGCAAATCCTAAGGCATGATTCAGGGTATAACCCCATGTATAAAGTTCATCCTCTGTTAGACCCTCTTTAGCCTAATTACAAACAATTTTATAAGCCTGGTCATGATTAGTGATGAGCAGCATGCTCTGCCGAACATGTGGTGCTCGCTCGAGTAGCGCCATGCTCAGTCTCTGCCCCACATGTTTCGTGGGTTGGAGACAGCCAATCAAGGGCAGGTAAGTACTGCCCTCACTGTAATGCCAGTAGCCATGTCAGGTGCTGGCATTACAGTGATTGGCTGGCCAGAACACGTCATCGGGTGTTATATAGCACCTGATGCCGCGTGTTCGACTCAGACAGGGACAGGGAGAGACGCTGGATAGGCAGGGACAGATTAGTGTGTGCAGACTTTCACAGCTTTCACATTCAGTAAAGACCCAAAAGTCCTTTTAAGGACTCTAGTGTGTGTTTGACAGTCTGTATTTTAGACTACATTCATCTGGGCACAATATACTGTGCATGTTCTGGGGTTTTTTGGGACATATATTGAAAACAGTGGCTGTAGTTCACATTACATTCATCTGGGCACAATATTCTGTGCATGTTCTGGCCTTTTGTGACATATACAGTTGGACATCATAAAATATTTTCTAGACTTTAAATTCAGTTTAATCTGGGGCAAATATACTGTCCATATTCTGGTCTTTTTTGTCACATATAATGTCCTAAAACAGTGGCTGTAGTTCACATTACATTCATCTGGGCCTAATATACTGTGCATGTTCTGGCCTTTTTTGTGACATATACAGTCGGACATCAAAAAAATTTTCTGTACTTTAAATTCAGTTTAATCTGGGGCAAATATACTGTCTATATTCTGGTCTTTTTGTCACATATAGTGTCCTAAAACAATAGCTGTAGTTCACATTACATTCAGCTGGGCCTAATATACTGTCCATATTCTGGTGTTTTTGTGACATATACAGTCCGCATTAATATGAAGAAGGTGAGCAATAAGGGATGGTGCACGCAGAGGCCGTGGCCCTGGGCGCAAAGAAACTGTGCCAGCTGCCAGTGCACCAGAAAAAAAAAAACACAGTACTCAGCTTCATGTCCAAGTAAGCTAGGTGGCGAGGACAACACTGTCCAAGTTGGGCCAGTGCAACAGTTGGTCGGTTGGATTGCTGAAGATAATGGTTCCAGTCGCTTAAGCACCACCCTCTCTTCCACCAGGTCCAGTCTCTGTAGCCAAGAGCCTGGTCAACAAAATCCTCACTCTGATCATCCTTCCTCCCACCATGTAGAAAACGAGTGATCCCACACTGGATATTCGAGGAGCTCTTTACAGCGCCACAATGATTTGGCCCTCTCGCCCAGCATGCTGGAGGAGGGACCTGTGATATTGGTCACTGACCCAACATGGGAAGGTGAAAAGCCGAGCGAGGACAGCAGTACAGAGGGGGAGGGATAGGGGAACAGGCTGGAATAGGGAGAAGACGGGCCACACCAAACAGGCCTGCAACCGTGACACCGAGCACCTGTTATACTAAGGTTGTTATAATATTAATAATTGTGTCATGCGTTATTCATTTCTTTCAATGTAAATCTACCTTGCCAAGGTGTAGGTGTTCCGCAGTATGGCGGTTTTTTAAGGAATGTGCAGGGGACAAAAACAGAGTGGTAGTTTGCAACCTGTGCAGTACCAAAATGAGCCGGGGTGTGAACACTAGCAACCTCACCACCACCAGCATGATCCGCCACATGGCATCCAAGCATCCTAACAAGTGGGCTGAACGCCTGGGTTCACAATCTGTATCTGTGGGTCACACCACTGCCTCCTCCCTTGTGTTACGCACTGCTGGCCAATCCCCTGTCAAAGGCGCTGGCCCGGATGCCCCGCTCCCTGCACCTAAACCTTCACATCAACCAGTAGGATCTACATCCACTTCCCTGTCCCAGTGCAGCGTCCAAATATCGATAAAACAGGCATTTGAACGCAAGCGCAAATACCCACCAACCTACCCACAGGCCATAGCCCTAAATGCGCAACTTCAAAATTACTGTTCCTTGAAATGTTGCCATTTAGGCTTGTGGACACTGAGGCCTTACGCAGCCTGATGTCGGCGGCCGTCCGTTGGTACGCAGTCCACAGCCACCACTATTTTTCACGGTATGCTGTGCCCGCTTTACACCAGTATGTGTCCCAGAACATCACCCATGCCCTGACCAATGCAGTAACTGTGAGGGTCCACCTCACCACGGACACATGGACAAGTGCTGGTGGCCAGGGACGCTACATTTCTGGGTGAATGTTGTGGAGGCCGGTAGTGAGTTGTACCCTGGGATGGCACAGGTGCTACCCACGCCCAGAATTGCAGGCCCTACGTCCATCAGGGTCTCCGCCAGCAGCTATGCTGTTGGCTCCAACTTCCACTTCTCCTCTGCCACCTCCTCCTCCACTTCCACCTCAAACAGCAGTCAGCCATCAGTCACTAGCTGGAAGCAGTGTAGCCCTGCTGTGGGGAAGCGCCAACAGGCCGTGCTGAAGCTGATCTGCTTGGGGGACAAACAGCACACCGCCACAGAGCTGTGGCAGGGTATAAGAGACCAGACCGAGCTGTGGCTCTCGCCATTCAACCTACAACCAGGCATGGTTGTGTCTGACAATGGCCGTAACTTGGTGGCGGCTTTGGAGCTCGGCAACCTGACACACATTCCATGCTTAGCCCATGTTTTAAACTTAGTTGTTCAGCGGTTTATCAAAACCTACCCCAATTTGCAAAAGCTACTAGTGAAGGCACGCCGCTTGTGTGCCCATTTCAGAAAGTCGTCCACAGCTTTAGCCGATCTGTCAACCCTACAGCAGCGCTTGCGGCTTCCAGCTCACCGACTGTTGTGCGACCTGAGCACGCACTGGAACTCTACATTCTACATGTTGGCCAGGCTTTGTGAGCAGCAGAGGGCAATTGTGGAATACAAGCTGCAACATGGTCGTCGCCTTTCCAGTCAACTGCCACTATTCACAAGCGAGGAGTGGGCATTGATGTCAGACCTATGTGAAATTTAAAAAAACTTTGATGAATCCACAAAGATGGTTAGTGGTGATAACGCTATCATCAGTGTAACCATCCCACTGCTGTGTCTACTTAAACGATCACTGCTCACAAATAAGGAGGACGCTCAGAATGTGGCAGACGAGGTAATGGGGGAGGAGATGACACAGGGTGATAGCGAGACCACCCACAGTTTGGCTTCACAACACGACTTGGACCATGAAGAGGAGGAGGAGGAGGAGCTGCTGGAGACTTTTGCCTCTGCTACAGAGGGTAGTAGTACCCATGTAACTTTAATTACATCTGTTCAGCATGGATGGGAACAGGAGGAGGAGGAGGAGGTGGAGAGTCATCCAGATGTCAACATATGAAAGACAAGAGGTACAAACCTATTTCTGTTGTGTGCAGCAACAGACAACTGACAAAGAGGCACCAGTGCAACACATATTGCAAGTATTGCTATGTTGCAATGCACATAATTGGCTGCTTTGAATGCTACCATCCTTTGCAGGACTATGTCATGAAAGAGATATGTATGTGACATCACATAGTATACCTGTAGAAGGTCATACAACATTCAACGCAGTTTTGTCATAAATAAATATATTTTGTTAATTGATGTGTGAAACTATTGCTTTGTGTGTGTTTTAGAAAACTTTTGAATAAGCATTGGGTCCTTGCTTTTAAATGAAACATATTATTATAACTAATGTCACGGGAGGCTGGGGGACAGACCCAGCCGGGGCAACCTGGAAGGACCGGGAGGTGGCATATACGTCCTCCGGGCCACGAGGGGGCAACCGCCCTGGATCGGGAGAAGACCACGGGAGAGGAACAAGGAGGCTCAAGCCCGTTGTGGCCTGTGGCCACCGCCAGGGGGCACCCCGAGCCTCGTGGAGCCCAGGAAACGTTCACTTCCACCACACCCGGGAACATGGTGGATGATCCTTCCAGGGATGCCCGGAGTGCTTCTGAGTGCTCTCCTGACACTTCCGCCACACCAGGAGGTGTCGTCAGAGCATATCCAGGTGGGAATAAAAGGGGCTGCCTCCCTACAGTCTGAAAGCTAGAGTCGGGAGTGGGAGAGAGAAAAGGCGGTCCAAGGACATTGAGGAAGAGGCCCGTGTTTAAGGAGTGTTTGGTGTAGGGGCACTGTGTGTTGTGCAAAGTAAGAACTGTGAATAAACATGTGCTTTTGATAAAGATGTGGTCTCAGTCTGATGGTGTCCGGGCATATCTCACAATGGCGCCCGAACAGGGACCTTCCGCCTGTTCCAAGGTGGGGACCCCTATTTATAAATATTTTGTGAGCAGCCTGGCGCCTCAGACTACCACCCATACGCGACGCATGGAAGCGGCCTGCACACGCACCACGGATGGTCCGCAAATCACCCAGGGGCTGCCGGCGGTTAACCGAAGCTCCATCTCCCACCCGATGGGGGAGTGGAATGCCTAGCGAGGCAGGAGAGCTGCAGATTCCCAAGCGTTCGCTGTCGCTGTGATGATCTAGGCAGGAACATCGACTGAAGCAGCCAATAGGAGGCAAGGAGCTCTGAGAGACAGGATCCAGGAGGTTAGTCCCAGGCCCTGTGGCCGTGCAGGGCCCTGTGTTGGTTTTGCAGGAGGGGAGGAAAGGGAAGATCCACCACGTCTTATGAAGCCGTGACAGGTGAGGGATTGGACGGTGTGTGTTCTGCTCCTGTCGAGGATTGGTCAGCGGCGGGACTGGCAAACATCCATCCTGAGCAAGGGGAGGGCCCGACGAAACAAGGAAGAAAGCTCCACAGGGCAAAGCCAGTGAGAGGGACAGATCAAATGGTAAGTCCTTTGTCAGCTAACGCCCTGTTTGAGCCTGTGGCTCGGCGTAACCCAGAGGTTACCCTTCAGTTCGCTGAGTCTTTTCTACAGGTGATGCACGACCTTCGAGACTGCATTGTTGAGCGAAAGAGGAAGGCGATCGCACCACATCAGGGGCGGAGCACCGCGCCGCTGGAATCTCTGGCTGGAGGATCGTGGCGGCGTGGGTGAATGGAACTTGCGCTGTAAATAGAATAGGAGATGCGAGCGAATCCGTCCAGCTTCGACAGTGGAGGCTACGCGAAGAGCTGATCACCTTGTAGGGTTGGTGCCTAGACACTGGCTGATGAGTGCTGTGGGTCCTAGTGCACTACCGCCAGCGCCAGAGTCAGCTTCATGTCGCTCCACAAGGGCGCAGACAGCAAGTAGTCTCTTCCTTTCCCGTAGGGTGACTCAAGTCGTCAGGGCTCCCCAGACGAAAGGGAAGCACCAGAGAAATGAAGCCGACTCTTCCCACAAAGGGAGACGTAAGCCCGTGAGCTCACGTACGGAGATGGACAGGCCTCTGTGGGTGCAGAGGGAAGCCCCAAAGTCAACGGGGAAGCCTAGAGTGTGAGCTGTCCCATTGGATGTCCCAACAAGGGGGGCATGGAACAAGCGGAGGGGGTACAGAAGAGGCGAGTTCCGGGGTTCTGGTCGGAGGGGGGAGCGCTGTCTGTGTGTGGCACGGGAGGACGCCAGATGGTGGTGTCCAGGCAGCGACTCCGGCCCTATTTCTGCTGTTTGGATTGCAGGACTGGACCCCGGAATAGCAGTAGGACCTGCTTCGTGGGGAATCTGCCCTCGCGGGACGGGCCGCTCTGCCTGACGGGTCTTCGCTGGCAATGGGGCAGTGTCATGGGAGGCTGGGGGACAGACCAGCCGGGACACCTACAAGGACAGTAAAGTGGCATATACGTCCTCCAGGCCACGAGGGGGCAACTGCCCTGGATCAGGAGAAGACCATGGAAGAGGAGCAAGGAGGCTCAAGCACGTTGGGGCCCATGGCCGTCGCCAGGGGGCGCCCCAAGCCTCGTGGAGCCTAGGAAACGTTCACTTCCGCCACACCCGGGAACATGGAGGATGAACCTTCCAGGGACGCCCGGAGTGCTCTCCTGACACTTCCGCCACACCAGGAGGTGTCATCAGACAGAGCACCTGGAGCACATTCGGTGGGAATAAACTGTGTGTTGTGCTAAGTAAGAACTGTGAATAAACGTGTGCTTTTGATAAAGATGTGGTCTCAGTCTGATGGTGTCCGGGCATGTCTCACACTAGGATCATTTTGTTGTTTGTGCCCAGGTTTTCACGGTTCCCTATTCACTTTAGAATTTGTAAGCTTTCCTTGAGGGTGCCACCCACAACCTGCTAAGGAGTTTTAGGGCCAGGCTTTTTTATGTTTCTACGCCTTCTTAGAGTAGTAAGGCCTGATTTTTTTTAATTGAAGCCCTGTTTTAAGTGTCACAGAGCCAGCATCAAAACACAACGCAATGTGGTGTCATTTTATGCAATTATGGAGTATATTCAAAAGTAAATAAATAAGCAGGAAAAACTGTCATTTATGAAAGACATATAAATATCAAAAAATAAGAAGCAGAAGAAATACCTGAACAGAAAACAAGACTTGAAGAAGCAGAGCCAAAATAAAAAATTACAGAGATTTAAATTTAGCTTGCTTACATAAATCATATAATGAAGAAGCCCATAGGTGTAGGTGAGCCATGCAAGTTGTTGCCTAGCAGTGAAAGAAGACACTTGCTGAAGGAAGCATATCTTGTAAAAAATCGGCATGAGGTTACATTATGGATTTCTATACAACATTTCCTCTTTTACTCTCCTAAATTCTTACCTCAGTGCAGATTCAGAAGTGTATCTGTACTCGATTCACATTAATTCTGCCATTTGACTTATTACATTGCCTTGTTATGCTATAGGCAGAGATAATTAAGGCTGGAGTAATGTGCTGAACAGATTCAAATAAATGTGTAAGCACTAAAATACAACTGTGTAAGCACTCTGAGCATAAATACAATAGAAGAGTTTGCTAACTTAGCAAACTTCTCTTTAAACAAAGGTCCGGGTAAATCTGCTCACCAAAGCAGATTGTCAGTTTTCAGTCTATTACTCATGCCACCAGTACTGGTTAGACTTCCAATGACATATGACATTTTCTATAGAGTAAGCCATCCCTAGGGTTATACATTTGGCCAATAAAATCCCCAACAATATCTGGAATGCCTTGCATTCTTTTCCAGATTATACTATATAAGGTTTAAATCAACATAATCCCTTACTCATAGTGCAGTGATTCATCCATCCTAATTATAAAAATAAAATGAAATATACTTTTCCTTTTTTATTAATAAAGCAAAGACAATTTTTTGTCTCTATTAGCCAACTTAACTCTCGGGGATTGATTTATATATTTAATAAATTGAATGAGCACAGATTATATTTGTAGAGACAAGCTTGATTAGATGGCTAAATAAACTTTCATTAGCTGTAAGATTATACTGCATTAGAGCCTAATCTATCATTAATCACAGGTAGATTTCTAGTATACAATTTAAATTATTACCAGACTTCAACAAGTGCACAACTCATAAAGATAGATAAACCATTGTCTATGAGCTGCTTCCAAAAAATAGAAATTGAGGAAGCATCATTTCAGTAAATATATTTAAAATGCATTATTATTCGACAAATTAAGCTTTATTTTAATACTTAACCAACTACAAAGTGGTACAGTCAGATGCTACCTCTGAATTCTTAGGGACTAGGTCTGCATCTCCACCTGGGTACTTTCTATGTGTACTCTGGGTATTTTCCCACTCCCTCTGTGGGTTTTTCTACAAGCACGTTGTTTCCTTGCAATAATCTAAAAACATTCAAGTTGCAGTAATTATAGGCCAGAGAATGGCCAATACTGTGTACACTGGTGATGAACAGGTATCCAGTCCAAAGTTTGTTTCTGCCTTGTTCCAGGTTTTTCTGGGATTGGCTATGGCACTCTATAATTATTCATAGTATTAAGTGGGTCAGTCAGTGCATCGATATTGTTTTTCTGCACAACCTTGCGACAGTGCAATGTTTTGTGCTGTCATTGCATGCACTAGTGAAGCAGATGCTTTATGGCACATATAATGGTAATATAACGTTGGTGACAAGGATGGAGGCTTTTGTTCCCACCAACTTCTGCATTCCTTGTATTGCAGGGCAAGCCTCCAGTGCTATGGGCTTGTTGGATTGGATTATTTGAGACATAGTTAATGTTGTTCCCCTTGATAAGATGAACCAATGCTCATAAATCAGTCATACTTATACATTGCCTTAGTCAATGAAGGCCAGTACATTTTTAAAACCCTTGGAACTGCGGGTGGATATTCTGCATCTCCAAGACTCCTGGCAATTGATTTCTGTACGACTCAAAGTGTCATGTTTCAACGAATTCTCTTCTGTCAAAGCCACCAGCAGCCAGGCAAGTTGATTTATCAGTTTGTGGATGACTTGTGGGGTGTAGCCAACTTTACAAGTTTGGTGACTTACACGATAAATTGATCAGGGACCAAACTGTGGAACATGCCAATAACCCTAAAGTTTGTGAAAGATTATGGCTGTCAGCAGATGATACGACTCTCGTGAAAGCAATTGACATGGCGTTTCAAACTGAATCAGATGCGGAACTCATGGCTAAACCTGCTGTTTCAGCAGTTTTAGCTGGATATTTGTTGGGCTTTCTCATTGTGGTCTGTGACCTGTACTCCAAGTGGCCTAAAGTATTTTCTAAGAGGTCTCTTACAATACTTGCAGTGACTGATTTCTTGGAGTTCTTGTTTGCGTGCTGGGGTCTGCCCTCTGCTTCACCACTGACAATTCACTCCAATTTGCATCAGCAAAGTTATCTTCTTTCATAGCCACCTGTGACCTTCATCGCATTTGGACAGGTCTCTATCATCCCCAGGCAAACGGGGAGTAGAAAGACAGAGCCAGACTTTAAAAAAATGGCATTAGGGCTCACTTGGTTGGAGACTGCAAATTTTAAACTGCCCTTCTTCATACTTATTTCCATTACAGAGCAACAAAACATTCCTTTAGAGGGAGCTCACTTCTTATGTCAGGGCATAAACTGCAACTTCCTTTAAATCGTTTGCAGCCCCAGGCTTTCCACACTTCTTTAAAGCCTCAATGAAATACAAACACAAGATAAACTTTATTAATCCCACAGGAAATTCAGATGCATACAGCAGCAGAAATATAAAAAAAGAGATACAGACTCACAGGACAAATAATACAATCAGTCAATCAATAAATAGTAAAATAAATAAATACAAATAAATAAATGTATATTGTGTAGATATTTCAGAATTAACTTGACAAGTACATCGGGAGGAAGCATTGAATTATCTGATAGCTGCAGGGCAGAAAAGATACCCAGGAATGCTACTTAGCACACCGTGGTGGAATGAGCCTTTGGCTAAAAGTGCTCCAAGAAAGCTCCTCCTGGAGGGGATTTTTCATGATGGCATCCAGTTTTGCTACAAGATATTCAGTATGTAGTGGTCTACTTTATTTTAAGATATCTGAAGCACATTTTAGGATATGTGAAATGCATTTCAAAATGTAACAGGGAAGTACTGTAACTTCATATATTTTTTTAGAATAATCTGTCCTTTATTCACTTCTTTGAATTTGTGTATTTCAATTGCTGGAGCATACCATAACATCATTGTGGGCAAGCCAATGGCCATCTGGTATGGGGAAGAAGTCCATTACAGGACATACTATCACACATTTCCCCTTATACTGGGGCAAATTAGTCAATTGGAAACAGTGTAAAAGCCACTGACACAAACTTACTACATATAGTACCTAAATTAAGTTTCTTAAATTCTTAAGCTGCAGTACTGACTACTATGCCACTGTGCCATCAGTTTTGAGTTCAAACTAAACTGAAGTAACTCATGTATAGTCGCCCAGTAGACTAATAAACAGTAATGCTTAGATATATTGACTCATAGACCCAAAAATATGTGTTCAGTTCCGAGTCCAGCCACTGTCCCTGCTGCGTTTATATTCTTATCCTGAAGACTTTTATGTCAGGTTATTTATTTACATTTTTTGCTGAGTATTTAGAGAGCACCACAATGCGTTGTGATACATTATAATTATACTGATTATTAAAAATTAAGCTTTTTTATGCCAAGCCCCTTAGACACTTATCTAACAAAGTAAGTTTCTCCAATATATATAAAGAGGTAAAAAGAAACAAAATAAAGAAGAAAAGGTATTACCCAACTGTAAGGATTACAAAAAAGATATATAGTATGTTCAAGAAGGGCCCCTTTATCTTATGAAAAACATCTTTAAAGTCATATATACTGTACAGTAACTTAAAATAAACATACCACATACCTAAATTACTACAAGGTAAAGCATGGTATAGGATTCTTCCAAATGGGTACAATTAGGCATCAAATTACCAAAATACAGTAGTAAAGGTAAAGGCAATAAGGCCACAGAGTTCATTAACTGTTCATAACTGTTAAAATCGCTGTTATTGAGTGTGGATATATTTACAGCAGTTGTCTCTATGATCGATAAAGAAGGCGCAGTTAAAAAGTGTGATGTGTTATGAAGAAAACCTCTAATTTAGATAAGTTGTATTATTTTGACCATTGTTCAGAATGAGGTAGAATTATTATTGATTCATAAATCTCTAAGGGCTTCAATACCATAGATGATTGAGAGATTAAATTCAGTGTATTTTAATAAAAGGGAAAGTATATGTTTTTGAAGGTGCTTCTGACATTAATCTGCTAAATTGAAGTGTTATCTGTACTGATATTAAATTCTCAAGGAAATCTGTAACACCATTCCTGTGACGGTCTGCAGATTGTAGCACGTGCAGAAGAGTTACAAAGTTCAGATGATCGATGTATTTGTGATGACGTAAAAGTGTACATTTTGTTGCACACATAATCATATATTGATTTCCAGTCTATTATAAAACAATAGTAATTTTGACCAACTGTGTACAATATGTGATGGTAGAGGTGCCATTTTGTCTAAAAGCCAGAGGAAAATGTATCTCACTCATCAAATATTGGAAAGGACGATTTACCAGTGGATTACACACTAGATGCAAGAATGATTGACTTCCCTAGCATTCATAAGGAGTATGGATTTCGGCTGTAGTATTTGGTTTTGTCTCCTCCTTGGGGTTCGTTGTATGTTTTGTTTGGAGTTTTGTCATGTTGTAATCCTGATATAGAGCTTGTTGCAATTGTTTCAGTCTCTCACATTCTGACTGTGTTTAGACATTTTGGTTTTCTTCTGACTTTCCATATGAAAATGATGTCTAACTTTCACTACTACAATATAGAGTAGGTAGGAATCTTACATCTTAAAAAAACATTTATTTCTATGGTTTTATTTTATGAAATCAGAGAGAGAGAAAGAAATATTAAACTCTCTTTCCATAGCAACCAATAATGGTACAGACAGTAATAAGTGACTTACTCCAGACCTCTGGAATATGCACTCAGCAAATACTTTATTAGGTACTCCTGCTTAATACTGCAAATATTCTGCTACTCCAAAGACAATATTTAGGGTCATTATTGTTACCTGTTGTGAAGCCAGACCCGGACACAAACAAGCAGGAGACAGATTTTGACATACTACACACGTTTATGTGTGTTTTACCCAGCTCCCCACAGTGCACCAATCACCACACAACACACAATTCAGTCTCTTCCTTGCTTCCACTCCTCTTCAGGCTTTGTCCTTTTCCTCCCAACTCTGGCCAAAGAATGGTGGGGACTGGCCCCTTTTTATAGGGCACCCAGAGGGACTCCTGATGCCCAACGACCTTCTTCTGTCCACACTTCAGGATATAGTGGAAGAGTTGCCAGATAAGGCCCTGGAAAGGTCCATGTGCTCCCCTGGTGGTGGCCATGGGTTCCAAAAGGGTTGAGCTCCCATGCTCATGACCCATGGCCCTGCTGGAAACCAAGGGGGCTACCTTCTGTCAGCCCGGGGAAGAAACTGTCCAGCCACCCGCTACAATGTAAATGGCAAACAAGGTGGCTTTAACTTATTATATATAGAATCTAGACAAGGTCAAGAGGTCTAAATCCAGTTAGGGGATGGTGTCATCTTGCTAAATAGAGAAGCCAGAGGAGAAAGTGATGTAAATGTCTCTGAATGCACAGTTTGCTGCATTTTGAAGTGGGTCAAGTGCTAGCCAGGGTGTACTCTTGTCAGCTAACAACAGATACGTGAGGGTACAGTAAATGCATGATCATCAAAACTTGATCATTGAAGATTGAAAATACATTGCCAGGTCTGACAAATTTTTATTTTTGTTGCAACAGTCAGGGTTTAGTATAAACAGCGTGAATCCATTGTCAGACATGTGCTGACTGTCTTTCTCAGTTCCTTGCAGACCTTTTCCAGGCAATCCCACCAGATTCCGATGTCACGTTCAGTGCCGATAACGTCAGTTGCGGTTCTGGTGCTTTCGATGACGTCACTTCTGGTCCCAACCACGTCGCTTCCTGTTATGGCAACTTAGATGACGTCACTTTCTCTACGGGCCTTTAAAGTCGCCATCTTGCATCTAGTTAATCAGTTCTGTTTTGGACTCAGTCTTGTTAACAACTCTGTTTGAAATCTGAACCTTTTGAAGCCAGGGCATATTATACGGGTGGCTTCCCCAAACCTTTATGATGTCTGGTGTTCTTATTTATCACACCATCTATCTACACTTCTTAATGCCAATGGTAGTAGTGGTAATAGTGTAGTGGTGCATCAAATGTTTTATTGACATGCATTAACTCCCTTAATTTCATTTGAGCACTATTTGAATGCTCCAGCATATCTAAGAATTGTTTCTGACTATATCTATTTATGGCTGCTGTCTACCCTTTTTGAAATTTATACTTCAAGCAGGCTAATGCACCTTGTCACAAAGCAGGCATACTCTCATGAACATGACATTTACTTTAGTTCACTCTAATAGCTTTCTCAGTCCACATCTATTTCATAAATACAAGAGGACACCTTTGCAATGAGGTGGAATTAGCAATTCATAGCATAAATATCTGTCTTAAAATTTAGGAAAAAATGGCTATTAAGTAAGCCTGGATCAAAATTCAAGCAGCTTATTGAATCTATAACTTGTAGAATTCGGGTTGATTGGGAAAAAACGGACAGGCAGAGTTCTACTGCCAATAGATTTGTGCTTCTAATAAAGTGGCCACAGAGTGAGAGTCAGTTAACTCCTAACCTCTCTCTGTCTTCATCTTCTGTAGAAATATTTTCCCAAGTGAATGAAATCTAACAAATAATTAATAAAAAGGAATACTCTATGGGTGGCATGGTGAGGCAGTAGTAGCACTGCTGCCTCGCAACAAGGAGACTGCAGTTCAAGTCCTGGGTAATCACTGTTTGTAGTTTGTATGTTCTTCCCGTGTCCATATGGATTTCCGATGGCCACTCCACTTTCCTCCCTCAGTCCAAAGACATGTAGGTAAGGTGGATTGATGATGCTTAATGATATTTATGTGTGCATGTGCACCCTGTGATGGGCTGAATGTTCAAGGATTGTTCTTAGTTTGTGCCTGATGCTTGCTAGTAAGCTGGTTTGGTAAGTGGATGAATGGAATACTAAAAGAAATAAAGGAAAATCTGAAAAATATTCAATTTACATGTTAGTGACATTAAACTGTTCAAGGCTGAGTCCCACCTTGTGCATGATGTTGTCCCGATAGGTTCCAAACTTCAACAAACCTCCAATGAAAAAAAATAGTTAAAAAATTAATTAACAGATGTCTCACCAGATGGACATTTGTCTTTAAAAAACTTGATTAAGCCTTTTGGGATGTAGTTGATTTTGCTCTATGTGGTCAAGCCAATTTGTTTATGGTGTATAAATAGTGTGGCAGTGGGTAGCACTGTAGTTTTATTCTCAGACCATAACCACCCTGGGTGGGATTAAATAGGGAAATACTTCCCAGACGTTTATGTTTGAATTGGCCTTACACAGAAAATGTGTTATTCCCCTCTGTTTTCTTTCAATAGATGCATTTTATTATTAGCAAGCAGATGGCATTGGATTTTTCAGGGATGGTCACAGCTGGCAGCCTACTTTCAAGAATTTACTTTTGTGCCAGTTTACAGTTCACTGAAAAGCTGCTTGTCAATACTGGGTGGTCAGTATGAGTGAGGGTTGACCGAAAAAGTATTGCACAATATGGCAGGACTGTAAATAAAGAAAGAAAATGCAAACTTTCATCAGTGAAAGACCTGTCTTTGAATCCTGGCTTGAATCTTCAAAAAAAATGTATGTCAAAGTAATAAATGATGGGAATGTAGAATGTTTAATTGTCAAAGGCTTTTTCCACATTACAACTGATCAGGCCTTGTCCAAGTAAACATTTTATTTCTCTCTTTCAAGTCTAACTCCAGTTAACTAGTCATGCAGAAATGCATTTTGGTTCCATGAAACAAAAACTACTAAATTGGGCTCCTGTTTTGATATTGAATTTATCTGGAGATAATTCAGATTGTGTCATTTTAATTGGCCTAAATATATATTCATTTATTTAAAGTCATTGAAGCAAACTAAGTGTGACTGGTTTTTCACAGCTGCCAGAAGTGAACTAGCAGCAGATGTCATTGGTAACTGGCATGGTGCCTGTCCTGTTTTGTCTTGCTCCTAGATTGTGTCTAAGAATCCCAGTAACTCTCAGCAGCTATGAGTACACAGCTGAGGTGCAGTTTTAGGTTTGTGACACTTTTAATAGAACAAACACAGAGCTTTATGGCACAGAGGACTCGATGTGCACTTCTTAGAGACTTATTAAGAGGTAGACCCTGAACCTAACCTCTGACAAACTATAAATGCTTCCTACCAAAAGTGTTTAGTGTAGAAGTTAACTGGGGAGAAATTTCAACTAGCAGGGAGGGAAAGCCATCAATAGTAGTTGATGTTTGTTGTATGATTAGTGTGAGAGAAATAGTATATTACCTTTAGTAGCTGTAGGTTATCTTTACTGTGCTAACCAAGTGGAGCATATATGTTTTGTTGTTTATTTTGTAGTACTTTTATTTTACTCCTTTTAATTATCTGTGTCCCTCAAGACTCTTTTCAGGATTAAGCAGGGTTAGAACATATCATGATATAATTATCTTTGTTTTTTTGCAATTCATCTTTCCATCATGTGAATTCACTTTTTCCAATACAGAATCCAAGGTACAGTATCTAGCTGCTTCACAGCTCCTCAATCCTGTGTTAGGTCTGAGCCCAGGCCCTGCAGGTGTTGAGTGTACACGTTTTCCAATAGGTCACTAATGTTGACATAGTAGTTCTTCAAGCCATAAAGTCATACATGTTTTTATTTTTGCATTTTCTCTAATCACTGTTTAAGCCTTAGTTGTTGATATTTTATCTTGCTTTTATTGTTGTTCACCTCTGACATTGCAAACACTTCTTACATTAATTGACAACTCTAAATTCACCTTGCATCAGTGAGGCTGGGTAGGTGTACAGGAGTTTACTATGCAATACACTGGCACCCATTCAGGGTTAGTTCCTGTCTTGCCTCAATATTGCAAACTCCTACAACTCCAAAATTGATTAACACTAGAATAACCAAAGCCTACGAAACAGCCTGCTGTCCCATCCCCCACCTTGACGGAGCTCAACTCTCCCAGCTCAAGCCAAGGTTCCTTATCTGCGTGGGAGGTGCCTGGGGTTGTATAGGGTAAATAATACAGTAAATTGTTATTTGGAATACATGCATTTTATGTGTTTTCCATGTCTACAAAGTTCTGGGTAAGTGTAGGATGAAAGGAAATGTGAGGCAAGAAATGCTGAACATATACCTAAAGCAGAAACTTATTCCATGTTATACTAATAATGACGTGAAGTGTATACTGTGTGAAGATTTTAGTTCAAATATCAAATAAACATGTATGCTTTTATTCAAGAATATAACCAAAGAAAAAATAAAAAAAATTCATGTTGTGGTCAATTAGTTAAAAACTCAAGCTGAAATGTCAATTGACAGGAGTTTGACATGTTCTTAAATGATGCAGAGGTAAGAACTGCTGCCTTATAACCCAAAGGTACCGGGTTTGTGTCTCGGCGCTCCAAATATTGAGCTGCCACTATTATTATTACTATACAGTAATCCCTCGCTATATCGCGCTTCGACTTTCGCGGCTTCACTCCATTGCGGATTTTAAATGTAAGCATATCTAAATATATATCATGGATTTTTCGCTGGTTCGTGGATTTCTGCGGACAATGGGTCTTTTAATTTAAAGTACATGCTTCCTCAGTTTGTTTGCCCAGTTGATTTCATACAAGGGACGCTATTGGCGGATGGCTTAGAAGCTACCCAATCAGAGCATGTATTACATATTAACTAAAACTCCTCAATGATATACTAGTGCTTCCCGAGCGGATTGTTTGCTTTTCTCGGTCTTTCTCTGACATTCTCTGCGCCTGACGGAGGGGGTGTGAGCAGAGGGGCTGTTTGCCTGGAGGATATGGACGCTCCACTAAGAAATGCCACTTTAGGGTTTGGTCTCGTCCGATGCGAGAGATGGACGTCTGAAGTGGAGCTCCGCTAGCAGTGGTGCTATTTTTCATATTATTTGCTTATTATTCTGAGATATCCTGTATTTATTCAACCCGAGAGGGACCGCTACAGTATATGTAAACACATATAAACATGGCCAACAAGAAGGGGGGTCCGAAAGAATCGAAGACTAAAGCTACATCCAAGCTGCGATCAGCAAGCCCTAGTTCGAGATACGGCCTCTCAGAGACAGACCTGGATCAGATGGGCGAAAGTACAGACTCCTCGGGACCACGGTCCGCTACATCGTCGCCTGCTGAGAGCGAAAAGGGGAGCGAAGGTGCGATCGTGAGTGCAGATGTGGATAGCTCGCCGATTGGAGAGGATTACCTGAAACTGGAAAAGGCCGGGAGGTCCGCGGCTTCAGTTACGCAATCACGCGGGACTGGAGCAGCGGGACACCGCTTCAGCAGAGTCTGCTGCTTCATCTACGGTACAAGAAGGCACATTTGAGCTATCTGAACTGAAAGTGTTGCTCGCTGACCTCAGGCAAGATATAAAGAAAAGCGAGAAGGCTAATGAGAAAGCAACGGCAAAGGCACATGAGAGACTGAAACAGGAGATGAAACAGGCCAATGAATGTCTGCGACAGGAAATCCAACAGGCAAATGAAAGGCTTCGTCAAGAGGTACAGCTTGAACTTCGACAGGTGCTGGGTAAAATTGAAGAGCGCATTGAGAAAAACTCGGCTAAACTGAGCACGCTTGCTGATCGATTGGAGCATCTTAGTGAGACATTCACGAATCGGATCGAAATAGCCGAACATCTAGCTGCCAGTGCCGAGGAAAGAGCAGTAAATGTCAGTTGAATGTAAAAACTCGGAGAAAAACTTGGAGACAGACTGGCTGCTTTAGAAGATGGGAATAGAAGGTATAATGTCAGAATTGAAGGCTTGCCGGAGAATCGAAAGTTTAAACCCGTGAAATTCGCAACTGAACTTTTTCTAAAATAATCGGGGCGACTTTAAAGCAGAATCTGAGATAGCAGCGGCTTACGCGTCTGATCAAACACCGTCAGACCCGACCAAGATCTTTTATAGTCCGTTTTGAACGATTATCATTTAAGTTAGAGGTGATGGAACTCCTCAGGAAAAAAAAGGAAGATATTATATATGAAGATTGCCAATTCGCGTCTTCCCTGACTTCTCTCCAGCAACAGCTATCAAACGCCCGCCTTCTATAATATTAAACAGCGGCTACGGCAAGCCAATGTCAAATACGGCCTCCTGTATCCGCAAAACTGAAAGTGGAATGGCAGGGCATTTCTATGTTTTCGCTAGCAAGGAGGAGGCAGAAAATGAGTTAAGAAAGCTGATCCCGGGACTATTCTGATACATAATTGTGAGTCATGGCGGTAAATGATAAAGCTAGGATTAATAATCTACTGTCTGATCTATTTGTTTTAAAATACGGGTTTTTATCAGCATATATTCTCATATTCTTATATTATTATTACTTACTTATTACTTATCATTACTTAGTATTACTAGGGCTAAATGTTTGTGTTTTATTGTGCTTAATTACGTTTTCCTCCTCTTTTTTTTTTTCTTTTCTAATTATTTCATGTGTACCCTAAATGAGACTGTTCAATATCATACCCTTGGTTTGCTGTTATTGCTATTACTGCATTAAGACTTGTTATGCTTGTTTTGGACACATCTTTAACACCATCACCTGGGTTTATTATCTGGGGATATCATCTTAATGCACTAAAATTGATGAAGATTATATGTATGTATGTATGTATATATATATATATATATATATATATGTATATGTGTATGTGTATATATATGTATATATATTAAGTGCAAAATTCTTTTCTTTTTTTTTCTTTTTCCTCTTTTAAAGACTATATTGGTAACAGATATCTCTATCTTTTAACCTTAAAGCGCCACTGCATGGGGGCTTGATGTGCTTTGGACGTGCTCTGTCTCTGGGTATGTCAGAGGACTGGGACTGCATGAAGTGGGTTTTAGCCTCACCTGGGGAGGCAAAAAGGGAGGGTGGGGGTTAAGGGGAAGAGAAAGAGAGCAGGCTTGATCTATATCTAATCTATCATCTCAATCTTTATAATTATAACTATCAACGTAATAATAAGCTGCATGGCAACAACTCTTGGGGGAATAGGAAATTAAGACCTAAACTATTTCACTTCCAGTTAAGACTATAATATGACACCAAAAACTCAGAATCAGTGTCTCCATGATGGGACAGTTAACTCGTAAGCTGGAATGTTAAAGGCCTGAATCACGAATTAAAGAGAAAGAAAGTACTTTCTCACCTAACAGGTCTAAATGCTAAAATAGTATTTTTACAGGAAACCCACTTACTAAGTAAGGATCAGTTCCGCTGCAAAAGACTGGACTGGCCAAATGTTCCATTCTAGTTTTACAAAGAAAACTAGAGGGGTGGGAATTCTCATACATAGAACAGTACCATTTGTAGCATCAGATGTAGTATTGGATCCTGAAGGGAGATATGTGATGGTCATGGGAGACTTATCTAACTGTAAAATGATTTTGATAAATGTTTATGCACCTAATGTTGATGATAAGGAATTTATACAAAATTTATTTGCATCCATTCCCAATCTGAACACTCATAAACTTATAATGGCTGGGGACTTTAATTGTGTTCTAAATCCACTTTTAGATAAGACTTCCTCCACAGGGGAACGCAACTAACACCGCAAAGATAATTACAAAGTTTATAACTGATCACAACTTATCAGATCCCTGGAGGTTTTAAACCCAAATTCAAGAACATATTCTTTCTACTCACCAGTACATCATTGCTACTCAAGGATTGATTACTTCTTTATAGATAATAACTTCTTGCCTAAGATTAAATCTTGTAAATACGATGCTATTGTTATTTCAGACCATGCTCCGATGATCTTGGAGCTGAAATTACTAAGCCCCATACACTCACCCGCAGATGGCGTCTCAATCCGCTTCTATTAGCTGACGAGAATTGTACTGAATTTATATCCAAACAAATTGAATTCTTTCTAGAGACAAATACATCCCCTGAGATCTCTGCAGGAACACTCTGGGAAACTCTTAAGGCCTTCTTAAGAGGACAGATTATCTCATATCTTTCCCACAGAAATAAATCCGCGAAGAAAGTAGCAGAGATAAAAAGCGAAATTACTAAAATAGATGAAGAACATGCCAGACTACCAAGCGAGACTCTACATAAGAGGAGGCAGGCTCTACATTCAGAATTAAACCTCTTGACAACTAAAGAAACCGAACAACTAATTTACAAATCCAGACATCATTATTATGAACATGGAGAGAAAGCTAATAAGCTTTTAGCGCAACAAATTCACAAGCAAGAAGTGCATAGCGCAATCTCGTAATTACTAACACGAATGGAGATAAAATCATCGAACACAAAAATATAATGTGCACTTTTAGAGACTACTATAAATCCCTATATACTACTGAGTTTAAAGAAGACAATATACAATCTAATGCATTTCTGGATAAATTACAGATACCACAAATTGACGCTATTAGTGTGGAGGAGCTCGATAAACCTCTGTCATTATCAGAATTACTGGATGCTATAAAGTCACTCCAAGGTGGAAAAGCAGCAGGCCCTGATGGCTACCCTGCAGAGTTTTACAAGAAATTCTCCGCTCAGCTAGCTCCCGTCCTATTAGCAACATTTACAGAAGCCAGAGATAACCAATCTCTTCCACAAACCTTTCGCCAAGCACTAATCACTGTCTTTCCAAAACAAAATAAGGACTTATTACAATGTGCATCATACAGACCAATTTCACTTCTGAATAACGACGTTAAAATACTCTCTAAAATCATAGCTAGAAGGATGGAGAAAGTGCTCCCTCAATAATATCACAAGACCAAACTGGATTTATTAGGGGCCGACACTTATCTTCAAATCTTCGACGCCTGTTTAATGTAATATACTCACCAACTAAATCAAACACCCCAGAAATATTATTATCATTGGATGCAGAAAAAGCATTCGACATGATTGAATGGAAATACCTTTTACTATTTTGGAGAAGTTTGGGTTTGGCCCAACATTTGTGCATGGATTAAATTACTGTATACTAACCCAGAAGCTTCAGTTTGCATCAATAACATTTGCTCAGACTACTTTAAACTAGAACGTGGCACAAGACAAGGATGCCCTTTGTCACCACTGCTGTTTGCAATTGCCATTGAACCACTGGCAATACATTGTCGAAATACTGATCAGATAAAGGGGATTAGCAGAGAAGGACTGGAACAGAAAATCTCATTATATGCAGATGACATGGTACTGTATATATCGGTCCCATAAAATTCTGTGCCTGCAGTCTTAGCAGCACTCACAGAATTTCAAAAGCTCTCTGGTCTCAGAATTAATCTGAATAAAAGTGTACTCTTTCCGTGAATTCGCAAGCATATAATATTAGATTAGACACCCTTCCTTTTATCATTGCAGAACAGTTTAAATACCTCGGGTAAACATCACAAGTAAACATAAAGCTCTTTATCAAAAAATTTTCGTCGTCTGTATGGAAAAAATTAAACAAGACTTGCATAGATGGTCAACCCTTCATCTCACACTAGCTGGAAGAATTAACACTGTTAAGATGAATATTCTTCCTAAGCTCCTTTTTTTATTTCAAAACATACCAATATACATTAATAAATCGTTCTTTAAGCAATTAGATTCAACAATAACCTCATTTATTTGGAATTCTAAACATCCACGCATCAAAAGAGCGACCCTACAAAGACAAAAGGCAGAAGGCGGCATGGCTCTACCTAACTTCCAGTTTTATTACTGGGCGCAAATATACAGTCGATAAGAACCTGGACACAAATAGAAGAACATACACAGGCATGGACCGCAATAGAAGTAAAATCCTGCAGTACTTCTTTGTATTCCTTGCTTTGTGCTCCAATAAACACACGTTATCGGCAATACACTAATAACCCAATTGTGCTCCACTCACTTAGAATCTGGAACCAATGTAGAAAGCATTTTAAGACGGAGAAGCTTCTTTCTGTGGCACCCTGCAAAAGAACCACCTCTTTCAACCCTCACAAACATATGCAGTTTTAATATCTGGAAAAATTTGGAATTAACTTGCTTAGAGACCTTTATATAGACAACGTCTTTGCATCCTATGAACAATTACGTTCCAAATTTAACATTCCAGCTACAAATTTCTTTCACTATCTTCAAATCAGGAACTTTGTTAAACAGAACCTTCCAGATTTTCCTCATCTTGCACCCTCATCCACGCTGGAAAAATTATTGCTCAATTTCAAGGAGTTAGACTCCATCTCTACAATATATAAAATCCTTTTACAATCCCTTCCTTTCAAAGATCCAAGAGGACACTGGGAAAATGACCTCTCAATTAATATATCAGAAAAGGAGTGGAAAGTAGCAATGCAGAGAATTCACTCAAGCTCCATATGCAAAGCATACAATTATACAACTCAAAATTATATATCGAGCACATCTGTCTCGACTAAAACTCTCAAAATGTTTCCAGGGCATGATCCAACCTGCGAACGTTGCAACCAAGCCCCAGCCTCACTAGGTCACATGTTCTGGGCCTGCTCCAAATTAACATTATTCTGGACAAAAATTTTTAATTACCTCTCAGACAGTCTTGGACTCACAATCCCTCCTAACCCATTAACAGCTGTGTTTGGGGTTCTTCCAGAGGGTCTTAAAGTGGAGAAAGACAAACAAACTGTGATTGCATTCACTACACTGTTGGCACGCAGACTTATTCTGATAAACTGGAAGAACCCAAACTCTCCTCTTTAAGTCAGTGGGAAACTGATGTGTTATATTATTTAAAATTGGAAAAAATCAAATACTCAGTTAGAGGATCTGTGCAGACTTTTTTCAAAACATGGCAGGATCTAATCAGTAATATTTTGAAATGATTTTATAAAGCACAGAGAATTTGTTGATTTAGGTATTTTTAAAAGCCTTAAATTTTACACCGTTTGGCTTGCTCTCTCTCTCAAGGGTGGGGATCGATCTGTTCTTAGCATAATTCTTTTTTTTGTTAAAACTTGATTGCTATGTATTGATTTAATAAAATAAATAAATAAATAAAAAAAAAAGAAATGCCACTTTATCACGGTGGCCTAAAAGCACGTATTGATTTTTTGATTGTTTGCTTTAATCTCGCGCGCTCTCTCTCTCTGACGTTCTCTGCTCCTGACGGAGGGGGTGTGAGCAGAGGGGCTGTTTGCACAGAGGCTGTTTGTTTAGAAGATACGGAGGCTACTCTAAAAAATGCTGAAAGACTACCTTCACATTGCTCCCTTCTTTGCGGCTGGTTTATCGCGCGCTCATACTTAAAAGCCCAACAGCACGTATTGATTTTTTGATTGTTTGTTTTTCTGTCACGCTCTCTCTATCACTCTGACATTCTCTGCTCCTGACGGCGCTCGTTTGAAGAGAAGATATGTTTGCATTCTTTTAATTGTGAGAAAGAACTGTCATCTCTGTCTTGTCATGGAGCACAGTTTAAACTTTTGACTAAAGGGTGTTATTTCATGTCTAGAGGGCTCTAATAATGTTAACAATGTGGGAGAGTTTATAAGGGCTTAAAATATATAAAAATAACCATACAAACATATGGTTTCTACTTTGCGGATTTTCACCTATCGCGGAGGGTTCTGGAAAGCAACCCCCGCGACCAAGGAGGGATTACTGTAATATAATAAAAACATACATTTGATTTGAGTCTTTAACACCCGGTGTAAAATTTGGCTACTTGTAAAAGTTAGCGCTTGTTTTTTTTATTGTTCAGTTTTACTCTCTCAGTGACATTCACATGGTACTCAGAACTTGCCTCTCCCTCTCTGAACTGATGGCATTTATCTCCATTCTTTTCACAAGAGTAGCGATGACCCCAGTTGGTGCTGTGGCTGACACCTGCTCAAACTATTTGTTGTACCGGCAATCAGAGATGCAATGTCAAATGTCCGCTATCAGTCTAACATACAGTACATTATTTGCGCTTTGACAACAAAGACACCCTTGCAGAACATTTGAAAAACGACAGATTGGCTGCAGTTTCGGACATCTGGCAACATTTTGTTGAAAACTCTGTTTTGAGTTACAACCCAAGGTAAAGACTTTCCAAGTCTGTGGTCATAAAGCTTATGACATAACAACAGACAGCTTCTTTGCAGCGCTTTCTCTGGCTAATAGAATAGTTGTGCACCATGACACAACTCTGCATGGCACCGGAAGTAAAATGGGACTTTCACCTGCAGCTAAAGTCTCTTTAATATGCAAGCAATTCACCACACTAGTGTTTAGACCTGGCAGTGCCATGCTGACAGTGTATATGCCCAAAAAGAAGAAGCCTTTGATTTTAGTCTGTAACAGCCAGTGTAAAGTTTTACAACCTGTAAAAGATATCACTGAAGAGGTATAACCAGACTCAGAAACGTGGATGAATCATGTCTTCTTAGTATCTCATTGTCACATGAATTTTTTGTTATTCAGTTTTATTCTTGAATAAAACCACACTTGTTTCATTATACCTTTGCGAAAGTGTTTATTTTATATTCCAGTAACCACTTGAATGAGATCGAAACTGTGTCTGCCACTCTTGCGCATGTCAGTATACAACCCCAGGTACCTCACACGCAGATAAGGAGCCTGGCTTGAGCTGGGAGAACTTTCTGCCCGAGCTGAGCTCTGTCAAGGAGAGAATGGAATAGCAGGCTGCTTGTGCTAATCGAGACATTTACAAAACAAAAGACGCTGATGGAGAGGTGCAAAGGGATTTAAAGTTTTTCCGTAGGATTCAGTAATTCTAGTGTTAAGTGAGTTTGATAATAGATAAATTGATTGCAAATAAAGTCTCCTTGTTTTTTTTTTTCCTGGACTGAACCAGTTAACATATAAATTCTAAGTAGCAAAGGTAAACTGTTTCTAAATCACTTTCTTTATTTTCATGACATAATTATTTTCTTATTTTCTTAAAAAGATAAATATTCAGCTACGAATAGAGCCTATGATGGACTGACATGTCACCTAGGATCAATGTGTTCCACTCAGTGATTCTGAATAGATTCTGGTCTCTTGTAACTACTGATTGAATTAAGTGAATTTGAGAGTATTTTGTTACTTAATCTGCTAGATAAGCCAATCTTTAAATTCAGTAAAACTGTCTAATGATTATTGCTGAAAGCCTATCTCTAGTTGCTAATTAAGTGCATTTGGAAGGTATTCACAGCGCATCACTTTTTCCACATTTTGTTATGTTACAGCCTTATTCCAAGATAGATTAAATTCATTTTTTTCCTCAGAATTCTTCACACAACACCCCATAATGACAACGTGAAAAAAGTTTACTTGAGGTTTTTGCAAATTTATTAAAATAAAAAAACTGAGAAATCACATGTGCATAAGTATTCACAGCCTTTGCCATGAAGCTCAAAATTGAGCTCAGGTGCATCCTGTTTCCCCAGATCATCCTTGAGATGTTTCTGCAGCTTAATTAGAGTCCACCTGTGGTAAATTCAGTTGATTGGACATGATTTGGAAAGGCACACACCTGTCTATATAAGGTCCCACAGCTGACAGTTCATGTCAGAGCACAAACCAAGCATGAAGTCAAAGGAATGGTCTGTAGACCCCTGAGACAGGATTATCTTGAGGCACAAATCTGGGTAAGGTTACAGAAAAATTTCTGCTTTTTTGAAGGTCCCAATGAGCACAGTGGCCTCCATCATCCGTAAGCGGAAGAAGTTCGAAACCACCAGGACTCTTCCTAGAGCTGGCCGGCCATCTAAACTGAGCGATCGGGGGAGAAGGGCTTTAGTCAGGAAGGTGACCAAGAAACCCGATGGTCACTTTGTCAGAGCTCCAGAGGTCCTCTGTGGAGTGAGGAGAACCTTCCAGAAGGACAACCATTACTGCAGCAATCCACCAATCAGGCTTGTATGGTACAGTGGCCAGACGGAAGCCACTCCTTAGTAAAAGACACATGGTGGCCCGCCTGGAGTTTGCCAAAAGGCACCTGAAGGATTCTCAGACCATGAGAAACAAAATTCTCTGGTCTGTTGAGACAAAGATTGAACTCTTTGGTGTGAATGCCAGGCGTCACGTTTGGAGGAAACCAGGCACCGCTCATCACCAGGCCAATACCATCCCTACAGTGAAGCATGGTGGTGGCAGCATCATGCTGTAGGGATGTTTTTCAGCGGCAGGAACTGGGAGACTAGTCTAGATAAAGGGAAAGATGGCTGCTCCAGAGCGCTCTTGACTTCAGACTGGGATGACGGTTCATCTTTCAGCAGGACAATGACCCTAAGCACACAGCCAAGATATGAAAGGAGTGGCTTCAGGACAACTTTGTGAATGTCCTTGAGTGGCCCAGCCAGAGCCCATACTTGAATCTGATTGAACATCTTTGGAGAGATCCTAAAATGGCTGTGCACCGACACTTTCCATCCAACCTGATGGAGCTTGAGAGGTGCTGCAAAGTGGAATGGGCAAAATTGGCCAAGGATAGGTGTGCCAAGCTTGTGGTATCATATTCAAAAAGACTTGAGGCTGTAATTGCTGCCAAAGGTGCATCGACAAAGTATTGAGCAAAAGCTGTGAATACTTATGTACATGTGATTTCTCAGTTTTTTATTTTTAATAAATTTGCAAAAACCTCAAGTAAACTTTTTTCATGTTGTCATTATGGGGTGTTGTGTGTAGAATTCTGAGGAAAAAAATGAATTTAATCCATTTTGGAAAAAGGCTGTAGCATAACAAAATATGGAAAAAGTGATGCACTGTGAATACTTTCTGGATGCACTGTACAGTATATAACCAAAGTTCATTATGTACTGTTAAACCTGTAGGAATGTCTAGCCTTCCTGTAGCAATTTAGTTACTCCTTGATACATTACAAAGTATTTTATTGGTGTCTCGAGCCAAAAGTAACTTTGTCAATTGAAAAGAGAACTATTCTTTGGCAATGGTTAGTGTTGCTTAGGAATGAGATTACAACATATTTTATTTTGACTTTATTTTTTGCACTGTTCAGCTTTACTGTAGTTTTCATGGAAATTCTATGGTGCAATATTTGTGATATGTTTTTATAGTAATGTGTTGGGAGATTTTGAAACTATTTAAAGTTAAAATACTTGCACTGGTCATTACAAATAATGATTAGGTGAAATATAACACATACAGAAAAAAAAAGTTTTTTAATGTTTCAGAATAGCACATTACAAAAATATTTCCTTTGCTGGCTGTGATCTTCTTAATCATCTAATCAACTATTTTTAATCTAACGGTCTTGATGCCCTCCAGTTAGCACTTTCACTCTATCACCCAGATGAGATGCAGTTTATTGCTTCAAGCTTTTTATGTTATGATCTGTTGGGTTTCACAAAATTCAAAAGGAGGTTTTAACTTCAAAATTAGGCCTCCGGGCCCTAACATGGCCAAACAACAAAGTGATCCTTACCCCAAACTTTAGAAGCAAGCATAGGTCTGCACAGGCCCAATGGAAAAGGGTAAAGGCTTGTAAGTTTAATGCTCAGAGAGGAAAGTAGAACTGTGAAAACTCTTGGTTGGAAATAACAAAAACAGCATTACTTTAAATTTGTTGCATTTATTTAACACAAATTTTTATAAATCAAAAAAACATTGTATCTAACTGATAAACCTAAAAGGAAAACCTTATGCACACAAACCTAGTCTGTAATCCAGAAATTTGAATCCTTAACTAAAGCTGAATTTCTAAAGCTAATTATCCAAAAGAAAAGAATTGTGAAATTCAAGAAACGCTTAACAAGAGAATACACTGATGCCTAAGCAACAAGGTTATGGTCCGCTTGTTCCTTACTGTATATAGGCCAGAGGACAGGCCACCAGCTGCAGCATCAAGGGTCCTGTCCCGCCTTTGTTCAATATGAAGTACACAAGGAAAACAGTACAAAACTAATAAATACAGTCATGTTATGGTCTGTATCTATGTGCATTTTATGCTTTGTCTTTGTTACCATTTCATTTTTCATACTTTTATGTACTTTCTGTTCTGTTCATAATTGTGTGTTATCCCTACTACTGCACTTCCATTTTGTGTGGAACTAGGAAGAACGGCAGATAATGCAGAATTAGCTAAACTGTTAAATAGGCTCTTGAACAGCACATAGACTTGGGCAGATTTGTGGAAGATGAAATTCAATGTAAATAAAGGTAGGGTTTTAAACATGTTAGGTAGAAATGTTACATTTAAATTCACAATGAGAGGATATTAAGTTATATATCAGGATGTGTAGAGTACAATTCAATGGAGGTTATGCTTAAGTAATAACATTCAATAATGAGGTCTCACCTAGAATAAGTAGTGTGTTTAGTTTTGGTCTCTCTACTATTAACAAGACAAAGCAGCATCAGAGAAAGTCCAGAGAAAAGCAACGAGGCTGATTGAAGGACTGAGAGGTATGAGTTACAAGGAGAGATGAAGGAGTTGAACTCTTTTCAGTTTAAGCAAAATGAGATTATGAGGGGACATGATTAAAGTGTTTAAAATTATGAAGGGAATTAGAACAGCAGATCCCAGCTGTTTCTTGAAAAAAATCTTCAACAAGAACACAAGGACACAGTTAAAAACTTGTTAGAGCAAAGTTCTTACAAATGTTAGGTAGGTGTTCTTCACAATAAGGACAAATAGTTATAGAATGAATTACCAAGTAGTAAGGTGGAGAGGTAAGGTAAGAGGGTGGGCCTTATTTAGGGACTTTCATAGCTTGACTTGATGTTAATAAGAAGAGCCCATTAATCTAATATTTCAATAAAAAATATTCAGTATTATATATTATAAGAAATATATGTACAAAAAAATGTAACCCAGCCGCAAGGGATGCACAAACCAGTGCACTTCTTTATGCAGGGAGGGTTACATCAAGATGGGCATCCTGTGTAAAATTTTGCCAAATAAATATGCGGACAACTATACAGATTCCCATACCAGATGGGTTGAGGCCTGGGTTAATAACGTCCGCCACCAGTACTGTTAGCCAACAGGGTGCTGGTGGAAACTGGGCTACTGTTGGCTGAAGAAGAAGAAGAAGAGGGGGAAGGCATGTCCAGGCACAGAGGGAGGAGAAGAAGAGTGTAAAGAGAGTGGAAGTGAGAGTAGGAACTTTGAATGTTAGCAGTACAGTAAAGGGAGAGAGTTAACTGATATGCTGGAGAGAAGGAAGGTTGATATATTGTACATTCAAAGAGAAGGGGAGTAAGGCTAGGTGTATCAGAGGTGGGTTCAAATTGCTCTATCATGGTGTGGATGGGAGGAGAAATGGGGTAGGGATTATCCTGATAGAACAATATGTCAAGAGTGTTTTGGAGGTAAAAAAAAAAAGAGGAAACTGAAGCTATGATAATGAATGTTGTTAGCACAGATTTCTGGAGTGAGTTGAATGAAGTGGTGGAGAGTATACCCAAGGGAGAGAGAGTGGTGATAGGAGAGGATTTCAATGCATATGTTGGTGAAGGGAACATAGGTGATGAGGATGTGATGGGTACATATAGTGTCAAGGAGAGGAATGAACAGGTCAGATGATAGTGGATTTTTAGAAAAAGATGGACATGGCTGTGGTGAATACATATTTTAAGGAAAGGGAGTGAAGGAAGATGCACACAGGTAGATTATATCCTATACAGGAAAGTCAGTCTGAAGGAGACTGGAGACTGCAAAGTGGTGGCAGTGGAAACAGTACACTGTGAATGGAAAAAAAACACAATTAATAAAAATTCGGTCTTCTGTACTGAAACCCATTTTTATCTGCAAATTTAGCAAGGGTCAAACTTGTTTACAAACTTTATCGTCTGCGTTCGCATGTATCCATGGCAACCAAATTTATAAATAAGTAAGATCTTATACTGCTTTGACCAGGCTTTGACACAAGTTTATACAATGTTCCAAATTTTATTAAAATCGGCCGACTATTGTTGAAGATGTGATGAAAAACATTTTGGTGTGTTTTTTTTCCACTTACAGTGTAGTTAGGCAGCATAGGATAGTGGTCTGTAGGATGACACTGGATATCAAGAAGAGGAGGAGAGTGGAGGCAGAGTCAAGGATCAAATGGTGGAAGTTGATAAAGGAAGAATGTGAGGTGGAGTTCAGGGAGAAGGTAAACCAGGCGATGCGTGGCAGTGAAAAGTTACCATATAGCTGGGCAGCAGAAGTTGCAAGGGAGACAGCTAGAAGGGTGCTTGGTGTGACATCTAGACAGACGAAGGAGGACAAAGAAACCTAGTGGTGGAATGGGGAAGTACAGCAGAGTATACAAAGGAAGAGGTTCGCAAAAAAACAAGTGGGATAGTCAGAGAGATGCAGAAAGTAGACAGGAGTACAACAGGATCAGATGCTAAATAAATGGCATATGATGAGTTCTATGAGAGGTTGGACATTAAGGTAGGAGTAAAGGACCTGTACTGATTTACTAGACATAGGGACCACACTAGGAAAGATGTGTAGCAAGTTATGGTTACTGTAGAAACGAAACACACATGAAATGTGTGTGTTCCAAATAAGGATCTATTATTTCCACTCTAAAACTCCACTTCACTCCCAGAAAATCAATCAAGGCATGAGCTGGGAGAAGATTGTGCACGTTCTAAGTTGGTGGAGGGATGGAATAGCCGGCTGCTTGCAGCCTGATTTCATCAGCAAATCTATATGACAAAAGACGCTGGTAGAAAGCTGTGAACGATTTTAAGAAGTTATTTAAGGTGGGACGAATCTGTGAGTTCTTTCGTAGACTCTGGTAATTCAAGTGTTAAGAAAAAAGGGGGATGTGTGGAACTGTATTATCTACAGAGGGATACAATTTATGAGCCACAGCATGAAGTTAAGGTAAAGATTAGTGGAAGCTAGTTTAAGAAGAGAGGTGATGATTAGCGAGCAGCAGTATGATTTCATGCTGGGAAACAGCATTACAGATGAGATGCTTGCTCTGCCTCGCAGTTAGGAGACCCAGGTTCGCTTCCCGGGTCCTCCCTGCATGGAGTTTGCATGTTCTCCCCATGTCTGCATTGGTTTCCTCCCACAGTCCAAAAATATGCAGGTTAGGTGCACCGGTGATTCTAAATTGTCCCTAGTGTGTGGTGGGTGTGTGTGTGCCCTGCCTTGCGCCCTGAGTTGGCTGGGATTGGCTCCAGCAGACCCCCATGACCCTGTAGTTAGGATATAGTGGGTTGGTTAATGGATGGATGGATGTTTGCTCTGAGGGTGTTGATGGAGAAGTATAGAGAAGGACAGAATAAGTTGCATAGTGCCTTTGTGGACTTAGAGAAAGCATATGACAGAGTGCCTAGAGAGGATTTGTGGCATTGTATGAGAAAGTTGGGAGAGGTACAGGTACGAGGGAAGTGTAACAGTGGTGAGGTCTGCAGTAGGAGTGACGGATGCATTCAATGTAGAGGTGGGATTACATCAGAGATCAGCTCTGAGCCCTTTCGTATTTGCAATAGTGTTAGACAGGTTGACAGACAAGATTATACAGGAGTCCCCGTGGACTATGATGTTTTCAGATGACACCTTGATCTGTAGCGAGAATAGGGAGCAGGCTGTGGTGTTATGGGTCCACAGCTCGTTGAGAAAAGGCCATTCATTTTAAATAATCACCGCACCCGAGGCGGCTTCGTGAGGGGGGCGTTGTTGTAGCGAGCCGTGGGGCAGTTGTCGATGTGGGCGTTTCTCACCGTGTGCACAGGTGAGGAACTGCCCACATTCGTGATTGCTCCCGTGGCTAATGCTACAGCTGTGATGGCCCCTCACGTTTTAAAAAGAAGCGCGAGTCGGTGTGGAGGAGTGAAAAGAAACGATCGGAGAGAAAAAGGAAAGGAAAGAGGACGGAGGTTACAGGGAGCGAGGAAGCATGCGGTGCAGGAGAGACAGACACGTGGAGCGTGCGTGTGGTGAGTGCGCGATCGAGCGCTCATGGGCAGCTGCAAGGAAGCTGGGTGTTAGGCCGACACCCAGGCGCTTGAGTTGAGGTTGCTCCCGCTGAGCGACCATGTAGCGGGAGTGATCAGGTGAAAGCGACGGGCCACAGAGAAGCCGCGGAAAGGCAGCGGAAGTCGGGAGGCTTGGTGGTGGAGTCCCCAGCGTGGCGACCTGGCCGTTGGTGGAAACCAAGTTCTCCGAGGCTGGGATGAGTGCCATACCGGAGCCAGGGATCGGGAGGTCTCCAGTCTCGTGAAAGTGTAGAGGAAGGCAGCTGCAGAGAGCGTCTTGCCTGCTGCTTGGCCCATACGGGATAAGCAGGTGAGACGCTAATAAACGATGCACCGGATTTGTTTGTTGTTCTAAGACTGCTTCCTAGAGAAGATTTTAACCTCTGGTTTTAAGGATGTGTTTTTTTTTCAATTTATTGGTTTTATCCCCCACGTTCTTTTATGGATTATTTGAGGAAGAATTTGAATTGAAAAACTGCACTATTTATGGAACACTGTTTTTGTTGGTTTTTAATAAAAGCACTGTTTTGCACTTTTTACCTTCCCCTTGCTCAGTAATTTGCCTCTATTGACTAGCTCACTCGGTTACATTATCGACGGTGTTGGGTTCAAGTGCTTCCAACAGCAATGGGAGTGTGGAGCCAGAACCCACATCGTCACACAGGCCGAGGAGACCCTGGAGAGGTGAAGGTATGCTTTAGAGAACAGAGAAATGAAGGAACAAGACAGAATACATGTGTGAATTAGCGGGATGTCAGAGGAATGGTGAGGATGCAAGGAATAGAGTTGGCGAAGGTGGATAACTTTAAATACCTGTTATCAACAGTACAGAGTAAAGGTGAGTGTGGAAGAGAGGTGAAGAAGAGAGTGCAGGCAGGGTGGAGTTGGTGGAGAAGAGTGTCAGGAGTGATTTGTGACAGACGGGGGTATCAGCAAGCATGAAAGGGAAGGTCTACCAAACCTGACCAAAAAGCAGGAGACAGAGCTGGAGGTGGCAGAATTAAAGATATTGAGATTTCCTTTGGGTATAACAAGGATGGACAGGATTAGAAATTGAGTACATTAGAGGGTCGGCTCAGGTTGGACGGTTGGGAGACAAAGTCCGAGAGGTGAGATTGCATTGGTTTGGACATGTGCTGGGTATATTGTGAGAAAGATGTTAAGGATGGAGCTGCCATGTTCAAGGAAAAGAGGAAGGCCTAAGAGGAAGTTTATGGATGTGGCAATAGAAGACATGCAGGTGGTGGGTGTAAAGGGGCAATATGCAGAGGACAGGAAGATATGGAAAAAGATGATCCGCTGTGGTAACCCCTAACAGAAGCAGCCAAAAGAAGAAGAAGAAGAAGAAGACATATATTAAAGAGAAAGAGCAAACTTAGATGAGCGTCTGTATGGTCAATTTTGTGTACCTTAGTTTGAGTGGTGTGTCGTCATAGAACCATTTACATTCCAAGATGTTTAAAATACAAAGGGAACTAATAGTGAGCCTGAGATGATCCCTGTAAAAGCTAGAGGCCATACTTTTAATACATTGCATGTAGAGTCTACAGAAATGAGTAAATGTCTTTTTTATGCCTCACCTTCTGAATTTTGTCTGATGTGCTGCCAAGGACCAAATTTCTTTTATGATATGCACACAACTATACAATGCTTTTTTCTGGAAAATGTATTCTGTATTTCAATTAATATTTAAATGTTAGTACCAGTAGATGCTGTTTTTATAAGTCAATTTAAAACCGTAATAACAATACCAGATGTTAGATGTATCAGCTTAAATCTTGCCAAGTAAGAAGATATTTGGCAATTTTTTAGTTATGAAATTTACATATTCATTTAAAAAAATCATTGACAGTTATTTGATTATGTTACATTATATTAACTTTAAAAGCACAGATAATTATTTAAACACCTTATTTGTAGTTATTGTAGGTATTAAAAAAACATTGATTGTAATTGGGTTATATGTTAGTTCCTGCATATGTGTATTTATTCACTGAGCCTTTACTTGCTTACAAAACTTTACCACTGACAGTTTAAATGATTTACTTAGGAGCACAGCCCTAGTCAGTAGTAAAGACTGAACTGACAGCCTAATGGCTTCAAGTCCACTGCTTTTATCACTATGTCTCACACTGCTTCACAACTTTAGGCATTTTTATGAATGTGCTATAATTAGAAATGCCAACAATGACTGCGGTCAGAAAATAACAGGACATATAGCTGCTCTTTGCCTTTACAGATGCTATGGTAATAATTTTTAAAGTTATTTATTTGGAGTATACATGATGTGGTAGCACAGTGGTTAGCAGCACTGCTGCCTCACTGGTCCAGCATCCTGGGATTAAATTCTGTGCTCAGTCATTGTCTGTGTGGAGGTTGCTTGTTCTGCCTTTGTGTATGTGTTTTTTCTTCTTTCTTGAAGGGCATACAGGGATTAGGCTAATTGATGATGCTACACTGTACTTTGTAGATGTGTTTGTGAGTGAGCTTTGCAATTTACTAGTTCTCTGTCCAGGATGGATTCCTGCCATGTGCACAGTGCTGCCAGCCTAGGCTTGAACCTAAACTGCATAAGGATTAAATGGGTTGAGAATATGATATAATATAATATAAAATGCATTATCAGTGAACTATATTTCCACTGCCATGTATCCCTGACTTGAGATGCTGTAGAATTAATGAAAATTTCTACACTACATATAATGAAATGAATATCAAATCTGTTACAATGAACAACTTTCAAGTCTTGTACTTTTTTGTACACAAACATCTTCACTTTTTTATGCATAATCTGCACTAGCAGTAGTAACATAAATAAAATGGCTGAAATCATTATTATTTAGCTTCCTTCCTAATAAAGCCTGGTTACTAGTTTGCATAGAATAATGACATTTTTTTTGCAGTCAATTTTTTAGGTAAATCTGGCTTTGTAAACGTGTTACATATTCCTGATTCCAAATTCAGTGCCCATGATGAACTTTTCCTTTTCACTAATTCAGTTTGTTTAATGGCCGTAAGTACTTGTTTTAATTATCAGGGCTGAATTAGAATAGAATAATCTGATCTGATAATTATTGTTTATGATTAGTGAGCTCTAAATGTCTGTTAAGATCTTGGGGGGAAATAGGAATGCATATGTGAAGCTTTGAGAAACCTGTCATTCTACCCATTTTTGCATTGTAAATATTGAATGGCATTCTGGACAATGCCCATTCACTGATTACAGCCATTATTGCTAAAACATGTGGTTATACTGGTTTATACACACAAGGCTATCCTACTGTAAAAACAGCATAGCACACTTTCCTTCTTGTGACTGGTTAGGTGAAACAGAATTAAAAATTCAAATTATGTTTGTATTGTTGTTATAAGACATGATAGGTTATCAACAGAATTTAATGGGAAATTCAGTAATGACAGAGATGGAGAAGAGACTAGAGCCATTTGTAGCCTTTTTGGGGCCCTCAGATTATTAATACCACTATTCAAGCCACAGGGCCCCTGTTGGATAAGAACAAGAATCAAGAATGTCTGGTGGAATGGTGCACTTTCAGAACAGTACTGTAGGTGATGGGCATAGGGTGAGAGGTTTCCCTATTACACCATCAACATTCCATTGCAGATCTCATGAGGACTAGGGATATTTTTTAACATTTAATGGTGATAAGGCTCATGGTAGGCAAGTACTGTGATTTTGTGTAGACGACTGAAGGCCCCTATCAAATCTCCAAGTCTCAAGTATTTTATATGCTTTTAGTTTTTATAACTTGTTCTTAATCAGAGTGTAAACAATTGCCCCAGGCTTGCTACCACCCTCCAACTACACATAAACAGTAGTTACCATCATAGAAAATTATCCTCACAATGTCAAAGTCCAGAGGGAGTTAAATTTCTATAGGCATGCTACTTAAACTCAAGCAACCTCTGAAACTAAATATGGGCAAGTGAGGTTATTACTGGTCAGCCAGTAATAAATAAAATGTTGGCTTTCTACATAAGTAGAGCTATGGTATTCCCTAGGATTACAGACATCAACACCTACAGTTAAAAACAAAATCATTACATATTAAAAAGTATATCTAATTGGAATCATTACTGTAATTCTGCCATAGAAGCAGCAAGAGTACACTCAACACCTGTTAGGCCCCAGGATGGTAAATGTGTGAATGCTGGATGCACTCGGGCCTCCTATCTAGAATTTGTTTTTGAGACAGGCATATCCTTAACTAACTCTTTAATGGATGCTTTTATTTTATATGTCCATTTTTAACCTAGTTTTTAAGTGCTATTATCCAAATGAGGTTAATTACACACACATGAGACCAGAGAAGGAAAGTGTATAACAGCAGGTCAGCAACTACATACTGTAGCCTAAAGCAGTAATTGTGGGTATCTCTAAACCAGTGCAATGTATAGTGATATGACAACATCTTTCGAACCTTTAATTTTACATATCAGTACCAAACTTTGGGAAAGTCATGTAGTTTAAGCAGAAACCTTGAAAACCTTTATGAAGAATCTGGATTTAAAATTGGGACAGCTTAGATTTTAGATAAACAAATGAGCTTGATGGACTGAATGATCTCTTACTCATTTGTCAAATTTCCTATGTTCTTCTTATGTTCTAACTAACAGTCATCAAACTCTAAAACTGGATATATCTGTTGTTTAAATGATTTTCTTAGAAATATCCAAGGCCGGGTTGATCCAGCCAGTGTCTTGACCAGGTAACAGGTAAGAAAATGGTAAAAATGATTAATTTATTGGAAAAAAAATAGACATGTGCCTTAATTTTCTTGGGAATACAAAGGCAGGAAACTATGTAGAACTAGCTGAGGAACTTCTCTCTTCCTGCCCAGCACATGGATGCATAATCACATTAAAATCTGCTGCACTCTCATTTTTACATTTTCTCCTGAGAATATTGAAGTGGTCTCTGATGAACATGGTGTGAAGTTCCACCAAGGTCATTGTTATATTGGAAAGTGGATTGAGTCTTTGTTAGACATCTGTCAGGCACTTTACAAGGAAACAGCTTCAGTGGATTATAAGAAGAAACTACCAAGTGGGTATTTTTTGTAAGTAATAATTATATTTAAAAGAATTATATGTTTATAGTTTGTAATTCTTTCAAATCTAAATAAATTTACTCAGTTATGTTGAGTTTGTAGATAAAAGCACCTGCTAAGCAAATAGATGTAAACGTAACTAATTAATTTTAAAAATATATTACTTTTTTTTTTTAAATAGTGGGATTTTTTCATTTAAAACCATCATCTTTCCAAAACTTGATGTGACTTAGCAATTCTATTAACATGTTTGTATTCTAATCTATGAAGAACACTTAACATTTTTGACAGAAATAAAAAAAAAAAAAAAGCAGAACAGCAAATTAAGACAAAAATGTGAGTGATCCAGCTAAGTCTCTCTGTTTTATTTTATCAGACTAGCGGTTAAATAAAGAACAAAGTGCTTCAGGCCAAATACTATTTCTGCCTTTAGCTTTGAGTCCTCACTCTAGCTGTTAAGAGTGGAAAAAATGAGCATCTAAATATCCTGAAGGTTGTAAAGGTAGGGAAGAAGGAAGGTCAAAGGAAGGCTTACCATTCCTTATCTGTCTCATTAGCTTCATAGCTGGAAAGAAAAAGGACATGCATGAACACTGTGGTGTACCCTCCAGATCCTTTCCCCTTTATGTCGGTGCATTGGTGCCCATAAGCCCTGCAGAACCTTCTTTCACATGACACCTCATTTTTCTCAGTTGAACTGCTGAGTGTAATTGCCAAGACTGAGAGTTGTCTTTCTTGCCTGTGATATGAGCCATTGACAGAGGCACAAAACTAGACATTGTCTTATCTAAAAGAGTTAAATAAATGGACTTCTCATGCAAACGTTTGAACACAACAGTTAGTGAATTTACAGTCATCTGCCTTCATTTCCTTTGAAATTTTTCTATTGATATTTTGCAGGACCAAGCAAAGAATGGATGCCAATAGCCTGGCCAGCTGCAGTGTCCGTCATTCAAAGACATACTTTGCAGATTTGCTGCCAAGTAATTTCATTTCTCAAGTACTTGGTAATGTGAGTACACAGAGTTATGAGTTCCTCACAGATGTTCAAATGGGTAAAAGCCACACACTTCAGTGAAAAATTTATAGCCATTGGCAATTTTGTACGATTCAATTAAGCACAGTTTATTTTTTTCTATAATGTACTTTTGGTTGTCAAGTTCATAGAGACATTTACAATTATAAAACACAAGTTAACACATTTATGAATCATGAGTATACAAATTAGGAAATAAAGAGTGTGAGGAAAAAAAATGAGATGCAGTGGCCCAGTGAGAATTTTATTTTTATAGTTGTTAATGTGAGTTCTTACCATTGTTTGCCCTTCCTGTAAATGTACACCTATGGATATGTTTGCATGTTTGTGCAATCATGCAAAAATATCACCTCATAGAAAGGAAGCAGAAATTACAGTATCTAAATTCTGAAGCTTGTCTTTTTGAGATATTATGGTATTCGGCAAATAACAATAGACAGAACTTTAACAGTCTCTAATGGGACATCACTCTACATATCATGCAAGCTATGCTACAAGATACAGACAATTTTCAGAGGACATTCTGTTACTAATCTAAACCTGACTCCAAAAGGCCAACTCTGCTCTGGTTCTACATTCTCAGTGTGTGGCCACAGTTCTCATAAACTAGATTGTACTGTAATGGCTTTCTTTTGATACATTGAACATTCCAAGTAAAAAGAAAGTGAAAATGCAACATAAACTGCACCAATTCATGCGTTTGTATTAACAATAAATGTGCAATGGATGCATTCCAATGCAGGCCTTTTTTAATTAAATTAAGCTCATTGTTAAATATTCCTCTCTTAAGCAGGTTTCAAACATAACAGCAATTGAAAAGTACAAAATCAGGAAGTTTAAATATGTAAACAGACATGTAATAAAATGTCCAAGAACTGATCCCTGAGGGATGCCCTGGAACAAGTACGATGGGTCAGACCTAAACCTGCCAACAGCAATAAATTGTTGACAGTCCTTAACATCCTAATTAAGCCATGCAAGAGCTTTTCCAGAAATATTTTACTCATTTTCAAGTCTAAACAAAAGAATGTAACGATGGAACACATCAAAGGTCTAAAAAGATCATTGGTGTTAAAAGACCACAATCTGCTGCGATTAGGAGATCATCAGTCACCCTGACAAGTGTCGTCTCTGTACTGTGATTGGCCCTAAAACCAAACTAAAATTCCTCAAACAGGCCATTAGAGGCAGTTTAGTTAGCTGTTTACAACTGGTAGGGTACACAGAGTCAATTCCTTCAAGCTTGTTGTCATAAAGATGTACATCATGATTTTGAAATCATTTCTAAGAGGGGCACGAGATATTTCTTTATTTACTGAATATTTTCCATGATATTTGCTGTGCCAGCTCTACTGGCCACATTATCAACTTGGGTGCTTACTTCAATATACAGTGGTGTGGAGCATACCTGGAGTCAAAATTGGAATAACTATACATATTAGCTTAGGCTAAAAATCATAATGGGGTAATGTATAGTCACAAAAGTAAATTGACATACACCAGGAAAACTGGAGCAGCTGAAGAAGCTGCATTAGCCATAAAGAAATGAGTTATGTATTCCTAGAACAATTAACAATGTTTTGGGTTATCTTGAATATCTCTTTACTTCAAAATCTATATATTATTCTTAAGAACAAAGCAAAAAATATTTAATCAAAAACAGCTTCATTTGAATGATTAAGTAACACATTTACAGGGAATATTAAGTATAAGTTATTTTAATTAAAATGAAGCTGGATGACAGAACATGTTACAGTATTTTATTGTGATGTTATGAATTGAGGTTAATTTTCTTTATTCTAATATTCTCTTCTATGCTAGTTAATGTTCTTTTTTAAAGGAAGTGCTACAGGCATTTAAAGAATGATTTTAAAAGTCTGTCCTTCCTAGAATACACGCCAACAGATATTTAAAATGCTGTCAATAGCAATATTAATTACTAACATGTAGGCTTTGCTTTGGTTTTTGAGTTTAGGTGTTGTATTCCAAAAAAGAATTCTTTCTGAAGTCATAGTTTATCTTTATTCATAGTAAGAAAATTAACACCCATCAACTACCTGATGAGTATGCTGTACTAATTTCATGCATAGAGCCTATAACATACTGTTGATTAAATGAAAATTCACTTAATTATTCCTAAGAAAATATACTCTGTAAAAATCTACTGTTTCTTCTACATCACAGCATGTGCTTTATGTGAGAAAATAATACTGTTTTTTTTATAGAATCCTGATGAAGACTGTTTAACAGTTTTCTTAAGACTCTCTTAGAACAATGTATGCTTCATTTAGATTTTTTAATTTTTGTGTGTAACTATTATTTCCATAGTTGATTTTTAAAATTATTATTATTTTTTTTTGTTGATGTCAAAACGTCACAATTGTGTGCCATTGTTTCTCTATGGGCTCTACAGCCTTTTCTGGAAGTTTTTATGGACATGGTTATTTTATGCTTGTTGTCACTAAGATCTGCTGCAGTTCCTAGACACTTGATACTTGTGCTATATAACCTGTAACATCATGGCAGCTATAATATAAAAGGTGACAGCACCCTCAGTGAGATGTTCTAACTTTAAAATTAACTGAGAAGACTTCAAATAAAATTAATCATTTTGTTAGCAAAAAATCTAACAAGGATTTTCAGCTTTCAGTTTGCAGTTGTCTTATTGTTTGATCCTCATCCCTGCCGCTTCACACTCGGTTGCAAACTATCCCAATGCATGCTGGAGATCATAGCCCGATGAAACTAAAAGGACCACATCATCTGCAAAAATCAGTGAAGTAATTCTAAGGCTATCAAACTAGACCTCCTTGGCTCTGCCTTGATATCCTGTCCATGAAAATCACAAGAAGGATAGGACACAATGCACAGCTCAGTGTGAGGGTTCATTTCGGGATGAGGATCAGCACCTGTAAATCTGAGGCCATGGTGCTCAGCAGAAAAAGGTGGACTGTCCTCTCCAAGTGAGAGGTGAGTTACTGCCTAAAGTGGAGGAATGCCTTAGATTCATGTTCTTGAGGAAGGAACGGCAAGAACGACAGACGGATAGGGGTGGCAAATGCAATTATTCAATCGCTATACCAATCCATAATGGTGAAGAAAGAGCTGAGACCGAAGGCAAAATTCTCAATTTGTCAGTCATTCCACATCCCTATGGTCATGAGGTTTAAGTAATGACCAAAAAAATGAGATCACATGTACAAGCGGCTGAAATGAGCTTTCTCTGCAGGGTGGCTGGGCTCTACCCTGGAAATAAGGTGAGAAGCACAGACATTTTGGAAAGGTTCAGAGTGGAGCCGATGACCCTATGCATAGAGAGGAGCCAATTGAGGTGGTTCATGCATCTGATACGGATGCCTGATGGAAGACTGTATGTGGAGGTTTTGTGTGCATGTGCATGACCAACTGGGAGGAGACCTCAGGGAAGACCCACGACTTGCTGAGAGGATTATACCTGTTACATGGCCTGGAAATGTGCCAGTATGAGCTGGCACATGTAGCTGTGGAAAATGAATTAATGATTGATTTTCATTTAGATTTTTGTGTTTTTTACCCACTTTGTTTGACACACAGGTCTTTTTCTAATGAGGCAGCTAAAGTGTTAGTTTCCCTCATAGGGTCAAGCTTCTCTTTGGAAAATGGTTTCTGGGCCTCATCTGAGGCAAATTCCACCCACAGATATCTTTGTGATGCACCATTTAAATAGTGAACAAAGAGTAATAACACAATCATTAGCAATTTCCAGAGGGACAAAACTTTGTACCAGGTGCTTATAGTGCAACATCAATTGGCTTGTATTCGGTTCCATGGCACTATGCCGCTGCGCTGATAACGGACAGGGAACCCTCCACAGACACAGCAATCGCGCTTTGGCATGTCGTCCCTTTTGGGGGGCTGGTGGGTTCCAAAAGAGTACATTTAAAAAAATATCTTGTCTGTACTGGCACTTTTTTGCCTATGGGGCATTGAAGAAGAAACGCTTAAAAACTTACCAATATGTACATTTTTCAAGACAAGACAGTTGCTTGTGAAGAAATAACTTGGACTTGAAAAATACCAAATATATCCTTTAAGATTATTTTTAGGGCCAAAGTCCGTTTTGGGCCTGCAAGGCCTGAGACAGGCTTGTAAACTGGGATAAAGTCTGCTGGGGTGAGACTGTTTCTAAGCAGACTAAAGAGGCCAGGCTAGTGAAGCTCTTTGGGTGTCTCACCTTATTTTGCTTGTAACAAAACTCCAGTTCATAACATTAACATTATTATATTGTGACATGTCTTGCCATTGCATGGGCTATAGGGAAGGGAAGCAGTGTTGAGGTGGAGTCTTGGGGGAACCCTGTTTGTAAGGGCTTGGGGCACCTCTCTAGAGAGAGATGAGTGACAGGGATCCGGGTTAATTAATGGGGTGTGATAAAAAGGGGAAGTGGTGGCCGGAAGTATGAGTTGGAGGGGCTGGAGAAAGTGAGGAGAACAGCATCAGGTGAAAAGAAGGGAAGTAAATGTTTTTGAGAGGTAGATAGGACGAAGGTGATTATTCTTTATTATTTTGGAGGTGTCCCCATGACCCAGACAACGGGCGGCTGTAGGGCACCGTTTATATCGCGGCATATTGAATAAAAAGCCAGTCGGCATTTGGAAGACTTCCCCGGACAAGCAGCTCCTGAGTGTGTTTAATCGACGGGACGTCACATTGGTGATCAGAAGTGGGATTTGGTAATTAGACAAATGGAGTCGCAACAGTGTGGAAATGAAACGAAGCAGCAGCCAAAGTCCAGGTGAGAGTGTATTTAAAGAAGCATTCACACCGCATATAAGTTTGCCTAGGCAGTTAGCACTCATGAAGGAGGGCAGGTTTTCAGCCCACGTGAAGCAAGAGGGCGACTTAGAGCCTCCTTCGGAGCAGTTTGCATTTAGGAGGCTGAATGCTGTTAAGCCTGCAGCACGACCCCATTTTATGGAAGACTGTGACGATGTGGGTTCTGGCTCCACGCTCCCATGGCTGTTTGGGAACCCTTGAACCCAACTCCGTCGATAATGTTACCGAGTGAGCTAGTCAGTGGAGGCAATAATTCCAGCAAGGGGAAGGTAAAAGTGCAAAACAGTGCTTTTATTAAAAAACAGTCAACAAAATAAAGTGTTCCAATAAATAGTGCAGTTTCAAAAGTTCATTAAATAAATAATCCATAAAATGAAAACGTGGAGGTTAAAACAACAATAAGAAAAAACAATCCTTTAAAACCAGAGGTTAAAATCTTCTCTAGGAAGCAGTCTTAAAAACAACAATAAATCCGGTGCATCGTTTATTAGCGTCTCTGTTAGCGTCTCACCTGCTTATCCCGTTTGGGCTAAGCAGCAGGCAAGACCCTCTCTGCAGCTGCCCTCCTCTACACTTTCACGAGACTGGAGACCTCCCGATCCCTGGCTCCGGTATGGCACTCATCCCAGTCCCCGAGACTTAGTTTCCACCAATGGCCAGGACGCACACACTGGGGACTCCACCACCAAGCCTCCCGACTTCCGCTGCCTTTCCGTGGCCTTCTGCGGCTCGTCGCGTTCACCTGGTCACTCCGCTACATGGTCGCCAGCGGAGCAACCTCAACTCAAACACCTGGGTGTCGGCCTAACACCCAGCTTCCTCGCAGCTGCCCACGGCGCCGATCGCGCACCACACTCACGCACCGCCTGCTTCCTCGCTCCCTGTAACCTCTGTCCTCTTTCCTTTCCTTTTTTCTCTCCGATCGTTTCTTTTCCCTCTGGTTAATTCTTTTTCACCTACCTCTCCACAACCGACTCGCGCTTCTTTTTAAAACGTGAGGGGCCATCACAGCTGTAGCATTAGCCACGGGAGCAATCATGAATGTGGGCAGTTCCTCACCTGTGCACACGGTGAGAAACGCCCACATCGACGACTGCCCCGTGGCTCGCTACAACAACGCCCCCCTCACGAAGCCGCCTCGGCGGTGATTATTTATTTAAAATGAATGGCCTTTTCTCAACGAGCTGTGGACCCATAACACCACAAAGACGCTCAACTTAATGCGAGGCCGGACGGAGTGATAGAAACGAAAGAATTGCAGCGCTTCCCGAGTGTGTTGGCGTGGACCGAATTTAAACAGTGCTTCCTTTATTTAGCAAATACGTACGGATGGACGGAGGATTATGGAGCAGGGCAGTTATTGGCACACATAGATGGAGCGGCAATAAACGTGTTGGCTGAAGGATTGCATGAAGGGCGCCGTGGCTACACAGAACTTTGCATGGACAACACGTGGCTGAGGGCGGCTAGGGAGGCGGTGCATGTGAGTGATGAAATAAAGATACAACGGATGGGTGGGACTGTATGAAAGATTGGCAGATTTGATGGAACTGGGTCTTGGGAAGCATACAACACCCGTTTTTGCATGATTGCCAGGGCAAATGGCTGGAGTTTGAAGGACCAAGCTGTGCAGCTGGCTGCAGCATTGGATGGTGATGCTGTGCCAGATGATGAGCTGTTAAATGCCCATGCTTTGGAAATTGCATTGGAGTGACTGTTTGGCCATATAGAAGCTGTGACTACAATAAGACAACAGCTGGAGCAGAGGGTTCGCAGGACAACTGAGGCCCTGGGAGCATTTGCAGCAGATGTACAGTCTATGGTGCGACAAGGTTTTCCCCATTTTGACAGATCCGTGCAGGCAGAGTTGGCTAAGGAGGCATTTCTGCGGGGTTTGAGCCCACCATATCTCCGACAGCAGGTCCGTTTCGCTAAGCCTGAGACCTTGGAACAAGCTTTGTCTGCAGCCCAGGAGGCAGAACAAATACTTAAAGAGGGTTACAGCCAAGCACCTCTTGCATCAGCAGAGTTGACCAAGGTGAGGAGACCGGAAGCTATCCACCAAACTAAGGCCATAGATGTAGAACAAGAGTATGAGGCGGTGTCTCCAGTGACTACCGTACAGAAATTCAGGAATCCTTCACACCTAATGCGCCCACCCTGCTGTTGGTACTGTGGACAACATGGACACTTGCAATGTGACTGCCCCAGTAGGGATAAACAAGAGGACTCCCAAGTAAGCATTATACCGGGAAACGACATGGGACCAGTGTAGGAGGGACAATGCTGGCCCCAAGAATAGTTCCTGTTGGTCAGTTGGGTGAGGGAGATTACTGTCACCTTTCAGTTTTGATTGGCGGCCTTGTATGCAAGGCACTGGTGGATACAGGGTCAACTGCATCTATTATCCATCCTGAAATGTTGGATGTGGCAGTCCTATGTAAAGCCAATTCTACTAAGTTGATGACAGCTACAGGTGAGATGACCCCCATGTTAGGCAGAGCACAAGTAGACATTTGTATTGCTGGGAAACAGTGGGTGCAGGATGTCTGGGTGGCTAATATCAACAACTCCTGTATCTTGGGACTTGATTTCTTACAAGCAGTTGGAGCACGAATAGATCTTCAGATGGGGACTCTGTATCTTCAAGGCATTGGGACACTCCCCTTGTTAGGGCACCAGCAAAGCAGAAGGGAACCCCCAGTGGTGGCTCCCCAGGAAGAACATGTGCCTATTTTCACTAACATTACTCAACCCGTACCAGTAATGAAGGTTGTCCGCACTTTTTGGAATGCCAACAGGAAACGGTTAACACGCAAGCAACAGCGCCATCTCTGGCAGTTGTTACATGACTTTAGGGTCCGTTTTGCTACCTCTGCAGATGATGTTGGCCAGACTCCTCTTGTGCAGCATGACATCAATACTGGGAGTGCTTCCCCTATGAAACAGCGCCCCGCCGTATGCCACTAGCTAAACAGACAGCAGCTGAGAACATTCTGCAGGAAATGAGACAGGCCGGGATTATCGAACCCTCTGAGTCTCCCTGGGTCTCTCCTGTGGTCCTTGTCCCCAAGAAGGATGGCAAGTGGCGGTTTTGTCTTGATTATTGGCGGGTAAATGCTGTAACCATCAAGGACTCCTATCCATTGCCTCGCATTGATGAGTCCCTGGATTTGGTGGCAGGATCAGCCTGGTTTTCATCACTAGACCTGCGCAGTGGCTAATGGCAGGTGCCGCTAACACCTGAAGATCGACTTAAGACTGCATTCTCCACAGGAAAGGAACTCTGGCAGTTCCGAGTTATGCCTTTTGGTCTTTGCAATGCTCCAGCTACCTTTGAATGATTAATGTATAAGGTATTGGCAGGTATGTCTGGTACTCAATGCCTTGTCTACTTGGATGATTTACTGGTTCATGGCAAGACATTCCAGGAGGCTCTGGAGTCCTTGAGGGAGGTTCTGCAAAGGCTTCGTGTGGCCAACCTTAAACTTCATCCTGATAAGTGCCACCTTCTTCGGAAAGAAGTGTCATTTCTGGGTCACCATTTGAGTCAAAGAGGCGTCACCACAAAGAAAGATAAGGTGTCTGTTGTGCAAGAGTGGCCAGAGCCACAGGATCAAAGGCAGATTAGTGAATTTCTTTGACTGGCCTCTTACTATAGGCGATGTGTACCTGAATTTGCCACTATTGCTGCACCCTTGCATCGTTTATTGAGCCCAGATGAAGCATTCCATGGGTGGGACCAACAAGCCGCCTTTTGTAAATTGGGCTTAGGGGCTGTGCTGTCACAGCGGCACCCAGAGGGAGAGCGTGTGGTGGCTTACTATAGCTGTGCTCTCAGAAAAGCTGAGAGGAATTATTGTGTGACTCAGAGGGAGCTCCTCGCCCTGGTGGAATCTGTTCATCACTTCAAGCACTACCTGTGTGGCCTCTCTTTTGTGGTCCGCACTGAACATGCTGCTCTCCAGTGGTTACTGTCTTTTCGAGAACCTGAGGGTCAGATTGCTCGTTGGTTGGAGGAGCTTCAGACTTACCACTTTCAAGTACAGCATCGACCTGGTGAGCAACACAAAAATACAGATGCTCTGTCTCGACGACTGTTATAAATTTGTTATAATATTAAGAATTGTGTCACTGTATCTGTTTTATATCTTTTTAATGTATTTTCATACTTTTTCTGTGTACTATGCCATGAAGAGCTGAGCCAGATTTAGCACAGAGTGTCAGCAGTCAGAATTGCTGGGCCAAGCAAAGCATAAAGACAGACAGTGACAGCTGTTGTCAGCCCTAAAAAGACTAAGTGTTATTTGACCTGCCTGTTGATGCTCAACACAAGTTTGTCGGCCTTGTTTGGTAATTGTACTGGGGATTTGGTCGTGTGGACACAATATAAAAGAAGCTGGAACCTTGCCAGCCTTTGAGGACCTGAGTGAGTGGAAGCAATAGATTCAAAACCCACCTCCGTTGTGACAACAAAAAGCAGTTTCTACATGACCGAATCCCCGAAAGAAAAAGAAACTAACAAGAACTCTTCGGTGAACAAAATGAAACTAGCTGGTCTTCCTTGTCTGTATAGCAACGTAAGCCGCATTAAATAAGCTAAGTATATTCTGTCTTTTCTGTGACTTTGTCGTCGCCTATCGCTGAAAAGAGGGATATCGCCGTTATAATTTATAATTATTTATAGAAAAGGTTAATTAGAACGCAGCAATATAAAAGAACATATTTTCCAAGGAGCTAACACTCCCATCGGAAACAACGACCCTGCACAGATCAGGGGTGTGCCTATTGTGAGAAAAGGAAGCGTCAAGATCAAAGCTGTGAGGATCCTGATAAGGTTCAGTGCCAAGCTCTTTCAGTGCCAGGTTGTACCCAAGAATGGCGAGTCAGTCAAGAATGTGACCCTGAGGTCAAGAAGGTTCTCCAATGGAAAGAGGAACAGCATCGTCCCTGCTGGGAGGAAGTGGCACTTGAATCACCTGCAGTTAAGGGTCTTTGGGACAGCTTTGTTGTGGAAGAGGGGGTATTGAAGTGACAATGGAGGGACCCTGAAACTGGAGAAGGGAGATGGCAGGTCGTTGTACCACAACAGCTGCGTGAAGAGATCCTGAGGAACATGCATGGAACGCTTGGAGTTGGTCATTTTGGAGTCACCAAGACCTTAAGGCGGGTGAGGCAGGCATTTTATTGGGGACAGTGCAGGCACGATGTAGAGGACTACTGCCGCAGGTGTGATTTATGCATAGCCAGGAAAGGACCCAAGGAAGGTCTACTGCCCCACTACAACAGTATCAGGTAGGGGCTCCAATGGAACGGATGGCAATTGACATTCTTGGGCCATTTCCCTGCTCAGCTATGGGGAATTGGTTTGTTTTAGTCGCAATGGACTATTTTAGCAAGTGGCCCGAGGCCTATGCACTACCTAATCAAGAAGCTGAGACTGTTGCTGAAGCTCTAATTGCAGGATTCTTTAGTCGTATTTGGGATGCCTGTCGAACTGCATTAAGACCATGGGAGAAACAAAGAATGTGAGCGACTTTGCATCCAGAAAACCCAAACCACCCCCCTACACCCCCAGAGTGATGGGCTAGCCGAGCGGTTTATCCAGACTGACCACACAGCTTACCTGAAGAAGGGGCCTGAGTTGCCTCGATAGCTTGCATATTGTAATTTTTTAGTTAGCCAATAAAAGGTCTCATTTTGCTTGGCTCTTCTCTACATTCATAATGGCTAACACGGTACAACACCCTAGTACTACAAAAAAATGAAGAAACATTCAAGTATGCAAACAATATTTATAATTATCAAAACCACTGTTCCATCCATTCATTCATTTTTTGTCCCTCTTATTAGGTTCAAAGTCTTATGAAGCTACTACCCATCCAGACAGATTTGGGCACAATACAGGATTTGTTGCAGTTTGTTGCTTTACACAGTCCCATGTATTTGGCTGGCTACACTTAAATGCCTTACCTACAACTATGTTATTACAACCAAGTTATTACAAAAATACCTTGTACTCCTAAACCCATTGCTAATGCTGAATTTTTTTTAATAAGCTTTATATCGCTAGGGAGAGAAAGAAAGGATTTGTACAGGGTTTAAAAGCAAATAAGCTCTCTGATTTGCTGAGGATAAGTACTGTATGTAATGGGTTCTTGTCATCAACTGAGAAATCTAGTTTTATCTGCATTGCCCTGTGGTACAGGTTTTCCAAATAATCCACATCAGCTCTAATAACTTTGCCTGTCTGTATGGCAACCTGCCGGAGTATTTCCAAATTATGATCAGTCAGGCTTTTAATGCAGGAAATGGAGCTGAAAATAATTAGATACATAATTACATTGACTCTGATTACTTTGAACAACCTGGTATGACTTTTTTGACTTCTGCCATCAACAAAAGTTGGAAATTCATTAAGCATTTAGAGATATTTTATTTCAAATGTATATAGTAAACATTATATATATAAATATATATATATATATGTATATATATATATATGTATATATATATATATATATATGTATATATATATATATATATAGTGATAATAATGCAACACAGACATCATAAAGATTTGTGAAAGCCACACATATATTGTTTTCCCGGCTGCAAAAGTTACGTTTTTTAAGCACGATGTGCAAAGAACAGAGTCCAAAACAGAACTGATCACAATAGACAAAGATAGAGGCTTTAAAGGCCCATAGAGGAAGTGACGTCTTTAAAAGGGCTGGAACCAGAAGTGACATCAGCAAAGGGACCGGCTTTGGAAGTGACGTCAGCAAAGGGGCTGGCTCCAGAACCTTGCAGGATTTCCCTGGAAAGGTCTGTAGGGAACTGAGAAAGACAGCGGACTCCGCCGCCTCCTGGTTTGATGTTTATTACAATTACTCAAACCCTTTAGCTGCCCCCTACTCGAACGTGACTCCCCCATAAGCCTAGACCCATCAGGTCAGGTGTCCTACACCGAGAGGTCGTGGGCACGAGAGAGAGCATCAGCGTTGGCATGGAGCGAGCCCTTACGATGAATTAGCGAAAACTTGTAAGGTTGGAGATCAAGAAACCACCTAGTGACCCATGGATTAAACTCTTTGTGAAGGGCCATCCACTGTAAGGGAGCATGATCCATCACCAGAGTAAACTCCTGGCCCAAGAGGTAGTACCTCAACTGCGTTATCGCCCATTAACCACAAGGACTTCCCTTTTCACCGCTGCATACCTTCTCTCCCAATCCAACAGTTTCTGACTCAGGTAGATGACAAGGGTGTTCAACACCATCGACGCTCTGGCTCAGCATGGCCCCCAGGCCTGTGTCCAAAGTGTCTGTCTGGAGAATAAAAAGGGAGAGAAAAATTAGGAGCTTTTAATATCAGTGATGAAGTAAGGGCCTGTTTTAAGTCACAGAATACAGCATCAGTCTTGTCACTCCATACCACATGATTAGGAGCCCTCTTCTTTGTTAGATCAGTCAAGGGCGCTGCTCTCTATGAAAACCTAGGTATGAACCGGCGATAGTACCCAGCCAATATGAGAAATGCATGGACTTGCCGCTTGGTTCGTGGACAGGACCATTTTAAAATGGCATCTATTTTGGAACACTGTGGTTTTTATGGTACCCCGATCCACCAAGTAGCCAGCTTCTCCTAGTGCCCGCAATACTGCAGTGACCTGCTGTATGTGTTCCTTCAATGAGCTGGAATAGATGACATCATCCATATAGATAGCACTATACGTATTATGGGGCCGGAGCACTTTGTCCACCAGATGCTGGAAAGTCGCATGAGCCTCATGTAACCCAAACGGAAGGACACTATACTGACAGTGTCCGCTAGGGGTGTTAAATACCATCTTGATCTTCACAGAGTCCGTTAAAGGAATCTGCCAGTACCCCTTTGTCATGTCAAATGTGGTCAAAAGTTCTGCTTGACCAAGCCTCTTGAGGAGGTCATCCACGCGAGGCATGGGATAGGCATTAAATAGGAAGATCTAGTTAAGCCGACGGAATTCATTGCAAAATCTCCAACTGCCATCAGGCTTACTAACCAAGATGACTGGGCTGAACCAAGGACTATAACTTTCCTCTATCACTCCTAGTTCCAGCATTTGCTTGATTTCCAGCCCCACTTCTAGTTTCTTTTCCTCAGGAAGTCTATAGGTGCGTTCTTGGACTATAACCCCCAGTTCACTATGTCGTGCGCAATCAGAAAGGTCCTCCCAGGTTTTTCACTCACCACCTCAGAGACGGACAGGATAGCTGATTCCAGCTCCCGTCTTTGTCTATAAGTTAATTCCTCGCCGAAATTAAGGGTGTCTATGCAAAGAAAGAGCAGGGCTGAGTGGAGGAGGGATCTGACTCCCTCTCCTTCCACGGCTTCAGCAAGTTCACATGATAAACCTGCTCGCTTGGTCTACGATTGGGTTGTTTTACCAAATAGTCGACCAATCCTCTTCTCTCCTTAATTTCATAAGGGCCTTGCCAATGGGCGAGTAATTTAGAATGGGAGGTGGAAACTAATACCATGACACGATACCCTGGATGGAATTCTCAGAGCATTGTGCCATGGTCATAATGATGGGCCTGTGATGCTTGTGCCTCTTCCATATGACTTTTTAGAATAGGTCAGATTTTCCCAAATCTATCGTGTAATTTTGCGATATATTCCAAAATATTTGTAGAGAGAAGAGTCTCTCCTTCCCAGCCTTCTTTCAAAATATCCAATATACCTCGGGGTTGTCGTCCGTATAATAATTCAAAAGGTGAGAACCCCGTAGAGGCTTGTGGGACTTCCCAATAGGCAAAGAGAACGAGGGGGAGGAGTTGATCCCAATTCCCCGCTGACCACCTTGCGAAGCATCTGCTTGAGAGTCTGATTAAACTTCTCCACTTAAGTGCTTTATTTTCAGTAACTTGGCCCCTGAACATCTCTGAGGCAAAAGGCATCCGTTGGTCCGTTAGGACTTCTTTAGGAATGCCGGAGGACTTCTTTAGGAATGCCGGGACGCGTAAAGACCCCTACTAGTTCCTGTGCGATTGCTTTAGATGTAGCTGAGTGCAACAAAACAGCTTCTGGATATAGGGTTGCATAATCCACGAGGACTAATATATATTTATGTCCTCGGCTGAGGGCTCTAAGGGTCCTACAATATCAACCCCGATTCTTTCAAAGGGGACATCAACTAAGGGAAAGGGAATGAGAGGAGCACAGTCCCTCCTAGGAATTTGCCATGGGGGCCGTCATTTTTTTAGCGATCCTCCCTGAATCATGAAACATAGGACAGTATTGTACATACAGATGTTCCAAGAATACATTTAATACTGGTCTTTGCTTTAATTCTTTGTCATAAGACATATTGGCAATCAACAATGGAAATGTTACTGCCGGGAACCAAATAAAGCATCAAGTTTGTAACCATTAATGACCCCTCCACCTTAATCCCGACATCCCGACTTGTTCCTGGGTAGGTCGCATGCCCGGCGGCCTGGAAAGTCAGAAACAGGCTCCGATTTATGTGAGAGATTTATTTTGTTGGACGTAATCTGTAGGAAATCCACTAGAGGACTGTTCTGCTCTCCCAGATTTCGAGACTGGCTTGGGTGTTTTTATGAGCTGTATAAGCTCTTCCATATAATGGAAATCTCCCCAGTCCGGCTGGGCAAAGTTTTTGGGGAGGCTCTTTAGAAAAATAAAGCAGGCTACTTGCTGCACTATTTGGCAGGAGGTCAGTTCAAATGGCCGTTGCCATAAGGCCACCTGCTCCAGAGGGTCATAGACCGCCCCTGGATTGATCTCTCTGGATCAAATTCCCAATTTTTTATTATTCTTGCCTGCTGGACTGGGGATAGCCCATATTTAACTGGGAACTCAGCCCCAATGGGTGGCTTACCTCTTTCCTCCGAGAGAGTATAATAAGCCCTTTTTGATTCATCCCCAGAAACCAGCCTACGTCTGTGTGTCCCTTTCACACTCTCCACTTCGTAAGTTACAAGCCTGGGGTTGCATTTGGGGAGCAGAACCTGTACTGAGTCCTTCATGACACCCAAACGCACCCAGAGAAACTCTGACCCGGTACTTTCCTACCTGGAGAGTTTCATGTCCCAGTTTCTTCTGGGACTTCATCCTGCCGACTATGCCACTGTGATAATAATACAACACAGACATCATAAAGATTTGGGGCAGCCATATATTGTTTTCCCGGCTGCAAAAGTTACGTTTTTTAAGCACTATGTACATAGAACAGAGTTCACAACAGAACTGGCTGGAATCAGAAGTGATGTTGTCTGGGACGGAAGTTACGTCAGCAAAGGGCCCGGCACCAGAAGTGACATCATCAAAGGGACCGGCTTTGGAAGTGACGTCAGCAAAAGGTCTGGCTCCGGAAGTGATGTCTTCTGAGGAACCGAAACCTTGCAGGATTTCCTGGGAAAGGTCTGTAGGGAACTGAGAAAGACAGTCAGCGCACTCTGCCACCCCCAGTTGGTTGTTTTATTACAATTGCTCAGACCCTTTAGCTGCCTCTTACTCGCACGTGTGTGACTATATATCATGTGTATATAAAATGCAAAATTAGCTCAATAGGTATCTGTTAAGAAAGAACATTTCGATATATATCAATATTTAGGGGTAAACAACAACAGAAAAACTAAATAAACAAAACAAGATAATTATGACAAAAACAACACCCTTAAGAAAGATAGTCAAAACTAGTGTCAGAATTGAACTCCCTACATTTGAAAATCCCAAGTAAAATTAAAGCATATGTATGGAATTGGTAAAATTCTACAATTTTATCCTTTTCACTTATATTCTCTATAATCAGCAAACTTTTACATTTTTTTAGCTTTACCCATATATTTTTAAACTCTTTAAGAAATTTACTGGTTTCTTTTTTTGATATATGTTCCTTTCATTTAGTCTTCTTGAAACCCAAATTGCCCAGTCTTTGGTAGGATGAAGGTTTACTTTTTTAATTAATTATTTCTTTTGTTAGTTGTCAAAATCTCAGTTAAGAATGTCCTGATATTGCTTTAGTTCATTTCTGGATTTATTACTATTGTTATTTTAAATCTGCCACTTAATAAGTTCAAAAAAAGGGAAACAGGCCTCTAAAAGCCCACACAGGATGCCAGACCAACCCTGATTCTGGTTTGGGCTCCAAAAGCAGGCCTCACTAGAGGCAGCTTAACCTCAAACTCAACAGGCAGGCTTTCTGGCCTGTGCAGGCCATAAAAGGATCTGTAATATTGTAGAATAAGTGGAACTCACCAAGTTCATTTTTGGATTAGTCTACTCTTGTACCTTAACACACCTTAAACTTAACAAACACACACTGATCCTATCCATACAAGTACATATGAGTGACACCTACACTGCTGGTCAGTCCCTAATACTCCAAATAGGGACTCAGTATTTTCAGAGTGAAAACATATGAATGTCTCCAGTCCCAGACCAAAATGCTACTTTGGTCCCCAAAAATATCCTAGATACATAAAGGCAGATTACACCCTTTGGTTATATGCCATTTACCAGCCAACCATGTCTTATTTCTACTGCCCTATTCCATGATTGGGGTGCCCTCCTCAGCCTCATAACCCTGTAGGAAAAGAATAGTGGTAATCTCCCTTACAGCAGGTGCTATGTATTTACTTTATTACTTCAATCACTCTAGATATAAAGACAAAGTACAGAAATTTAAATGCAATGTGGGATTTAATTAAGTAGAATAATACCGTAAAATAGTAAAAAGTATATTATAAACTATAAGTAGATATCATAGTGTGTAAGTAGGGAATATGATCTTAGAAAGCTTACAGAGAATTAGCAGCAATATCAAAGGTAGATATTGTCCTGGGTGGCTTTTAATTCAGCAATCAGGGTAATGGATTAGTTGTACTCTCCAATGTCCAGATTGAATGGTATCTCTCATCCTGACATGTGTTTGTTTTTGTTGCTCTATGGCTTTTGATTCCTTTAAAAGGCCATTATTTATATTTTAATAAAGCATGTGGAATTAATGATAATGTGATATTACACACAAATGATTGGCTAACTATTTTGAGGATGGGTGGCTCTTCCCAAAAATCTTGTCCCTCATACATATCTGTGCAATCTCTTGCTGTCTCTGTTTTATACCATTAAATTTCAAACTGTCTGACCATTTTAATCTAAATGCACCATAAATTACTAAGATAACAAGACCGATGCAATAAAGTTATAAATTGGTAAATTATTGGTTACAACCAAAAACAAATGTAGATATAGTTAGATACGTTCTCTTTAAGGTAAATAGGTTTTGCAAATTGTAACTTGTCCTTTATAGTTTGTTTGAGCAAAATTAAAATCTTAAAAGAAGTAGTCTGCAGTTTTTAAAAAATGATTTATTTTATCCTCCAGGACGGGGGTTAGACTTTTAAAGTTCAAAAAGACTCACAAAAAGGGAAAGAGGGAAAATCATAAACTCCCAGACCTGCAAAACAAAGCAAAGTTCTTTAAAGATTTATTAAGATGATTTCAAAGGACTGCAGAAAACAAGGCAAGAGCAAACTACAGAGCAAAAATAGGTTCTGCCTAAGCACCAATCAGAAACAATTCCAAAAAGTGATTGCAGTGGTCAAAATCAGAGAATTCAAAAACAAGAGAATAATAAACAAAAAAAAACAAAAACCTGGAATCAGAATCACAAGGCCAAATCTGCTGAGACTTCCTCTGCTTTGCCTGAAATATTGCTGGAGCCAGTAAGCCAGCTCCCTAATTAAGTGGCCCCCAAATTTCTAAGCTCCATATACAGGCAGCAGAGCTGATAGCAAAATACATAAAAATTAACAAAGAAAATAAACACCAAATTAATAAAAATCAGGATACTACATTTAAGATAAAACACAAAACAGAACCAAAAACAGAATTCATAACATAATATGAAAATGTATATGTAAATGATACAAGAAAGACTAAATAAATAACAAATAATTTTGACTTTAGCCATGGCAGCAAACCGTACTGTATCATACTGGTTTGTTTTGAAAATTTTATCATTATTTCAGTGATATCATTGTAGCCTCATTTTGTTTAGATCATTCTTGAGAGGTGCTGTCATTTTGTTAGATATTTTAATAGACTTTAGCATATTGATGGCTGGCAGCAATGCAACACATAGTGTTATCGCACAGTCTAAATATTGTCTCAATTGACAAAAGCCATGTAAAAGAAAATGAAGTTAGGTTAAGTTTAAGTTAGTCCATTTTGATTTTAGATTACATTTTATTTCTTTTCTAAACAATTCCGCAAACATACTTACGTCAGACATGCCTGTTCATCAAAGATCTCTTTGGACACTTCTTTGTATAAAACAAACTTAATACTCTTTAGCACCTGCAAGTGTCTGATATATTGTAAAGTTTTTATGGTTCTTACATATGACATATATATATATATATATATATATATATATATATATATATATATATATATATATGGCAGTAGGGGGTAGGGGCTAGTGCTCCCTTGAACCCTCAGGGATGACTCCAAACAGCAGGTAAAAGTCCAATACTTTTTATTTTCTTTTCCCACAGTGCACCAAGCACCCTCCACACTACTCATAAGCTATTAAATCACTATTAAACTCACACAATAAACCACTTCTAATAAACTCCATACTCTCCTCCTCGCCCAGACACTTTGCTAATCCACCTCCCAGCACAGCTCAGTGTCTGGACTGAGGCACCGTCCTTTTATAGCCCCTGACCCGGAGGTGTTCCTGTCCAATTAGACCACAGTTCCTTTTTCGTTCCGGGTCAGGGCAAACAGTCCTGTTCTTCACCCCGGGAGCATGTTGTTCCTTCCCGTCACGTGACCGTGACGTACTCCCGGGTTATAGGGCATCACAGAGCCCATAAGCCCCCCCACAGCGACTCCTGGTGGTCCCCAAGGTATCCAGCTGGACCTCGGGGCACGATCCTGCTGTCGGGAGAGCGACTCCTGGCGGGCTGGGGGTGAGGACTGGCATGGGAAGCCGGCAGTCCTCCACAATATATATATATATATATACACATATATATATATATATATATATATATATATATATATATATATATATACACATACAGTGGAACCTCGGTTCACGAACGTCTCAGTTCACGACCAAAAAGTTCGCCAAACTTTTGCCTCGGTTCACGACCACACACTTGGTATACGATCAAGCCAGTTTCCCTTTCAGTTTGTGCGCGCCGATGATTTCTGCACGTGTTGCATTGTTCTCGGTCAGACATGCCTGCCTGCGGCTGAGAGAGAGAAGGGGAGGGTGCGTGCACATGCGTGCCTGCCTGCTGCTGAGAGGGAGGGGGAGGGGGGGTGCTGCTGAGAGGGAGGGGGAGAGAGAGCGAGCCTGCACGTGCGTGCCTGCCTGGCTGGCTCATACGCGCTGATTACTGTATTTAAGCAGAGCCGCTCCCTGTTCATTGCTCTCAGTCTGACGTGCGTGCTTTACCTGCGCTCTCTTTGTGCTCTACAGTATTTCGTGTGCTTTTGCAGTTAACTATGGCTTCTAAGCAAGTGAAGAGTGGTGAGAAGAAAATTTTGAAGAAAATTGAAATCGAAGTAAAGAAAGAAATTATTGAAAAGTTTAAGTGTGGCGTTCGTGTTACTGATCTTGCCGCCGAGTACAAGAAGTCAAAATCTACGATTTCGACTATTCTAAAGCAGAAAGAATCTATTAAAGCAGCATTAACCAGGCAGAGGCTTCAAGTGCTTGAAGAGGTGGAAAAACTGTTTACCAGTTTACTCATTTACCAATTTGAGAACCCTCGTGCTTTCAAGCAGCACAATATAAACAAAGCCAGACTGCCAGTAATGTGGAGGGCAAACACGAAGGGTTGGGTCACAAGGACTTTGTTTTTGGAATGGCTGCATAAGGCTTTCGCTCTTACCAGCTAAACAGCTAAAAACACCAGAAACCCAAGAAAACACCTGAAGGAAAACATCCCTCCATTGCGGAGCCAGACTCTCCCTTCTCTCCACCCAGTTCCTCCTCACTTCATGCCAGAACTCGACTCATGCAAGGTTAGTTTTCTTGGTGGTTTTTGCATTATGGATTTTTCAAAAGTTAATTTTTCAGTTTGTAGGGTGAATTGTTGCAATGTTACTTTTCTCTTTTTTCAAATTTTCGCTTTTTTCCCTGTGCTTAAAACTCATTTTAAAAAAAATTGTTTACTGTACTGTACAGTACAGCGATCGGGCTGTAAGGCTAATAGCGTGATCTCCTGCACTGTTACTTTTTTGGTTGCTTGTGGTTGGTTTTTAAATAAATTTCGGATTTGTTCTAATGTTCCTTTTTTTCCTCTGTGCTTAAAACTCATTTTAAAAAAAGTGTTTACAGCGATTAGGCTGTAGCGCTAATAGTGTGATCTCTTGCACAGTTTCTTTTTTGGTTGCTTGTGGTTGGTTTTTAAATTAAAGTTCGGATTTGTTCAAATGTTCCTCTCTGTTCTGAGAGAGAGAGAGAGAGAGCGAGCGAGCGCATGCTGCTGAGAGAGAGAGAGAGAGAGAGAGAGAGAGCCTGCTCGTGTAGCTGAGCAGGGAGCCTGGGTGTTTTGTGTCAGTGTTATTCAATGTTTTTCCATTAGTTTACTATTACACTGTTCATTCAATGGTGTAATTAACTATATTTATGCTTAATCTTTACATATATTTACATATTTACATACAGTTTGTATGGTCTGGAATGGATTAATTGTATTTACATACAATCCTATGGGAGAAATTGCTTCGGTTCACTGTATGTATATATATATATATATATATATATATATATATATATATATATATATATATATATATATATATACTGTATGCCTTCTACTCAGTTAATGACCAATTCCTAACCTAGTTTATTCTCTAAGTACTTGGAGATTTAGCCTTTCTTTGAAATACAGTTTAGCGAGCAGCTAAACACAATGAAGTAATGCATGCAGAAATGTAGTAGCATCTCATGTTGCCTCAACATTATAGACAAAAAGACTTGGCTTTTCCATGTTAAGAAAATTAATTGCTGAATGCATGCTGATGGACAGTAATTGTGAACTTTAAAGTTTCTTACTTATAAAAAGTAACAATTCAATGCAGATGTTGTGCAATACTAATATTTGTTTACTTGTTCTTTTATGTAACCTACTTACTGCTTAGGCACACAGATCAAACTATCAGACTTATCATATGCATATCATATTTGTTAATTAACATCCTGATTATTACAGGATCCCATGTCCAGGTCTTAAAGCACTGTTGTACTTTAATTCTAAATAGTAAACTGATATTACAATTTTCTATTTTAAACGTATTCTAAAACATATACAAATCCATGATTTGCTATTTATGCTTTAAACTGCAAAGTGGGGGTTTCAGAACAACAGGATATTTGCATTTATTCATTCACTAATGGATATATCTAGTGCCTGTTTATTTCATGTTTCAAAATTCATTTTTACAGGGCATTTTTGATAAAGCAGAACACATTTAAATTGCCCACAGTTTTCAAGCACTCTTGCTTAACATACAATACAGAAATTTACAATTAAGCTATTCCTGGAAGCTTTTGATGTAGTAAAAGAGTAATACTTATTTGCATTCATCTAGAAAGAAATGTTTCGGATCAGATTTGATCTCAGGCCAAGCCTGGTAAGCTGGCTGCATATGAATCAAAGTATTAAAAAAATAGATTTTCCTTATTTCAAATTCGGGAAGGCATATTGGAAAAGGGATAACAGTTCCATCATGGAGGCATTATGCCTTTAAATGATGCAAGGCAGAGATTTGTAATAGGAAAAAAAAAATCAACGAATAGGATCTGTGGAATCACTGTGAAGTAGCAAAAATATTTCCCATAACGTCTTTTAACAGAAGCTAACAAACAGCTTACGCTACCATCCATCCAAGCTGCAGGGTCATGATAAAGTAATATTTTTACAGTGCAATTGATTTCATGATTTCTATCCAGTTCAAGAATGGCATAAATAAGCACAGGAGGAAATGAATCAAATGGTGTGCATAAGAATAACCCATCAAGAGTCATATTGGCCTTTTCATTACTTTTATTGACATTCTGAGAGTAAGGCTGAAGTCAGGTTCAATTTCTGCTGAAATGAAACTTTTAATGCTTTGAGATTAAAAATGCATAGAGAATCCAGAAGGTATAAACATATATATTGTTATTACAGAAACAGATGGAATGGCACATTTGTTATTTTATAAGCCTTGTAAGTCTAGTGCTGTTACAACAGCAAATGAAAGGATTCAAGAGTCTTTGAGGGGAGCAGTGATGGAGGATTTAATACACAAATGTGCTGCAGTGGGAGCAAATGAGTTTGCCTGCTCTAAATTTGTCTTCGTCTGTTGAAAAGGACCCCCAAGGATATCCAGAGAAAAACCAAACAAAACAGTTTATTCTGTGGAATATTGCTGTACTACCACATGTTCATCTTCACATTACAGAGCTTTAAGTGCAGGCAAACCCTCACCACAACACCTTCATTGTAACTTTGTTTGTATGAGTCAAAGAAATGTATGAGTGCGAAATTTATTTTGAACAGCATGTGGATATGAGGTCCACCTATGGCAAAAAGCAATAGCTTAGCTTAAATCACTAAAGAGATTAGTCAGAAATGTTTTTTTTTTGGATTGTGGGATGAAATAAAGGCTGAATTTCACAAATGCACTCTTATAAATACTGGTCCTTTAATGTTACTTTACTGAGCTGTTTTGCAAAGAACCATTTGACTCTAGGAAGGGTTCTTTGCATATTCATTTTGCAATTTTTGGGATACCAGTTCATCATTTGTCACATACTCAGGCATACACGGGGCCAATTTAAAGTCACCAATCAACTCTGTATTTATGTATGAGTACCCAGAGAAAATCCATGCAGACATGAGAATATTCAAACTTCCCACTGAAAGTGTCTGGGTTGTGATTCATGTCAAAGTCTTTGGAGCTGTTAGGGAGGAGCCATAACAGTGTACCAACAAAAGCCCTGACCAATGAGTGTGGTCTAAAGTGTGCAAAAAATTATTGCATTTATTAGGCTGTACTTTTCTTCCCAGGCAGCTGCTGTGAAGAAAGCCAGAATTTAATTTAGTGGAAACTTACAAAAACTACAAATCCCCTGCAAATTAAAATGTCACACCTTTAGGTTTTACACTTTGTCATAACATTCATGAACTAGAAGCAACAGTATTGGGCTGGGACTATGGTATTGTAGGAATTATGGAGTCATAGCTAAATCAGAGTAATGAAGAAGAATAATGGCAGTTCTACATGCTTCAGGAATTGGAGACAAGGAAGGAAAGAAGGAGGTGCACATTGTCAGAAATGTGCACATGGGAGGCAGTCAAAGGGCTTAACTGAATGTAAGATGTCAGCTCAGGGGTTGATAAAGTGCACTGACTTCTCTTCTTCCTCTTCTACATATACAGAGAAGGGAAACTGGGGTAAATAAGAATTAGCTTCTGCCCTCCTGTCCAGACCACATCCTCCTACTGACTTCACTTCCGCCATCCCCCCTCACGTTCCCTCCTCATCCTGCACAGCAACTATAAAAACCTGCACCTTTTTCCTCAGTCTATTTGGGACTCAGTCTTTTATGATTACTTGACGTAGCTGTTTTGTGTTGACTGTCATTTTACGGGGTGGAATCCCCAAACCTTTCTCATTCTCCTGTCTTTTCATTACAATATATATTTAACATAAAAATAAAATTCAGGCTCATAAATTCAAGGCAGAAGAAAGGACCACATTAGAATGACAAACTGATATTTTGGGTAATAGCATATTATTTAAGACATTTGTGCAGTAAAGAGGATTTAGTGATTACAGAGGATTTTATCTTTACAAACATTGATTGGGAAGTCCATATCGGAAACAGAAATGATTCTCCTTGTAAATGCCTTCTTTCTCATGTAGTTTGTTTCAAGCTGAAATACATTTTGACACCAATGTAGATTTTCAATATAAAGAATGATAAAAACAGAAGTTAATAATAATTTTGGCAACAGTAATCACAAAATGGTAAAATTTAAAAGTGTCTTTAAAACACACAAATATTAGTCAAAACAAAGGGTTATAATTTGCACTTCTTTATGTTAAGATATTGTGGGAATCTGGAACAAACTACTGAGTCATCTCGATTAGGCATAAACATTATAATCTTTTAAGAAGCATCTCGATTTTTGGACACCTTAGCTATCTTAAGGTTGCTGGTTTGAATCTTGTAAACGACAGAAGTGACTCTACTCTGTTGGGGCCTTGAGTAAGACCCTTAACCTACAATTGTTTCGTCCTGGGTACGGTATTAATCTGCACGCAGCCATGCAAGTAGGTCCTCCAATTTACAGGGAAAACTTGGACGTTTAGTGGCAGGATTGGCAATCCAGCCATCTTAAAAAACCTTATACTGTTCCAGTGTGGTGCTGAGGTGTCACCTGCTGCACTCGGGTCCCAATCCAGGAGGTTCACCTTGTGGTGGGTGTGGCAAAGTGCTATCATCGCATGCTTCCAACTCTAAACAAACAAACTTGATGGTCTCCTCTCATTTGTCAAATTTCTTATGTTCTTAGACATTCTGGTTTGTTTCTTGTAAAGGAGAACATATACTTTTGGAATTGTCCTGCTGACAATTTGTTTAGATCGACAATAGACTTTACCATTGATAAACAATAATGAATAAATATATTAGGAAAGTTGCTTATCAATTTAACAATGGAATTATTGTCCCAAAACAGACAGTATTACAGTTATTCACACCATGATATTTCTTGTTTGACTGATTTCCACTGTCGTCTTATGACCTAACTCATTATTACTTGTTGCTGTGGGATGCTGGCTTCCATGATTCTGAAATGGGTAAAGTGGGTTTGAAAAGGGATGTATCAAAAGTCTAATGGCAGAGTGAAGGTGATACAATCTTTAGTGCTCTTTTAGAGTTGTTCAACTGAGTAATGTCTGCTCCTCTAACCTTAAAGTTTTTTTATGATTAAAAAAAAATCTTTTTCTTGAACATATTGTAAATTGTCAGAATATTTTTTTCTCTTTTACATAGGCTATAGAACATTTCTTACCTTTAGTGTTTTCAGACATTAGGAAGCTACCAAACCACTAGGCTTCATTAAGTTTGCCTTCCATCTACATTGTGGCCTCAAATTAACAATTTATAGCAAACAAACGGGAATTCTTGGGTGTTTATCGGGTTGTCTTATAGCTTATACAATGCCCCAAATGTTTTGATTTATTAGGCTGTGTGCAGCAGAAGGCACAGGAATTTAAAATTCCCAGAAGGAGCTACAGGGGCATCAAGTTGCAGTGGCACAGGCAGTTGTTTAAAATCATCCCTGGGTACTATTGATTGAAAATAATGTGTTGGGCTAAGGAATGCTTGGACAACACTGAATCCTGGAAGCAACCTTGCTCTGGAGGTTGTTCTTTAGTTAAAAGTAATTCCATGCAGATGGTACTAAGCGAGCCACAATCAGAGTTTAAAACTTTCCCTATTCAAGGACTCGCTCTACCTTGAAGGAAGATTTGCAAAATACTGAATGAGAAAAAAGAAAATCTGGACTTTGAGGATTTACAGAAAGTAAATATGACTGAATTTAACTGAACCTTCTTCATAATGGGTACAATCTACACATTTTTTTTATATTTGCTCCTCTGCAACTCTACATTTTTGTATTTCTTTCAATAATATAATGCTGCCAGTAATGGAAATCAACTATGCAAAGTTAATATTAGATAAAAACTGACTAAACAGTTTGCATATTATAGGCTGCAGTATTGTGCTTTTAATATAGTTACTGTGCTTTTTCTTATAAAGCACTAATGTAGGCTGACCACCTACATTGTTTGCCCTCGGCCCTTTTAAATATACTTTAGCTTAAGCCTGTAGGAGTTGTTTTCCACCTTACTATATTTTAGATGCTACTATTTGCATAAGAACAGCATATACAATGCTGAACATGTTAGAATAAATGATATGAGATTGCTTATATCTAAAAGCTTGCGCCTTTGATTTAATTTTTAATTCTCATGTTTCTGTAAAGAGTACCATAGTGACACAGAGATTAGCTCTGCTGAGTTACAGATACACCATTCTAGGTTCAATACCAAGCCTGATCATTCAGTAGGTAGTGTTTGCAAATGTCTCTGTGGGCTTTCTGCAGGTAGTGCACTATTCTCTCATATCCCAAAGACAAGCAAGTGACTTTGATTGGTGACTCTAAACTGGAGCAGTATCAATGTGAGTGTTTGTATGACTGACATGCAACGGACTCTTCTTTTGTCCTGGTGTGTTTCTGCTTTTGTGGAAAATGGAATGAATTGATTGATGTTAATAAATCAATTTTTAATTAGCAGTTTTGCTTTTAGCAACTTTATTTTTATATTTCTCTGTAGATGGAATTTCTCTCAATTAGATTTACAATATATAACTGAATCAATCTTCTTTTTAAGGAAAAGTAAAAGAAAATGATTGTTTTTTACCTCGACATAAAGGTTGGCATACAAGAGAGATCAGACAGATAAACATATAACACAGAATAGATGTTCTCAGTTCATTCATAGTTATTCTGGAGTCTCTTAATTGTACTAGTTCCCTGAGTGTTTCTCTTTTGGAATTGTAATTTGATCTTACAGTCACCTTAGCCTTTAATGTGCAGCTTTGAGTAAAACAGAGATGACTTAAATTATGTTCTGGTTGGCATCTCTGCCAACTTTCCTCTTTTAGTGGAATAGACATTGTGTGCCTTTCATGGCATCACAAAATGTGGCAATGCTCACTTTGTCCTACATCTTGCATCAGTGTTAGGCTCCAGCCTTTGCAGCCCTGTATTCGAAAAAGCCTAGTACAGAAAATAGCTGAATGTTTCTATTACTGTCTTATGCATTTTTTGGATCACCTCATTCTCCACTGTCTTGATAATATACCCACAATTTGCTTTATGATTGTCTGCAAGGATTACTCCAAAGGTACTGTAACACTTTATAGTGCAAATACTGAGCCTTTTTCAGGTTCAATAGCTTTTGACATACTCTAGCTCAATTTCCCTTCAGGAAACACTTCACTGAGGTGGCATTACCCATATTGTTTTCTCAGACTGGCTGCATGACAGATGAGACGTTTTATTGGGTGGAAAAAAGCCAACCAGAATTACTTCATCACCCTGAATAAAGTTTTCACACTGTCTAACACAATCTATAAAGTAAGTTTTAGTTGCTAGTGTATAACCTTGAGACATAAAGTCAATGCCATGGACTGTAGCATGAGCTACCCAGATAAACTGTTTTTGCTTTCTGCTCTTGTATAAGAAGAGTGCACTTATAATGCCATTCTGAGCTATAAAGAAGTATAAGGAACTGCCAGGATGAGCTGTAATTGTCTTCAAGTGAAATCATTTATCAGCGTACTTGAGAAGTTAGGCTGTCAGGCTCAGTAAATGAACTGTTTCACAAAGTGAACTACAATCACTGAAGAGTAGTCACAATGCATAAATCCTGACTAGGTCCATGCAATCTGTCTGAAATTAACAATTGTTTGTAACAAAATAAAATACATATATTTTAGTTTTACAAGTGAATTTGGAGTTGAATTGTTTACAGCAAATAGCTTCTGACCTCTCTGTACATAAACTGCAAATGTCCAGTTGTTTGGAGTGATTTACAAGTCAAACAAAAAAAATAATAAAAACAGCATAAGGACTGTTATATACCTTTTTCATTAGAGTAACCAGGTCAATCATATTTTTTACTTATTTTGATATTAGTTTTTTTTATTGATTAGCCTTGTTTAGTACCCATGTAACATATCAGAAGACAGTTAAAGATAATTACGGTAATCAGCAGAAACTGGAACTGTAGTCTGTTCTATAGTACCCATCAGGAGGCAATTCATATAAAACTCACATCCATCTGCAGAAGCAACCCAGGAAAAGCAAACTTGTGAGGTTTAAAAAAAAAAACATTGGGAAAAGTTGTTATAATTTTATAATATTTAAAATTTCTTCTGTGAAAAGAGGCAACATTTTTGTTGTCCCTCCACACCAGTCAATACAGTCACAGACATGAAAATGAATTTAATCTTACAAAAAGATTTCACAAGTGAGAAAGGGCAGCACAAGCAATGACTCATCTTTGTCTTTTTAGTTCCATATTTTCTCACCTTTCTCTCCTTCTTCACTCCCACTCTCTCCTAACCTTAATCTCTCCCGCTCCCAACAGTCAGTCTTTAAAACCTGCTTCTCTGAACTTTAGAAAGGAATAGGGCCTCTACCAACTGAGGCAGCTTTAAGCCAAATCTTGGTCTTATTTCTCAGGTCAGCGGCAACCATTATTTGTATGTAGGAACACACCAAAAAAGGGTTTATAGCCGCCCCCAGTGTTCTTGCAATAGTTGATAGTCTTTAAAAGACTACGTCTCCAAGGCAGCTTTCTGGCTATTTCTTGAAAGTGTAGAAGGGTCACATTTCTCCAAGTTAGAAGTAATATGTGGCTCCTACGCATTCTTAGGTAGGTGGATTTATGCTGTGGCTCACACCAAAGGTTTTTAATTTTTATTTATTTAGTACTTCTTAATTGTGTTAAACACATCTTAACAATGTGTTGTACTGCTTAGAATGACAAGAAGAAAACAGAGTCTTCCTAAGATACCAGGTAGTCACTTTTTTCCTAGTGTAGAGAAGTAGTTTCAGTAGATAGCAAGAGTCAAATGAAATGAGAGAATGGGGATGAATTTGATGCACCATTGATAGTATGTTACAGAGACAGCAGCAGGAAGGCTTTTATTTGCACTAAAGCAAGTTTCATAGCCATCCACCAGACCATTTAAAGCACTATCATATTCCTTAAAATAAAATATTACCTGTTTCTCTACTTATGTATGTCATATGCTATTTGCCATGCTCCACTGCTGTTACATAACTTTTTTTTTGCATGCACAGTGAGCATCATGGTAGAGGTCATTGCTTATAAGTGAACATAGTTTTAACATTTTATTGTTGGTGTTCCACTCAAATCTTTGGTTTATTGTGTACCAGAACATTAACTTTCATACATCAGCTTTCATAAACAGCAGTGACATCGCCACACCAGACTGAAAAAGGGATAACATGACTGATGGAGATCAAAATAATGGAGAATCCAGCTAAAACTGAGTGCTGAATAACTAAATAGTAAACTCAGTATAAGACCTGGAGTTAAGTAAAAGTGAAAGCCAAACAATTGAGCAGCCTCCTGGAAAGGAGAGCTGGATGACCTGAGCAAATAAGCAACTGGGCGTAAGACAAAAGGGAATGAGTTCTCAAGTCACCAATACTTGTAACAAGACTTTATTAAACCACTTGACAGTGGAACTTTTCCAAGTTGACTGTCAGTGGATTTAACATAGGAAATCACAGGTAACCATATCAAAAATGAAGATGTCAATCCAGAGAACATCAGTCATCACACGATAATGTGATGTATTAGTAACTGTCTTACCAGTGTCAATTTCACTTTTAACCTTTAATTGTTAGCAACAAGTTGTAGCAAATCTTTTTCAATTCAGCTTTAATAATCACAACACATAAAAAAATGTTGTCGATTCTTGTACATCACTCTGAGCCATTAAAATTTTGTTAAAGAAACTAAAGACTATATACCTCTTTTACTTGGAAAACCAGGACAATATTTTTATTATAATGATTCTTTTAATATTATAAATATAATATAATATGATATTATAAAAATTCTACATTATTTTTTTAATAAAAATGTAGTTTTTAAAAAGGGTGGATTGGCAGTGCTTTGGAAATCTCTGCTGATTTTACAGATCCAATGTTCTAAATTTAAATCCCATGCCTGGGCATTGTATCTGTGGTGCTGGCACATTCTTTCCGTGACTGTGTGAATATTCCTCTGGGTACATCAGTTTTCCTTCCACAAGCCCAAAGATATGCAGGTGAGGTTAAGCAGCAATTCAGTCTGTTAGTCTGAATGTATGTGTATGTGTGAGTGGGTCCTGCGATGAACTGATGTTCTGCCAGTGGCTATTCCCTGCTTTATGCCCAATGCTTTTGGAACAGGCTCTGGCTCTTTGTGACCCTGACTTCAGGAGGCTAATAAATGTCATGTTATTTTTTTAATTCTTCAGTTTACCAATAAAAAGTACCATTCTGTTTCTTAAAATGGTTGAACTTCCTGCAGTGGGCAGGCGCTCTGCCCGGGGTTTGTTTCCTGCCTTGCGCCCTGTGTTGGCTAGGACTGGCTCCAGCACACCCCCATGACCCTGTAGTTAGGATATAGCGGGTTGGATAATGGATGGATGGATGGTTGAACTAGCTTAATTAAGCACCATTAGCTTCAATCTACAGAGAATAGCAATATAATTACACAAATTATCATGAAGCAATAGCTTGACCAAGACTAAAGGGAATAATTAAATAAATTAGAAAACTCCATTACCTTTCATAAATTATATAAACTCACCTACAATGCCACTTGTTCCCTACATTATGAAAATGAGATTAACTTATTTTGATAATGATAAATGGATTTAGTAATCTTTATACTGTGAATTATTGCTTGTTATAGAATATGAAGTGAAAAAAGTGTTGGCGGTACCTTGAAACACTGTCCTAAAAATATGTGTTTATGTGTCATGTAAAACTAAACAAACCTGGAATTTGCATGAACTATCCACTTTAAAACCTTTTATAAAACCTGACTGAGAATGCTTACAATATTTACAGCAACCCAGAAACAGAGAAATCCAATAAGTAAGGAGCAGTTAATACTTTAGGTTTATTTGTAAGTTTGTATCTTCAAGTAAATTTAAGATATAGAAACAGTTAAAGCATTTGGGAAGATTTAATATTCAGGGGCAAACTAGTACACAAGATACATCTCAACCGGAGATCCCCCTCTAGACCCCCCTAAACAAATTGCATTTGCCTACATCCTGATGAAAATGGTTGGCTTTGAAAATGAGCCATAATTACAAGGATGATTTTCTTTTATAGCCATGGCTGCTAATTGTACTTTTATACTTTGCTAAACATCTGAAATTGCCTCCTGTTTTGGAAAGACAGACATTCCCTCTTTTAAAATACAGAATTCATTATTTCAGCCGGTGCACTAAATTATTGTTTTTAATTTGTCAATATACTTGAAAGACACCAAACTCTTGGCCAGTCAATCTGCACTAGTTAAAAACTGTCAGTCAGAATACTTTTTACAGTGTCGTTACAAGAAAATTGCTTATTCTCTTGAGGCAGTAACTGTTTGTGCTGTTCCTTCTAAGAAAACTGCAATGAATATTGGGTCTTTTATGAGACAGACCGTGATAAAAATTCCAAGTAAGACTAAGACTTTTTATTACAAACACACAGTAGTTTTCTTAAGAAATGTAGAGAGCCTTAAACATTACAGAAATATATACTATACAAATATATGAATACTAGAAAATCTAATTGGGTGATGACTATTTAAAGAAAAAAACATGTAAATTGTTAATATCTCATTAATAAAATGTATCTTTGTATATTCATTTTACAGTATCATCCTTCTTAGGTGCTGTCATATTCAAGCTAAAAACAGTCAAACAAAACAAGTGTAAAGAGGTTTACACAGCAAATTAATTAGTGTAAAATCAACACAGTTGGTGTAAAATCTCACAGTTTTCCACTGTACATATGCATCTACACTGGAAAATGTAAAATCAACCCTTATGAGATAGTTAAGCTTTTCACAGCACTGAAGTATAATTTATTCAACATTTTATGTCATATAAATAATATGCGCCACATTATTCTGAAATCTGATTAGTCCAATGCAGTGTTGCAGAGGGTTGAGTCCTTTCCTGGCAGCACAGTTCTCCTAACCAGCATGGCTTTAGAAATGCAGTAATGAGGAGAAAGTGCAAACTCTACACAGATGGCTAGATGTGGGATTCGATTTGATGATGCTGGATTTGTGAAGTGGCAGTGCTACTCACTATATTACCATGCCACATTTTCTTCCTCTTCATCTCTTGTTACTTATATGCGGGGGGTCAATGTGCTTGATCAACTGTCTCCAAACAGCTTTGTCTTGCAGCTCATCGCTAGTCAATCCATTTTACTTCACATCTTTTGTTCTTTATTTATCCACCTCTGCTTTGGCCTCACTCATGTTCTCTTCCCCTGTAATTCCATTCCCATCACTCTTTGCCCACATATTCATTGTCTCTGCTCATCACTTGTCCATTTCAATCTACTCTAAGATACCTCTCCCACTTTTATTGTACCTCTGATTTTGTCTCATTTCTAATCTGTCCTCTTTTGTAACTCCACACGCCCAACATTCCAATTTCTGACACATCTAACTTCTTTTCCTGCACCTCCTTAACTGCCCATGTCTCAACTACATGTATCATTGCTGGTCTTACCACTGTCTTAACAACCTTACTTTTAACATTTGCCTTAATTCTTTGATCATTCAATACTCCTTATACATTCTTCATATTGTTTCATTCACACTGCACTCTATGGGTTATTTCTGCAAATCATTTTCCATCTCGGGCTACCACTGATCGTAGATATTTAAATGTATCCACATTTTTCAATATCTCTCCCTGCAGGCTAAATTCTGAATCCTGATTATTAAAATTCAAATATTTTGTCTTCTTCCTATTTATCTTCAACCCTCTATCTTCCATAGGGCTTCTCCATTCTTCCAACTTCCTCTTTTCTAGTGCTACACAGCACAATGTCATCAGCAAAAAGCATGTACCAGGGGGATTGAGCTTTAATCTCATGACTCAACACATCTATAACCAGATCTAAGAAGTAAGGACTTAAAGATGATATCTGGTGCAGACCTGCTCTGTTTTTTACCCCAAAAAGTCCTCTCTCCTTTATACAAATCCTGGACAATCCTCACATACTTCTCTGGTACTCCTTTCTCTCTCATGCACCTCTTTATCTCTTTTAAATGAGACCTTCTACACATTAGAAAGTCTATTTGGCTTCCCCTTCCTAGCTACCATTAGTCACAAGCTGATTTACTTTCTTTTAAAAAAATGTGTTATTACCATATCAGATTCTATGGAAAAATATACCCTTCCCCATTTTCGTCCCTAAATAATAATAATAATTCTTTGCATTTATATATTCTTTTTCTCACTCCTCAAAGCGCTCAGGAATTGCAGGTTAAGGGCCTTGCTGAAGGGCCAAACAGAGCAGAGTCCCTTTTGGCATTTATGGGATTCGAACCGGCAACCTTCCGATTGCCAGTGCAGATCTCTAGCCTCAGAGGCACCACTCCCTTCTGTCCATGTACCCTCTCTATCATCTCTCCATTCTTTCCCACATTTACATTTTCCATTGTCCATTTAAATTACCACCAATAATCACATTTTCTCCCTCTTGGACTGCACTAAGGTCTTCATCCATTTGAACACAGAAAATGGCCTTCTCTTCTTTCTCATAGCCCACTTGAGGAGCATATGCACAAATGATATTAACTACAGTCTCACTAAGGCCCAGCTTGGCACTCATCACCCTGTCACTCCTGCTGTTCACACTAGCAAGACTATCTTTGAGTTTTTTGGATACTACTATACCTACACAATTTCTCCCTTGTTCATATACGTACTCCACTGTACAACAACTTAAAACCACTTTTCAATTCTCTTGACTTAATCCCCTTCCATTTAGTTTCCTGCACACACAACATTCCCACTTTCCTTCTTTACATCAAATCTGTCAACTCTATTCCTTTCCCAGTCATTGTCTCAACATTTAGTATCCCTACTCTTACCTTTAACTTACACTTTTCTTTCCCCTCCCGTCTTCCCCTCAGTCACTTTCCACATCGGTCAAGTGAAGCCCTTGTGCATCAACTATGAGGTACACCCCAACATTTTTCAAAGTTGATTGGATTGACTTCATCATTAAGGTTTTGGCTGGGTGCCATTTCTGACACTAACCCTCTCAAAATGATGCAGGCTTGGGACCGGTACTAAGTTGGGATGGCTTGCCCTCCTGGTGGCAAGACGGTTACCATGCCACCTAAATTCCATTCCATAAATTAGACTGAGAATAATAACTATAGCACTGCACAGCACTGTAGTACATGAAGCTTAAGTGGAAATATTCAACATTGTTACATTTTTTCACATTTGACTGTTACACCATGAAAACACGTACTGTATTTATATAAATGTGTAGCCCATGCAAACTGGAAAATGTGATTAGTGATTAAATTGTGGAGTGCAAGTCTTATGGAGAAGTGATAAGTTCGGTAATATGTACCATGTAGTTTTGTAATGTTTTGAATAAAATCCACTTTTAGGAATGTTCTATTTTTAGAATACAATGAACTCTATCTTGTCTGCCCACAACAGAGAGGCAACAATCAGCAAATACCGGGACCAATATCAGTTTCCTTGAGCACCTTGAAGTTGGGGGATCACCGCATTATTTTACCAGTCTGGTACAAAATATGCATGTATGGTTAGTAGGTTAATTTTATCTCACTGACTGGAGGCTATGTCTTCCCGGTCTGAATATTCAATTCAATAGTGAGAATTTCAGTTTTCTTATTAAGTACTGAAGGCTAAGTACATATACAGACCAAAACACAGACAGACATATATTCTTAAATTATAAATCACTTCAATGTGTTATACAGAGTGGTTTTAATCAAACATTAAACACTGTGGTGTGTGCATCAAGCAAGTTTATTGACAGAAAAACTTCTCAGTGGACCTCCAGTGTTTTTTAAGGCAGATAAATTTCACGAGTTGTTAGGATGTTTTAAATCAATCATCAAGGCTCCAGATGGAAAGTGAAAGATCAGTAGTCTCTTCTAAAAATTAAACAGAGGAATTAAGATTGACTGAAACAAAATTGCTCTGGTTTTAATTTTTAAAAAAGTCTATAAAAATTCTCTGAGACAAGATGACTAACAGCAACACTGGAAACAGCATAGACAGACCGATGGATAGATAATTAAAGTCAGGATATGGGGACTTATTGAGTTCTATACTCTGCAAGAAGAACTTGCACATGTTGCTAACAAGAAATATCTGGTAATAAAGGAAAAAATATGACTTATAACAGAAACATTCAGATTTAGTTCTTTGGCCTAAACCTTCCGTAGTTTTTTCCAACTACAGTATTTCCAGATAACATGGCAAGAATATGTGATATCATGAGTCTTTGCATTTGCTGAGATAAACTCTGATGAGTACTTTAAAGAAGGAAAAATTTTCATAAAGAGCACAAAGGAGGGCAGCACATGGGTGCAGTGGTAGTGCTGCTTGCTGCTTCATAAGAAGGAGACCGGGATTTGTGTCCTGGGTGGTTCCTGCATGGAGTTTGCATGGTCTCCCAGTGCCTACATGTGTTTCCTCTGAGTTCTCCAGTTTCCTCCCACAGTCCAAAGACATGCAGGAAAGGTGCATTAGTGATGCTAAACCGATCCCTAATGTCTGTGTGTGTATTCAACCTGCAATGGACTGGATCCCAATCCAGGGCTTGTTCTTGCTTTTTTGAGATGGGCTCCAACTTCCCTGCAACCAATTTCTGGATAAGTAGGTTAAAAAATGGATGGTTGGAAGGTTTGCACAGTTGCATAATGTGAAGCTCTGCTGCCTTGTTGATCAGGAATCCTTGGCTTAAATCCTGTTTATTGTCAGTGCTTGAGTATATAGTCTGTATGTAACCAAAAACATTTGCCGGGGGCCATATTTCCTGGAAGACATCCATTGGACAATGGAAAAAAACATCTTCATGCTGTATAGTTTACTCTTTTTAGCTTTCTTTGCCAAATGGGCTCTGAGATTAACACACTACATGCAATCATAATTAAGAAAACTAAAGAAAGCTCTTATGATGGTCAGTTGTTAAATTATTTTTTTCTTTTTCTTTTGTGATGGGGAAAGCAGTTTGAGGCTGTTTTTGGCGGTCAAAAGAGACACAAATCTAGCGGAGACATCAAAAAGCTAAAGTCTATAAATATTAACTACTCTTTTATCTATTTTTTTTGTCACTTGTACATTTTGATACAATATGAAATTGTGGACGCAATTTTAATACTAAAAACCCAGACTAAACTAACTCAGAATTAAAAAAATATAACACCAGTAAAAACTAATATGAGACCACAGAAGAAACAAAAAATTAAAAGCAGCAACCAATTACCATAAATTTGCTTTGTTTCCAAGGCAAGGAAATAATTCTTAAGGTGCAAGAGATAGGAAAAGATGTAAAAATCATGGTAACAATTTCAACACTCTTCCTTCTATACTCACATGGCCATGAAAAGGTTCCCATGTACTAGACAATGAAATGACCATTGAGGTCCTGGATGTCCGTCCAGGAAAGGCTCTGAAGCGTTTGTCGCATGATAGCAGTTCAAATAGGCAGCATGGTTGAGGCAGCGTGTGCTAGATGCTGTACTGTAAACTGTGTAAGAAGAAGAGACATGAGGCATGGCAAGGTTTGGGGCAGCCACCCGTTTAATCCGGTTTCCTGGCTGCAAAAGTAACTGATTCATCACAGTCAAGTTTACTCAACAGAGTCCAAAACAGAACTGCCTGCCAGAGCAAAAGCAGGAGGCTTTATAGGACGGAGGGCAGAAGTGATGTCGTCCTCTGTGCTGGAACCAGAAGTGACATCGTCCTCGGTGCCGGAACCGGAAGTGATGTCGTCCTCGGTGCCGGAACCGGAAGGGATGTGTCCCTCTTCGAGGTGTCGGCTCCTGGTGGGATTTCCCGGGAAAGACCTGTAGAGAACTCAGAAAGAGCGTTAGCATACCCCCCCGGCAGAAGTATAATCAGTCCTCTCTAAGCCCTTTAGCTGCCTCCCATGCACACGTGTGTGACAACTGATAATTCTCTTTCCAATCAGCTGCTGCAGAGCTGTGAATCCCCACTCAGATACAGTGATATAAATACTGGTGCAGTGAGGGTAATATGGAAAAAAATGATCCGCTGTGGCAACCCCTAATGGGAGCAGCTGAAAGAAGAAGAAGGTGCAGTAAGAGTAACAATTCTAAAGCAGCTATGATATTTAGAATAGTTTGAACATTCTGTGGACCCTTATATTGTTACAGGTTAATTATAATCCGATGTATTAAATTAATAAACAATACAGTGGAACCTTGGGTCATGAACGTCTCGGAACATGTACAAACTTTTGCATCTGTTCACGACCTCACACTTAGGTGATGAACAAGCCAGTTTCCCTTCCGGTTTGTACGCGCCAGTGATTTCCACACGTGTTCAGTCTCTCCCTGTACAGTAAATTGTTTGTGGTCAGATGTGCATTGCGCAGAGGGACTTTATCTCAAAACTGTAATCTCCTCTCCACCCAGCATCCTGTTCACTTCCTTCATGCCAGAACTCGACTCTTGCAATGTTAGTTTTTTTGGTTGTTTATAGTTAATTTTTGTATAAATTAAGGATTTTTCAAATGTTCATTTTTTCCCTGTGGTTAAAACTCATTAAAGAAAAAGCGTTAACAGAGAGCGGTTTGTAAGGCTATATCGTAAACTCTTGCAATGTTAGTTCTCTCTCTTCAAGGTTTTCTCAGTGTTATTCAAAGTTTTTACACTTAGTTTACTATTACACTGTGCATTCTATGGTATAATTAACTATTTTTGTGCTTAAAAATCTTTAAAAAAATATATTTACATACAGTTCATACAGTCTGGAATGGATTAATTGTATCTACTGTCACACACGTGCGACTAGGAACGAGCTGAAGTGAACAAGTGAAGGTAATTACCCGCCAGGCCAGGGGGAGGCGGGGTGCTCTAAACCTTTCTCTGTTATTTCTGCAGATCAAATACGGGAAAACCTACCTGACCTGACGTCACTTCCTGTCCCGCACCCAGACTAACGGTCACTTCCTGTCCCGGCACCCAGACTAACGTCACTTCCTGTCCCGGCACCCAGACTGACGTCACTTCCGGGTTACATAAAAGCCTCCATCTTGGCTAACTTAAAACACTTCAGTGTGGAACTCAAATAAACAGCATCGCTGTAACCAAAATAATCCTTTGCAGCTAGGAACAATATATGGGTGGCTGCCCCAAACCTTTTGGAAGTGTTGAGACTCGTTCTTTTACAGTGGTGTAGCCGGCAGGATATCGAGCAGCATAATCCATCAGGACCATTATATATTTATGTCCTCTGGCTGAAGGTTCTCTGGGTCCCACCAGGTCAACCCCGACACGTTCAAATGGGACATCAATTAGGGGTAAAGGGATTAAAGGAGCACGGTCCTTCCAAGGAATCTGCCGTAAATGACATTCCGGGCGGACCTCCTCATTAATTCCAGGCCAAAAAAATCAGAGCTTAATTCGCTCTAAAGTTTTCTCGGGGCCCAGATGGGCTCCCTGGAGTTGGGTATGAACTAGTTCACAAACTTGTCGCCGGTAAGTCCGGGGAACTAAGAGCAGTGACCTTGACAAACCTGACAAAGAAGGGGAAACCTAATCACGTGGTTTGGGATGATAATACTGATGCTGCATTTAGTGACCTTAAGCAGGACTTACATCAGCTCCTATTTTGAAGGCACCTGAATTTACATTGCCTTTCATTCTCCACACGGATGCTTCGGACACAGGTCTTGGTGCTGTGCTGAGCCAAAGTGTCAAAGGAGTGGAACACCCCGTGATGTACCTGAGTTGGAAACTGTTGGACCGAGAGACCAGGTATGCAGCAGTGGAGCGGGAGGCCTTGGCAATTAAATGGGCGATTACGCAGCTGAGGTACTACCTTCTGGGACGGGAACTCGCCCTGGTGACTGACAATGCACTATTACAGTGGATGGTGTTACACCGGGACTCGAATCCACGAGTCACGAGGTGGTTTTTGGACCTACAGCATTATAAGTTTTCGGTCGTTTATTGTCGAAGTCTGCTGCAGGCCAATGCTGATGCCCTTTCCTGGTGCCACGACCTTACGAGCAGGTACGCCCCACCCGATGGGTCTGGGCTGAGGGGGGGGGCCGTAACACACATGTGCGACTAGGAGCGAGCTGAAGGGACCAAGTCTGCAGATCAAATCCTACCTGACCTGACATTACTTCCTGTCCCGGCACCCAGACTAACGTCACTACCTGTCCCGGCACCCAGACTGACGTCACTTCCGGTCCCGGCACGCAGACTGACGTCACTTCCAGGTTACAAGACATCAAAGCCTCCATCTTGGCTAACTTAAACAGTTCAGTTTGGAACTCGATTAAACAGCATCGCTGTAACCGAAATAATCCTTTGCAGCTAGGAACAATATACGGGTGGCTGTCCCAAACCTTTTGAAAGTATTGAGACTTGTTCTTTTACACTACATACAATCCCATGGGGGAAATTATTTCGGGTCATGACCAAATCTGGTTGCGACCAGAGTTTTGGAACAAATTACGGTCGTGACCCAAGGTTCCACTGTATGTGGTTAATTTCAGTGTATTTATAAAGCCATGTTAGGGATGTGGATCTAACAAAGGGAAACCACATTGAAACATTGACGCTGGGTGCCACCAGTTTGCAAAACTGAGCAGAGAACTTGCGTACACCAAGGTTTTAGCTAGTGTGAAAATGTGCGTGGCTTTATGCCAAGTTTAGGTTTTATACATTGCGATTTGAGTGTGAAAATGGGAGTACGCAACAACATTGTTCGTACACACCGTTTATATATGAGGCCCAGGACATTTGATTAAATAGGTAGACTTCAATTCTTGTTTTGTGTATTTAACTTGGACATTTGGATTCTGTAGCTTGAATTCCAGGTTCTTGACCTTCTGCAGGCATTCCCTTATTAAATCCAAGTAGTGTGTGTGTTTTTTAATTATCTCTTAATATGTGCTTATGCTCTGTGTGGCTATACAATTTTTTGACTATTGTTCAGAGTTTAAGCACTTTACATCTGTCACTTGTCATAAAAACGAGTCCAAGACATTATAAAGGTTTGGGGCAGCCAGCCGTATATTGTTTTTCCCAGCTGCAAAAGAGTTTCCTTTATCAAACAATCGATGTGCATCTCACAGAGTCCAAAACAGAACTGCTATAGTAGCCTAAGATGGAGGCTTTAAAGGTCTTGAGTGGAACTGATGTCATCAAAGGGACCGGAACCAGAAGTGATGTCATCAAAGGGGCCGGTTTCGGGAGTGACGTCATCAAAGGGGCCGGTTTCGGGAGTGACGTCATCAAAGGGGCCGGCTTCGGAAGTGACGTCATCAGAGGTGCCGGAACCTTGCAGGATTTCCCAGGAAAGGTCTGTAGGGAACTGAGAAAGACAGTCAGCGCACTCCGCCGCCCCCTGGTCGGATGTTTTATTACAATTACTTGAGCCCTTTAGCTGCCTCCTACTCGCACGTGTGTGACACACTCAAAATTAAAACATCAGTGATCCAGAGGGCATTGTGTAAAATAATAAGTTTTGTTAATTTCTCTGTTTAATAATCTTGATTGTGACACTTTTGACATATTGAAATAGAGGTTGCATAGCAACACAGTAGTTATTGCTTGGCCTCACAAGTACAGGAGAATGAATTTGCAACTCTGCTTTGTTATAGTAGATGTGAAAATTGTATCTTTTTTCTGTGTTTCTGCGATTCCATCTAACATCTCAAACATTAGTAGATTAAGCTAACTGAAAATAATAAACAGGCCTGACATAGGTGGGTACAGATACATGGATTAGGGTGCCTAGTTATGACCTGAGGCCCGAGCCAGGGGATAATTTGTGATACCCAAGAAAGAATTAACAAATGGATGAGTTATAGTCATGTTTATTTGGAAAAAGGAAAATCGCTGCTTAAGAGACCAAACATGGAGAGGGTTGCTATTACCAGTTTTATTATGGTCTTACTAAGGAGCAAAGGTTCAGGAAAAAGGATCCTGAATAAATTATATATCTCTCAGACTGGACTGCTGTGGAAAAAAGGCTTAGTATTTTTAGCACTTCTTATGTTGTGCTGTATTTGTATATATTTTATATGTATACAAATATACACAATTTTCACCAATATTATTTTAAGGTTAGTTTGATTTTGGCTATACTGTACAGTTTATTAATTTGTCACACTTTTCTGTGTCTTTTTAATTGCTCTCGCCTCAAAGCCACAGTCTATTGTTACTGCAATCATTTTTTAATCATTATTTTTACTGCTCCCACACTTCCAAAAATAACTGCTATATGGTGAATTGTTTCCTGTAAAATGTCAGTATAATAAATTCACAGGTGTACTATAATGTCTTTTGTAATTTTTCATTAGGAAGTTGATTTTTTTACTCAACAGTGAGGAAAGTTATTCCCGCCACACTCTTTTTTTTTTTTTTTTGCTTGTTTGATTGTGATTTTGCTTTATTAAAGATACTAAATAGATCTGTTAATTCATCAGAGGTGCCCAACAGAATGTTAAACTGAAAAATATTAAGCACATCTTTACATACAAAACAGGTCTGATGCAAGGCCTACAGGTAGATTTGTCAGTCTAAGGTGAATGAGAGTCTAGATTAGATGATGTAATAGTGAAAGAGGGTAAACCTTTACCTGCATTTCTAAATCCTTCACAGATACTCAAATCAACTATTTTTTGATTTGGAAATTTCTACACAATTTAAGTTGTTGGTTTTTTGTACAACCCTCAAATAAATCATGAGAACATTTCTTGCATCAGTGCTAAACACCTTATACAACAGACTGCCTGTGAGTGACACAAAGGTAAAAGAAATCCCAATAGATTTAGAAGATGACACATAACTCATCAAAAAGAGAAAAAACAATACATGCTGTGTTGCTTCAGGAAAAAAGAAAATGTGGAGAGAGATCGGAATTCTGAAATTGCACACGCGAGTTGTCCTTAACAAGGTTATTGTTAATAGTGATAAGTGATCATTTTCACCTTGTTTAGAGCTGAGATCAATTTATTCTAGTTGTATGTAAATTGAAAAATATGAACACAAAATCTGTGACACTATATTTTGACCTGGGACATTGAAATAAATTAAGGATATGAAGAGACACATCTTGGATGTCAAGAAAAGTCAAGGTTACACACATAAGAGTTTTATTTATTTATTTTATTTTTATAGTTTTATTTGCTGTTATTTTGTCACTACTTTGTAATTTTTTTATAGGCACAATCGTATTTTGCATTAATTTATATTGATGATATTATTTTGTGTATCTCTTCACTATAGCAATAGTTAGTTGCTCAACCTTTGGTGCACATAAGACATGACCTGTGACATCATGGTAAGTCATATTACGAAACATGACTGCACTCTGTAAACGTTGTAAAATAAAGGAATAAATCAGCATAAAAACATGAGCGCCATGTACTGATTATAATTTTGGTTTGGTTAGAAGAATTTAGGAAATATTTTTTATAACCCGATTAAAAATGTGATTTTTTTTTTTTTTGCAAAGTTCATAAAACCTCTGACATTGGATTATTCAATTTGTTCACACTGAACTTTTAAAAAAAGCACCCAGCTGTCACAAAGGAAACTATCCATGAAAATGTGATTATGTTGGTTGAGAGATTGTAGAGCTTGTGCTTTATGCATGAAATGCTGTAAGAAAATAAGCGAGGTAGACTCTGTTCTGCCATGAATTAAAAAGGTAGAGTTACTTTAAGAAAGGAACATGAGATTACAATCTAAAACTAAAGCTGAGAGATCAAAAATAAATGCAAAAACTACCAAGCTAAAAAACTTAACCAAAATAATTGTCACGAAACTTGCAAAGACAACAGTAGTCTTTTAAACTAAATACACTCCTAACACAATGATTGCATGTTTTGTTGAGAATTCTAAATCTTCTTGGTGTTGCCTGATGGCAGTTATAATATGCAACCCCTTTAAATGGCAGCAACCACAATTAACAAAATTCCAGCCGTAAACATAAAAAAAGAGTAATAAAAACAAATTAATAAATATAATTTTATTTTGATATAAAATTTAAAAACTAAAAAAATAATCTGTAAAATTTTAACAGACTCACAACCTGCTTCATTCTACCTGAAGCAAGTAGTTTGGAAAATATTTAGTTATTTTTCTAATTTTCATTCAAAGTAACTGGAAGATCAGTGATTTATAATATGTCATGTTGGCACTCCTGTGTCAGAATGAATCAGTAGTCCTTATAACAGTACATAATATTTTTAGAGGCAAGGTTATTATAGTTAATGAAAACTAAAATGAAAACTGAAACTATTAATAAAAAAGCATTTTTGTAAACTGAAATAAAATAATTAACAAAGCCGAAAAAAGTAAAACTAAATGAAACTATGTGGCTGAAAAGACTAACTGAAATAAAATAATAATAAAATATTTTTAGTTTTCGTAACCACCAGACTTACACAAAGCCTAACCTGAGCTGCAGGGGTCTCGAAATTAATCAACATACTGTATATTAATAAGAATTTCATATTTGCTTTTTGAATAAATATTCCTGCCGTTAGTCTAACTTTTAATTAGAAAACAGAAAGTCATCCACCACAAGGCACCCACATATAATTTATTTATGCAGTGAACTGTGGCTAGTGATGGAGGGTGAGTTTTGGCACAGCATTTGCGTTGACAGAGCAAGCTGAATATGGCTGCGAAAAGTGTTTGACAAACAAAGGAATTTACAGTGAGAGAATAGTGACGTTCTTCAGGAGTTGGTTGTGACAGCTTGATAGTGGTGTTAGTGAAGCATACCAAGGTGATGATTTTGCTTTAAATATGCTCAGTAGCTTTCAAAGCTGCCATTCACTGGATCCCAGGGCTCAAGAGAGAAGCATTAGATACAGGTAATCCCTTACAGAATTTCAGTCTATTCATAAATGATGGTATGTTAGCTGTAATCCTGACTGAACCCAAGATAGAGTTTGTTAACAACATCTAATACAGCATCACACACTACACCAAATTCCAGGCTGCATACGAGTCACATGTCCGTTACAATGAGCTGACGCATTTCTTAGCACTTCTTGTATATCAAGATGTAATTCAAACGCTTGAAGTCGGAATTTGCTGGTCAAAAAAACTTTTATCGTATGGACAGAAAAATCATTAGTGAGTAACATTTCTGTTTATTTCTCAGGTGTCTTGAGTTTTGTTGGCAATAATTCACCTGCCACTTCGAATAGGTGAAATCCTTTATGAAAATAAAACAGCACTGAATGACAGACTGACAAGGTTAACATACAAGATCAGCATATTGTTGCTGACCAACAAATTTTGCTTTAAAAAGCTTGTTTAACAACGAAGCAATACAAACCTTGTAAAATTCCTGTGTTGGCAATGTCTTTACTGAACTACAGGTAGGTAGGTGAAGTTTCTGCCAGCTCATGAAAAATTAAACTTAATAATGTGTTTTTGTATTTATTCTGTATTTATTTATTTAACTTTTTTTAGTTTAACATTCACAGCTCAAAATACCTGATATTGTGAAAATTTGAAGTATGTTTTAAAATGTCTCCCTCTTTTCAGGCTTTCTCTTTCTCTCAAAATGTATAGTTTAAATATCATACACTTTCTGTTCTTTACATCAGCCATGTCATACATATTGCACATATATAGTATTATTGTAATAGGCTGGCTCCCTGTCCAAGGATTTTTCCTGCCTTGCATCCAAAGCTACTGGTATATGTTCCAGGTTTCCTATGATCCTGCTCTGGATAAACGAGTTTAGAAAAAATATATATTTTCTTTGTTTCCCTCAATACAGCTAGTTGGGGTCTGCTCACTGATTCAAACTTATTACCCCTGTTCTTCATAAGCCCCCATGATTTTCTTGGTCACACCTGTCAGAACACAGTAGAATCTGTTTTCTGATATTTTGTTTTATATCTTTTCAGCACTGCAAGTGGAAAAATTCTGTCTATAAATTGTATGTGACTGAAATGGAATCATAGATCAATATGGCTGGTAGAAAATAACAGAGAACAGTATGGGACATTTTTTATACAATATTGACGGCATTAATTGTAAGCACATTATATTGGAGCAGCATATGTTGTGTGCTGTAGGCATTTAAAGCATAAAATCCTCAAACCTTAAAATTCACAGAAATTTCATCACAAATTGAGCCCTTCTGGGCAAGTAAGGGAAAAGATGAAAAGCACCAACAGTCAGCACACATTTGTTCAGCACAAATGACATAGAGAATACTGTAAAAAATTATAAAAATGTATAAAATTATTCATATTCTGTATCTGGTTTTGATTATGCTTATTTTAGTCAAACAAAAACAAAACTAGATAGTAAACCATGTAGTGCAATAAGCTTCCACTGACATTAAAGTCATATGCAAATCCATTAAGTGTACAGTTCTGTCTGATTGTGACACAAAACTAAACTCCACAATAGCTCTTTAAACATACCACAATTTCAAGAACTGAAACTGATTACTAGTATGTATAAAACTAAAATAGAAACGTCTTTGTGAAATAAGAACTAAATTAAAACTTAAAATACACAATGAAGGAAAACTAAAACTAAACTGATTTTCCAACTAAGATATGAAAAAATATAAAAAGGCAGAGCTATAATAACCTTGATTAAAGGTTTTATTTTATACATACAGTATCTGTTTTCATATTATGTCAGTAACCCAAATGGGTAGAACAGTAGTACACTGGTGGCGACTGCCACTTCACATTTGCAAAGGTCCTTGTTCTAGTTCCACCTGAGATACGGTGTGTGTGAAGTTTATATTTTCATTAGTTATTCTATTTTTCCTCCCAAATCCTACAGAAATGTTAACTGGTCACTCTAAATAAGGCTACTATTGTTCAATCTCAAAAGAGACAAGGGAAATATTTTATGTTAAGGACTAGGAAAAAAAGACATGGTTCAGACATTTGTGCCAAGGTCATTACCAAAAAGTCAATATTGATTTGTCCTAAACCTCTAGCACAATCCAAAAATCAAAGTCTAGAAACAAAGCTGAGAGTCAAAATAACCAGAAAGCACCAAAACAAATTAATCTCACGTAAGGTTCTTTTAATCCAATCTTGGATAAATCATGTTTGTATGATAAGGCCGCACACAGCCTAGGGGATTACAAGGATATTGCCCTATGAACAGAGTACACCAAAGCTCAAGAATAATGGTGCATATAAATAAAGATGTCATTGTGTAATAATGAGAAACATAATCAACTTTTAAACAAAGAAATAGAAAAGTAAAATATCAAAAATTAGCACTTCATTGTATAAAACCCCAAAAAGAATACAAGCAATGGCCAAAAAAAGTAATATACAATGGATAAAATATTAACAAAAAGAGTCAGTTATGACAATTGTGAATACGTGTGTGTATGTACATGTAAATGAAAGTAGCTGCTGCACTGTCAATGACCTGTTCCTGTCTTGTACTCAAAGCTACCAAGAGAGGCTCTTGGCAACCTACAACTCCAAAGACTTCAGCATGCTGAATTTCTTTTTTTTTTTTGCATAAGGTGTTTGCAGCCAGGCTTTATACTTTATGCAGCCTTAAGGCTACTGAGAATGTCTGAATTAAATCCTATTTTTCTTTAATAGATTTACGTAAAGAACAGCTTTAAATATGAGACTACAGCTGTATAAGTAACCAACTGTGGTTGGTGACAATAGATTAAGCAATTAAATTAATTTTTAATATTGCGTGTAAAAACATTCTGAAAGGGACTTAAAGTAAAATACAGTAAATGAACAATAGCAAGATGGTGCTGGAGGAAGGAGACACACTGTTACTGTCTATGGTAAAAACAGAAGAAAATTCTATAGCTGACTTAGAAAAGTATAGTTTGACAATGGTGATATTCCATAGATGATAAAATCTACAGCTCAAAACACCTAAAAGGCTGCTCTCAAAAGACACTGGGATATTTTAGTTGGATCCAATAGGCAGTTATACTATAGCTGCAACAAAATAAAACAGCGAACAAGATTTATAACGCAAGAGATGGTGGTAGAAGATGTGAAATTGAGCATTTACTTAATAACTGTAGTTGAGCTTTCCTAAAGAGGTAGAAACATGTCCATAAATAAGAGTGCACTCAGTGAAATACTGTAATGGCACTGACAAGTTGCATCAGCCAGGGATGACTCAGTCATAGTACGAGCTGGCAAAAGGTCCGTCTATAAAAACAGCAAGCCTGCAATGTTGTAAACAGAATTCCAGCTATTGCAGTGATTTTTAAGAGTAGCTGTCCACCTAGCGAGTCAACAAAGGATCCATCCATCTGTGTCAGGAGTGAGATGAGGATAAGATCAACCATCTGATTAATCAAAGTGCAGAGTACTACATAGACCAGCTAGGGTCTTCTGAGGAGTTTCTGGTGGGTTTTGATCTTGAGTGCCATTTGCAGCATCAGTACAGGTTGAAAGACAGCTGTGAGACAGCTATATCTGAAGCTCCCCCATCTTGTAAGTTCCATTGGCTTTGGTGAGTGAATGCTAGTGCACCTTCTGGATCATGGAGCTGGTGAAAAGTGTGGCAGATCAAGTTGCAACTGAACCCAACTAGGTTATTTGAAGCAGGACCAATGGTAGAATTGTGCAGGCAAAGAAAAAAGGCAGATCACACAAGCATTATAAGTTAGCCGTGGAGAGAGAATCTCAAAGTTGAAATATGGACCTGGAACACTGTTACCAGAATCAATTCAGTGAAAGAAAACAGTCTAGAGATCCGAACATCTGCAGCTTCACATGAGGAAGTTTGCCTGCTCACCTGTAATCGATAGAAGTGCAGTGTTTAACAACTCTGCTGTACTGCATGACAGCACAGCACACAAGAGTCCCTTTGCATCACCTAATAATGAAGCACTCAAGGACATTACGTCAGTAGAAGAAAAGATCACTTTGTAATTTAGAAGAGTTGTACACCATTTCAAGGAGCTGGCAGCCACATCAACGGGAGGGGTATGTAATGGTGCTAACAGGTTGTGTCAGCTATGGAAGAGTCAGGCATAGTATGAGTTGAAACTGCTCATAATATGAGCAATTTTAAAGCTAGCAGCAGGTGCATCTATAAAACAGCAAGCCTACAATCTCACAAACAAACATCTACCTATTGTGGCAATGGCAAGCAGTTCTTTTAAGGATAGTGAACCAGCAACAAGAGCTCTGTAAAATGTGAAAAGATCTGTTTTGGCACTAGGCAGTGATGCTACAATATAGTTACCATTGTTTTGTGGTATTGAATATGATTAACTTCGTCAGAAGCATAAATAGGCAAAAGAAAAAAGTGAAAAGGGCATTGTATTAAGTGCTGCATCAACATGTAGGAGAAGTCCATTTCAGTACGAAGAAAGCAGTTTCAATGTAATGAAGAGGCTTGAATGATTAAAAATGTGACAGGATCGAAAAAAAAGTTACTAAAATATAACAATATAGAATATTGTTTTCAAAAACAAAGCTACTATCAAATGGGAATGGGGACAGAACTGGTTGGAACAAAGTTAAAGAAAATACAGTACTGATAACACTGCAAAGGGTGTACCTAGAGGCTCTTCAGAGGCTGCTTTCCTTATCAGTTTTGTGAAATTCTATCCATTCATTTTCTACCCAACATACATTTCAGTGAAATGGATCCTGGTTCCTGTAAGCCATTTTTGATAAACCCTGTAAGGATCAGTCAGTGTGACTGGTGGGTGTAGGTAAAAGCTATTAACCAACTGGAGTGCCCTGTCTGTACCTTGCTAAGGAGATGTATCCACCAGGGTGTGTTACCTCCACAGATAGACATGGTTCAGTGCTCAGAATTATAATGTGAATAGGTCCTTTCACTTACGGTGCCACCTCAAAGCCATAATAGAGAGAGTATCACTACATCAGCAACAACACAGATCATTCACAACTCATATACCATATATACTCGCAGATAAGTTCTCCTGCAGATAAGTTGTGAGTTGATTTAAACATATATTTTCTGGTATTTTTTAAATTTCGGGTTGTATAAGTCGAATGCGGAAAATTCACGCTATTGGTCCAAGAGATTTTGATATGCTACCGCCCGCCCACATGAGAGATTAACCACGGAGCAAACGCCTTTTTTTCTATGTATTGTGCCTAAGTGACCACACGGTTATACCAGAACTATTCCAAGGTGATGTTTGCACTGTTTTGTGTTTTTTGTATCTCACACCCTCATACACCTTTATTGTAAGAGCATCCCTTTATCTATGATGGAGCGTTCGATCAGAAGAATATGAAGCTGGTTTTAAATTAAAAGTCGTTGAAGTAGCAAAAAAATTGGTAACTGCGCTGCTGCAACAAACTTCAATGTGTCTGAGAAACTGATGTGAGATTGGAGAAGGCAAGAAGATGTAAAAAAAAAATTCAGTGTCACATTTTTGAATGGACATATAAGTCGGGGTCTGATTTTATGATCAAGTTTTTGGGTTTCAAGACCCGACTTATATGTGAGTTTATACGGTAATATGTTTACCTGCACAGTATCTTGTATCAAAGAATCTTTCAGCATACAAACCCACAATCTGGTTATGTCGGGACATCCTGATAAAAATCTCCGCAAAACAAAGAAATCTGTTGATCTTTCTCCTGGCAGATCCTAAGAAATCCTTTCTCATAGATTTATATTGGACAAGAGTAAAAGTAAAAGTTAAGCAATGCATAATAAAAAGGAAAAATAGGCCTAGTAGCATAAAGATAATAGCAATAAACAGAAGTAAAAAATATTTATTATATATTCTATATGAGCTAATAATATTTTATAAGCAGGCTACATATTTGTGTGCAAAACCTAAATACACAAACCACAGTGACATACTGAATATTATTAATCTTCACTGCTGTGTACAGGAGAACAATGCTGATTAAAATGCTGAAGAAGAACTGTTATTTGATGGTAGCATCATGAACCTAATAATCCAACAACATCTGATGACTAGTTATGAATTTAATAATCCTAGAACATCTGATGACTAGTTATTGACTGCTTTGAACAAATGTGATGTGACTGGAGATTAAATGTAGAGCACAGATGTACATCTAGCAAAAATCCACAAGCAACAATGTGTGCAATGCTATTTCTGATTTATGCAGAGATAAAATTAAAAAAAAATATGTCAGGAGACTACCTGAAACTACCTTTGTAATCTGAGGGACAAGGCAAAAATGAAACTGATTGGTATGCTAGTTGGGTCTCAGATATATTCTTTCAGGGTCAATGTAAAGTCAACAATTGCCTTAGCATGCATTCTGGGATGTAGAGGTACACCAGAGCACTGAAAGACAACCTATAATGAGAACAAAAAAAGCTCCAAGACAGTGACTGGTGGAATCAGTGCTAAGCACCATGCCACCATACTCCCCAATTGACCTATTTATTGTATGCTTTTTTCTAATTTATGTGAACAAAAATGCTCTTTACAATAATAAATTCACTCTAAAAGCAAAGATTACAATGTTAATGATGGAAAATAAGCTAATTTTGTATATGGAACAATCTGCACTTAGGAACATTTTGCCAATTAGTGTTTTGAGTTCACACCTTAGTTTAGAAATGAAATAATGGTGTGAATTAGTGGGTGGATAGTCATGAAGTGAGAGAAAGATAGTGAGAGAAAGAATGTGAAAAATTAGATTTAGCAGCTGCTTGACTTTTGAAACTGAAAACCACATAGCAGCAGACTTGGCTAATCATACTTGCAATATGCACATTCAAGACTGATCAGATTAAAATATTATATTAATGTTCACTAGCCTTTCTGATGTTTTAGTAAATATATTTATTTTTTGGTACATTTTTCAATATATTTGTCTTTAGTTATGGCTGTGATTCAGTAAGATAATCGTGACTCACTGTAAAATGCAAGCCAGAAACAAGACAAGGTACTTCGAGTTTAGACCTGGGAAAGCAATGGGAAGAGGTATTCTCTTACATTTGTTCCAGTTGACCAGTAAAATGTCTCTAAAGACAGTGCCCTCCTTTAAGACATTGGGGCTTGGTGTACAATGTGATCAAAGCTTATGAGATTGAACAAGACTGCGATTGTGGAGAGCAGGAGACTCTCATCCTTATTCTGTGGATGGCTATAATCATGCATATCAATCAGGTACAAGAGACAGAACGATCTTTACAACTTTTGAAGGGCAAACTCTGTAAAATTCCTCCATTAAATTAAAATTCAGAATGCGCAATCTGAGAAGTAATATTTCAGTCAAATGTACACAGGATACTCCATTGTTTATGAAAATCCTTAGGAAGTCTTCTGTAGAACTGCCCTCTATCCATTTTACTTAGTGGTGCACAACTTCATGAATGTTGAACAATATCTGTTTAGCTTTTTAATCTGAAATGCTCATTCTCTCTTTATACCACAGCCCCCAAACCCAAAAAGCAATATCTCCTTATGGCAATTACATGTAGCATTCAAGTAGACTGTATCTTTTCTCTGGAGCTAATTTGTTTATTACCTTCAATATGATATATCGGCTTCTTCTTGTTAATAGGCTTCTAGTATTCCTTACGCACTGTTTTATTTTCTGACAAGGGCTTTTATTAATCTTGTGCTTCTGTGCAAAGTCATTTTTTTTTTCAGGTCTTTACATTTTGGAAGGGAATCGGAGGCATTTAACACTTGCCTTTTATATATCTGTCTGCCTATCTATAGTGACCATTTTGCACTGCATTCTGTCGCCGGTGCTGCTTCAGCCACTTCAGTCACAGGTAAAAACTCTCTTATATAGCATTCTGATGTAAATGAAACATATCTTCAGACTGCCAAACATTCATCTATATGGCTGTCTAATGCATAAGAAACACACTCTCAGACTGACAGTTATTGGTTTCAATAGCAGCTATACCACATAAAGCACTCATCGCACGTTACTATGACAAGTCTTTAAAGCCTGTTCACTCACCTGTTGTCCTGTTCTCTTTGGTCCTGTGCAGACTGCCTCTGACCCAGACCCAGACTCTGTTGTGCATCTCTTTAAGCAGTTGATTCCTCTCAAAGAAGACACTTACACATTCTTTTAAACTCAACAATTGGAGTTGCCATAACTGAGACAACTAGGAGGTTGTCCACTTTCCTGTGAATATGAATTAAGGCATAGTTGCTAAATAAAGGTTGAGTGCTGCTCCTGCAACTGCCAATATATATTGTCACAGATGTCTGGAGTTCTTACCTGGCAGGGATTCCTGGAGGGACCGGATAGAGACATTAAAAGCTCTGTAGCAGGAGAGGACCATGGGAGAGGAGGAGAGAATTTCCAACACGTTGGGACCCGTGGCCACCACCAGGGGGCGCCTTAAGCCTCCTAGAACCCGAGAAAACTTTACTTCTGCCACACTTGGCAAGATGGCGGAGGAACCTGCCAGGGATGCCCAGAGTGCTTCCGGGGCAAAGGGCAGCACTTCTGCCACACCAGGAAATGCTGCCGGAAGTGTGTCACCAGCCACCCGGAGCACATCCGGGTGGGAATAAAAGGCGGCGCTGCCTAACAGTCGGGGAGCTAGAGTTGGGAGCGGGAGCAGGACGAAGCTCCCAGGAGGAGATTGGCGGCTAAAGATTGAGGAAAAAGAAAGTTTATTGGGGAGATTTAATTGGTGTGTGCATTGTGTGTGACTTTATTCCTGTATTCCCGCACGTGTTAAAGTTGTCTGTGAAGGGCTCCCTGTTTAAACGCGGCTGCCAGTCGTGAACTGGGCCCTTCGTCACACAGCATTATGATTTTTTATAAGGGAAACAAAATTACAAAAGAAAACCCTTGGACATTGATTCAATAGGAACAGCCTACTCTGAATCACTGTCCGAATAGTAATTATGTGGTGGTGTAGGAGCATTTCTGCTTCTGTCCGTTCATAGTCCGTCTCGTTTTTACGACGCTATCGTTTCCTCTCACAATGTCTTCTCAACGTTTCTCGCAGGTTGCTTTGTGGCAATCCAAAGAGTAAGGCAATATACACGGAGCAATGGTTATAAAAGGGGGACACATAGGTATCCAGGCTCTTTAAAGCATAAATAGGGATCACTTCACTGACATGTGAACAAGCCACGGTACAACTGTGAGACGCGCAGCACTCGCCGGCTACAACGTAACAATAATAATTTTCGTAACGTTCTGTTACGTTGTCATTCATTTTACCCACTGTCTTTCTTTCATTCATATGTTACGTAGGCTGTTTTCCTCATCTCTTCTACTATCAAGTACTGCCAATTAAAAAACAACTTATAATGTGTCAGTTTCCGCGACAGTCACATTGACAAATAAATAAAACTTCTCTGTCAGAACGTGCATGGCGGCGGACGGCTCAGCGCTGGAGTCCAGAGAGGAGGGCTGGGAGAGGGCGACGTGGGGCTCACTTCTATGGGATAGATCGGCGTGTTTGTGTTTACTTCTTTTCAATATCAGTAAAATAACTCTCACACAAACAATAACAATTCAGAAAGACGATATAAAAATGTTGTCCACAAATGAATTGATTAGTTCCTCTATTATATGTTCTCTGGTCATACATAATTTCCGTTTCACGTGGTCATATGTAATTTCCGTTTCAAATGCGAAAAGAATTTAATATATATAGATATATATATAGATATATATATCCATTATCCAACCCACTATATCCTGACTACAGGGTCACGGGGGTCTGCTGGAGCAATCCCAGCCAACACAGGGCGCAAGGCAGGAAACAAACCCGGCAGGCGCCAGCGCACCATATATATATATATATATATATATATATATATATATATATATATATATATATATATATAACTGGTTTTCAGTCCGTTTGCTTAAAAGAAACTCTTTTCTAATAATCTCTTTTAAGGATCGAACACATGTTGACAGCAGCTAGTTTTTACTGTCACATTATTTTCTGTTTAGCCTTTTGTTATGGTTTGAAATAACAGATAAACATATGCTGCTCTTGCAAAGAAATGATAAACATGTATAGCATATCACGCACAAAGCATAAATGTTAAGACATACTATGGGCATTCACTTGCCTCACATAGCAAATGAACATCAAGTGTAATTATCAAAGGCACAGCAAAATTGATTATCTTATGGGTGAATATTAGATTGATGATTGTTAGAATAATGTGGATTTAAATCTTTTAATACTTCATTGATTTGATTTGATTTGATTTGATGCCTTGACACATTTGTTTACAGTAAAATGAACAATACAAAAAAAGTTAAATGTTTAAATAAAAATACAAGCACCTGTTTCCTTCAGGAGCAGAAGAGTAAGTTACAGACATTGTATTACAGTAGTGGTTTCAAATAATTAAAATTTTAGAAAAAAAAAATTAACACTACAACACGCATATTATAATAATTTCAGTGGCTATATTCAAAATTTCCTATTTCTAAAGAAACAAATGACAAGGAGCATGGCACTCACAATATTCTTATGCAAAAAAATCATCACAAAAGAAATACAATTGTCAAAAGATGTGCAAAGGGTTGGCACTAACTCTAGCAAGACGCCACCATTAATAACTTACTAACTAACTAAAAGTCTAGATACCATAAAAATAACCGTTTTGTCAAAAGAAAAGTTGAAAGTTTGAAAATAATTTAATTAATATCCTGAACGTTTTTTTGGGCCTTCAGTGTTTCAAACCTCAAAGTCTCTGTCAGTGTGAAAAGTTACATTGTTGGTAAAATCTCATTTCTTCTATGCCACAGACTATTCATCACAGAAATATTTGACAAACTTAAATTGTATTTTCTGCCACAGTTCCAATTGACTATTTTTGACTGTATTCATGCAGCACTGTTTCTTGTACCATACATGTATTTAATTTTTTTTTATGAATAAAAAGCATAATGCTAAATTCTGTAGTACTAAGAATTAAATTTATGTTGATAACTGCAATTTTTCTTTTTGTTCTTTCTTTCTTAAAATCAACTGTATGATCTTATCGAAGCATCTTCTTTGTGGCTGACGTGTGCTTTGCAAACACTAGAGGCTGTTGAGAGTTTTTGGTCTGTTCTGTGGTGTGAGATTTAAATAAAAAAATACATTTTGCTCTTAAAAACTTGGGTTTTGGTTGATGCTAAGGAACCGTGTGGGAATTTTTAAAGCTTTTTTCCCTTTAGAAGGGTTTTTTTTGCCCACACAAGTGCAAAAGTAGCTGTGTGTTTGGAGGTGCGCTTCGAAATGTTACTTGTACTTGTACCTGCACTTGTTCTTGTTATCTGTATTTGAATTAGCTTCAAGGAGGTAGGGTAGAAAGCAGAAGTAACATGTTGGCATTTATCAGCAAATAACTGCATTATCGTAACAGCGATTCCTTAGTTTAAAGGAAAAGAAAAAAAGCCACAGCTGGCTTCAAAGCAGTAAAAGGGGAAGGCTCAGCAGTGCGCAGGTAAGCGGCCAGCGTTAAGACTCTGATCAGGCACAAGAGGCTGTAGGAGCAAATAAGGTAGTAAAGTTTTATTTATTTGTTTATTTTAGATTAAACAGTCCTTAGCGGTCCAGAGGTAGAACAGTTGAAGTGGGCGACAGCATAAGGGTTCATTAATAAGGGGGAATGCAAACAGTGTGAGTGGAGAGCTTATAAGTAAGAGGAGTGCAAAGTTAGGAGGAGACAGAGAAAAGTAAAGTTAACCTCATAGAAAGATAAATAGCATGCAGCTGAGCGGGAGAACAATACAGGAGCTTAAGGGGAAAAGGTGTAAAATATCTGTAGCAGATCATAGTGTTACCATTTAAGTTAAGGAGCAGCTGAAAGAAAAAATGTAATTTAATTTTAAGAAAAAAAAAGTTAAGGCAGTTTAGTAATCCCAAATCAAATTTTAATAATGAGGCCAGTGCAATGCAAGTCCTGTTGGATGTTGGACTTTTTAGATGATGGTTTGGAAGAGCCAGTTGTCTATGAGGGCTACATCTGCAAGAGATGCCAGCTGATCCAGCACCTCAAGCTCAGGGTCGCTGAACTGGAGGAGGAGTTGGCTGACTTGCATTGTAATAGAGAATTGGTGGACTTGGCCCAGGTGTCCTTTAGAGAGATAGTATGCACCTCCAAAGTGGCGCGTGAGGAGATTCCAGACCAGACAGGTAGGAATAGGTGGGTCACGGTCACAAGGCGTAAGGTAAAGGGTGCACACTGTCCGGGGGCATCAACCCCAGAATTAGAAGTGTCAAACCGTTATCATGTCCTTGCAGAGCTGGACGGTGTCTCTGATAATTCTGAGGTGGTAGGCAGGGATGAGGAGCCCCAACAGGCCACCTCAAAACCAGTTCCCAAAAAGAGAGAGGTAGTGATAGTTGGGGACTCAATCATTAGGGGATTGAAGGCAGGTGTGCTCCAGAGAGAGAGTCTTGCACGGTGTTTTGCCTTCCGGGAGCACTGGTGGGAGACCTCCCTGGAAGGGTGGATAGGCTCTTGGCCAGAGTGGGGTGGATCCAGTTGTCATTGTCCATTTGGAACAAATGACATACATAAGGGTAGTCTGTCAGTTCTGCAATCCAAATTCAAAGAGTTAGGTACCAAGCTGAGGAGCAGAACTGACAAGGTAGTCTTCTCCGAAGTTCTGCCTGTGCCACACACCAGTCCAAGTAAGATTGAGGAGATTAGAAGGCTTAACACGTGGCTCAAATCTTGGTGCAGGGTAGAAGGGTATAGGTTTATGGGACATTGGGACTCCTTTGGGAACAGATGGGACCTGTTCCGCCGTGACGGGTTACATCTGAACTGGAGGGGCACCAATGTATTGGGGAGGCGTATGTGTAGGCTAGTCGAGGATTGTTTAAACTAGGGAATGGGGGCAGGGAGTTTAGGACAGGCCAGGTTTAGATCTATACATGGAAGAACAAACAATGGTGTAGAAATAAAAATGCATAGTAATGTAAATTCTAAGCAAAAATTAAAATATAGAAGGAGTAACAAATTAAAAATAGCTTGACTTAATGCTAGAAGTATCAAAAATAAGGTAAGTGAGTTGGAGTTGTATGTAGCAGAGCAATTATGATATTATAGCAATAACGGAAACCTGGCTAAATAACAAAGATGGGGATGAGTGTAACATAGAGGGATACACATTTTTAGGAAGGATAGACAGAACAGAAAAGGAGGTGGGGTTGCTGTTTATGCCAAACAGGATTTAAATGTAAGTCATCTTCAGTTGGATGATGAGCCCCATCTTAGTGAGGACATGTGGCTTCGCCTGGAAAATATTAGGGAAAAGGTCTTATTTTAGGAGTGTGTTATAGACCACCCAATTCAGACAGTAATTTCAACACACATCTTTTTAGTAATATCAAAAAGGCAAGTTTACAGGGGATATTATAGTCATGGGGGACTTTAATTATCCAAATATTAACTGGGATAACCTTTCTGATGGAGGAGCACAAGAGCAGGAGTTTTTAGAAGTAATCAGCAACTGTTTTTTAACACAGTATGTTAAAGCACCAATACGGGGTGAAGCCTGTCTAGATTTAGTATTTTGTAATAATCAGGATAGAATTGAGGGTGTAGAGGTGATTGAACCACTAGGGTCAAGTGACCATAATGTAATACAATTCTCAGTATTTTGTAAGAGTGCAGATGCAAAGACTAAAATTGTTAAGTTGAACTTTGGTAGGGCTAATTTTGAGCAGATGCGACAAAGTCTAAGTAGGATAGACTGGGATAAGCTTTTAAATGTGGAGACAGTCGAGGAGCAGTGGAACAGGTTTAAAAATGTTTTACATGTAATGCAGGACAGATACATACCTAAATTTGGAATTAATACGAAACTAAAAAACTCCACGGTGGATTAATAAAGATTTAAAAAAGAAGTTGCAAAGGAAAAAACTGCTTTATAAGGCATATAAGACTAATGACTGCAGAGTGAATTGTAGAGCATATGAGAACATGAGGGCAACCATTAACATTAGAATTACAGTACCAGAGCCTACGAAAAAACACGTAGATCCGTCCCACCTTAAATCGCTTGTTAAAACCGTTCTCACCTTTCCGCCAGGGTCTTTTGTTGATCTAAATGTGCTAATAAACATAAGCTTCAACCAGCCGGCTATTCCATCCCCCCACCGACTTAGAACGTACACAAACTTCTCCCAGCTCATGCCTTGATTGATTATCTGGGAGTGAAGTGGAGTTTTAGAGTGAAAATAATAGATCATTATTTGGAACATGCTCATTTTATGTGTGTTCCGTTTCTACAGTAATCTGTGCAAACACATTGTTAAAACAGAAACTTTTTTATATTTTAGTAATAAATGTTACAAAATGTAGGCATAAACTAAAATTTGTGAAGCCTGAAGGCTAAAGATCAAATAAACACTTTCACAAAAGGTACCGGTAAGATTTTGTCACTCAGAGCGCAGCAGATTTGCTGTACCTCAGAGATCTGATTTCGATTCCCCTCTAGGGAGAAAATGTTTTGTTTTTTTTAACCTTCGCCATTCTGCCTGCCTGAACTCCTTGTCTATCTATATAGTGATAACAGTAATTTTATTATTATATAGCAGCTTCCCTGTCTGCCTATCATATAGTGCCTTTCTATCTAAATATCTATCCCCTTAGCTGTTTTTTTATATATCTATTATAAAGTGCCCTATGGGGTGCCAAACAGGCAATTACAATGATTTTCGGAATATATAAAGTCATTCCTGAATATATAAAGTCAAAACTTGAATATATAAATTAATTTCTGAATATATAAAGTCATCATCAGAATATATAAAGTCATTCCTGAATATATAAAGTCAGAGTTAGAATATATAAAGTCACTCCCGAATATGTAAAGTCAAAGCCTGATGTAACAAAGGCGCTATATAGGCGCCTCTACCCGACACAGATGGACACGGAGGCATGTATAAAAAGCACAAAGACTTTATTTTTCTTCAGCTGTGGGACACGTCTTCCCCGTGCCACACAGCCCAAACACAGTCCCAAACCACAAGCTTTTTCTTTACAAAAGGAACCAGAGACACTTGGAATAAGCTACCAAATAGTGTGGTAGACAGTAAGACGTTAGGGACTTTCAAAACTCGACTCGATGTTTTTTTTGGAAAAAATACGTGGATAGAACTGGCGAGCTTTGTTGGGCTGAATGGCCTGTTCTCGTCTAGAGTGTTCTAATGTTCTAATTGGTGCTCGGCCTGACCTTCAACAATGCAAAACACACCTTTATCTTTGTCTGAACCTTCTCTATTTTGTTGTGAAAGGACCTGATGTTGACCCTATCTCTCACCTTTGGATTGTCTATGTAGTACTGCATATCCCAAACTATTGATTACTCCACTGTTAAGTCACAATCATCAGCCTGTCACAGATAACTGTACAAAGTGGACAGATCACAGCTCTTCTTTCTACAAGTCTAGGCATCCAATGTGTCTAGATATTAGGTGCGTTGCATTTCTGAGCCAATGGATCCTTGATGTGGCATGGTTTTTTGGATGGATTCAATGGAAGGAGAAAGAGAGAGACCTTGTGGTGGTGGACCCTGTGTTTATGTTGGCCTTGTGCTTCCTTACTTATAAACCTTGGACCTTCCCATTTGCATGCCTTGTGCCTTTGACCCAATCCTGATCATGCGCAACATATGTTCTTGAACCTTCTACCGATAAATTTTTTACTTGTACCCGGGGGTTATCACAAAGAGTTTCTTTTGATCTTTGCAAGCCCAAACCTGTGGTTAAGATGTTATAGTAGATTAATATCAGATTAGTTGACCAAGTTTCTCTTTTGACAGGTTTTGGCCTGTTGGCCAGTCATATGGCAAACAAACAATTTTAGATTACCGTATATACTCGCGTATAAGTTGGGTCTTGAAAAAAAATACAATAATTATTTTTTTTACATCTTCTTGCTTCTGCCAATCTTGCACAAGTTTCTCATACACAGTGAATTTTGTTGCAGCAGCGCAGTTACCGATTTCTTTCGCCACATCAATGACTTTTAATTTAAAACCAGCTTCATATTTTCTTCTGATCAAACGCTCCATAGTAGATAAGGGATACTCTTACGATAAAGGTGTATGAGGGTGTGAGATACAAAACAGTACAGTTGCCATTTTGGAATAGTTTGGGTATTACCGTGTGGTCACGTAGGTACAGTACATCAATAAAAAAAGGTAATCTGCTCCATGGTTACTGTCGCAGGTGGACGTTAGCATATTATAATTTCTTGGACCAATAGAGTGAGTTTTCCGCATTCAACTTATACAACCAACATTATAAAATACCAGAAATTATATGGTAAAATCAAGCCATACTTATCCGTGAGAGTATATACAGTATCTATTAATTGACAGTAGAAATTTCCTTTAGAATACAATAAGGATTTTTAATACATGATTTATCACTATGAAACAGCACTTCCCAAACACTTGCTCACAGACTGTTCCCATATCAATACCTTTCCTGTAATTACAGTTTTAAGCATTGTATCAGCAGGTTGAATTAAATGCTCTTGTAACAACAACACATTGACTGACCATATTTTGAAATATTTAAAAAATCACATTTTTAGGTGAATCCTTATGAAACACATTATTTCACTGACAAATGGTTTCTTTCTAAGACCAAAAACTCATATTAACTAAAAACAATTTTTATACAAGCAGAAAAAACAGCTGTAACCCCATTTCAGAGTATTAAGGAAATTATATATTTAAATATAACAATAACTGTAGTGAGCATTTGACAGACTCCCATGGAGATTTCTTTGAAGTTGACTACTAAATATAATTGGTAGGCTATAATGTGATTTTATATTGCTTTAATTTTAAAGCTTTACTGACAAATTCTGTAATCCAGTAAGAAACAGTTACTGGTGAAATTTCTCCAGAGAATCTTTTCTTTTAAACACTTGTTTTTCATTAAACCACAATAAAACACTGTAAAGTGAGTGAGAATCATTTGGCTCATACATGTTTACTCAGTTTTTGTCTTCGTTTTCTCTTATCTATAATTTGCAGAAGAATATTTGCAAAAACTAATAGAAGAGAGGAAAAAGACTTTTATATTATATTAGTGGAAAAAATGTGAGCACCAAAGATAAATTGTACCCTCTTCTCAGAATATTAGGACACATCATAATTGCAAATCCTTTTTTAAACACTTGTTTATTTACTAACTAAAATATTATTAAAACAAAATTATTTTTATTAGACATCAAAGTAAAGAAGTTTTAGTAACATGCAATATCATAACTTTCTCATACCTGTTTGACTGAATTGAGGATCATAGCTAGAAGTTTCAGGGGAATTTTTAAAAATTCTCTCCACCTCAATACTTCATTTCGTATTGCATCCTTCCCTCCTAGAGAGCACTTGGCCAATTAAGTCTCAACACCGCTAACATAACTTTTTAAAACCAAGTGTACTAGTTGTATTTATTTTTATTTACTTTATGTGAGTCCTTGACATCCATCAGTTTTCAGTCTTTCAGGACTATTCTTTTCTGTTATGCCTAGCGTGTCTTAAAGACAGGGCTTTCTGAAGTGACTTCAATTGCCCTTTCTTGGATTTGCCAATTTCTTGCATTTATTATTAGCCATAGACTGGAAGGAAGGGTTCTCTGGTCTCACTCAAATCCTTCTACTGTAGATACTGCTGGCTATGCAATGCATGTGGTGTTTTCTCGGTGATGCACTTACAGTCACTTCCTGCAAAGAGAACAGAACAATAACTTAAAAGATAATTTCAGTATTTTTCAAGCCAAAATGATTTTTTCATAATCATGATATTGTGATTTATCACATGAAATTATGTTAGTAAGCATGTGTCTCTGGGGCATTGGTGAAAATGTGAAAAAAGCCTCAAAACTTACTAAATACATTCACTTTGAAGCAGCAAAGATCTCAATTTGAAGAAACATGCCTTCCATTTTTCTGAAGTATGATAATAATAGGCTAATGGAACTAATATATTTTATCATTTTCTTGTCACCATTTTTCTGGGTTAAGGACACACTCTTATTTAGTTGTCTGCTCACTGTCATTGTCATGAGTGGATATTTCATTAAAATAAGGAGTAACATAGAACAAAACCACACATATGTGTGAAGCTGTTTAATGTGGTGAAACAAAGACCTACATTTCATAGAGTTGTATTAGCAATGAAAATGTTGTGTACTAGCAAATTAAACACTGTTTAGATTAATAGCTTTTATGTTGTATTACACATTATAAGCACAATCAAATACTAGGGTAAAAGGTATAAAATGTTTTTGATAGCAAGGAAATGACAACTTGGACATTGATCTATAATGCCTATAATATGTATTACTTGTTATAAGCTGCTTTGCATATGATTTTGACTTTTATTTTCTTGTTTGAGAAAGATTTTATATTTTTCATTTAGATTTTAAGCATTTTCATATTTAGTTACACTATATGGGCAGAAAACAGGTTGCTAGGGGAAGCTGCCGGATTGCCAGGGATCTCCTCCTTTATTAGAAGACTCTCTAATAAATCAGAGTGCAGCACAGGAGCCCCTTTATCTGAGATATGGATTTGATCAGTGAACAAGTGGATTAAGATATTCTTGATTTCAGTACTCTCTTTTTGACATTTGACATGCACTTTAATAACCCAGTTACTCACAGAAACCTGGTTTCTAAAATGCCATGTAAACCCTTTTTCCTATTGTCTATCTACTTATTGGTCTCCCTAGTTAACAGACCCCTCTCTGGTTAACAGACCTGCAAGTAACACAGTTTTCTGGCCATGTAAACCCTTAACTGGGCTACAGGCTGCACATATGCATTGCACTCTGTTTGCCAGCGCACATCTTTGCTTTCCACACACTTCCAGCAGCCACAGTATAAAACAGTGGAAACATCCACAAATCGTCCACAAAGGTACATTTCCTGAGGTAAATGCTCAGGAAATCATATTATTCTTTCTCTTTCAGAAACATTTCAGAAAGCACTACATTTATGTTGATGATCTGAATCTGGAGCAGCAGAGAAACACATAAAAAGTAACATGTGTTAAGTAGTCCAATCACTTTTTTAAAAATAACAAGTAACCTAATGCAATACTTATCCTATTGAAGTAAAAATACATGCGTTATTGTTATCATCCCAGCAGCATTGGTTGTTAACCAGGAAGCACATGTACCAGTACGGCGATCCTTTGCAGGGCTTAATTACACAGCCAAGCAGAAGAGAGTGTGCTGCTTGCAATCTAGTGACAGAAACCTATTAATACACTGTCGGTTTAGTTTTCATCCAGCTATTTGCTATATACAGTATAGATCTGTTGAAACAGTGTGGTTGGGTGATACACCAGCCAGAGTTCATACCAATGAACAGCGGGTGGATTTTATTTAATTCAGAGCACCTGAAGAACACAAGAAAATTGTCACAAACTTCATGCTTGTTTTCGGATTAACGGCGGGTGACGATGACCTTTTCTTTTTAACTGTTTTTTTATGCAGTTTAACCAGGACAGCAAAGCAGAACTCCATACTTGTACTTGTGCATGTAAACTGAAGTATTATAATAAACCATATTTTCTGCCTTAACTGACTGTTAGAAGTTTTAGTAACATGCAATATCATAACTTTCTCATACCTGTTTGACTGAATTGAGGATCATAGCTAGAAGTTTCAGGGGAATTTTTAAAAATTCTCTCCACCTCAATACTTCATTTCGTATTGCATCCTTCCCTCCTAGAGAGCACTTGGCCAATTAAGTCTCAAAACCTTACTCACTTTATCCCGGTTTTCTTTGTGCATGTAAACACTCTCATATTTCTTTTGTCTCAACTCAGTTTTTGTCTTAGTATTTTGGTAAATTTTAAAGATTTTTGGTGAATGACTCCTTACGATTCCTTTCCAGTTATGATCATGGTTAAACCCCTGACTAGATAAAACAACTCACAAATCTTACTAATGCCTTCTTTCTGTTACCAATTCTTTTTTCAGTCTTTGGAAAAGGGTTTGTTAATTTTTTTATTTTATTTCTAATAGAAGAGCCCCTTTAAACATTGTAGCAGTTGCTCTTAAACACTCATTGCCAGAAGATTATCCAGGGCAGTCAATTTTGGAAAACGTGTATGGTGGGCATCCGTGGTGCGTAGCTGTTGAACTGTTTTGTGTTCTTGCAACTGGCATAACATCTTTATTGTTCGTATAACTGACCTACTATTAAAATAGTACAGTTTAGCACTTTAATGTTAAATTTCTTTAATGTTGAATTAATTTAATTTTTGAGGAAACTATTTTAGTGTGAAATTTTTTTTTAGCTGTTACAGCTACTAGCAGTCTAAGTGAAGAAGATAAAATGCAAAATCCTTAAATGATTTTTTCAACCTTGAATGATCCCAGTCTGTGAGGATTAGTTTCATTCAAGAGATTGGAAATTAAACAGTTTATGCACTCACATGTTAAAGACAAGTGTGTATGTTTTTAGAGGATGGGATATTTCTGGGGCTAATTTGAATTAGTCTGTATGTAGTAAGTATGTATTTATGTCAAATCTAGTCTGAGCCATTAATTAATTAATCATTGTTAAATGATATACTTCTTAGTTCACCTTTGCAATAAAATACCTACAGTGAATGGTTCAATAAGTTGAATTTAAGACCAATTTTTAATCTTTCAAAGGCTGTGTTTTTAACTTGTGTCCTAAAGTTAAAAAGAAATTTTGAAATTATAACCATTTATTATAAGGTAAAAAAATACTGTTGGATTCTGTTTGGTATACTTTGACCCTCATTCAAGTCATGTTTTCAAGTAAACTATTTGGTCATAGCTTCCCTTATGCTAAGGTACTCTGTTAACTGAAGGAGTTTATCCTCTATAATATAGTTTTACTTAATGTCTTTGGTTAGCATCTTCTGCTAGATGTTCCTGTGACCTCACTGAAACTCTCTTGTGTATCGGCTCGCTTTTTATCTTAACTTACATTTTTGACTTTATTAATTCTTCTGTAGACCTTTTAAGGTATTGAGATTTGCTTTTCCATATTAAAACTGTAGTACATCTTCGATTCAAAAAATCCAAAAATTGCACAGAGAAGTAATGTATTACCACTTAGTGCTAAGACATGGGAATAATCGAAAAACTATAGACACAAAAAAGTGCGAACAAACTACATCCATCCATCCCGCTATATCCTAACTACAGGGTCACGGGGGTCTGCTGGAGCCAATCCCAGCCAACACAGGGTGCAAGGCAGGAAACAAACCCTGGGCAGGATGCCAGCCCACCGCAGGGAATACACATACACACACCCACACAATTTAGAATCGCCAATACACCTAACCTGCATGACTTTGGACAGTGGGAGGAAACCAGAGTACCCAGAGTACACCCACACCGACACAGGGAGAACATGCAAACTCCACGCTGGGAGGACCAGGGAAGCGAGCCCGGGTCTCCTAATTGCTAGGCGGCAGCGCTACCCACTGTGCTGCCCCCAAACAAACTACAGTAGAACCTCGGTATACGTCCTTAATCCGTTCCAGACCCTTTGACTTATACCAAACAGGACGTATACCAAACAAATTTTTCCCATAAGAAATAATGGGAAAATGATTAATCCATTCCCATGAAAAAAAAAATCCTATTACTATTGGCATATTATACATTGATGGGGTTATATAAAATAATTTAAACACTGCTTAATACTAAAATACATAAATACAAAAGCAATTAGATGAAATAAATGAAAATTTTACCTCACTTTACTTTTTAATGACATCTTTGTTTTTCACAATCGTAGATACCATCGTTCTCGGCAAACGGTATGCAGCAGCCATGTCCCGGATACGCATGCCACCTTCATACTTTTCAACAATCAATTCAAATTTACATGAAAAAAACACAAAATCACGTTGTGATGATGTAGGTTTGCTGTATGCTCCCATCTGCTGCTGGGGAGCCCTTGAATCCTACACCGTCGGTAATGTGCCTCACTGCTAACCTCATCGGTAAAGCAAGGGGATGGTGAAAAAGTGCAAAGTGCTTTTATTAAAACAATTAACAAAACAAGGTGTTCAAATTAAAGTGCAATGAATTAAAGTGCATCCAAAGTTCCAATAAATAATCCATAAAATCAGAAGTGAAACGTGGAGGTTAAAAACAATAGAAAAAGTCTTCTTAAAAACAACGAAGTTAAAATAGAGCAGGAAGCATTCTTTAAAAAAAACAAGAAGCCTGGTGCCTGCTTCCCAACTGGGGAGTCGCCCTACTTGCAGCTGACCTTCGCTCTGCCTGCTTCAGCCACTTCATCCATGCGCGCTCTCGCTCGCTCTCTCTCTCTCTCATCCGTTCTTTCTTTTTACTCTCCTTCAAGCCAATTCGCGCTTCTATTTATCAAGATAAGCAGCCCTCTCTCTCTCACTCACTCAACCTCCTGTCTTTTTTTCTTTTTACTCCCCTTCTAGCTGACTCGCACTTCTGTTTATCAAGATAAGCAGCCCCAGGAACAATCATGAATGCGGACGGTCCCTCACAAGTGCACGCCCACATCGCTAATCGCCCTGACAACCTTCAGCCACATAACCACCACGCCCCCTCACCAAGCTGCGAGCACGGTGATTATTTATTTTAATGCTGGACTTTGACAGGAGCTGTGGACCCGCTATACCACACACGTGAAAATTCACAGAGAGTTATAGCGCGGGTTGTTCACTGAATGCTAGCAACTGGCGCACTAATGCTCGTGGGCAGTCGTGGCTTTGTCTCGAGAGAGGTAAACAAGGTTAGCACGCGAGTCGTATTCCAAACAAAGGTCGTATACCAAGTTGGACTTATTCCAAAGCAGACGTATACCGAGGTACCACTGTACATGACATTCCAAAGTTTGAAATTTAGAGAGGCTCACTAAGCATTGAAGTGTTTACACTCTTGGACAGATTTCCCATATCAGCAAGTGACTCTTACTGTTCAAGAACTGAAATTGAACCAACAAATTTTACATTTATCTAACACATTTTAAAGCCAACAGTCTAGAATATAACAGTTTTCTTCTTAAAATTTAAAACTATTGAGTTTCCTAAGGAAGAAAAGCAATGTCTGCCCCTTCCTAGAAATCTGTTCTGTGTTAAGATCAAAATTTAGTCTATCAATGATTGTCATTAGTTATTTGTAGTGCTTTACCAACTCCACTATCTCCCCCTACAATGAAAGTTGTGAAATTGGAAGGAGAGGAACACCTGAGATCTACAACCATATCCTTTGTCTTAGAAATATTTAGCTGCACTCATTTTGTATATAAGAAAAAGAGGTGATAGGCAGCACCTTGGGGTGTACTGATAGATATATTTAGGCTATTAGAAAAACAGCCATTTGTACTCACATTTTGCGTTATATTAGTTAAAAAGCACAGAATCCACCCCACCAAGTTAGAGCAAAAAACAGAATCTATTATTGTGTTTATCAACTAAAATGTGGGCTGGATTGTATTGAGATCTACTAGTATGAAGTTTAAATTTTAGCAGAGGAAAACTAGTCAATGCTGCACGTTTCAACTGCTAAGGGTTCCAAAGACAGAGAGTGAACAGATTTGGGGGTGATTGGAACCCTCTCTAGAAGCTGGCTGAATTGAAAAATTGTGAGAATATACAGTTTTAAGAATGTTTAGGAGTCCTAGACCAAATCCCAAATGGCCAAGTACTTAGAATCTTACTAATTTAAGCAGTCCAACACCTTCTCAGTATCTAGAGATAAGAGGGAGAAATGGATGCAGAACATGGGGAGGCATCAGTAACATGGAGATGGTAACAGACATTGTCAGAGGCCAAGAAGTATTTAATAAAACTGTTGTGGTATGAATGAAATAACTTAGTAATGACAGTTTTTAATGTATAAACAGTTTTTTTAGCAAGTAGGTGCATATCTTTCTATGTCGTTGACAATTGCCTGTACCTTGAACATGCTGCGGGACCTTTATCTTGTTTCACCAAGAGAGAGATGACTGCTGTATCAATATCTGGGTTTAAGAGAGATGCACAGATACAGTGAAGCATTTTGAGTTATCGGGGGCAGCACATCCAGAATATACAATTCAGCAGAGATGATGCACACAAGTAATATTTTTTTAAATTTCAATGCTTCTTTTAGTTTAGATTATGTTAACACAGTATTCATGTCAAGTAGCCACTTCAACAGACAATTTAGAACAGTTTAACCCTGATAGAAAATTATCTTAATGGTTAGGAGCAAGAAACAGAAGTTTAAAATGTACAAAATTACTACATTTATTATTACATTTTGTGATCATTAAGTACATTTCTGGTATTCTGTCTCAACAAAAGAATGGAAGCAAAAAGTTAATTTCTATAAAGTCTCAGTGTCAAAGCCTGCCTGGAGCTACCTCAGACTAGCAGTGTTGAGTGCAACAGATCATAAATTCAGCATGATGCATAAAAAGAAAATTAAGCTCACTGAAATAATTTGCACTTCCCAGTGATGCTAAAAAACAGTGCATCTAACTTAAATAAAAAAATGCAGTTTAACCTCTTATAATCTCTTTAAGTTTATGATAAAAGTAGGTGAGATGAAATTTATATTATAAAGTCTCCCACAATACCCCTAATAGTTTCACTTTATGTGATGGGTCACAATTATGGGCATAAACCACATCAGCCTCAACATAGTGGCTTTTCTGTGAAGACAATTTGATAAGCAGCCATTTTAAATTAATGCAGTGATAGGCAATAAAACTATTGATAGTTTTAGTGGAACTGAAACAGTATCTTCCTGATGCTGACATCTGCTGTACGTACCACAGTGAAGTCTACTGTTTCACCATTTTCAATTTTTAATAAACATTAAAAGTCCCTGAGATTTAATACAATACCAATGGGCAGGTCTGCATAAAATGTAATTAATTTTAATACAGATGAGTAAGCATGTCATTAATATTAACAAACTTGTTCTACTCCTAATTTAGCAATGCATCTATCCATTCATTTTCCTTATGTATTTTTACATCATAGCAGCAAACAGGCACAAGACTCTAGTTCACTAAAAGACTCACTCATAGACTCCTTGACACTAAAATAATTTAACGTTACCATTCTGCCTAACATTCCAATTGTTGAGATTTTATCAGAAACCCAGAGCACACATGAAAATGAGTAGACCTGGTAAACTCCTCAGTCCCAGTTGGCTTTCTTGATTTGCAATAAATACATAGAAAAATAAATTTATTTTTCTAATTAAAACACCACGTTAACAGAATAACCTGCCTATACTGTTCAGAAACCCAGATATTTTTAAATCCCCATAGCTGTGTAGGAAGCACTCTTTCAGCAATGTATTTTTCAATGAGCCTAGATTTAGGGCCAGACAATAACTATAGGTTTCTCCAGGTACAGTGGAACTTTGGGTCATGACTGTAATTTGTTCCAAAACTCTGGTCACAACCCGATTTAGTTGTGACTCAAACTAATTTCCCCCATAGGATTGTATATAAATACAATTAATCTGGTCCAGACTGTACGAACTGTATATAAATATATTTTTTTAAAGATTATTACAAAAATAGTTAATTATACCATGGAATGCACAGTGTAATAGTAAACTAAATGTAAAAACACTGAATAACATTGAGAAAACCTTGAACAGAGAAAACTAACATTGCAAGAGTTCACGCTACAGCCTTACGAACTGCTCGCTGTAAACACTTTTTTTTATGAGTTTTAAGCACAGGGAAAAAAATGAAAATTTGAAAAATCCTTAATTTATACAAAAACTAACTATAAACAACCAAGAAAATTAACCTTGCATGAGTCGATTTCTGGTATGAAGGAAGTGCGGAGGAAGCTGGGTGAAGAGGAGGTTACAGTTTTGAGGGAGAGTCCCTCTGCGCGATGGAGGGATGTTCTTCTTCAGGTGTTTTCTCTCTTGTGATTTCTTGGGTTTCTGGTGTTTTTAGCTGTTTAGATGGTGGATCAGACTTCGCGAAATAGCGGTCTAATGTGACTTGCCTTTTTCTACGCATTAAAATTTTTCGGAAATGCGAGACGACATGGTCGTTCATCATGTTTATCACTCTGTTCGTAACCACTTTGTCAGGTTGGTTCTTTTCAAAAAAAATCCTGGCACTCATTCCATTTTTCCATGACGGCTTTTATTACATCACTTTTTATAACTGCCCCTTCCTCTTCTTCCCCTGAGGACTGCTCCTCAGTGAGCAACTTATGCTGCTCCTGCTGGAGTTCAGCAAGTTCCTCCATCGTCAGCTCCTCCTTGTGATCCAGGACCAGCTCTTTGATGTCCTTATTGTCCACTTCAAGAGCCATGCTCTTGCCCATGAACACAATCTAATCCACAACAGGATGATCAAATCTTTCTAAATCCTGTTCAGGAACACATTCAGGCCAAAGTTTCTTCCAGGCCAAGTTCAAGGTCCGGTATGTGACGTCTTCCCAGGCTTTATCGATGAGGTTGATGCAATGAACAATATTAAAATGGTTCTTCCAGACCGTACAAACTGTATGGAAATATATTTTTTTAAAGATTTTTAAGCACAAAAAGTTAGTTATACCATAGAATACACATTATAAAAGTAAACTAAATGTAAAAATATTGAATAACACTGAGAAAACCTTGAACAGAGAAAAATAACATTTTAAGAGTTCACGCTACAGCCTTACAAACTGTTTGCTGTAAACACTTTTTTTAAATAAGTTTTAAGCAGAGGGGAAAAATGAAAATTTGAAAAAACCTTAATTTATACAAAAACTAACCATAAACAACCAAGAAAACTAACATTGGAAGAGTTCACTCTACAGCCTTACGGACCACTGTGAAAAACCTTGAACAACAGAGAAAACTAACAATGCAACACTGCTCCTGCTGGAGTTCAGCGAGTTCCTCCATTATCAGCTCCTCCTTGTGATCGAGGACCAGCTCCTTGATGTCCTCATTGTCCACTTCAAGAGCCAAGGTCCTTGTGACTAAGGAATCCAATCCTGGGCTCCCGTTTACTGAGTTATAACAGAGTTATAGTTGAAAACTGAAGACTTCATTGACGTCTGTCAGACAACAGCTTTGAACAGCAACTTGAAATTGCAATGCGTCAGTCTGTTGCATCCTCATTATCTGTGCCAAGAAACTTGCCATCACAGAAAGATGACAAGAAACTGGATGCATCAGTAACAGCTGAAATGGTGGTGTTTCACAGCAACGGCAAGCACGGGCGTTGTTTAGAACAAGTGTATCTGTATCTGATGACTGTGCTGTCTACTTCAGTGGAGGCAAAGTGTGCTTTCTCAGCAGCTGGCGTACCATGCACAAAGTACTCTTTCGCCTGGACGACCGCACGCTGGACAAGTTATGCTTTCTACGCTCTTATTACCGCAACTAACTAGATCGGGGTGCCCACAGTTTTTCAGCTTGTGAGCTACTTTTAAAATAACCAGGTTGAAATGATCTACCTACATTAAAAAGTGTATATATATATATATATATATATATTGTAATAAATAAAGAGTCCTCAAAATAGAAAAAGTTTTGGGGTTTTATCCCCGTATATTGTCGTCCAGACAAAAATGAAGAGAATGATCCAAATATGACCTTTTTCAGTACACAAATGAATGAAATGCTGTAACAAAATGGCGTTTATATAGAGGATGGGATGATGGGAGGAAGTGGTTGGCAGGAAGTGACATTTGGAGGCGGGACCACGGGACCAACGTCACCAGGAGCAGACTGAAGTAATCGAGATGGAAACCGGAAGTGACGTCATCGCGGCCATTTTGGATTTGTGATTTTGCGACTGTTTTACTTGTTTTTCGGTTTTCTGTAGATAGAAAGAGAGTCAGGTAAGCACCACGTGATAAACCCTTGTCTCGCGAGATTTCACTCACCTTTAGGCTCTTTGACTGCCTCCAACTCGCGTGTGTGACATGACCCCCTCAGCCCAGACCCATCCGGTCGGGCGACCTGCACCGAGGTCGTGAACCGGAGAGAGCATCTGCGTTGGCCTGCAAGGAACCGCTACGATAAGTAACGCTAAAGCGGTACGGTTGAAGATCCAAAACCACCTAGTGACGCGAGGATTCGACTCCCGATGAAGGGACATCCACTGTAAAGCGGCATGGTCCGTCACCAGAGTAAACTCTCGCCCCAATAGGTAGTACCTTAATGATGTGATAGCCCACTTAATCGCCAAGGCCTCTCGCTCCACCGCAGCATACTTTGTCTCACGGTCCAGCAGTTTCCGGCTCAGATACATAGCGGGGTGTTCAGCACCGTCAATACATTGGCTCAACACGGCACCCAGTCCTGTGGCTGATGCATCGGTCTGGAGAACAAAAGGAAGAGAAAAGTCAGGAGATTTTAAAACAGGTGCTGACGTAAGGGCCAATTTTAAGTCACTAAATGCTTTATCTACTATATCATCCCATACCACTTTTATAGGTGCCCGTTTCTTTGTCAAATTAGATAAGGGCGAAGCAATTTCTGAGAAATGTGGCACAAAGCGGCGATAGTAACCAGCTAATCCCAAAATGCTTGTACTTGCCGCTATTAATCGGACGGGCCAATTTATGATGGCATCAATTTTAAGACATTGTGGCTTCACGACACCTCCCCCCACCAGATAGCCCAAATACTTGGCTTCTCTCAATCCAAAGAAACATTTCTTTGGATTAATACGAAGCCCGGCTGCTGCTAGTGTGGAAAGTACCATTTTCACCTGCCATACATGATCCTTCCATGTGCTGGAATAGATGACGCCGTCATCTAGGTAGGCGCACAATAGGAATTGTGGGGCCGTAGCAGTGTGTCTACCAGGCGTTGGAAAGTAGCTGGCCCGTGCAAACCAAATGGAAGGACTTGTACTGCCAATGTCCACTGGGAGTGCTAAATGCGGTTTTTTCTTTTGCAGAATCCGCTAAGGGAATTTGCCAATACCCTTTTGTCATGTCAAGGGTAGTTAGGAATTGAGCGCCTCCTAGTCGATCGAGCAGGTCATCCACTCGTGGCATTGGATAACATCAAACTTAGAGACCTGATTGAGTCGTGGAAGTCATTACAAAACCTCCAAGACCCATCGGGCTTAGAAACTAAGACAATTGGACTAGACCAAGGGCTATAGCTTTCCTCGATAACCCCTAAATCCAGCATTCGTCTAATTTCCAACTCTACTTCCGCTTTCTTTGCCTCTGGGAGTCTGTAAGGTCTCTCCCTGACAATCACTCCAGGGTCCGTAATAATATCATGCAATCAATGCAGTACGTCCAGGTAATTCATCTACCACCTTAGGTACAGACAAGATAGCCTTTTCGAGATCTTGTCTTTGTTCTGATGTTAAGTTGGAACCAAAATTAAGTTTGGCACAGGACATAAAAGTGAACTAGGCTGTCCGGAGGAGGGTCGGTTTCCCTGTCCTTCCACGGTTTCAGCAAGTTAATATGATATATTCTTTCACTTTCGGTCGACGATTTGGTTGTTTAACTAAATAGTCGGCAGACCTTTTCTTTCTTTAATTTCATAAGGTCCTTGCCAATGGGCTAACAATTTATAATGGGATGTTGGGACTAATACCATAACACGATCACCGGGACAAATTCCGAATGGTGGTGTTTCTATTATAGTAACGTGACTGCGCTGCTTGCGCTTTTTCTAAATTCTCTTTTAGGATAGGCCTAATTTTCTCTAGTCTATCGCGTAATTGCGATATATTCAAGAATATTTGAGGTAGGGAGTACCTCCTCCTCCCAACCCTCTTTTAGCATGTCCAAAATCCCCCTGGGTTGTCTTCCATATAATAATTCAAAAGGAGAAAACCCTGTTGAGGTTTGCGGCACCTCCGGTAGGCAAACAAAACGAGAGGAAGCAACTGATCCCAGTTTCTCCGTCCTCGTTAACTACCTTGCAACATCTGTTTTAACGTCTGGTTAAAGCGTTCAACCAATCCATCAGTTTGAGGATGATAAACCGATGTTTTTAGATGTTTTATCTTGAGTAATTTGGCCACTTCCCTGAACGTTTCTGAAGTGAAAGGAGTCCCTTGATCTGTTAAGACTTCTTTGGGGATCCCAACACGCGCGAATATCCCTACTAATTCCCGTGCGATATTTTTGTATTAGCTGGCGCAGCGAAACAGCTTCTGGAAAGCGAGTGGCATAATCTACTAAAACTAAAATATATTTAAATCCTTTTAACGAGGGTTGTAATGGACCAACGAGATCGATACCTACTCGTTCAAACGGGATATCAATGAGGGGAAGGGGAATAAGAGGAGCTTTAGTCCTTCTAGGTATCTGGCGCAATTGACACTCCGGACATGAAGCGCAAAATCGCCTGACCTCCTCATTAATTCCCGGCCAAAAAATCTGAGTTTTATTCTCTCTAAAGTCTTATCAGAGCCGAGATGGGCTCCTAGAAGGTGGGCGTGTGCTAATTCACATACTTTTCGCCGAAGCGTACGTGGAATTAACAACAAAGCCCGCACTTCACCCTCGTGTTCTGCCACTCGATATAATAATTCATTTTTAATTACAAAGAACGGCATCGGTGGCATGGGATCTAGGTTTGTATAACCGTCAGTAGATACTATTGCATTTCTAGCATTTTTTAATGAATCATCATTCCATTGTTCTCTTTTGAATGATGACGGGGTTAATCTAAATTGTGCCGTTAAATTTTGAATAGGATCTTGTTCTAATTCAATGGGAGGAGCTATTGCCTCTACGTCTTCTGCGTCGACTGTAGCAGATCCCGCAGAGGACGATGGGACATCAAAACTTTGGCACTGGGTACCCGTATGGATCCGTGCTACTGAGGGACACGGCGTGGAGGCAGCCGGAGCAGTATTCTCCATTACTAAGCCCAAATTCTTATTAGATGCAGTTACGTTTTACCGCTGTTAATTTTATTCCAATCTCTTCCTAATATGACTGGAAAAGGGGGATCGGGCAATACTGCCATAGCCATAGATATTATTTTATATTCTACGGATATGACACACCTGTATAGGATAGGTTTTGTAATATTTAATATCCCCATGTATACACTTTAGACTAGTTTTCTCCTTAGTCCACTGTTGCGGTAATACGTAACGGGTAGCAACAATGGAAATGTTACTCCCGGAATCAAACATTGCCCTTACCTTTCTGCCATTTATAATAACTGCACCTGTATATGGAAGAGACAGAGGGTTATTCACTGTGGCACAGTACCTTTCTCCCCTTACTATCAAGCAATCCATCGGCTCGTAGGCACAGCTCGGGGACAGATGTCCGATCTCCCCGCACTTGAAACAGCGAGGGGGGCCGGCTGGTCTGTCCCTTCTACTAACGGCAGGTTCGGAGTTTGTCGGGGGCTCAGGGACTGCCCCACGTATCTGTTGGGTTCGGCGAGAAGTCCGTTCCGACCGCCCCGATTTACTGGCCGCCCAATGACGCTCCGTTATCTGAATCAGGGTGTCCATATCCTCGTATGTTTGTTTTCTTATTTGGTGGGCGATGTGGTCAGGGAGGGCATGGACGAAGGTCTCACATGCAAGGAGCTCCGCTATTTTATGGGAGGAGTTAATGTCGGGCCGTAGCCAGCGACACACCTTTCCCCAAGCTTCAAAGCCCTGCGTTCTTATCGGCCTTTCGGGATCAAACTGCCACTCCCTCCACTCTCTCGCCTGTTGTTCGGATGAAACGCCGTAGTGCTTGAACACCTCAGTCTTCAGAGCGTCATAGTTGGCTGCCTGTTCCTCGGTTAAGTCGTAATAAGCCCTCTGTGCCGTTCCCTTCAAATAGGGAGCCAGTAGGTACGCCCACTCCGACCTCGGCCAAGCATTCCGCTTCGCGGTTCTTTCAAAATCAAAAATAGGACTCAATGTCATCACTTTCAGTTAAAGGTGTTAACTGGATTGGCTGTGACCGAGCCACCTCCGTCCGTGCACCAGCACGGGAACGAGCCTCGGCTTCTGCCAACTGGGTTCGGGTCTCCCCCATCTGGATCTTCAGGGTTTGGAGATCTCCCATGATCGTATTCAGGACAGTATTCAGGTCTTGTTCCTCGCTCATGATGAACAATTGTATCCTGCCGACTACGCCAACTGTAATAAATAAAGAGTCCTCAAAATAGAAAAAGTTTTGGGGTTTTATCCCCGTATATTGTCGTCCAGACAAAAATGAAGAGAATGATCCAAATATGACCTTTTTCAGTACACAAATGAATGAAATGCTGTAACAAAATGGCATTTATATAGAGGATGGGATGATGGGAGGAAGTGGTTGGCAGGAAGTGACGTTTGGAGGCGGGACCACGGAACCAACGTCACCAGGAGCAGACTGAAGTAATCGAGTTGGAACCGGAAGTGACGTCATCAGATGGAAACCGGAAGTGACGTCATCACAGCCGTTTTGGATTTGTGATTTTGCGACTGTTTTACTTGTCTTCCGGTTTTCTGTAGATAGAAAGAGAGTCAGGTAAGCACCACGTGATAAACCCTTGTCTCGCGAGATTTCACTCACCTTTAGGCTCTTTGACTGCCTCCAACTTCACGCGTGTGTGACAATATATATATATATATATATATATATATATATATATATATATATAGGCCTATATACTTACATAACTGAAAAACCTTTATGGCACAATAACAATTCAATACATTTATGGTCACTACAGTATTTGGATTTAATAATCTTCATGTGGGAAAAGGCTGACTCGCATAAATAAGCAGAGCCGAATAATGCAGTCAAGGAGCTTTTGAATTCAGCTGAGTGAAAAATGATGACTGTCCGATTAACTGAGATTTTAGTTCCCTCTCTTTTCTCTTTCTCAGATCGCTTTTCCAAAGGAAGTCAGTTTCGTAGTTTTTAATAACAGTTCGAAAGTGCCTTTCCACATTTTCCTTCTTTGGAATAGCAATGATAGATTGACAGATCAGACAAACGCACTTCGGTTGTGACATTGTGAGAGAAAAAAATCCTCTTCTAATTACACATAAAGCCCATACCCTCCCCAAACAATTTTTCTAAAATTCCTTCTTTAGTCAATATAAATTGGAAGGCTAACTAGATCACAGCCAGAGTTTTGCAGTAGCTCGCGCGTTTGATCGTGCATGCAGGGTGACCAGTGTCTTAGAAGAAAGGAGATCTCAGACTGGCTACCCTGTATGTCAATCAAGTGGTAAATGCCATAGGAAGGATATATGATATACAAACGTTTAAAAAAATTTTTTTTTGAATGCAATACGATCTACCTGCACTACCTTTGCGATCTACCGGTCGATCGCGATCCACGCATTGGGCACCCCTGAACTAGATAACATGTACTTATATGACAGCATGAACTGCTTGTAGATAAGGTTAGTCTTTTATTGGTGTCAACATACTGCAGTAGTTTTATTAAAAACAAGTGTTGGTCGTTCAAAAACCGCTCGCATGTGAGATGACTGTGCACTGTGTCATCCCGGGAAGCCCAGGATTCCCGGGAATGACATGCAGGATTCCCAAATTCCCAGGAATGGATAAACCCATCCGGGAATGGATTCCCTACTTGTGACCCAACCCATTGTGTTTGCCCTCCACATCACGGGCAGTCTGGCTTTGTTTACATTGTGCTGCTTGAAAGCACGATGGTTCTCAAATTGGTAAATGACTAGCGGCTTTATTTTTACATCGCCACTAGTGTTAGCACACGGTTAACCTCTCCTTCATTGGTTTATAGCCGGGCATAGCCTTCTCTTCCTGGGTAATGTAGGTCCTCTTTGGCATCCTATACCAGAACAATCTGGTCTTGTCGCAGTTGAATACTTGTTGCAGGATACTTGTTGCACAGATTTTGTGAAATGTTTCACGAATTCTTTCGGAGCTTCAGCGTTGGAACTAGCAGCCTCTCCATGCCTTACCACACAATGAAAGCCACTTCTCTTGCAAAACTTTTCAAACCATCCTCTACTGGCTTTAAATTCCTCACCTTCACCACTTGTAGAAGGATAGTTTTGCAGCAAATCGGCATGAATCTTCCTGGCTTTCTCTCATAATATCGCCTCGCCTGCAAGATGCTTCTCGTTCAACCACACTAGCAACAATTTTTCCACCTGTTCCAGCAGTGATGCCTCAGCTTGGTTAACACTGTAACTCCTTTTGCAACATCAGCTGCTTTAAATGCCTCTTTCTGCTTTAGAATAGCTGAAATCGTGGATTTTGACTTCTTGTACTCGGCGGCAAGATCAGTAACACAAACGCCACGCTCATACTTTTCAATACTTTCTTTCTTTAATTCAATTTCAATTTTCTTTGTACCTTTCTTCTCACCAACACTACCACTTTTCACTTGCTTAGAGGCCATGGTTAATTGCAAAATTAATGCAAAAGCACACAAAATAGAGCACAAAGAGTTCACAGCGAATGCACACATATCTGACCGAGAACAATATACAGGGAGAGACTGAACACATGCGGAAATTATCGGCGCATATGAACCAGAAGGGAAACTGGCTTGTTTGTCACCCGAGTGTGTAGTCGTGAACAGATGCAAAAGTTTGGCAAACTTTTTGGTTGTAACCCGATTTGTACGTGCTCTGAGACGTTCGTGACCCAAGGTTTCACTAGTGAGACTAGATTTCACCCCTTTCTGTTTCCTTTCCTCACACAGAGAGGCTGACCGCAAACCCAGGGCCTCCAAGTCAGAAGCGAGTAATTATCCAGCTTCAGTAAAGGAAATTTCACCTGGCTCAGCTAAACAAGCAGGCAGTGTGACATTCTTTCTCTCTCAGGCTCCCTGCCCCTTCCATACACTTGACACCATTTAAGGTATCCAGAATGAGTCTTTGAATCTAATCAGCATAGAATCGCTCAGGGTTTCCACCTTGTCCATTTCACATCTTCACATGGAGAAGCTCAGTGCCTCCAAGTCAAAAGTAAATTCATGTCCAGCTTTACTAAAGGGAATTTCAATTGTTCGGGTGAACAGGCAGACCAGAGTGCAATGCGGAGAGTATTATATTAAAATTAAATCACAAGAAGAAGCTGGGATATTTTGAAAAATAATTAAGAGGTTAAAAAAATCTTGAAATGCATAAGCTCTTATGTTTATTTGGCAAAACTTTGTATACACCGTGAAGCAAGGTCCTTCAAGTGAGTTGCAGTAAGATGATTAAGTCTTTAATAAAGAGTTCCAGAATAATTTTTCCACATGGTTTAGGACTTAGTTTAAAAATGACTTGGTTTACATACACTTTGTAAATAATTTGATTTACTTGGGGTAATAATGTTGAAATATGTTTTACTTTGCAGTAGTATTGATTTTAGTTCTAATTTTTCAGGCATATGATGATGAGTTGGATAAGTGAAATTCCAGATGATCCTAGAGCTTATCCTCTCAAGTACCTTTAGATTGGATGGAAAATGTCTGTAAACAACAATCTTCAGGTTTCTCTATAGACGACTTTTGGGTTTTAAGTCTGGGCTTTGGCTGAGCCACTCAAGGACAGGCAGAGACATTTCCCAAAGATACTGTAGCATTGTGTTGGCTGTATGCTTTGGGTTATTGTTGTGATCAAAAGTGCACCTTGGAGCAGGTTTTCTTCTAGGATCTCTCTGTAAATGGCTGTATTTATCCTTCCCTTGATTCTGATTTGTCTGCTTGTCCCTTGCGCTGAGAAGCACCTCCATAGTCTGATGCTGCCACCACCATGCTTCAGTGTAGGGATAGTATTAGGCAAATGATAAGCAGTGCCTGATCTTCACCAGACATAGTACTTGGTGTTCTACCCAAATAGTTTGCCATTTGGCAAACGCAAAGTAGGCTGTCATACGTCATTTGCTCAAGAGCCACTCTACCATAAATTCTTGATTGCTTAAGCCTGCTAAGATGGTCCATCTGACAGATTTTCGTATCTCAACCAAAGACTCTTGAAAGTCTCTTAGAATAACCTCTGGATTCTTGGTCACCACCCTGACTAAAGCCCTTCTTACCTGGTTACTTCGTTTGGTTTGACAGCCAGGTCTAGGAAGAGTCCTGGGGCCTCATGCATAAACGGTGCATACGCACAGAAATGTTGCATAAGAACATTTCCACGTTCGTGTATAAAACCTACACTTGGCGTAAAGCCACACACTTTTCCACGGTACCTCATACCTTGTTGTACGCAAGTTTTCTGCTCAGTTTGGCAGACTGGCGGCACCCAGCGTCAAAGCAGTGCTACTGTTCCTGTGTGGTTACTCTTTATTTTCCTGACACGGCTTTATAAATACACTGAAACTAATCGCATATTGTTTATTAGTGTAATGCATCTGATTGTAATTAACCTGTAACAATATAATGTTCCAGGGAATAGCCATAGTATTCCAAATACCATAACTGCTTTAGCGTTGTTACTCTCACTGCACCATCTTCTTCTTTTTCTTCTTTCAGCTGCTCCCTTTAAGGGTTGCCACAGCGGATCACCTTTTTCATTATTACTCTCACTGCACCACTCAGAGTATTTATATGACTGTATCTCAGTGGGGAATCACAGCAGCAGCTGATTGGAAAAAGAATTATCGGTATACAGCATCAAGCCCACGCTGCCTCAGCCATGGCAAAACGTTTCAAAGCCTTTCCTGTACGGACCTCGCGGTTCAGAGACAGTTTCATCCCAAAAACTATAAACTCACTCAATCAATTGCTCCTTGTAGAACTGTTTGTACTTATAAGTACAATTACACCACTGTAAACTTGCACTAAAGTTAGAATATTGCACAACCTGCGCCACTTTATAAAGCGTGTATTTACATATGATGACAGTATCATTTGTAAGATGAAATGCAGCAAAATATGTTGATTATATTATACAGATAAAACTTTAACTTCATTTAAATAATCTGTATTGTTTATAATTAAACATGTGAGGACATGGTGCTGCAGCGCATACCAAGTTCACGTATTGTTCCTGCCTCGCGCTGTATATTTGCTGAGCCTGGCGCGACACTGGAAGGATAGATGAATAGAATAATTAAACCCGTACTATGAAGATATTTCAATGTTCCTTAAAAGTTTTGAAGAATCGTCATTGTAAGCTTACAGATGGCTTAACGTCTATTACAGAGCTGATTGTGTGGCGATTGGGTATTTGGGGAAAGAAAAGTAAGGACAGGAATTGGAGGTTAGTATGTTTGAAAGAGACAGTTCTGCTACAATGAATTATTTCATCGAAGGTCGCACATGGCGCAGCAGTATCTTGTGTGAGACATGAACAATCACTGCACCCTCGTGTTCTTAATAAAATGCTTTCATACCAATCATCATAAAAATGATATCACGTATACATCTCAGTATTTTAATTATTCAGAGAGCTGTAATATCACGAATGTAATAGATTCTGTGTCCTGTCGGAGAAAGAGAAAGAACGGAAGCATGTAGTGATTCACACACATAGCGCACATAGAAGATTAATATACAAAACAAAGCATTTAATGTGCTACGTTAGTTATGATGGGATTTGAGAAACTAGTAAATGATTTTAAGATGACGTTTATGGTGTTCTACTTTAATGACAAAATAAACTATGTGATTAAAGTGGAAATTTTGAGATTAAAGTTGACATTTCGTGCTTTTTTCCCCCTTTTTTTGTCTGTACCCTAATAAGCTCAGATGGTGGGCTACAACTCGCCTTTTCACGGCGACTTTGATATGTGACTTCTTTGTTATTTTGGCACTGTGCAACTTTGTGAACTTGAGCTTTTCAGTTTCTCCGACACGCTATGTAACTCGATCAACTTCCTTTTGTTAATTATACCACTGTTTAAATCGACAAATAGTATGCTTTTCCTTTGCCTCCACTTGGTATTCGCTGAAATTCTTATATTTTCCCCCGTGCTTTTCCCATTGTCTTTTCACAGAAGGCTGAGATTAAGGGTGATTTATATTGATTTGCATATTCAAAGAGGCGTTATTCTGGGAGGAGTTGGGGTGGGACAGAAGGCGCGTGCACAAGCGTTACTTTTCACGCTGACCGGGATTTATGGAGCGGAAGAATGTGGAAGTTGGAGTACGCACAGATTCCTGCATCTAGATTTTTCAGTGTGTAAGCAGATTTCGGCTTTTGTGCTTACGTCATGTTATAGTGCAAATTCTACACACGGCGTTATGTATGAGGCCCCTGGTGGTTCCAAATGTCTTCCATTTTGCAATTATTTAGGCCACTGTGCTCCTGAAAATGCAAAAAACTTCAGGAATTGTTTTATACTCTTTCCCTGACCTATGCTTCACCTATAATTTTATTACAGAGGTCTACAGAAATTAATTGGACTTCAAAGCTTGACATTTGTTCTGACATTAAGCATGAATTGTGGGCCCTTGTGCCTTTCTTTTTTTCTCCTTTTTAATTTTATTAGCTTTAATTAATTGCAAATAACAATGGGTACTGTCAAATCAAACTTAGCAATATAAAAACTCAACCCCCACCCAAAAGAAAAAGAGGAAAAGAAGACAGCCAACAAAGCAGCAAGGAAGGAAGAAAATCCTTCTCCCCAATATAAAAGCTTATTCTAAAATGTTATTGATTAGATGCTGCCATATTTTTAAAAGGTTTTGAACAGATCATCTGAATGAGAATCTGAATTGTTTTTTTCCCATTTCAAATAGTACAGCATATCAGTTACAGACTGACTTAAAGATGGTGGGTTGTGATTCTTCCAGTTGAGCTCAGTAGAAGGTTTTAAGTTGATTAATTGAGTGCTTTGTGCATATGGAGCTAGAGTGTATTCTGTGCATGGCTGCCTTCCATTCCTTTTCTGAAATATTAAAAGATCCTTAAAAATGATATCAAGTATAGTATTCTATAGTATCCTAGTATTCACAGCTCCAAGAGGATAGTGTTTGGAAATCTAAATCGACTCAGAAGCCAGTCATTATTTTCTGTGAATACAGAATTTATTTTTTGTGATAAAGATAAATAACCTGTCTTAAAAATGCCTTCCAAGTTTCTCAGAGTATTCATGCAAAATCCTCTAAGACTTGTCTCCAGAAAATAATCAAATTGCTTGGATATTAATTCTGTACCATACTCATCAGCTAATGACCATGAGTTAAGATGCCAACTACAAGATTAGTGTGTAGGGCATAGTAAATTAAGCTCCAAGATCAGTGGAACAAGGTCAGAGATAATAATAGTGTTGTACTTACACAGTTTGATAATAGGCAAAAAATTATTGTTTATGAAGAAATTATCAATTCTTCAGTAACAATGATGAACTTGTGAGAAGAAGGAATATGTTCCAAGGTTAAGATTTACAAACCTCCAGGGGTCTGATAGGTTTTGATCCATTACAAACTTGTAATTATCCTTGCCGTATTAGATGTTATCACCGTTGTAGCTGAAGATATATCCAGGTCTGGATTTAAAACACAATTAAAGCCTCTGGCCATTATAATTCTATACGTGTTCAAATTAGGAATAGATGCAAGTACATATTAGATGAAATCTCTATCAGCCACTTCAGGTACATAAATATTTATCAGAATCACTTTAGTATTAAATAAATTGTCCATCACCATGACATATCGACCTTCAGGATCACATATTATGTCTGATGCTATAAAGGGGATAGTTTTGTGTATTAAGAATCCCACACCCCTAGTTTTCTTCGTATAGCTGGAGTGAAAAATTTGGCCAGTCCAATTCCTTTTCTACTGTAACCAGTCCATACATATTATGTGAATCTCCTTTAGAAATACTTTCTTGGCATTTAAAACTGTTAAGTGAGTGAATACTTTCTTTCTCTGACAAAACACTTTAAATGGGTAGTTACTTTGTGGTTGCCAAAACATACATATATGAAAGAAATTTCAATATAATATAAAAATAATGAAAAAAAGAAAGGTGGCCAAAAAGGAAATTAATGTATAGTTATGGCAAATTTCGCATTACAAATGGTCCAAAATGCAAGTTGCAAGCAGAATCTTCTTTCCCTTGTCAGAACATGATGTGACTCATGATCGTGTTTCAAAAGGATGACAGGATCAGTTTTCTCAGTTCTTTTACCGCTTATTGCGGATAGTTTAAAAATGTGAAACTGACTTTCAATGTTCAGTTTTAATTAGTCAGGGTACAAGAGGCTGCATCTGATATCAGCTCTGCGTAGATGCTGTTTAATACTGTTTAATGCTGTAGTATGCAGCATGTTTAGCAGCTGTTGCAGGGGAGAAATCTGGGAAAATACAAAAACAATGTAAAAGATAGCCCGGCCACAGACAAACATGACACCAGATGTCCACAATACACATGGTTTATTTTGTGACACAACAACACAAAGCCAATGACAGTGCACAAAACACCACACTAACTCAGTCCTTTTCTTCTCTTCGGCCGCCTCCACTCCTCTCTCTCAAGCTCCGTCTCTGTTGTTCCTTCTATATCTCCTAGAGCAGCCAGTTTTGCAGCCTAGCACTTGGCATTCTCATTTTGTAGCTGTTGCTTTTTCGTTAGCAGTGGATATTGATTGTTCAACTATTTCAATGCGAGTTGTAAAGATTTGCTTAACACCTTCAAGCTGAACAGTGAGTACTCTAATTTGACTCTTCATGTCCCTCCTCACCCTGAATGTGGCAATCATTTTCTTCAGCAGGCAGAGTTATGAGTATGGTTGGGGTTGTTACAGCCGACTCAAGGGGTTTGGTATTAGCTGCAGTTGACAGTGAGGATGAAAGTGCCATGCTCAGTTCCAATAATCGTCCTGGAATCCTCCTCGCAATTTCACTAGTTTTGACTTTGATCAAAGGTTAGCTGAGTTATCCTTATCCTTTTCTTTTGGAACCGAATGTTTGCTGCACTTACTTATTTATACTTGCGTATTATGTAAATACAGGATACCTCAGGATGATAGTAAAACAAAAAAAGGGTAAAATAACACCATTGTGAACAGAGCCCAGCTCTAGCTGTCCATTTCACACAAAAAACAAGACATTCTGCAGGGGCCTCATGCATAACACTGTGTGTAAAATTCACACTCAAACATGGTATATGGACAAAAGTGGAAATCTTTGTATGCACAAAAAATTCAGATGCACAAAATCATGCGTAAGCCAACTTTCACGCATTTCAGCTCCATAAATCCCAGTTGATATACTTGATATTTTCATGATGAAATGAATTAAAGCATGTATTGAACATGGGGGAATGGTGGCACAGTGGTATCGATGAACTTGTGGCCTGAGAGATTGTTCCTGCCTCTCTTGCTGGGATGTGCACAATCCTCAATGAAATAATTTATTGCAGCTGTACTGTCTCTTTCTAACGTACCAACCCCCAATTCTTGTCTTTCCATTTCTTTCTCCATGTAACCAATCACCACACAATAAGCTCTGCAATAAGTGTCAAGCCATCTGTAAGCTTAGAATGCCGATCCTTCAAAACTTTTAAGGTACATTGAAGTACCTTCATAGTAAATGTTTAATTATTCCATCCATCTATCCATCCAGGGTCGCATCAGTCCCAGCAAGTATACAGTGTGGGGTAGGAACAATCTCTGAATAGGGCACCAGCTCATCACTACCGCTGCGTCACTGTGCCCACACATTTAAATATTAACAGTATACATTATTTAAATGAAGTTAAAAAATTATCTGTATAATGTAATATATACAGTATAATGCATTTTATCTTAAAAATGATTTCAAGAGCTCCGAGATGATAGCTCTTGTAAACCTAAATCAACATAGAAGCCATTCATCATCATCTGTAAATACTCCCTCTCTTCTATTGGATTGAATTTGTTTATTGTTATTGTATTGTACAATGAGATTCAGTATGCAAATCCTCCATAAACTTATTTTCCAATAAGATGATAAAACAACAACAATAATAATATGATAAAAAACAATGAAAAATATACAATATTAAAGCATAAGTACAACATACATATACATAAAGTGCAGAAAGTGCGAATGGTTTATAAAGTGGCTCAGGTTCTGCAATATTACAACTGTAGTTCAAATTTACAGTGAGGTAGTTGTATTTATAAGTACAAACAGTTCTACCAGGAGCACTTGAAGAAACTGTTTCTGCTGCTCTGAAGCATTTGCCAAATGGGAGAAGTTGAAATAGACTGTGTGTATGGCTGAGGCAGAGTGTGCTATATGTGTTCTCCAGGACTAGATGCTGTATCCCTATAATCCTCAGCGCTCTCAACACAATCCATCATAGAGCTTTCCTGTCAGCTGCAGTAGGGCTGTGATTCCACACTCAGACAACAGTAGGTTAAAATACTCTGAGAGGTGCACTGAGAGTAATAATGCTAAAACAGCTATGGTATTTGGCATAGTTTGGCCATTCCATGAACCATTATACTGTTACAGGTTTATTACAATCAGATGCCCTATATTTATCAACAATATACCATTAATTTCAGTATATTTGATAAAGCCATGTCAGGGATGTGAATCTAAAAAAGAAAGGGAAGCCACATAGGAACAGTAGCACTACTTTGATGATGGGTGCTGCCAGTTTGCAAAACTGAGCAGAAAATGCATGTACGCAATGGACTATGCTGCCGTGAGGATATGCGTGGCTTTACACCAAGTTTAGTTTTTATACATTGTGAAATGAGGAAACAGGCGTACGCAACATTTTTGTGCATACACACCTTTTATATGAGGCCCCAGGTGTGTGCCTTTCTAAATGATGTATAGTCAATTCAGTTTTCCACAGCTGGACTCCAATCAAGTTCTAGGTACATCTAAAAGATAATAATTAAAGCAAACAGGATGCACCTGACTATAATTTGCAGTGTCACAGTAAGGGGTCTGAATACTTATATAAATGAGAGATTTCGGTTTTTGATTTTCAATAAATTTGAAAACCTTTCTGAAAATATGTTTTTACTTTGTCATTATGGGTTATTGAGCATGGAATGATGAGCAACAATGACAAATGTATCCATTTAAATTTAAATCTAAAACACAATAAAGCGTGCAGGAAATAAAGGGATCTGAGCACTTTCTAAATCCACTGTAAGCAAATAAAGATTTTGGAAGTGACATAAAGAAAGGTAATTAGTAGGATGAATCACAGCTTTTTTTTCAGGGTAGAACATGGGGACACCATGGAAGCTGGTTGAAAGTACATTTTACACAAATGTTACAAAGGTTTTCTTCAAAAATAGAGCCATAAATAAAATAACTTATTAAGAAGTGTAGTACATAGAAGTAGCTTTAAAATTTTCAGATCCAGTGCAATGAATTGGTGTCTTATTTGGGATATCTTATGTCCTTTCATTCAAAGATGCTCTCATAAAATCAAGCTCCCTTTGACACTCTAAGGTAAAAGAATGTTAAAGAAATTGATGATTTTTTTAGAGTATGGAAATGTGCAGCATTATTGTACAGTATATTAAAAACTAATAAAAAGATGGTGACCATTAGGTTGTTATGGTTGATATACAGTATGCAAGTGAGCCAAATCCTTTAAATTAATGTTAACTAGCTAACCTGCGGCATAGCATATGCCGCATAATTATTTATTGATGGGTGAACACTTCCTGAAAGACACAGTTGTCCAAATGAGGTGGGTTTGAGGATACAACTGGGAGTGAATGAAAAGATGGAACTCTGGAGAGAGCAACATACAATTGTCTGTGACTGAAAACTGGTTTTGGCAGATACAGGCATATCTTTTTGAAAGTTTGTCCCTGTGCCTTATTAATTGTCATTGCAAAGGCCAATCTAACAGGAAATTGTCTGCGTGTAAAAGTAAAATGTAAAAGGCAAATTTGAATCTGAGTGGGAAGGTGACGTCACATTAGTGTGGTGATCACGTGGGTGTGTACTTTGTGTACACATACAGACATTGTCAATAGATGGCACCAGAAGGTCATCACATGTGTATTTGAGAGGCAAGAGAACTTCGTAATGCCCATGATCCAAAGGACCGCTAAAGAGCAGGGATATGGAGAGACGTTGGGCCGGATTTTAAACTCGAGGAGAGGCATGACGACGTTCTTGGAAGTGAATGGTGATAGCAGCTGGAAGCATTTGGGACATCACCACAATATCTGCCTCGCCACCATAAACTCTGGAAGTATTCATGTAGTCAGCAATTGTTGAGCAGACTGTATGACTATGCTTCTGTGACTAAGAACAATGGACAGCATGTCACTGAAGTTATCGCAATGTTGACAAAGAAAGGTTACAGCCATGTTGCGAAGTTCGAGAGCAACAGTTTCGTCAATGACATTTTTCCATAAAAAAACGACTGATAGAAACAAACAGTTACCTGATGCAGGAATTTGTATAACATTGAAAGAAGTGTTGTTTCCATGAAATGCATTTGAAACGGTGGCCATGGTAGGCAAATGAACAGTCAACATGGCTCACAGCTGCATGTGGACTGTAGCACAGACAATAGCGAGTGAGGATGTGTTTGGTGAGGTGTTGGAGGTGGGCACATGAGCAAGCAATGCGCATGCCTCGAGAGCAAGGGTGGACGCGGGAGGAGGGTTAGAGTTGGCGTGGGGGGGCTCTGTCGTGCTTTCCCCATGGCGCGGTAGGAGGGTTAGAGTTCGCAGGTAGGGCTTTGTCGTTTGTATCCCATGGTCGGGCCACCTGGTTGATTATATATAGAAAAGCAGCCGAAACTGAAAAGAACAATGAAAAGTCAATGTGGCTCAGAGGTGCATGTGGACTGTAGCAGAGACGAAAGCGACTGAGGCACGTGGGAGGAGGGTTAGAGTTGGTGGACGGGCTCTGTCGTGCGTATCCCGGAGGTGGGCACATGAGCAAGCAGTGCGCATGCCTCGAGCAAGGGTGGACGCTGGAGGAGGGTTAGAGTTGGCGTGGGGGGGCTCTGTCGTGCTTTCCCCATGGCGCGGTAGGAGGGTTAGAGTTCGCAGGTAGGGCTTTGTCGTTTGTATCCCATGGTCGGGCCACCTGGTTGATTATATATAGAAAAGCAGCCGAAACTGAAAAGAACAATGAAAAGTCAATGTGGCTCAGAGGTGCATGTGGACTGTAGCAGAGACGAAGCGACTGAGGCAGTGTTTAGTGAGGTGTTGCGTGCACGGGCACATGAGCAGGCAGTGTGCATGTCTCGAGAGCAAGGGTGGACGTGGGAGGAGGGTTAGAGTTGGTGGACGGGCTCTGTCGCGTATCCCATGACGTGGGAGGAGGGTTAGAGTTGGCAGGCGGGCTCTGTCGGTGCATATCCCATGGTCTTAGAGTTGGCAGATACCATTAAGAAGGATATCAGAGAGGCTAAAAGACAGTTGGAGAGGAATATAGCAGATAAGGCTAAAAGAAGACCCCAAGAGATTCTTTCAGTATTTTAGTAGTAAAAGAACAGTTAAGGAGGAGGTCAAGTTCATCAGGAATAGTAAAGGGGAATTAAAAGATACAGACAATGAAATAGCAGATGCCCTAAACTTACATTTTTCTGAGGTGTTTACAAGTGAGCAAGTGGATAACCTGCCAGAGGTAAACACAACTACTAAGGTGGTACTGAGGGATTTGGAAATTGTAGAGGGAGAAGTGCTGCTCAGTTTAAATAAGATGAAATCAAACAAATCACCAGGCCCAGATAATATTTATACTCGTGTTCTTAAGGAGGCTAGTGAGTACATATATAAACCCTTGACACGTATTTTTAGGAAGTCACTGTGCACTGGAGAGATTCCAAAGGACAGGAAAATGGCAAATATCATCCCATTATATAAAAAGGGTGACAGGGCAGATCCAAGCAATTATAGGCCAGTAAGCTTAACAAGCATCACAGGAAAATTAATGGAAGGAATTATTAAGGATAAGATTGAGCAACACATGGCAAGGACAGGAGTTATTCTGAACAGTCAGCATGGGTTCAGAAGAGGGAGGTCGTGTTTTACTAACATGTTGGAATTCTATGAGGAGGCAACAAAAGGATACGATCAAAGTGGAGCTTATGATATTATTTATCTGGACTTTCAGAAAGCATTTGATAAGGTGCCACATGAGAGGTTGGGCATCAAGTTAAAAGAAGTGGGAATTCAGGGTGATGTTTTTAGATGGGTGCAGAATTGGCTCAGACACAGGAAGCAGAGGGTGATGGTGCGAGGAACCTCATCAGAACTGGCTGATGTTAAGAGTGGTGTTCAGCAGGGTCAGTGCTAGGGCCGCTGCTATTTTTAATATATATAAATGATTTAGATAGGAATATAAGTAACAAGCTGGTTAAGTTTGCAGATGATACCAAGATAGGTGGATTAGCAGATAATTTGGAATCCGTTATATCATTACAGAAGGACTTGGATAGCATACAGGCTTGGGCAGATCTGTGGCAGATGAAATTTAATGTCAGTAAATGTAAAGTATTACACATAGGAAGTAAAAATATTAGGTTTGAATACACAATGGGCGGTCGAAAAATCGAGAGTACACCTTATGAGAAGGATTTAGGAGTCATAGTGGACTCCAAGCTATCAACTTCCAAACAGTGTTCAGAAGCCATTAAGAAGGCTAACAGAATGTTAGGTTATATAGCACGATCTGTGGAGTACAAGTCCAAGGAGGTTATGCTCAACCTTTATAATGCACTGGTGAGGCCTCATCTTGAGTACTGTGTGCAGTTTTGGTCTCCAGGCTACAAAAGGACATAGCAGCACTAGAAAAGGTCCAGAGAAGAGCTTACTAGGCTGATTCCAGGTCTACAGGGGTTGAATTATGAGGAAAGATTAAAAGAGCTGGGCCTTTACAGTTTAAGCAAAAGAAGATTAAGAGGTGACATGATTGAAGTGTTTAAAATTATGAAGGGAATTAGTACAGTGGATCGAGACTTGTATTTTAAAATGAGCTCATCAAGAACACGGGGACACAGTTGGAAACTTGTTAAGGGTAAATTTCGCACAAACATTAGGAAGTTTTTCTTTACACAAAGAACGATAGACACTTGGAATAAGCTACCAAGTAGTGTGGTAGACAGTAAGACGTTAGGGACTTTCAAAACTCGACTTGATGTTTTCTTGGAGGAAGCAAGTGGATAGGACTGGCGAGCTTTGTTGGGCTGAATGGCCTGTTCTCGTCTAGATTGTTCTAATTGTTCTAATTGTTCTAATTGTTTAGTGAGGTGTTGCGTAGGGCACATGAGCAGGCAGTGTGCATGTCTCGAGAGCAAGGGTGGACGTGGGAGGAGGGTTAGAGTTGGTGGACGGGGCTCTGTCGTGCGTATCCCGGAGGTGGGCACATGAGCAAGCAGTGCGCATGCCTCGAGAGCAAGGGTGGACGCGGGAGGAGGGTTAGAGTTGGCGTGGGGGGGCTCTGTCGTGCTTTCCCCATGGCGCGGTAGGAGGGTTAGAGTTGGCAGGTAGGGCTCTGTCGTTTGTATCCCATGGTCGGGCCACCTGGTTGATTATATATAGAAAAGCAGCCGGAACTGAAAAGAACAATGAAAAGTCAATGTGGCTCAGAGGTGCATGTGGACTGTAGCAGAGACGAAAGCGACTGAGGCAGTGTTTAGTGAGGTGTTGCGTACGGGCACATGAGCAGGCAGTGTGCATGTCTCGAGAGCAAGGGTGGACGTGGGAGGAGGGTTAGAGTTGGTGGACGGGGCTCTGTCGTGCGTATCCCATGACGTGGGAGGAGGGTTAGAGTTGGCAGGCGGGGCTCTGTCGTGCATATCCCATGGTCTTAGAGTTGGCAGATAGAGGCATATATTTTTGAAAAATTGGCCCTGTGCCTTATTAACTGTCATTGCAAAGGCTAATCTAACAGGAAATTGTCTGCGTGTAAAAGTAAAAGGCAAATTTGAATCTGATAGGGTCAGGAAATTGTCTGCGTGTAAAAGGCAAATTTAAATCTGATGGGGTCAGGGAAATCCGGGTAATAAGGACAGTTTGTGAGGTAGCAGCTGCGATAGTTTTACACTCCAGTACATTGCAGTGAATGCTGGTAACAGTCAGCATATGAATCAGGTGTTTGTAGACAAAGGTTTTCCCTGTTCCTGCAGGACCATCTAAGAAGAAGCATGTTTGTCGCGGATGGGAATCGCTGTATGCAGCGTGTAAAACAGTTTGTGACAGTGGACGCGGGAGAAGGGTTAGACTTGGCGGGCGGGGCTCTGTCATGCGTATCCCATGACACGGGAGGAGGGTTAGAGTTGGTGGGCGGGGCTCTGTTGTGCGTATCCCATGACACGGGAGGAAGGTTAGAGTTGGTGGGCGGGGCTCTGTTGTGCATATCCCTATCCCATGGTCTCTGTCTTGCATGCCATGGTTGACTTACTATATAGAAAAGCAGCCGGAACTGAAAAGAACAATGAAAAGTCAACGTGGCTCAGAGGTGCATGTGGACTATAGCAGAGACGAAAGCGACTTAGGCTTAATATGGAAGATTCAGTTTATCTCCCTATAATTTAAAGGAAGTTGTATGTTTGAAACAACTGTTATGTTTGTTATGTATGTATGTACTTTATGTACATTGATATAGTGAATAAGATAACATATAGAAACTTTAAGAAAAGGAACCTAGATACTTAATCCTCAAGCAGAATACCATTTCTAATTTTCCTCCTTTTTTGCATGTATTATAAACTCTTACCCTTATTTTTTGTGGGAACTATTTGATTTGAATTTCACTAAAATCTTTAAAAAAGACACTTGGACTGTGGAGGTTTCTTTTTATTTACGGCGAGTCATACTAATGCTGCATTACTTGTCTGATTAGCTGCATTTGAATTATTTTGAACTCTTTTAAAAGCTTTTAAATGCAGCTAAATTATAAAAAAACTAAATAAATATTGCTTTGCGCTCATGAGCATAGCTTCTTTTTGCATCTTTAATCAAAACAGTACAATTTTGAAAATCGTATTTTTTCTCATCCTGGTAAATGTCATTATTATTAGGGGAAAAAATTTTAATAAAAAAAGAACAATTTTCATCTTGGGGCAGCAGATAATTCTGTTTATTTAACAAAATGTTAATATGCAGTAAATATTTTACTGTTAAGATTGGCTAATGACTGTTATAATTATACAGAACAAAAGACTTAAGGTCAACAGGTTATAGCAGTGCCATCAAAATGAATGAAAATTAAAATTCTGGGAATATCAGAATATTGTAGGAGGGTATTTTCAGCACGAAGTGTCTTAATTAGCACCTTTACTTGTATTCAGGATTATCCAGATGGGCTATTAGCTGAATTAAATGGCAATTCTAAAAAGAGCTTTCATTTTAAGAACATTCAAACAGTTCACTATACTGGCATCTCCTTAATATTCATAGAATTTCATTTAGAAATCTGGTGAAATTAAAGAGATAAATGATTTAAATGAATAGAAAAGCCTTACAATCATGCAAAGATTTGTCGTTTTTTTTTTGCTTTTTAACAGCAGGCAGTTTTTTTCAAAAGTCCTGAAATAGTGATGAGTTGGAATGTTGAGATTATCTGAATGCCATGATTTGGGGCTCCCAATTTGTAAGGTAGTGATTTGCCGACTTGCATGAAATGGCTCTTTCAATAAATCACATCCTGACTTTTCTCCTGTTGCTATTTATCCTAAATTACAGCCTTTCCAATCGGTTGACATTTATGCTAATCTTGCAATTTGTCTTTGAAAAAACAGCCTGTGTGCAGAGGGGGGGATCCAGATGTCTTTAAAATTCAGATAGCAACAAGAGGCTCTCTTAAGTTTTAAATTAAATCTTGAACACTGCAATCAGAAAGAAAATACTTTCAAACACTCATTTGGTCATGATCATGAGAGTAGGATGGTGTTTACAATAGTTTGACAATAAATCTAGGGAGTAATGTGAGACTTCTAGAGTTAAAAAATACTATAATTTTTTATATTGTGTAACTAGAAAAGGGGCATATGCATTATTTCAGATAAAGACCAGTATCTTTTTGTTCATCTAATGTAATGTGATGACAAGTGCGTCCATTGTGGAGCCAATTTATTATATTTCTTTTTTTTTGCATAAAAAAGCATACCATTGTAATGATATAATATGCAGTTAATTAGGTTAGGTATTTGATTAAACCACTGCTCTAAGCCAACACTTTTTTATTGTGTTTTGAGGACTTGCATTATATGAACTTATAGTTTAACTTATAGTTTAAAATAAGGTTTAATAAGTAGTTTTTTTTTGTTGCTGAGACAAAAACATTGAAATGTTATATGATTTCTAATTAACCTATTTAGGATAAACTATTATATTATGCATTTCATGCTGTTTGTATTTGTTTTATTAATAGCAAAGCAATAGAGTTACACTTCTGAAGCTATATTTTTTATAAAAGCTTGTATTTGTATGACATAAATGTAAAGATTAATCAAAATATAAACTTTGATAACTCAGCAGACAAATAAAAACATTTTGAAGAAACAGAAACGTGCAACTGGGTTGCCAAGGATTTCAGCAGTGGTAGGGAGGCTAACAGGCTGTATACACTCAGCAATGTATGATTACTGTTTGAGTCCACAAGATTCTTCTTAGCTTAACAGGCCCTATGTGCACTACCCCAACCAGCAAACTTTTGCCCAAGAAAGGAACACACATTTATTTAAAAAATGAATGTTTCAGAGTACGAAGCAAATAGAAAAATTGTTCAATGCAAAATTGCAAAATACACAAGCAAAATGTAAAGAAATGAAATGGAAGGTGGTGGTCCAGCCAGTTTGGATAATTTTATAGACTAAGAGATGTTGAGTAGTTCAAGTTTACAGTCTAAGCTTTGAGCTTCTGCTATTAAACATGTAGGATATTAAAACCACCCGAGTGACTAAGATGGACGTTAAAGAGCTTTACTAATGTGCTGGCAACTGAGACACTAGTTATTCGTAGCATCTGACTGATAACTCAAGCACTGTTACAATAAACAAGAGTTTAACTGGACTGCACCATTTAAGAATAAAGTCATATCATTAATGGAAATCCAAAATCTGGTTGCATTACATAGCCCCACCCAGAAGACATTGATTGATGCTGTATAGCTTGCTATTGAAAGGTGAGGAGCATGTCTTGAAATGTTCATAGGTTCTTGGAGATTAGAGATTAAACAGTTGTGTCCACTTTGTTACAATGCCTAAATCACACATACAGGATTTTCTGCCAAATATGTTCTAGGTGTAGATCATCAGGATGGTAGGAACCCTTTCATGTTACAGATGTAATGAATATGAAAAGGGTGTCTTAACTGTAATTTAAAAGCAGCTAGAAAATCAGAAGGCTAAGGACCAGTAACAAGCACTGCACTACTGGGGTGAGCAAAAATGTATTATTGAATTGTTACTATCCTTTGTCTGTTGGGGATGTTAAAAAGGACTGGGGAATTACAAACTCCTGCGACTCAAGAGGTAACAGCTGAAAAGATTTTTATGTTTATCTTTTTATAAACTAGGGAGCTCAGCCCCCTGCTCACTTTGCTCACCAACCCCGGGGCAGGCACTAAGCACTAGCCACTTCGCAGCTCTACCAACTTGAAAAAATCTCTTGGGAATAGTCTCGTCTCATCTCAAGATTTTCTTTTATAATAGAGAGACTATACTAATCAGGTGAAGAAGGAAGCATCTGTGAGATAAAGTCTGTTTTGAACTATTAAACCTTGCTTAATTCTTGTGTGTAATAAAACAATATGGTGTAAGGGTATAGACTAGTCTCCTTAAGAAGGGACCCAAAGGTTAAATCTAAGGTGACTAGAAGTAACTCCTTTCATGGACATGAGTGTGTTTGGTTTCCAAGACTTCACTGGGAAGTGTCAGATGTCAAAAACTGTCTCTGCTTTTTTGCATGAGTCGAGAATATTGTCTTCCACAATTGGTAATAAGCCACTGTGATAGATTAAGGCTCTCTCTCTCCCTTGAACCCTCAGACACCACGTCAGACACCAGATAAAAAGTCCAATAATTATTTATTATAATAATAATGTGCACAAAGCACCCTCCACTCCACAATACTCAATAAATAAACACCCAATAATCAAATAAACAATCCTCCAATCTCCCAGACGCTTAGCAACCGTGCCTCCCAACTCAGCTCCCTTGTCTGGGATTTCCCACAGTCCTTTATAGTCCTCGACCCAGAAGTGTTTCTGAGCCCTCAGTCCATGTGATTATCCAGCACTTCCGGGTCAGGTAAAAACTTCTCTTTTTCTTCAGCCCGGAACTATATAATTTCTTCCGTTCCCGTGACTTGGAAATATTTCCGGGCTATACGGGAAATATAAATCCCTGGGCCTCCCTACAGCGACTCCTGGCGGCCCCCTTGGTATCCAGCAGGGCTGTACATTATAATTCCACTGTCCAAAATTCCCTGCTGGCATTCGGGGCACCTCTATGCTGCAAGGAGGGCTCCATCTGGCGGACTGGGGGTATTGGCCGGGATGAATGGCCGGCTATATCTCACACCACTTATATGAGTCTTGGTAGCATATAAAAGGAAAAGTCAATTCTCAATTGGCTGGTCAACTGTGTTTCCAACTTCTAAAGTGCCTGAGTAAACTACAGAGGCATGTGCTGAAGTTTTTTAAGGGTCTTTATCAGCTTGGTGTTTTATTGTTTTCTTTCTGCACCAGTGAACAAGTTTTCTTCTTCTGTAATGTACACATTAAGAACTCTTGCTCAAATTTTATTTGTTCCTGCTTTTGTCTTTCCCTAAACCATAAGGTATAGGGATTGTTAGAGGAATTTTTCACAGACTTCCTCTTAGAACACATTAAGTCCAAGGTTTCTCAGAGTCTGAGATTCTTTACATTTTTTCAAAGGAAACCCAAATCCAGCAAGAATTTAAGGAAAATATGTTTTGTTTCCAGGATTACCATCACAACATAGGTACTTTCCTATGTCCAGTTTTCTGATAGAGTATATGAGAAATATTCTGGGATAACAACAGCACAGTCCAGAAGGTATTGCCGCACAAGATGAGAAGTTGTAAAATGCTTGATTGGATATTCGAAATAACATTTTTGGTATGACTCCATGTTATAAACCCTAATCACTTGTGTAGTCAACCATGGGGGTTTTTACATGATGGTAATAAAAACTACATGTGGCTGAGTTCCGGACCAATAATTTATAACTATTAGAATTCCAGCCTTTTCAAGGCATTGTATCACATGTTGTTTTTATAAGTCCTTTGTGAAAATTAGACCACTATTTCAGGGTTTACTTTGCTTTTGTCACAGATTATAAATATTTTACCCACATTTTTAGTGTAGTGGAAATAAATGGAATATCTTGGACAAAAAGTAAAAAAAAAATAGTTCAATGCCCATATGTATCAAGCATCTCAGAATTACTCCTAGGAATTGCACTAAAAGTCTGATTGGGATAAGAATTTGTCCTACCTCAGAGTATGAAGTGAGAAGCAATTTCTAAATGTCCTACTCCGACTCCCACTAAGGAGTAGGAGGTCATGTTTGAGAATGAATGATGTCATGATTTTATAGTGGTACGTACTGCAAATTGGCACTCATGATGAATTTTAATAACTTTCTGATACTAATGGTAAGGCATTACCACAAAGATAATATAAATAATATTAATAATTATAATATTCAAAGTAGTTGGGGAAGAAGAAGAAGACAAACAATAAGGTAGGATAGTGTGCTAAGATGAATGTAACTTTTGCCTATTCAAAACATCAAGAATAATACCATAATACCAAGCACCAGGGTGGGAAGGCCAAGACATACAAACATCGAAAGAGAGTATAGCCTGATAATGGGCACATTTATTTAACAATGAATGATACGTTTGAAGAATCACCTTCCCACTGTTTATGGTCTTGTAAGTAATATTTACTGAAACTAGCCGTGGCTATAAGTTGTGTTCTTCTCCAAAGTCATGAGGCATGTCTCTCTTCATTATCCCCCCCTTATCTTCTGCAAGGCTTTCTTTATCTAACACCTTGGGAGACTCCGCTTGCATCCTTGAATTTCCCTGGCCTTGTAAAGTGTAACAAGAATCATCCAGGAGTTTGTGGAATGCAGAGCTCAGCATACTTCACTGACATTTTGCTGTCAAACATCCATCCAGCACCACCTATCTTCTGCATAGTATGCAGGTTACTTCAATAAAGTTTCCATCTGTCCATCTGTGTATTGATACTGTAATATTGTTTGCGATTCACAAATGTGTGCTTCTCCACACTAGGGGTATTAATCTTTATATCCATTATGATTTGCATGAATGCAGCTTGCTTTATCACTACCTTACATAGAGTAGTGTGGAGATGTATAAATTTCTGTATTACCTCATGCATATGTTGTAATGTTCAAAGTTTGGTGCAAATTTCAAGAAATTTTTGGTTGTGATATGCCCAAATTAATGCTTTTGTAGAGCTGCATGATTTCTATGGCAAAAAGTAATGTTACCGAAACTTACATTTTGGCTAACTGCACATGGCTTCTGCGCATAGATGCATTGCTTATGCAATTTACAAGATTTGATATGAATAATATTCCATCTCTGTCTAATCCATACATTTTTTATTAGTTCATTGCTCTCCAGCATTTGTAAAACATTCATCCATTCCCAAAATGTACATGCCAATCTCTGCCTGAACACCATCTTCTGGCAGCTCCTCGCAAGTTAGGACAGTTCACAACCCCATCAAAAACATGAAGTCAAAAGTTTCCTAAATAAGTAAAATTTATATATTTTTTTTATTCCTACTCTTAAGAATAGGTTCGAATATGATTCACTCAGAGATTTTTGAGCCAGTTATGACTATTTTCCTCCTCTGTGCTGCTTGATAAATATGGGCACAAGTTTTTACAGTGATGTTAAAAGAAAAAAGCTTGACATATGAATACATAACTAATAATCATCTAGTCTTCAACAAGTTCTAATATTAGAAAAATCTTGTTACTGTTGATGAATATGACTTTCCTATCACTTGTTCAATAAAAACGTCTACATGCAGAAGTGTAAAAAATAGGTACACTCTTACTAATTTTATATCAGTTAGGATGGTAATTAAACCCAGGTGCTGCTAATCATATGCGCTTAAGTAGCTGATGTTCAGAAGACTGACCACCTCTATAACATATCAGAACATATTGCAGTTTGGTGTGGGGCAACCTTTTTGGTAACACCATGCCTTCTCAAATGAAATCTGTAATGATCTCACAAATGCAACTATTGCTGTTCATCAGGGTAAGAAAGGCCTTTTACATTTCTAGACAATTTGAAGATTATCATTATACCTTGCAAAAGATTATTTACAAGTGGAGGACATTAAGATAATATAATTAAGCCAAACAGCTACATTTGCAGTAATATTACTGTATATCCAAATTGAAGATGAAAATGTCTTTTTTGCCACTATAAAAATCATAAATATGGAAACCTTCCTTTCTTCTCTAGTCCTGTTTAATATACATATATTATAATTATTAATCCTGTTGTACACTTCAGGTTTAAAGAATAAACTGTAGTTAAACTGCACTGTGGAAAAAATGTCTTCACTGACAATGTATTTAATGTGTACATGTAACCTTTACTTGGATATCAGTACAAGTTTTCAGGCTGCATGCGTGAAGTGTGCCATTGACTGGATGATCAATGTTACTTTCTATTGTGCATCGCTAACAGAAAAAGAGAACTGTCACAATAAGCCCAGCAAAGAGAGGATTGAAATGTATGCAATTAGTGTAACAAAGGAAGCAGACTTTGTGTCTTGGTAAGATAAAATACCTTTGTTTTACTATTTTTCTAGCTTCATAAATTCATATTGTCATGTTTAGCAAGATGGTCCTGACCTAAAAAATAACAGAACAGCTTTCATTGGGGATTTTTCTTGTCTGCACTGAGCCATGAGCAGACTGTCATAAAATTGTACTCAGATATGCCAGGTTGCATATAAACTGCCAATGTGTAGCCCAGAGGGTCACATCTAGGAATACATAAAAGCTTGAAGCAATAGGTTAACATAATTGATTTCTACAATTAAACCAAAAATAACAAAACAAATTTATGTTTTGACGGAAACAAGGCTTCTTTAGATTTCTTAGTATGTTATGTGTAAAGTGTAAACTTTTTGTGTGTAGTATATGTCATAATAATATCAGGCTGGTATAAGGTTTCAAGGTGCAAAAATAACACAAAAATCCCTGATAGACGAAGGGTCATATATGTGCCATTTAATGAGAGAGTAACTTTTAATAATCACATCGCCAGAGAGAATATACAGAAGCGTTCAAAGACATACAACTTCAATATAAACATACAATAAAATGTAACAGGAATGTCACATGTTTTTAAAACATGTCAATATTTTGTGTCACCTCCCTTAGAATGCAAAATTGAACAACATCTTTGGTACACTGCTGTACTGTATAATTTTTTCAAGTAATCTAGTGACAAATTCCATCAAGCCTCTTACAAAATATACCATAGATCTTCTTTTGGCCTTGGATGCTTTTTGTTCTTTTTCTCTGTCCAGGTGATCCCACATAGCTTCAATCAATTATCTTGTGGTTAGGGCTCTGAGGTGGCCAGTCTAATACAGTTAGTGTTCCATCTGCACTAACATCTGCTGCATGTAGAGCTTAATTGTGTTTGTAGTGTGTTTGGGGTTGTTATTGTGCTGAAAGGTTATATGTTTTTTTCCAATAAATCATTTTCCAAAGGGTTAGGCATCATGAATCTTTTTTTTTTTTATTTCTCAGCAGTCATTATTCTATTGATCAGATCCTCTACACCATTGCCTGAAATGTGCCATTAGACCATGACTCAGATGCTACCATATTTCACAGAAGACTGTAGACAGGCATTAATGTACTAAAGCCACTTTTGTGTGCCAAAATCTTCAAATTTGGACTCATCACTCCATAAGACTCTCTGCCTCTATCACCTTTTTTTTTTTGCATAATGTCGCATTTTCTGTTTGTTGCCTTTCCACAAAAATGAGTCATAACTGCAATATTCCCTATAAGACCTTTTCTTTTTTGCAGAGTCAAAGTGTGTACTTCAGTACTAGTTGACTCTGTCAGATGATGAGAAAGCACTTGACTTGATTTCCTTCTATCCCTAAGAGAAGTGATCTTTAAGAACTATTCATCATATCCAGGTAGCTTTTTGAGTGTTACCCTTCATTTTCTGACTTCAATTTTCACAGTTTCTGTAATTTTCTTATAACAGTTCAACAACCACTATTGTGCTCATGGTGAAGACCTAAATGGTAAAAGTCAGAGAAAAGTAAATATCCAGGAAACAGAGAGCTTTTTTTTTTGAGAATGGGAAAAAGACTTGTCAAAAAAGCCACCAACACCAAGTTTTGTTGTGAATTCAATTCTGCGCAAATTGTTTTGCTCATCATTACTCACTGACTTTGGCTTTGTTGATATAATATTGATTTTACATCTGTCAAAGTGTGTTAGTTTAGTAATTTTCAAATTCTGCTCCCATATTTGTGATTACCATCCAATAAACTATTTATTTTTTAAATTGTGCACCTACCACACTGGGTTTATATAATCAACTAGATAGATAGATAGATAGATAGATAGATACTTTATTAATCCCAAGGGGAAATTCTAGAACTAGACATTAAGCCCATTACAATAACGGGCGCTAGAACAGTAGTGCATAAACATTAGTAGGAATAGTCTATATTAAATGGCAAGGGACCTTGTATGTGGCTGTAATATGTTTCACTGTATTGTGTGCCTTTAATTTTCTCTCTCAGTAATACTGGTTTGTATTTCCATAAAATGCCTTTAATTTTGTCTGACAGTAATACAGTGGAACCTCGGTTCACGACCATAATTAGTTCCAAAACTCTTGTTGTAATCCGATTTGGTCGTGAACCGAAGTGATTTCCCCTATAGGATTGTATGTAAATACAATTAATCCGTTCCAGACCATATGAACTGTATGTAAATATATATTTTTTTAAGTTTTTAAGCACAAATATAGTTAACTATACCATTGAATGCGCAGCATAATAGTAAACTAAATGTAAAAACACTGAATAACACTAAGAAAACCTTGAACAACAGAGAAAACTAACACTGTAAGAGTTCGCGCTATAGCCTTACGACTTAATAAACAACCGAGAAAAGTAACATTGCAACAATGCACGCGCACGCCTGTGTGTGTGTGTGTGTGTCTCTCTTGCGGGCCTGCGTGTGTGTGTCTCTCTTAAGCACGCGTCTCTGTGTCTGTGTGTGTGTGTGTCTCTCTCGCCTGTGTGTGTGTGTGTGTCTTTCTCACGTGCGCCTGTGTGTGTGTCTGTCTGTCTCGCGGGTGCCTTTGTGTGTGTGTCTGTCTGTCTCACGCGCGCCTGTGTGTGTGTGTCTGTCGCATGCGCGCTTGTGCGTGTGGGTGTCTCTCTCGCGGGCCTGCGTGTGTGTGTCTATCTGTGTGTGTGTGTCTCTCTCACCTGTGAGTGTGTGTCTGTCTGTCTCTCTCTCTCTTGCGCCTGTGTGTGTGTGTCTGTCTAGCGCACGCCTGTGTATGTGTGTGCATCTGTCTGTCTCACGCGCGCCTGTGTGTGTGTATATCTATCTTGCACGCGCCTGTGTGTGTGTCTGTCACACGCGTGTGTGTATGTGGTGTGTCTGTCTTGCGCGCGTGCCTGTGTGTGTGTATCTGTCTTGCGCACGCCTTTGTGTGTTTGTCTGTCTCGCGCGCGCCTGTGTGTGTGTGTCTGTCAACACTCCATGATATTCGTTAACACTAGGTTAACGCAGACAGGGTCTGATTGTCCGCTGCCGGTGCACCTGCAAGTTTGCAGGGTTCCCACGTAATGCGTCTGTCGCCCACTGGTTTATGCAGGGAACATAAAACACCTTTGTGCTATCCCATCCCTCCACCGCTGCAGCTTAACTTTGTTCAAAACGTTCTCCCAGCTCAAGGCTCTTTATCTGAGTGTGAGGTGCATGGCATTGTAAAGGGTAAATAATATATCATTATTTGGAACACATGCATTTCATATATGTTCTGTGTCTACAATGATCTGGGTAAATGTAGGATGAGAGGCAAGAAATGTTGAACACATACCTAAAACAGAAACATTTTTAAATGTTATAGTACTAATGACAAACTTTTCACATAAAGTGTATAATGTGTGAAGACTGAAGTTCAAATATCAAATAAACACTTTCACAAAAGGTATACGTATAACAAAACAAGTGCACTTTTTAATTGAAGAATATAACCAAAGAAAAAGAAATCGGATTAGGGTATTATGCTGACATGACTGCTTGGGTGGTGCAATGGTAAGAACTACTCACTGATAATCAAGAAGTCGCGGGTCCGATTCCAGGCACTTCCCAGAATTACCATTTTGAGTAGTGAGCTGCTCTTATTCTTGCTGTTATAGAGTAAAAACATACTTTGATTTGAGTCTCTAACAGGCAGTGTAAATTTAAGGTACTTGTAAAGGGAAGCGTTTTTATTTATTCAGTTTTTTTCTCTCAGCCATGTTCACACTCCCCCCAAATAATAAAGACGTGCTATAACAGAGGTGAACTCAGATTCAGGGATTCAGACTCAGAGTTCTACATTGGAGAAATAGAACAGAAGCCCTCCCCACAAGAAACGTCCACTGACACATAAGAACAACGCAGCTGCACCAGGCGTAAAGGTGAAAGATGGCAGAGTTTGGATGCAGCAAGAGGTTGGACGTAATCCTGCCAGTCAATCTGCCACATATATGTTCTTCAAGGAAACAGCAGGGCTTACAGAGCTTGCCAAGGTATTGTGTAAAATTCTGTTTGTGGTTATGTTTTGTGATGGTCTTTATAAGAAAAACAATAATATGTTACTTATATAAAAGCCACATCAAATGTTATTTACCTTGATTTATTTACTTATCTTCCTAAAGCGTAAAGTCACAAGTACACTACAGAGCTCCCTGTGTTTGATTGACACGGGCATGCTGACAAAGTACACGTGCAATGCTACTTCAGTACGCGAATGATTTTAGCTGCAGGTGGAAGCCCCTGTCACACTTTATGCAACTGTTGTTACAGTTCTGCCTTTGTCCAGAAATGGCTCCATAAGCTTTATGACCTTAGTCTTGGAAAGTCCTTCTCCCAAGGGACAACTAGGATCTTTTCCTGAATAAGGAGTGGCATATTGGAAGGAGCCCAAGCCACATGGAGGCAGAGAGGCTACCCTAGCCTGGCTCTGACTCCTCTACAGCTGGCACATCCTCACTTCACTGGGACCTGTGCCCCACACTGAAGATGCCGCTAGAGGAACCAGGACCGACCGCAGATGTTTATACTGTGACCAGTCTGGACATCTGGCCAGGGAGTATTATCTCCCACTTGTTCAGACCATGGAGAGTGGCTTGGTTGAGCACTGTTGAAAAAGGTTAACTTTAAGGTCTTGGTTGGCTTAGGCAGGCATGAGGTCCCAGCCCTGTTGTACTCTGGTAGTGATCTCTGCGTCATCCAATGTGATGTGCTCTGGCAGATACCGTAAACAAGCATGGAGCATGTATTTATGTTAAGGAGTACTCCCACTGAAATATAAGGGAAGGAACTTTAAAGTTTGGACTGTTGGGATATTCACCTTGGCCTCTCCTAGTTTGGAGGAGGAATGCCCTATTCCCACAGGTCTTGGCTCCATGAAAATCACCTTTTTCTTTAGTAGAAAAAGAGGGGCTTGCCGCTGATTAGGTCGGCCAGTGAGTTAGCTTGGAGCCAGTGAGGAAGGGGACAATCCCTCACCTGATTTTCTGGGAAAGTTAGAGGGTACTGCGCAGCAGAAGAGGCTGTTGCTTTGGGCTTTGGGGAACCATTGGCTAGAGAGGCAGGGGATGACACCCAGATAGGGTTGGGGGCTGTTGCGTTGGGCTCTGGGGAAGCAGGGGATAGCACATAGTCTGAGTTTACATATTTGCAATGAGCCGACCACAGCTTAGATTTTGCATTTGAACAAACACATTTTGCAAATGTTTGTTACTATGGGGAACAGGATGGCTCTAGTTTCAAAACTCCGCACGTTTTAATTAAAAATGGCTTTTTGTATCAGATGATTTCTGATTGCATTTGCTGCAGACTGATTGAGCAGATGGTGGTCCCAGGCACAGTGAGAAATGGTATTTTAAAATTGCTCACACTCATGTCTTGGGTGGGGGTCATCTCAGTGTGGAGAAGATGAGGGATTATACTTCAATATACTTTTATTGGCTGAATATGGGCAGAGATGTCAGTCTTGCCCCAACTGTCAAGTTGTTCCCATTCATAGACCCATTCAGGCTCACCTTTCACCGATGCCTATTTTTGATGTCTTTTTCGAGAGAGTTGGGTTAGACATTGTTAGTTCACTTCCCAAGAGTAAGAATGGTTATCAGTATATACTCGTGCTGGTTGATTATGTAATGAAATATCCTGAGGTGGCAGTGTTGCCCTTTCTCCTATTTGCTGTTTGAGAATCGGGCATCTTCTGGCTTAAGTCCATTTGACCTTTTATTTGGCAGGTGGTCCTGAGGAGTGTTGAACCTTTTTCAGGGTGAAATTTGTTGATTAGGTTGCTTCACTCCAACAACATGTTTCTTGATTGTCATCCATTGCCGTGGAGCATCAGCAATGTGAATAGGAGACCCAGAAACTAAATCATGACAGAAAAAGCAAAGTTTGTGAATTCAAAAAAGGTCACACCCACATAAGTTTCTGTGGAAATGGCTGGGTCCTGCGGTAGTGGAGGAACACATGAGACCTGTGAACTGTAAAGTTAGGATTCCTATCAGACACAAGCCCATGCAAATCCTTTTGAATGAGTGACACGATCCTAATAAGGTGTTGGTCACTGCTGCTGCAGTATCTCAGAACACTCAGAAGGTTGAGTTACTGTCTCTGTCTTCGGAAGGAACTCTGATGTCTTTTCATTCTCTCCTGGCTGGACTGAAATTGCTTAACACAAGGTTGTAACTGAACTGCGTGTTAAGGTACAGTTTCGCCTGTAATGTATTCCGAAAGCAGCAAGGAAATGAAGCAAATATAAATTTGGGTGTGATTTGCAAGAGTAAAATTAACTGGCACAGTCCAGTTGTTCTGGTTTTGTATAGATTTGATGTGTACCTGATGCCGTATTGATAACTTACTGGAGAGGCTCAGGAAACCCTTGTTTATTTTGATCCTATATCTCACAAAGGGGTATTGGTAGGTGCTGCTGGAGGATTCCAGCTGTGAGAAGACCGCAATTGCTACCCCAGATGGTTTGTTCGAATTCACCATTTGGTCTTCATGATGCACCAATGAATTTTCAGTACATGATGAATCAGATTCTGCAAACCCATTCCGCGTATGATGGAACATATCTTAATGACGTAGTCAGTTTTAGTAATGATTGGCATTTGTATTTTGACTACAGATTTTATTTTTTCTCCAGCCGTCTGGAGTTTTTTTGTTTTTTCTGTCCCCCCTGGCCATTGAACCTTACTCTTATTCATTGTTAATGTTGATTTATTTTGTTTTATAATTATGTCTTTCATTTTTCTATTCTTTAATATGTAAAGCACTTTGAGCTACTGTTTGTATGAAAATGTGCTATATAAATAAATGTTGTTGTTGTTGTTGACTGCCTACAGGCAGTGCTTGACAGTTTGAGGCTGGCTGGATTGACAGCTAACGTTGAGAATTGTAAACTGGGGATGTCGGAAAACACATTATTTGGGGTACTCTATGGTGAACGGTTTGATTAAACCTCAGTTGCACATGGCGGTTGAGGTGGTTTGCGTATCCTCGTCTGGAAACGCAGAAAGAGGTTCATTCTTTCCTCGGACTCACTGGCTACTACGAGAGGTTCATTCCTAATTTTGTCCCTCTCAGTGACCTAACAAAGGGCAGAAAGAACCCCAGCATTGTCTGGACTGATGATTTTGAAAGGTCCTTCTCTGAATTAAAGTATGCTTTGTTTTCATTCATAGTTCTGGTCTTTTCTAAGGAGTTAATTCTACAGACTGATACAAGAGCTTTTGGTTTAGGGGCTGCACTTTCTCAGTGTTTCATTGGGGAGGGATATCCCATCATGTTTCTGAGCAGGAAGTTGTTTCCCAGGGAGCAGAATTACTTGACCATCGAGAAGTAATATTTGGCTATTAAGTGAGCGGTGGAGGTGCTCCTCTATTACTTGTGGGATAGGTGGTTTACCCTAATGACTGATCATACCCCTCTGCAGTGGCTGTACTGGCAGAAGGATACAAATTCCCAGCTCACTAGGTGGTTTATTAGCTTTCAGCCATTTGATATTGATGTTTGCCATCGTCCTGGTTCAGCGCAAGTCAACACTGATGTCCTCTTGTGTCTGGCTTAGACTGTTGCTTCGTTCAAACCAGTATGAACAAAGCTGAGGGTGGGGAATGTGAGATTTTTGAGACCATGACAATTCTGCCAACTGCAATGTGCACTGACTCTCGGTTAATTCAGACAGGTTGTCTGCACGTGTGCAGGCCTCCTAGCATAACTTGTCTGTTGTCTGCTGGTTACTGCAGGGAACCATTAAAACCTGGCCGCATGCTCACTTTCTGTCTTCTCTCCAAAGAAGACTATCTGTTCTATTAATCAGAAGAAGGAAGCTTGTGCAGGGTGACATCGATGACACTGTGTGCATGTTGTGTTTGTGAGTACTGAAGTGACAGCTACCATTTGGATGAATGATTTGATCATATTCCTGTCTTGACAACAATAAAACTGCTTTTTTTTGGAAACCTGGACTCGTCTTCTCTTTTTTTGTGCAAGTCTGTGACCCACTTGTCACGTGATAGTATATTAAAGTCTGTTTGGCAGCAGAATATTCCAATTTCATACCAAATAATGTGATCTTTTTTTTGTATTTATAAAACAATAATGGCTGAAAAAACCTCTCCGTGTTATAGCCAAAAGCACACAAATGCAAGGAAGTGAAAGGAGAGTTGGAAAGTAGTTATGGGCAGACTATGGTCAAATAACCAGAGGGAACAAATTTAGATCATCAAAAGTCAAAAGCATTAGTTAAAAAGCTAGGTCTGAACAAATGAGCTAGAGGTTCATAAACAAAAAGGAACTGGCACACACATAATTTATTTTTAATTAAATCAAAAATTTTGAGCATCATGATATACGCACTACAACCTTTTATAGAGGCGATGGTGGTAAAATCACAGGTCACATGGCATGTGATTAGCAATGTTCAGGATTGTTTTAATAGACAATATTGTGGCACCCAAGTAGACAATCATATCATTTTAGTACATCTAGAGTTCTCCTGTCCCTCATCAAGTTATATTCCCTCTACTTAAACACTTCTCACTCGGGGGGAAAAAAGCGAAAATGTCTATAAATTCTACATACATACACGTTGACCCTCTGGCAGTTTATCTCAAACGTGGGGGGAAAAAAAGGAATCCAAAGTATATGAAAAGGGTAATCAAATATATTTTGTTCTGTAAATATTATTTTTGTATAACATTATTATTACTATTTTATTAAATACTGTTAGCAAACGGGCTGTGTTATTGCTTTTTCAAGCTAATTTACTTACAAAGAAAACACATTTTCTGGGAGATCAAAGTTTTGAAGGGATGGATCAGCTGCAGGTCAGCACCTGTCTCATATCTCACGGTAAGAGGAACCTCCCTGGCATGCTTTTCTATTTTGCAGACAGTGTGTGACACTGCTGGTCCTGCCTCTGTATAACTCAATAGCGCCCAGGAAGACACTTTTGAGTTCTTTTAATTCTGAGAAGCCCTTGACTAGATAAGAAAGGCTCCAATATTATTTCTACAATTTCAAGAATAAAGTGTGTTTAAAAGCAGTTTTCTGACTGTGGTTGTGCTACTCCTGACCTCAAACAATATAAAATATTTTGAACGTGACATCATTTTTTTTTTCACCTTTATGGTCATGGCCATTTTGTTGACAGTGACTAGGTTGGTTGCTAGCACCTGACTTAACATCCTCACTGTCACAGCCAACATAACTGTGTTGTTTGTTTCCTGGCTTACATTTATTTATCTTTCTTTTTTTACCTTCTTTGTTCATTTTAGAGTATCATATTTCATGTGCCTTTTGTAATCATGTAGGTTTTGCTAATATTGTTTGTTTATAATTTAGCATCTTTGTATTGCGCTTCTTTGTTGTCTTATGTTCCTTGTGCTTTGTGGGTTGCACCCCAAGAGATTATACCAACCTGATGTCACTTCTGAAGGACTGACAATGTTTTGAAGCTGGGAGCAGATACTTCAGTGATTCATTGCAAGTTCTGTTCTCTTGTAAGTATTGTTTTTTTTAATTCTAGATTTTTACTTCTGGTTTGTAGTTTCAGCTAAGATTTTGTGTTCAAACTTCTTTATTTTGAGTTGCCTTTTTTGGCAAGTCCTTTCACCTTATTCTGCGATTTTTGTAATGTTCTGTTCTTCTTTTGTTTATATAAATAAATTATTCTTATATGCATATTCTGTAACAATAGCCTTATAAGGGGTGTGATTGCTACACTTCAGCACCTGAGAGGGAAGTGGACGATGTTCGAAAGATATACCAGTATTAAAAACATTCAGTCCTCTTCTCCTCTTCCCCCCTTCTCCGCGCTCACCAATATTTGAAAGAAACCCAGATGGTAGGTAAACTGATTAAATATAAAAGTGTATTACAATCCAGAATTCAGTGTTTATACAGTGCATCTACATAAAAATGTGACTGAGTGCTCGTTTTGTGATTCCCTTTTTCCCTGGACACCCTCCCCCCCAAAAATACTTAATCTCCAGTCCGATATACACACAAAAAAGAAAAGATAATCAGAAAGAGAATGATTAAGCACAGTCAGAGTACAACAATTAAGAATCCTGTCTTACAGTTCTCGCTGTATTGTGTGGAAAAAATGGACAGTAGGTGGATATGGCTGCTTTCTTGCTATCCTGAGGAATTTAAGAACGAGTTTGACTCACTAACGGGAGCATCCAGAGAACCACTGGGCCAGATAATGAAGCAACTTGCCTTTTCTCAGGGATTGACCTCTCTGCTTGCTTTTTTCTGGGTGGCCACCCCATAAATAGCAGATGTCCCTGGGTGAAGTTGGACCATGCTGTCTTCCTAGGCTTAGATAGCCAAGCTCCTTGCTTTGCTGCTTCCTCCTCCCCCCTTCGTCTGCCTGTACTCCTTGAAAAAAAAGCGTTTCCCACCTATATGTCTCATTTCGTGCTTCATTATAGCAACATGATGCCTCCCCTAGGCAGCTGGAATTCCTACCCGAAAGGGTCCTCTCAGACTTAGCTGTTGACTATAATGCCTGAAGGGTTGTTCCTTTATCATTGTCCAGTCCCTGTATTGTAGTGACAGCAGTAGAGAAAGCAAACCTGATGTTAACGCTATATAGGCTTGCTACATAGTTCCCTACCCCCAGGTTTCCCCAAGTTTCCCCAAGTGGGGACCGAAATATGGTTTAATGCTAGTTACATTAACCATATCTGTTTTGGACTCTGGGTTTGTCGCCTTCTATACTCAGTAGGTATTTGGTCCAAGCTGCTTTAAAATAATTGCTGGCCCTAATAATTTAGGAGTAAGCTTTGATATAAATTTATGAGCTGCATCAGATAGGTGATGAGTTCTAACCCAAACCAAGTCACCCGCTATGTAGTGCGCCTTCTGATGACGGGCATTATAATTCCAGGCTTGTCTTAAGGTTGAACTCACCAGCCTAACCTGTACTTTCTTCAGTAATTGCTCTAAGGTTACAAGTGTATGATATTGGGATGTATCTGGCAATGGAGCGGATTCTACAATTGATCAAGTGGGTCCCTAATCTGACATCCTAGGGCAACCAGAGTAGGGGTTTCACCCAAAGCCTCATGTACTACTGTGTTGATGGCAAACCGTAGCTCTGGAGTCCATTTGTCCCAGTCTTTATGGTGATCACCAACGTATCATGCCACCACTGTTTTTTGGGTCTGATTCACCTTCTCTGTTAAATTGCTTTGGGGATGGTATGCTGTTATCAATTCTTGTTTCAGCCCCCATTAACCTGCTGGTGAACTGAAGACCCCGTCTGACACAATGAACTTGAGTACCCCCCCACCGCCCCAATAAGTGAAAATCTAATTTTTTTAAATGGTGCAGATCTTTTGAGTCTGCATTGACAAAAGCAAAAAGTCCTACCCATATAGAAGAGTAATTAACCACAACCATAGAGATTGCAGTGCCACCTTTAGTTGTCCACTGTATCCTGGCACTCTGTGGTCCAGTTCCAGGAAATGTCTTTTTTCTTCAATTGGTTGAGTGGGGCAGCAATGCCAGCCATCCGTGGGATAAACTTATGATACCAGCCCATAAGCCCAAGAAACCTTTGTAAATTTTTAAGGTCTGAGGGCGGGGGGTAGTTTTGAACTGCTGAGGTTTTCTCGGGGTCAACTTCAACTCCCTTGGCCAATACCACATGCCCTAAAAAATGAATCTGTGGTTGAGCGAATTGACACTTCTTCACATTCAATGTCAGATGAGCCTGCTCCAGTCATTGAAAGAGGAGGTCCAAATCCCAGAGGTGTTGGTAAATGGCAGGAGAGAAGACAATATCATAAAAATAGATCAAACATATCTTTCCGATCAATCCTTGCAAGATCTGCCCCATCAAATGTTGGAAACATGCCCCCACATTCTTTAGGGCCAAACAGCATGACCCGGAACTGGAACAAACCTTCAGGAGTGGAGACTGCGGTCATATTTATGATGCCTTCTCACATTCGCACCTGCCAATACCCACTGCGCAGGTCCAACATACTAAAGATGGCCGCCCCGTGCAGCGATTCCAAAATCTCCTGTACCTGAGACATTGGATACACATTTAGGTGGGTCTTGGCATTTAGTCCCCTGTTGTCGACTATAATGCCTGAAGGGATATTCCTTTATCATAATCCAGTCCCTGTGTTGCAGTGACAGCAGTAGAGGAAACAAACCCGATGTTAATGCTATGTATGCTTGCTACAGTTCTTTGTGCACTTCTTTCTAAAGCATTGACAAGCATTTAGCAGACAGATGCCTGGCACATGCAGAGACATGACAGTGACTCATTCATTCATTGTTTATAATTTATAATTTTAATTTAAGCTTAGATAACCTAAACAGTGTGCAGTTTGCTTGTAAGAAGATGTCAGGTAGGGACTTGGGACTCTGTAAGTTAACATGTTTTAAAAAGTTAAAATGTTTTAAAAGGCAACCAGATCTTGGGAACTTATAAACTATTAGCTACCTTTGAAAGGGCTGCACAAATAATCTAACAGATACCAGGGGCTAGCTGGTTGCAAAGAACCACATCCATGAATCCTGTCAGTAGTGCAGCTCTCGAAATAGCACTTGACCTTTGCTAAGGTATTCTGATATGCAGCCCTTTCAGGGGAAAGTGGCTCAGGATCAGCTATAGGCCCTTGGTCTCTGCTGAGGTATTCTTGCTGTGTACTTGATCCATAACCCATCAAGGACAGTGACAGGACCTTGGCTACTGTTGTGTTTTAAACATGTTTGATGAGTAAAGGTTAAAAGGGATAAGCATTGTGGGGTGCACACATGAAGCAAAGCTAATTAATTAGACATATTCAACATTTTCACTAATATAAAAACAACCTTAGAGACAAAACACTCAAGAAGTAGGCTTTTAGGTCTGCACAGGCCAAAATGAAGCCAGGGCTAAAAAGGGAGGGGAACTTGTGAAACCTCATTAAAAGTTTAATAAAAATTTTAAATATTTGTTAAGAGATATTCTAAAACAAGAAAAAAAAATGAAAGCAAAAAGTATCCAGTAGGATATGCCTAAAAAGCAAACCTCAAAGAAAGCAAAACCAGTCTGTGATCTAGAAATTTAAAAACACAGCCAAAGCCCATACAGCCAAGAGAAAAATGCTTAAAAAGCTGAATTTGGAAAACAAAATCTAAAAAAACAGAAAGACAGCAGAGTATAAACAAAAACACTCCCCAATGCCTTAGCAGAGGTCTACCAGTTATGATATCAGAGGCTACACACCCTTAGGATAAACATAAAAAGAGCGAAATACATAAAATAAAGAACTGATAAAGCCTAATTGGCATAATACAGTAAAAATAAACAAAGCAGTACTCATATACAAATACAATATGAACAGAAACAAACACAAAATAATATTAAAAAGACAATAAAATTAATACATAAAAAGAAAAAGACACTTGAGCCAGAGATGAAACCCTGGCTATAGCCTAACAGTTTCCCCCTGGGCATATCCATCATTTTCCCAGTAAGTGATAAATTCCATCAAGACTACCAACAGCACATGGTGATTTTTTGGGGGGCATGACTATTTTAAACTATTTTATTTAAGGGAAGAGTTTGACTCACATGTATCAGGTTACTATACTGCGATATTTTTAAAGGAAAAAAACACTTGACTTCATGGGAGGAAAGGTTATGGATTTTATTAGAAGATTTTTCTCTCTGGAAACCATATTACTAAAAGTGAGAAATGTGCTTTATATTTTTTGCCATTTTAATGCAAATATAGTAAGACCACTGCTTGCTGGGATAGGCTATATCTTCTCTGTGTCCCTACTCTGGATAAGCAGGTTTAAAAAATGGATGGATGGATGGGTGACATATTGATATTACTCTCACTTTATTTCTATTGTGAGTAATCCAGACGTAATCATATGTATTATTTGGAAGTCTAGTGTGGATAGTAGGGGATGCTCCAGGTACCCAAAACCAACACAGACAGACACAGGGCACAAGTTAAAAGTGAGAAACTCTTCTTATAATACCACTGCCACACGTACCACAATAAACACAAGTGCAATTCTTTCTTTTCTTCTCTGAAGCAGGTGGGACGGGCGGCTGGGGGCTGTGCCCAGCCTGGACGCCGAGAAGGACCAGGAGAGGGTCTATGCCTCCCCCGGAACATGAGAAGGCAGCCACCCTGGTATGTGTGGGGGCCACGGGAATTGAGCATGGAAGCTCAACCCTACAGGGCCTGTGGCCACCGCCAGGGCCTGCCCAGAAGACTGTGAAGCCCTGGACATCAGCACTTCTGCCACACCCGGAGGTGTGTACCAGAGACACACCAAGAAGTGCCACAGGAAGCTCGTCAGAGGGCACCTGGAGCACGTCCGGGTTGACATAAAAGGGGCTGCCTCAATCCAGTCGTCAGCTGGAGTCGGGTGGAAGAGGACGAAGCTCGGAGGAGAGGAGAGGAGAGGAGTGGAGGCAGTGAAGGAGGACAGGACTTTTCAGAGGCCTGGACTGAGGGTGATTGGTGAAAGGACACTGGGTTGTAATTGTAAATAAATGTGTGTGGTGTTTGAACATTGGTGTCTGCCTGTCTGTGCCAGGGCTGATCTTTCCACACAGGGCTGAGTCAAAGAACTTCAAGTGTGAATCCAGGGCACTGCTGCAACCCAGGGGAACTACCATCTAGAATTCTAGGGAAGGTAGTTCTCTAAATAAGCTGCCTTCCCCCATCCTTCCATCTCCTTGGCATCCTGGCCGTATGAGAACACCACTCGTATGTCACACTAGTGATTTCAATGTCAAAGCATGTGCATTGATAGTTATGACTGGCGGGCTCAATAACCTTATATTAGTAACCTGAAAGAATATCTTGAATAATGATTATGTTTTTTATTGTCTGTTATTGTACCCGTGAATTTGTCAGTATCCATTCTGGGAACCTCATCCACATTCTGTAGCATGACAGCTTTCCTAGAAAGTCAACAAAGATGATTTAATTTATTTATGATAAATTAAAAATACATTTAAAGTACTGTATATGGCTTACATTGGTAGAATGCATGAATATGTCATTGGCAGCATTTTGCCTTATGGATCCAGGGTCCTGTGGTGAAACCGTGTTCACCGTCACTGTCTGTGTGTATATTACTTTGCACATTCTCCCTATGCATACACATGGGTTTCTTTGGGTACTCAAATTTTTGTCCCACATAATATGTGTTAGGTAAATTGATACTTCTAAACTGTCCCCAAGTGAGTCTGCTGTAATGGCCTCTGGCTGATGATTTGGATTAAGTAGGTTTGAGAGTGTTACATTACAAATATATCATAAAAAATAACAAATATTCCATACAATTCACTTTAATTCCCTCCTTCCCTACATAACTCAGGCAAAATGGAGTTATGAATACAGTGCTGTACAATTATGAAAGGAAGAAAGTTTAACAACCCCAATTTATAAAGCTGACAGGTTTGTTTAATGAGGTTACCAGACTAATTGCAAAGGTTTATTTGTCAAAAAAGTAAACAAATATTTTCTGTATAAATTAATTTAACTTTTCATTTGTTGTTGTGTTCTGGTTCATTGAAGGTGTATACATTATTTTATAGGGTGATTATTTTGCACTACAAGTAACGTATATTGTTTGGAGATATGAATGCCCTAGCACAGAATGCTATTATGGACTGTTCTTTTCAAGATGGATGACAGCAGCTTTAATTCAGCCTGACTTGAGTAGGTCAAGTCAAGGCTATAGTCAGCAATAAAGCCTAATTAAAAGCAACAAACCTGGTGAGACGAGACCTATATCAACTAATGGGGTTTGACATTCTCTACCATAGCAGATTTGTTATGAAGTAGGGTGGTTTCAGTGATTAAAACAGCCATCCAAAGTGCCAAATTGTGTGTCACTAGTCAAGTTAAAATTCACTTGAGGATACTCTTTAGCTAAAAAGAAAAAGGCAGTATCATAATTTCATTTGCATTTGTGCACAAATAAGTCACTTGATAAAACATTAACACAAAGTAGGTTAAAACTAATTAAGCAAAATATAAATGAAAGAATTTTTATTTACAGACCTTCCATGGCCCTAATATCTGAAGAAAAAATTAAACCAGATTTTAAATATCTTAGAACTCCCAGTGAAGTAGATCAAAGTAGAGAAAATATATTTGTGAAAAGAATAGTTTTATTGAACATTTCACCTTAATCACCCTAACATGCACCTGATAATCAAAAAATCTTTAAATAATGGTGTTTTGCTGTTGTCAGGGTAAGTAAAAATAAATGTGAAGTAAACGTCCTGAGAAGCATTTTTGCTACATTTTTATTAATTTATGATGTATTGTTTTCTGAGTTTAAATGCTGTAAATGTGCAGATAATGTTAGTCTTCAGTAAGCCCACCATTTTGAATGTGAAATACTTTTTATTTACAAAGATGCACAAAATGCGAACTGAAAGAGAACTGCAATACAAACATTAAAAATTTACATTAGTGCATTCCCACAAGGAAAATACATTGTCTTAAATGGAACAACAGCAATAATTTAGTCTTTGTATGCTTACCATAATAATAACCTTAACAGATAATACCAAAGAAATCTGCCCAATATTGGTGCTAAATAAGTTCTCCTTTTTCCTTTCTCTTTCTATTCATCTACATTAACTGCAATCAGAAATGTTCAGTTTTGTTTTCCATGCTTACTATTAAATATGTACCATTTCTAATTTAATAAAATTGTTTTTGAGGTGCTATACTTAAAAAGAAAACCACATGGCATTATTTTAACCAATCACCTACTGTGCATGAGAACCACCCACTGAGGTCTTAGGAAGGTGACAGAGAATGGGGCACACAGGAAGAAGAGTACTGGAGTGGCAATATGTCTTACATATGTTCTTTGGACCTTGGAAGGGCTAAAAGCAGTGGCAGCAAGATAAAGGTGACATAATAGAAGCATGATAGAATTTCACTTTATGGACAAAAGTATTGGGACACACCTCTTAATTATTAAATTCAGGTGTTTCATTAAGACCCATTGCCACAGTTGTATAAAATCAAGTACCTAGCCATGCAGTCTCCATTTACAAACATTTGTGAAACAAAATGTGTTGTTCTGAAGAGCTCGTCACTTTAAGCTTTGTACTGTGATAGGATTCCATCTTTGCAATTAGACGGTTCATGAAATTTCACCCCTACTGGATATTCCACAGTCAACTATAAGTAGTATTATTAGGTAGTTGAAATGTTTAGGAACAACAGCGACTCAGCTATGAAGTGGAAGACCACGTAAAGTCACAGAGCATGGTCAACGACTGCTAAGGTGCATGGTGCATAAAAGTCGCCAACGCTCTGCTGATTCCATAGCTGAAGAGTGCCAGACTTCCACCGGCATTAAAAGTTTCCGTGGCTGATCAACTGCATGCAAGCCTCACATCACCAAGTCCAATGCCAAGTGTTGGATGGTGTGGTGGAAACGTGTTCTATCGAGTGATAAATCATGTTTCTCTGTTTGGCAGTCAGATGGGTGAGTCTGGGTTTGACAGATGCCGGGTAAACGTTACCTGACTGACTGCATTGTAGCAACTGTGAAGTCTGGTGGAGGAGGGATAATGGGATGGGGCTGTTTTTTCAGGGTTTGGGACAGGGCCCTTACTTCCAGTGATGGGCAATTTGGACAATGCTATGCTTTCAACTTTGTGGAAACCGTCTCTTTGTGGAAGGCCATTTTCTGTTCCAGCATGACTGTTCCCAGTGCACAAAGCAGAGTCCATAAAAACAAGGTTAGATGAGTTGGATGTGGAAGAACATGACTGGCCCTCACAGGGCCCTGACCTCAACCTCATCAAACACCATTGGGATGAACCAGCATCAGTGCCTGACCTCATAAATGCTCTACAAAATGAATGGGCATAAATTCCCACACTCTGAAATCTTGTGGAAATCCTTCCAAGAAGAGTGGAAGCTGTTATAGTTGCAAAGGGGGGGCCAACTCCTTATTAAAGTCTAGGTATTTGAATGCAATGTTATTAAAGTCCCAATTGGTGTAATGGTCAGGCGTCCAAATACTTTTGTCCATACAGTGTATGTTATACTCCTACAGAAAATGGAAGCAGGCAACTCCGTATTCAGCAGTGGTGCCTGATCTCTTCTTAGAGAAGAGTGTTAAGCCAGGGAAGAAGATACAACATGTTTGATCCAACAGGGCAGTGGAGTGACTGTGCTGTCCTTCTGACAGAGAAGACAGCAAGTGAGCTGCTGAATAATACAGACCTGGCTCTTTAAGTGACACAAAGGTAATTTAGAGGTAACACTGTGGTGTTTCTTTAGCAAATATAGAATTGTCTGTGACTCCGAAAGCTAATACAGAAGTGATCAGAGGATTAGGTCTAAATATTCATCAAGGACATAATCTTCTTGAGTATGGAATAGAAGGTTATTTTGTGATAAATGCTTGACTAGCAGGAAAAAGATAGTGTGGAATTTTGAGACAGAGAAAGAGAATGTGAAAGACGGGAATTACAGTAGGTGCTTTACCGTGGGATGGTGTTGGGCAAAATGACAAGTCACCTCAAACTACAGTCAGAATCTCTTCACATGGCTAAGGCAAGAAGCAGCTGCATATGTTATTGTTTTCTGTTTTCTTTTGTAGTTTGATTTTTCACTGTTCCTCTCTCTCTCGTATACTGTATGTAACATTGCTTAATAAAATATATTTTTTAAATATATCCTTTCTTGGCATAATTCTGGATTCAAGGGTTCTATAAGTACCAAATTAACATATCGGAATGTGCTGCTTCAACGCCTGATACACTTCAGGAGGAAAAATAAAATGATTCCCACAGATTATTTCACAGATAGGGAATGAATCTTTTATACAAGTATTTTTTTTTTTAATTTTCCATTTGTGATTGGCTATTTCTTACAATTTGAGTGTGCATTTCCATTTGCTGTGTCACATTTATTTTAGTTAGTTAGTAGATGAAGGATTCTTTTAAACTGCTATCTTTGGATTTGATCACAATACTATCATACTATTTAACTTCCTTGATTTGTTGCTTGGGTTGTTAGAAACAACAAACATTTATTGATACACTTTTTTTGACTTACAACTTATGTAGAATAAAAATGAATCTGTTTTTGTGTCTTAGTCAAAATCATTTTTGATCATTCCAGAGAAATGTCGAATTTGTTTAACATTTCAGAAAATTATTTTCAAGTTCTGAGTACCAGTTACTGGTATATACAAACACAGGTCATTGTTATTTAGGCCTTTGCCTGTTATGGTACTACATATGTTGTATACTGAATGGCCATATTATTAATTAGCCCTGTGGACGTACCCCCTATGGACCATTGTAACCTGTAGGAGGCACCAGCAAGCCCCAAACCCCAGATAATAATAATAAAACCCACAGGTTCAAATAAAGGATTTTTCAATTCAATAAGCACCAAGCACAATGAAACACTGCCAAAAACTGATATAAAAAATAAAACTTCCCCTCTCCTTCAACCTCCAGTTGAGTGTTGCCCGCTGCCTCCTGACTCTGACTTCCTGATGTATGGCAGCGGGCTTCTTTTATACTGGACCCGGAATAGTTCCTGGTCATCAGCATGACTTGTGGGGAGTATTTCTGTGTTGTTAGAGAACTAGGGTAGTCCTCCCCCAACAGCACCCCGGAACCCTGATGCGGCTGCACTTGCAGACTCCAGTTTCCATGAACCTCTTTTCGTGTCCAAGCTTGGATGCCTCCAGTGGGCCACTGCCATTTAATGTATGGGGGATGGAATTCCTCATGGCCTCCAGCTTCTGCTTGTCCATCCCATAGCTCCTTCCATTTTATCCCAAAATCATGTTGTCGTCCAGCCAGAATGGTTGTATTTCCTCCATGGCACTCACACCAGGTGGCTTGAGCAAAATATTTCTTCATTTCTCTTACATTATTCTCTGTGTTACATATAATTATCTAAAGCAATGTAATACATTTTAACAATGCAAATTAGATTTAAAAATGTATTTATTAAACTGCAATGTTTATTTAAGCTACTCAAGCACATACAATTTATTAATTTATTAATTCATTCATGAAGCCGAACAGACATGCTGCATGTTGCTAATGACTAGAAGTTAAAACAAAATTGCATGGCAGCTTGACTGTCTTATCTTTTTTAAATAGTGCATTTCATACAGCTATACCGCATTATTACATAAACATCCATCCATCCATCCATTATCCAACCCGCTACATCCTAACTAAAGGGTTCCCGGTGGGTCTGCTGGAGTCAATCCCAGTCAACACAGGGCGCATGGCAGGAAAGAAACCCCAGGCGGGGCGCCAGCCCACTGCAGCATTACATAAACATTCAAAGTTGATTTCTAATTGTTACAAATGACAACTCTGTATTGTCATCAGAGTCTAAAAGCTTAATATCAACTTAATAATTTTCTGGACATCTAAAAATGACTACCAGCCAGAAATGCTGTTTCATTTTTATTAACAAAAAACATTTTCCATCTATCTATTCACTCTTGATTGAATCAGGCATCAGGGAACCCAATTCAAGCACAAAAAAGTTAGTTTAGGGGAAAAAGAAAAATGATATAATAAAATGAAAAAAAGTAAACCAAAAAAAAGCGAAAAATCTAACTCTGCACCAGCAATCAAAAGCATTTGGTCCCCTTCAAAACATTATCCATAAAGAGCAAAGATAAAAATATGTTTAAGTGTAGAAGTCAGCTAGTATCCTCACTGTTAAAACTGGCAGGCATCTGCTTTTTAAAACTGAGATCTCTGACCTACTGCTGGCTTATGCCAGAACTGTTAAGCATCCATCACAGCAAGCAATGGCTGGATTTCTTTGTCATGAAAAATAAACGTCATATTCTGATTTCCCTTTTGTTATTTTAGCTGCTTCAACATCTCCAATTTGAAGAGCTTTTTCAGTGCTTTCAATGTTCATTTTTATTACTTTAGACTCCGCTAACATGCTGTTTTACATGTACTATGAACTCTCTCTCTTAGGTGGCTGCTGACTTGACAGACAATGGTTAAAACGACAAGGCACAATAAAAAAAAAAATATTGATATTTCCCATATTACACTTTTTATAAGCTAAGTTGATATTGTTAAGTGCACATGAAGACTTCATTGTGTTAAATTTCAGGGGTACTCATCAAGCTAAGACTCAATGTCACTGACAATGGTGTTAAAAGCGACTTAGCTGATTAACTGTATGATTATTTTTACTTTCCTTGGGTCTCTTTTAGAATGAAAAAAATTAGCATCCAATGTGGGACCCTTCTGGACCAGTAACTTCACCCTTTTGGAAGGTTGGGTCAGTCTCTCAGGCATTCTGTGTTCTACATTACCTCGTACCCAAAATGAACATTCCTTTCATCTTCTCTTGGACCTGAAAAGAAAGTAGAAGAAGTTCCGAAACATCTTGAGTTCTCAGTACCTTTGACAGGGGATCCCCTGGTGTTCTCAGCATGATTTCAAAAAGGTGGCAGAGAAAATGGTAACAAAATTTTGGATGAACCTGTGTAATTCAATTTCGTTGACTTCTTTCAATTATGAACTTCACCCAGTACACCACTTTTTTTAGCAAGGGCGTCTGAAAGATGATTAATTTATTGTTTCTGGTCCCACAGGTTATAAATATCTCTATTTCTAGAGATGCAATCTGAGAACTGCAGTACGACTAAAACCGACATGAACAGCTATTGAGAAACATTGAGATCAAAAAATGTGCCATCGAATTCTCGTTAAAAAAGAAATGATAAAACAAACATGGGATGGTATTTTTGGTTATTTTATACTATTCCAAATTTAAGCATATCAGCTTACCATTAAACAGCCAGTTATTTTAAAAGTCATTCTTTCTGCTCTTTGGTTTGTAATGATTATGAATGTTTATCAGTAATGCTAGTATATTATATGTATGTAGTACAATGCATTGCTTATAATTAAAGGTAAATTCCATTGTTTACCCATCATTCTATAATTGCAAGAGAAAGCTCTTCCAGTGTACTTCATGAATAAAGATAACACTGTGATTTAAATACCATTTTATTTCTAGTAGCATATTCTATGAAATTGCTTTCTATCAGTAACCAAAAGAGTGATCAGAAAGTTTTTGCTAGCAGTCTCTTAGCGTCCTTTAGCATATGAAGTAGGCTCTGATGTCATTTTTGAATACTTCATAGCTATGGGAAACATGTTCGCCTGGGAACACAACCTTATTTAAATTCACTTTCTGACTACCATCATTTCACACTACAGTGAAGTCAGCAGCTAAACCATTTCTGCCTTTGACCTTGGCATGCTTAATATTAATCAGAGTAAATGAAAAACACTGGCTTTTGTCTTTTATTTATTCCTTGAGGATGCAGAGCCATTCCATGATACAACTGTCAAGTGCTTAAGCAGTTTTCAGATTGGGTCTCAAAGGGTAAGAGCTGACTAAATGTGATCATGCCTATTAACAATAATACGATATTTAATAGGTTGAAGTGTTGTCTTGTGCTTCTAATGCGTACATTGACAGTATGTGGCACAAGCAAAAAAACATTTGTCGTTTTTAATTTTGCTCCGACACCAGCTTCTTCACACTGTTGAAACTATTGACAGCTCCACTTGGAAAACAGCACTTTCTGTTAGAAGACAGACAGATAAAAATATGTAAATAAGAAAGCAACTTGGACATTGTGCTTTTCAGGATGTGTTGCTCACAGTAGTTCAGATGTTAGATGGTAATTGTTTTATTCCATTATGAGAACTTTAAAGAGTCACTTTGTTCAAAATTGATTTTTTGATCATGTTGCTAAATAATTGTGTGTGCTAAACATATATTAGCTTTCTGTTTTGCAAAACATATTAGGCAAATCAAATATAAATTTGGTAAAATATACTTTAACAAAATTTACCCTGAAACAACCTGCTGGGATATGAAATTACAGTATAATGCAATTGTTATCACACTTATTATACATAAGATAAACAATTAACAAACTGCATGTTTCTTGTCATAACTTGTTTCATCATTCTCATGAGTCTCATGGCATTTCAGGTTCAATGTCGCCTTTACTCACCATGTACGTTTGCAGCCTCTTCCACAGTACTGTTTAAGATATAAAGGCTGCCAGTATGAGCTGCACGTTACATTTGATCTTTTCTTTTCCGAGTCATCTTTGAAGCATTAACAAATCATACGCTTGACAGGTCCATCACAATTCTTTTCCTTTACTAATAAAATGCATGTTTAAAATAAATTATGGATATTATTTACAATAATAAAGTTTTATTCATTTTCAAATGCAATGTGTCAATTTTCATGATAACATTTCATACATTTGTACACCTAATAATGTTAATGCTTTTGTTGCACTGTTGTTTCAAAACACATATGACTTCGGCAATATTTAAAAAAAGTATGTAGCAATTTCATGCAAAAGTTTAGATTTTCCCAGTTGTTCATTTTCAGCATCTTCTTCTTCTTCTTTCAGCCACAGCAGATCATCTTTTTACATATCTTCCTGTCCTCTGCATCTTGCTTTGTTACACCCATCACCTGCATGTCCTCTCTCACCACGTCCATAAACCTTCTCTTAGGCCTTTCTCTTTTCCTCTTGCCTGGCAGCTCTATCATTAGCATCCTTTTTCCCAATAAACCAAGCATCTCTCCTCTGCACATGTCCAAACCACTGCAATCTCACCTCTCTGACTGTCTCCAATCTGTAAAACTTGAGCTGACCCTCTAATGTACTCATTCCTAATCCTATCCATCTTTGTCACACCCAATGCAAATCTTAGCATCTTTAACTTTGTCTCCTGTGTTTTGGTCAGTGCCACCGTCTCCAACCCATATAACATAGCTGGTCTCACTACTGTCCTGTAGACCTTCCCTTTCACTCTTGCTGATACCCGTCTGTCACAAATTACTCCTGACACTCTTCTCCACCCATTCCACCCTGCATGCACTCTCTTTTTCACCTGGCTTCCACAATCCCTGTTACTCTGTACTGTTGAGCCCAAGTATTTAAACTCATCCACCTTTGCCAACCCTATTCCCTGCATCCTCACCATTCAACTGACCTCCCTCTCATTTACACACATGTATTCTGTCTTGTTCCTACTGACCTTCATTCCTCTCTAGAGCGTATCTCCTCCTCTCCAGAGCATATCTCCTCCTTTCCATGGTCTCCTCAACCTGCTCCATACTCTCGCTACAGATCACAATGTCATCAGCAAACATCATAGTCCAAGGGGACTCCTGTCAAATCTCGTCTGTCAGCCTGTCCATCACTATTGCAAATAAGAAAAGGCTCAGAGCCAATCTCTGATGTAATCCCACCTCCATGTTGAATGCATCTGTCAATCCTACTGCAGACCTCAGCACCATCACACTTCTCTCGTACATATCTTGTACAACTCTTACATACTTCTCTGCCACTCCCGACTTTCTCATACAGTACCACAAATCCTCTTGAGGCACCCTGTCATATGCTCTCTCTGGGTCCACAAAGATACAATGCAACTCCTTCTGCAACTCTATACTTCTCCATCAACACCCTCAGAACAAACAACGCATCTGTGGTACTCTTTCCTGGCATAAAACCATATTGCTTCTCACTAATCATCACCTCCCTTCTTAACCTAGCTTCCACTATTCTTTTCCATAACTTTATACTGTGGCTCATCAATTTTATCCCTCTGTAGTTACTACAGCTCTGCACATCCCACTTACTGTTGAAAATCGGTACCAGTACACTTATCCACTCCTCAAGTCTCCTCTCACTTTCCAAGATTCCAATAAACAATCTGGTCAAAAACTCCACTGCCGTGCTTCCTAAACACCTCCATGCTTCCACAGGTATGTCATCTGGACCAACGGCTTTTCCATTCTTCATCCTTTTCATAGCTGTTCTTACTTCTTCCTTGCTAATCTGATGCACTTCCTGATTCACTATCGCCACATCATCCAACCTTTTCTCTCTCTCATTCTCTTCATTCATCAGCCCCTCAAATTATTCTTTCTATCTGCTCAACACACTCTCCTCGCTTGTGAATACATTTCCATCTTTATCCTTTATCACCCTAAACTGCTGCACATCTTTCCCAGGTCGGTCCCTCTATCTAGTCAATCGGTACAGGTCCTTTTCTCCCTACTTAGTGTCAAACCTCTAATACAGCTCATCATAAGCCTTTTCTTTAGCCTTCACCACCTCCCTCTTCACCTTATGCCTTATCTCCTTGTACTCTTTTCTACTTTCTGTATCTCTCTTCTTATCCCACTTCTTTCTCGCCAACCTCGTCCTCTGTACACTCTCCTGTACTTCCCCATTCCACCACCAGCTTTCCTTTTCCTCCTTCCTCTGTCCAGATGTAACGCCAAGCACCTTCTTGCTGTCACCCTTACTACTTCTGCTTTAGTTTCCCAGCTTTCTGGTAACTCTTCCATGCCACCCAGTGTCTGTCTTACCTCCTCCTTGAACTAAACATTGCAGTCTTTCTTTTTCAACTTCCACTATTTGATACTTGGCTCTGTCCCACTCTCCTCCTCTTCTTGATCTCCAATGTCATCCTACAGACAACCATCATATGCTGCCTAACTACACTTTCTTGTCCCACAATTTTGCAGTCTTCAGTCTCCTTCAGATTGACCCTCCTGCATAGGAAATAATCTACCTGTGTGCATCTTCCTCCACTCTTGTATGTTACCCTGTGTTAGATAGATAGATAGATAGATAGATAGATAGATAGATAGATAGATAGATAGATAGATAGATAGATAGATAGGTTCCTCCTTCTTCTTAAAAATACATATTCACCACATCCATGCCCATCCTTTTTGCAAATCTGACCTTCTTCATCCCTCTTCTTGACTCCATACCTACCCACCACCTCCTCACCTCCTCTCTTCCCTTCACCATGTCCATTGAAATCCGCTCCAATCACCACTCTCTGTCACTTGGGTACACTATCCATCACTTCATCCAACTCACTCCAAAAATCTTCTTTCTCATCCATCGCACACCCAACTTGCGGGGCATATGCACTAACTACATCACAACTTCAATTTCCAGCTTCATAATCATCGCTTTGTCTGACAGTCTTTTCACTTCCAAAACACTCTTGACATACTGTTCGTTCAGAATAACTCCTGACCCATTTCTCCTCCCATCATCATCAGGTCCTTTCATGAAAACCCTAAATACAAAGAGGACTGTTTGACTTATGTTAGGTAGATTGCCCAGAGGGGACTGGGCGGTCTCTTGGTCTGGAACCCCTACAGATTTTATTTTTTTCTCCAGCCTTTGGAGTTTTTTTTTGTTTGTTTTTTCTGTCCACCCTGGCCATCAGACCTTACTCTTATTCTATGTTAATTAATATTGACTTATGTTTATTTTTTATTGTGTCTTCTATTTTTCTATTCATTTTGTAAAGCACTTTGAGCTACATTTTTTTGTATGAATATGTGCTATATAAATAAATGTTGATTGATTGATTGATGACAGAATAATTTTAATCCAACTCTGATCTACCTGGCCTTACTCCCCTTTCATTTAGTCTCTTGCACGTACAATATATCAATCTTCCTTCTCTCCATCACATCAGTTAACTCTCTCCCTTTACCAGTTATACTACTAACATTCAAAGTTCCTACCTTCAATTCCACTCTCTTTACCTTCTTCCTCTCCTCCTGCCACAGACACATCTCTTCCTCTTCATCTCTTTCATTGGCCAACAGTACCCCAGTTTCTGCCAGCTCCCTGTCAGCTAACAGTACTGGTAGGTAGCCGTTGTTAACCCAGGCCTCTACTGATCCAGTATGGAAATCCGTATTGTTGTCTGCATATTGATCTGTTAAAATTTTACACCAGATACTCTACCTGATGTAACGCACCCCATTTATCTTGGGATTAGTTTGTGCAGCCCCTGCGGCTGGGTTAGTTGTTAATTTTCATCAAAGCTTTAAAATGATCAGGTTTATCTGCTCATCTTTTACTTCTTCTCCAGAGAATATTTTAATACACCTTAAAAAATGAATAACTCTAAAAGGAGTACCCAGTTTGGGGCATACCCGGAAAGAATTCCCAAGATAAACATTCACTTTCAGAGATTAATTATGGATCCAAATATAGTTACTGATTTGACTCTTTGGCAGCTTATCAGAGAATGAATTGTCCATATGCAAAATAAAAGCTGGCATGTAAATCGTAATTACAAAGCTTTCGGGCCCCAGAGCTCATGTGTACAGTAATTTGCATTTGTCTTATACGGTAATTATGGTGTACAGTATATGTTAATGTATTATATACTTTCTGGAAACTCTAGCTTATTTTATCAAGCTAGAACTTATTTGAATCAAGTATTAAAGAATGTGTGGTCTGATGATGTACTGGTGTCCTGCACAACTTATACTCCCATTCTATGTTGGTGGTGGTAATCTGTGAGCCATCCATTCTCACTAAGGTTGCACAGGTGGTGAACCAGCTGAGGGTAGGGAAAGCTGCAGGAATCTGTGGTATCTGGGGTGAATTTCTACGGGCTGGTGGTAAGGCTGTCCTCCTGGCATTACATGAAATCTTTGCTTTCACATAGGAGACAGGCATCATCCCAACTCACTGGAAAATGGGACTTGTCATCCCTTTCTGGAAATGGAGGGGTGATAGCCTGGATTGTGACATCTACATGAGGTAAACACTGCTCTTGGTGCTGGGTTAGGTCCTTGCTGGGGTCATCCTCAATAGGATCTTTGATGACATGCTCAATGACTTACCAGTGACTGGAGCAGTATGGATTTATGCCTAAGAAGTATACTATCGACCATATCCTAGCACTGAGGGTTTTCATTGAGCGCAAACGTGAATATCAGTACAGTTTCTTTGCAGCCTCTGTCGATTTTCATAAAGCGTCCAATTCAATTGATCGAGCTGCCCTGTGGGACATCCTAAGAATTTGCGGGATCCCCTCAAAGTTGCTGGATATCATGGCTGACCTGCACACTAGCATTGTGAGTACTGTGCTAAGTGGAGGCAGAACCACTGTGTTTTTCCCAGTTGATTCTGGGGTTCGTCAGGTGTGTGCTCTTGCTCCTGCTCTGTTCAGTGTTTGCATGGACAGGGTTTTGGGCAGGGTCATGCAGCTGTGGGGCATTTGTTGGTGAAGAGAGTATCACTGATCTAGACTTTGCCGACGATGATATGATTTTCGCACAGACAATGAAGGCTCTGATCGGGGCTCTCAAGAGACTGAGTGAAGAGTCTGAATGTCTGGGCTTGTGGAGTGTCCTAGATAAAAAACAAGATCCATGCGTTTAATGACCTCTTGGGCACAGCCATCAGCAGTGTGTCTGTCTGCGGAGAGAGTGTCGATCTTGTTGGGAAAATTGCTTCCCTTAGCAGCAACAGTCATGTGTCTGGTGACTCTACCTATGAAGTCAGTAGATGGACTGGGAGAGCATGGGGGGGTCATGAGATCTTTGGAATGGAGTGTGTCACGCTCCCAATATCTTTGCAAAAGGATGACAGTCCAAGTCTTTATAAAGTCCTGGGGCCTCATGTATAAACGGTGCGTACGCACAGAAATGTTGCGTAAGAACTTTTCCACGTTCAAATCGTGATGTATAAAACCTACACTTGGCGTAAATCCACGCACTTTTCCACGGTACCTCATGCCTTGTCGTACGCAAGTTCTCCGCTCGGTTTTGCAGACTGGCGGCACCCAGCGTCAAAGCAGTGCTACTGTTCCTGTGTGGTTACACCTTATTTTCCTGTTTATTAGTGTAATGCATCTGATTGTAATTAACTTGTAACAATATAATGGTAGAGGGAACAGCCATAGTATTCCAAATACCATAACTGCTTTAGCGTTGTTACTCTCACTTCTTCTTCTTCTTCTTCTTCTTTCAGCTCCTCTTGTTAGGTGTTGCCACAGCGGATCATCTTTTTCAATATTTCTCTCACTGCACCACTCAGAGTATTTATATCACTGTATCTGAGTGTGAATCACAGCAGCAGCTGATCGGAAAGGGAATTATCGGTATACAGCTTCAAGGACGCGCTGTCTCAGCCACTGCAAAATGTTTTAAAGCCTTTCCTGTATGGACCTCGCGGTTCAGAAACAGAAACGATATCATTTATAAGGTGAAATTCAGCAAAATATGTTTGTTAAATTATACACATAAAACTTTAACTTCATTTAAATAATCTATATTCTTCACTGGGAGTGTCGTTAAGGATAGAATAATTAAACATGTACTACAAAGACATTTCAATGTTCTTTAAACGTTTTGAAGAATCGGCGCTAAGCTTACAGATGGCTTAACGTCTATTACAGAGCTGATTGTATGGCGATCGGTTACTTGGAGAAAAAAAAGCACTGACTGCAGTGATGGCTAAGCCAATATATATTGAATATAAAACAGAAAGAGAAAATAACAACACAGCTAAAAACACAGCGACAAATTTCGGCAAAAGTTAAATGCTTGTGTCATGAGCACGAGGCAGCTATGCAGCCATCCACTGTGCATAAGCTACCTTACTGACGAGCGGGCGAAGGAGCCACCACAAGCCTAGAGCCGCCCCTGATTGTACTGCTGCAATAAATTATTTCATCGAAGTGAAACACATGTTTAATAACGTGCTTTAACTCCTATCATCATGAAAATGATATCACGTATACATCTCAGTATTTTAGTTATTCAGAGAACTGTAATATTACGAATGTAATTGATTCTGTGTCCAGTTGGATGAAGAGAGTCGGTTTAAAAAGCAAGTAGTGATTCACACACAGAGAAGATCAAATACAAAACAAAGCATTTAATGTGCTACTTTAATTACGATGTGATTTGAGAAACTGGTTAATTAAACGATTTTAAGATGAAGTTTATGATGTTCTACTTTAATGACAAAATAAACTACGTAATTAAAGTGGAAATGTCGAGATTGAAGTTGACGTCGTGCTTTTTCCTCACTGTGTGCCTTTTTTCTCTGTACCCTAATAAGCTTTCATATGACACTCAGACAGTGGGCTTACAACTCGGCTTTTCACGGCGACTTTGATATGTGACTTCTTTTTTATTTCCGGCACTGTGCGATTTGTGAATGTGAGCTTTCAAGTTTCTCCAACACGCTATGTCAGTCGATCAACTTCCTTTTGTTGATTATACCACGGTTTATTTGAACAAATAGTATGTTTTTCCTTTGCCTCCACTTGGTATTCGCTGAAATTCTTATATTTTCCCCGTGCTTTTCCCATTGTCTTTTCACAGAAGGCTGTGCTTAAAGACGATTTATATTGATTTGCATATTCAAATAGGCGTAATTCTGGGAGGATTTGGGAAGTTACATAATGCGCGTGCACGAGCGTTAGTTTTCACGCTGGTCGGGATTTATTTAGCGGAAGAACGTGGAAGTTGGAGTACACACAGATTCCTGCATCTGGATTTTTCTGTGCGTAAGCACATTTCAGCTTTTGTGCTTACGCCATGTTATAGTGCGAGTTCTACGCACGGCGTTATACAGTGGTGTGAAAAACTATTTGCCCCCTTCCTGATTTCTTATTCTTTTGCATGTTTGTCACACAAAATGTTTCTGATCATCAAACACATTTAACCATTAGTCAAATATAACAAAAGTAAACACAAAATGCAGTTTTTAAATGATGGTTTTATTATTTAGGAGAAAAAATCCAAACCTACATGGCCCTTTGTGAAAAGTAATTGCCCCTTGTTAAAAATAACCTAACTGTGGTGTATCACACCTGAGTTCAATTTCCGTAGCCACCCCCAGGTCTGATTACTGCCACACCTGTTTCAATCAAGAAATCACTTAAATAGGAGCTGCCTGACACAGAGAAGTAGACCAAAAGCACCTCAAAAGCTAGACATCATGCCAAGATCCAAAGAAATTCAGGAACAAATGAGAACAGAAGTAATTGAGATCTATCAGTCTGCTAAAGGTTATAAAGCCATTTCTAAAGCTTTGGGACTCCAGCGAACCACAGTGAGAGCCATTATCCACAAATGGCAAAAACATGGAACAGTGGTGAACCTTCCCAGGAGTGGCGGCCGACCAAAATTACCCCAAGAGCGCAGAGGCGACTCATCCGAGAGGTCACAAAGACCCCAGGACAACGTCTAAAGAACTGCAGGCCTCACTTGCCTCAATTAAGGTCAGTGTTCACGACTCCACCATAAGAGAGAGACTGGGCAAAAACGGCCTGCATGGCAGATTTCCAAGACGCAAACCACTGTTAAGCAAAAAGAACATTAGGGCTCATCTCAATTTTGCTAAGAAACATCTGAATGATTGCCAAGACTTTTGGGAAAATACCTTGTGGACTGATGAGACAAAAGTTGAACTTTTTGGAAGGCAAATGTCCCGTTACATCTGGCGTAAAAGGAACACAGCATTTCAGAAAAGAACATCATACCAACAGTAAAATATGGTGGTGGTAGTGTGATGGTCTGGGGTTGTTTTGCTGCTTCAGGACCTGGAAGGCTTGCTGTGATAGATGGAACCATGAATTCTACTGTCCACCAAAAAATCCTGAAGGAGAATGTCCGGCCATCTGTTCGTCAACTCAAGCTGAAGCAATCTTGGGTGCTGCAACAGGACAATGACCCAAAACACACCAGCAAATCCACCTCTGAATGGCTGAAGAAAAACAAAATGAAGACTTTGGAGTGGCCTAGTCAAAGTCCTGACCTGAATCCAATTGAGATGCTATGGCATGACCTTAAAAAGGCAGTTCATGCTAGAAAACCCTCAAATAAAGCTGAATTACAACAATTCTGCAAAGATGAGTGGGCCAAAATTCCTCCAGAGCGCTGTAAAAGACTCATTGCAAGTTATCGCAAACGCTTGATTGCAGTTATTGCTGCTAAGGGTGGCCCAACCAGTTATAAGGTTAAGGGGGCAATTACTTTTTCACACAGGGCCATGTAGGTTTGGATTTTTTTTTATCCCTAAATTATAAAAACCATCATTTAAAAACTGCATTTTGTGTTTACTTGTGTTATATTTGACTAATGGTTAAATGTGTTTGATGATCAGAAACATTTTGTGTGACAAACATGCAAAAGAATAAGAAATCAGGAAGGGGGCAAATAGTTTTTCACACCACTGTACATGAGGCCCCTGGTGCTTCCTGTTTTTCTATATGGTTGCGAGTCATGGATGCTATCTAGTGACCTGAGATGAAGACTGGACTCCCTTGGTACTGTGCCTCTTCGGAGAATCCTTGCGTAATGAGCAGTTGCTCATGGAGTCCCAAATGAGGCACAATACCTGCATTGTGAGGGAGTGTCACTTGACCTGCCTGTGCTCCAAAAATTTAACCAATTGCACCATAAATTTTGTAAGTCACCTTGGATAAAGATGTCAGCCAAATAAATAAATGTAAATGATTGTGTGATGGATGTAAAGCAACTTAACTTTGCATGATAGTTAAAGAAAATTATCACTGGTTTTTAATTTGCCATCTTAAATCACTTGGTTGCAGATAGTACACTGACTTAGATGCATCTGCATTGTTTATTTTACATAGCAGTCAACTGCAAATAACAGTGTATTACCAAATGTCTCCCCAAAAAAAAAACTTATTCTTTATTTCTGCCTAAATTTGAAAGTTAAAGTGTAAAAAAAATCTTGCTTTTAGCAGATGAATACATGTAATTTTTTAAATGTATTTGGAAAGATCTTGGTTATATGGTAGCACAGTTGGTACTGGTTCTATTTCATGACTCCAAGAACCAGAATAAAATTTCCATTACAGTCACTTCCTGTGTTTCACTCTCTGCCCGTATATACTCCAGTTTCTCTGCACATTCCATATACAGGCACTTTAGCCTGCCCCAGGCTGGATGATGAACATATGACTGGCATCTATTTATCTAGGCCTGCTTCCAGTATTGTAGTCAACACAGCTCACTTGAAACAGTTAGAACATCTTTTTTTTAAGTTTGCAGATGAAACCTAGATATGTGGAATGGCAGATAACCTCAAATTCATTGATCAATTACAGGGACTTGGACAGCATACAAACTTAGGCAGATGAAACCTGATGTAAGTAAATATAAAGTATTGCACGTAGGATGTAAATATGTTAGGTTTGAATAAACAATGGGAGTTATGAAAATCAAGAGTACACCTTATGAGAAGGATTTAGGAGTCGTAGTGGTCTCAACATTGTTGAGTGTTCAGAAACCATTAAGAAGACTAACAGAATGTTAGGTTATATACCACGATATGTATAGTACAAGTCCAAGGAGGTTATGCTCATGCTGGTGAGGCATCATCTGGAGTACTGTGTTCAGTTTTGGTCTCCAGGCTACAAAAATGACATAGCATTGCTAGAAAAGGTCCAGAGAAGAGTGATTAGGCCAATTCCAGGGCTACATGGAATGAATTATGAAGGAAGATTAAAAAAGCTGAGCTATTTCACGTTAAGCAAAAGAAGATTAAGAGGTGACACGGTTGAAGTTTTCAAAATTATGAAGTGAATTAGTACAATGGATCGAGACTGTGATTTTAAAATGAGTTCATCAAGAACACAGGGACAAAGTTGGAGACTTGTTCATGGTAAATTTCACACAAACATTAGGAAGTTTTTCTTTATATAGGGAACCATAGATATAAGGAATAAGCTACCAAGTAGTGTGGTAGACAGTAGGACTTTAGGATCTTTGAAAACTAGATGATGTTATTTTAGAAGAATTAAGTGGATAGGACTGGCAAGATTTTGTTGGGCTGAATGGCCTGTTGTTGTCTAAACTGTCCTAAAGTTCTCAGATTCTAAAAACTACCACACCCCTATAATGACAGATAAATTGATAAAGCTAAATAAGGTTGGTCACTATAGGTAATGAAGGTAAACAGGCAGTACTTTTTCTCTTAATAAGTTACCATCTTGAGGGATCAGTTAGTTAAATATGATAAACCCTGTAAGGCAATTTACAAGTCCATTACAGACTCACTCACCATTAGCCCGAACAGTGGTGATGTTTCTGCTTGCTTCAAGCTGCTTAGAAAAAGTCAGTAAAGTGGCTTGCTACATTTGACTACTTTTAAGAACAATTGTGTGGCTTCTTGCAAGATAGGGATACACAGACTGAACAGACTCTACATTGGCTAATGTATGGCAAAACTAATATCTGCAATGAATACACTACCATTCAGGATGAATACAGTATGTGGTTTTGTTTTCTCATTGTGTGGTTTCGCCTCGGATTTCGGAAAGAACCAGTGCAGACTCCGCTCTCTTTGTCTAATTCCGGGCCACATAAAATAAATAGGGAGAGTGTCGATGGGACACACAGATATGGGCTGGTCTCTATGAGGGAAATGACAGGGACTTATTATGCTCTCTCAGAGGAGAGATCTGTCCTCCCCACAGGGGCCAAGGCCCCAGAGCAAGGTGGGGATTCCCCAGACCAGCAGGAGAAGTTATTGCAGGCATGGAGGCTAGATCCTGAGCGGTCTACCCAAGAACAGGTTGATGCTCTGTGGGAAAAAGTGTCAGGTTGGTTAAAGCCCTCCGAAACATACCATTGACGAAATTGTGAAAAAAGTGACCTGCTTTTTATTAATCAGTGATCTTCCGGACCATTTCACCCAGCCAGTCTGGGGAGACTTTGCCAATGTGAACAAGCTCATTGAGCTCATAGAAACATCTAGGACAGCCTCGCAATTTGGGAGAGCAGAATGGTCCTTTAGCAGACACTGTGGAGATTACGTCCCTCCTCATCTGCCCCCTCGGCATAAACCGGAGTTTGTACCAAATTCCCCGATTCTGCAGGTGCGGCCCTTCCTTGGGAGCAAGGCGGAATGTAAGTGGAGAGAGGGTCGTGGATTGTGTGCACTTTCAAACCCCTTGTCAATGGCTCATGCGAGAGAGGTCATCGTTAACAGATTTAAAGTGGAAGCCCTTTTTAATTTTGGCAGCAACATTTCAATCGTTGATCACCACTATGTACTACCCTGACAGTGGATAAAAACAAAGACCAGTATAACCTGTGTACACGGGGATATCCGGTTCTATTAATCTGCCCGATCTTTCATCAGCCAGGGAGGATCAGTTAAAATAATGACCGTAGCAGTCCTCCCAAATCCACCTTTCACTGTGATTCTCGGATGGGACTGGTCTGATAGTAAAAGCGGTGAAGTACTGACCTTTCCTAAAATGAAATTGGGCCTAATAACAAACGGGAATTCTCCATCGCAGGTTGTCTCCACACCATGCACTCAGCCAGCAGAGAGAGATAGGAGGGGCCAAGAGGAGGATGGGGAGCTTCTTGGGCCGTTGCAGACCGTTACGTCATCTGTCCGCGTCTCTGCGGAGTGGGATGACTCTCCGCCCCTTGAGGTCAGACCTGACCCCCTCTCTGAGTTAAGCTTCCAGTTTAAACAAACACCAGCCTCATTTAAAAGGGAACAATGGAATGATAATTCCCTTAAGTTTGCTAGGAATGCAGTTGCCCTAGTCAACGGCCAACGCACCCATCAGCCCATGCCACAGGGGCCCCACTTTGTTATTGAAAATGAGTTATTATATTGGGTTAGTGAACACGAAGGGGGGTGCAGAAGCTGTTGCTAATCCCACAAACTTTCCGGCGGCAGGTTTATGAGTTAGCACACGCCCACCTCCTAGGAGCCCACCTGGGCACAGAGAAAACATTAGAGCGTATCAAGCTCTATTTTTATTGGCCGGGAATTAACGAGGAGGTTCTGTATCTCTTGCCCTGAGTGTCAGCTGCGGCAAATTCCTAGGAAGGACCGTGTTCCTCTTGTTCCCCTTCCCTTGATAGATGTCCCATTTAAAAAAATAGGGGTCGATATAGTGGGACCCCTGGGACCCTTGGACATAAGTATATATTATCGTGGATTATACGATCTGATATCCAAAAGCTGTTCCGTTGTGCTCAGCTAATTCTAAAGCCATCGCACAGGATCTGGTAGGGGTCTTTGTGCGAGTTGGCATTCCTAAAGAAGTCCTTATAGACCAAGGGACGCCATTTAACTCTGTGACGTTCAGGGAAATGGCTAAGTTACTTAAAATAAAGCACTTAAAGACTGCGGTGTATCATACTCAAACCGATGGTATAGTGGAGAGGTTTAATCAGACTCTCAAACAGATGCTTCGCAAGGTGGTCAGCAGGGACAGAAGGAATTGGGATCAACTCCTCCACCTCATACTCTTGCCTACCGGGAAGTCCCACAAGCCTCGACAGGGTTCTCACCCTTTGAATTATTATATGGACGACAACCCTGGGGCATATTGGACATTTTAAAAGAAGGTTGGGAAGGAGAGGCTCTTCCCTTGACTAATATTTTGGAATATATTGCACAGTTACGAAAAAATGTGAGTATTTGAGAAAATTCGACCCGTATTAAAAAGTCACATGGAAGAGGCACAAGCAGCACAGGCCTGCTATTATGACCGTGGCACAACACTCCAGGTGTTCCAACTAGGGGAATCAGGTCATGGTGTTGGTTCCCACCTCACATTCTAAACTACTTGCCCATTGGCAAGGACCATACGAAGTTAAGGAGAGGAAAGGGTTCGTAGACTATTTGGTGAAACAGCCCAATCATCGGCCGAGAGAGTGGATATATCATGTGAATCTCCTGAAACTGTGGAAGGAAAGGGACCCTGATCCCTCCTCCGGCCAACTCCACTCATTCTTTGCTCAGACCAACACACTTAATTTCGGCTCTAATCTGAATACCCAACAGAGGCGAGAGCTCGAAGCAGTAATCTCATCCATCCCGCAGGTGGTTGATGAAAAACCCGGAAGGAAAGAACCTGGGGTTATTACCCGAGAACACCCCTATTGGCTTCCCAAGGCAAAGAAGACTGAATTGGAACTTGAAATCAAACGCATGCTGGACTTAGGAGTCATAGAGGAAAGTTATACTCCCTGGTCCAGCCCAACAGTCTTGGTTAGTAAGCCTGACGGAAGTTGGAGGTTTTGCAATGACTTCCATCAACTTAGTCAGGTCTCACACTTTGATGCTTATCCTATGCCTCGAGTGGACGACCTCCTTGAGAGGCTTGGACAGGCAGAATTTCTGACCACACTTGAAATGATCAAGAGGTACTGGCAGTTTCCTTTAACGGACTCCGCAAAGGTTAAGACTGTGTTTAGCACCCCTATGGGCACTGGCAGTATCGTGTATTTCCATTCGGGTTACATGGGGCTCCAGCGACTTTCCAGCGTCTGGTGGACAAAGTGCTCCGGCCCCATAACACATATAGTGCTGCCTACCTGGATGACGTCATCATCTATTCCAGCACATGGAAGAAACACCTACAGTACATACGAGCGGTATTACGGATGCTGGGTGAAGCCAGTCTTCGGATCAATCCAAAAACATGTTTTTTTTGGGTTGAAAGAAGCCAAATACTTGGGCTAACTGGTGGGTCATGGCACTGTAAAGCCACAGTACTCTAAAATAGATGCCATTTTGAAATGGCCCCGTCTGCGAACCAAGAGGCATGTCCAAGCATTTCTCGGTTTAGCCAGGTAATACTGCCGGTTTGTAGCACGCTTTTTGGAGAGAGCTGCGCCCTTGAGTGATTTGAAAAAGAAGAGGGCTCCTAAGATTGTGGTATGGACTGATACGACAAAAGCTGCATTCCGTGACTTAAAAAAGGCTGTGACGTCAGCACCTGTTTTGAAAGCACCTGACTTCTCACTTCCTTTTATCCTCCAGATGGATGATTCAGACACAGTCTTAGGAGCAGTGCTGAGCCAAAACGTGGCTGCCCCAATCCTTTGCAATGTCTTATGGTCATTTTTGCTACAATGGCAACAGCTTCACATTGGAGTTAAAAAGAAATGAAACAAAATGGGTGTGGACCTTAGTAAAGAAGACACACTAGCTGGCTCAGCTTATGTCCAGTGCACTCAGATCTTCATTTTTGTAAATTTAGTTTTTGCATATTTTTTTTGTTTTTGAGTTTTTGTGTATATTTTCACGATCACCTATATAAACCTAAGAAATTCTTGTAGAATGAGACTGCACTGTACACCACAAAAGCTGAAAAACCTCACATTCATTCTCAAAATAGGCAGCATGCATATTTCAGTTAACAATGGCCCACAAATTATTTATTTTTATTAAAGTTTCAGTCTTTCTAAGTTTGTTCCACCCATTATCTGTTCAGTTCAGCAAGAGACATGAACAACAACAGTATCTGTTAATCTTCTTCTGGGCCTAAAGTATTTAAATGTTTCTGTTACTGTGTAATACAGCATGTCTTCATTGTTTGCTCTTTCAAGATGCTATGTTGAAAATAATCATAAGTTAAAAAAATTCTCAGTGACATCATTGCATTATTGTGAGAGGTCAAACAGGTCATAAATCATAATTTTTTCTGCACAAATTATTGGTTTACATGTGAACACTGTTGGTTTGTGAATATTTGTTATCAGTTTACATACTGTACATACTTAATTAGTTTCCATGCATACAATACTGATTTTATTCATATGAACTATATCGGTTTGTGTCCGTATATTATCGGTTTGTGCGTAAGCTATATTGGTTTCTATATGTATATCACTGGTTTGCATATGAAAAAAAATGATTTGAACATGTACAGTATATCACTGGTTCCCCTACGTTTGCTATTGGTTTCTGAGTGAACTGCACCAGTACATGCTTGCACGCTATCGGTTTGCATATAAACTACACTGGCTTGCATTCATATCGTTCTACTGCTATGCTGGTCTAGCAATGGATTATGCACAAAAATATATGATTTATGGCCTGTTTGGCCCCTCATACATTTAGTGCAGGAGCCAGTGTAGATTGTCTCTTTTTTCTTTCGATGTTTTGTAACTGCAATACTTGACTAAATTAAATGCCATCTTCTTGCTGCAATCGAGACCACTTACTGTATCTAAAGTAATATTCAGTGCCAGATTGCTCTTCTCGAACACACAAATACTTCAACAAAGATTATCAAGTTCCATACTTATTGTTGATTCTGAAATTTACCTTCTGTCATACAAGAACATAATACATTTAATGACTTCTTTTTTAGGACTTATGAGAATAAGTGATTTGTGGTGAGCATTAGAAAGATGAAAGTCCACTATCTCCCAACAGCTTTCCCCAGCCTCACGCTTAAAACATGAAACACTTTGCATTAGTCCCAGAAAATCAACATATAGAAACTGATCCATACATAAAATACAATATGTAATTGCCACTTTAGTCTTCTTACGTAGAAAAAGGCTTTTTGACGTGTGCAACATTTGATCTTAAAACACACTCACATTCTAAATTTGTGGCTAAGATTTGTTTCTTTTTTATATGACACTTAAGTATAGAGAACTCACAGAAAATACCTCAAAGCAATTAAAATGTGTCTTTGGTATTGAGTGCAGACAAGGCACCATATTAAGTGCAACAAACATGTTTTGCATTGTGGTGAATTTGTCCTGAAATTAAGCCCACCATCTTTGTTAGATTAGAGTGTCAAACAAGAATTTTTGTTGAAACGGACACTTGTTGATTTGGTTTTAACAAGTTTAACTACAGGTCAGCATACATTTTTAGAGGGCTGTGTTACCAGTTCAAACATAGATGAAAACCTGTGAATTTGTTTATTAAGTAAGTAGCAGAAAATTGATGGAAGCATATTTTTTTATGCATTTAACCCTGTTTTGCCTATTGCTACAAAGGTTTGGTACATTACATATTAAAAGTCACATTTTGAAACAGAGTTTTATGAATATGAGCCTAATGTATGCAAACATTCCCTGTGACAAATCCTATTTTAAGTTTTTACCAGTCTTGCAACATAGACCCTGACTCCCAGCAGCCCTGTAATTAAAAACTTGGCTTAAAAAATTGATAGGAGGAGGCTAAAGTTGAAAGAAAAAGCATTTACTCTTTCAAATCTAGAAGGAGGAAGGCAAGTTGGGCTATACAGCTTCAGCAATAAATGAAGCTAAATTGAATTAAAGAATCACTAATCACCTAGCAACACAATATTCTACAAGTATATGGATCTTTTTAAATATACTGTATCTCCAAGCCGCACATCAAATATAAACAAGATGATTTCTAGCCAAGTGCATTCTATATCTGAAACAAAATTTATGTGCTTTTATGTTCACATTTGCTCAGAAAGCCTCCTTCTTGCTAAAGTCTTTGTCATGCACGTGCCTCTGAGGTTTGCTTCCTTGGATCAACTAAGCTAAGCACTGCCACTCTGGGATTGAGGGGACGCTGTCATTGATTACATCATCTCCTTTTTCTCCCATAGCAATGAGAAATTGCCCATAAAGGGAATTTGACTCCGCCCCTTTTGGTCCCTCCACTATAAAACCGAGATGCTCCTAGCATTATGCATCTCATTCTGGAGAAAGCCACCTGCTGAATGAAACTCCAATTCAAATATTGACCGCACAACAGAGTGTATTTTTGCTTTGCTACTTTTTATTTTACTGCACCTTTACACACCATCCACCCTCTGCTCCTTAAGGGCAAGCTGACAGAGATGGGAGTAGATTCATGCCTGGTGGCATGGATTGTGGACTGTCTTACAGACAGACCTCAGTATGTGCGTTTCGGGAACTACAGGTCTGACATAGTGGTCAGCAACATAGGAGCACCGCAGGGGACTGTACTTTCTCCGGTCCTGTTCAGCCTATATACTGTACATTGGATTTCCAATACAACTCGGAGTCCTGCCACGTGCAAAAGTTCACTGACGACACTGCTATCGTGGGCTGCATCAGGAGTGAGCAGGAGGAGGAGTATAGGAACCTAATCAAGGACTTTGTTAAATGGTGCGATTCAAACCACCTACAACTGAACACCAGCAAATCCAAGGAGCTGGTGGTGGATTTTAGAAGGACCAGGCACCTCATGGACCCCGTGATCATCAGAGGTGACTGTGTGCTGAGAGTGCAGACCTATAAATACGTGGGAGTGCAGCTGGATGATAAATTGGACTGGACTGCCAATACTAATGGTCTGTGCAAGACAGGACAGAGCCGGCTATGCTTCCTTAGAAGGCTGGCGTCTTTTAACATCTGCAATAAGATGCTGCAGATGTTCTATCAGATGGTTGTGGCGAGCGCCCTCTTCTATGCGGTGGTCTGCTGGGGAGGCAACATAAAGAAGAGGGGCGCCTCACGCCTGGACAAACTGGTGAGGAAGGCAAGCTCTATTGTAGGCATGGAGCTGGACAGTTTAACATCTGTGGCAGCGCTGAGCAGGCTCCTGTCAATAATGGAGAATCCACTGAACAGTATCATCTCCAGGCAGAGGAGTAGTTTCAGTGACAGACTTTTGTCACTGTCCTGTTCCACTGACAGACTGAGGAGATCGTTCCTCCCCCACACTATGCAAATGTTCAATTCCACCCGTTGGGTGGTTGGTTAAACGATAACGTTATTATACAAAGTTATTGTCTGTTATACCTGCATTTTTACTACTCTTTAATTTAATATTGTTTTTTATCAGTATGCTGCTACTGGAGTATGTGAATTTCCCCTTAGCATTAATAAAGTATCTATCTATCTATCTATCTATCTATCTATCTATCTATCTATCTATCTATCTATCTATCTATCTATCTGTTTATTTTGGGAACATTGTATATTTTAAAAGGGGCAACCCAGTTGGTACCCCAATGTTTTCTTTTGTGCACTCTGTTCCCTAGGTTGATAACACCTTGTTCCTGGCATCTTTTCTCATCCTTCACCAGACTTAGAGTTCTGGGTAACACCTCTGATATGTAAAAAATAATATCTCTGTAACAACTTGAGAATCTTTCTTTAAAACTCTGCTAATGTCCAAACTTTCCTCTCCCGTTCCAAGGCAGAAACATTCTGTCAGATGTTCACCACCAATATACTGGACTAATTCATTTTCGTTTTCCATGCTTTAAAGAAACTGTGACAAATTCAAAGTGCTACAAGTGAGTTCCAACACAGATTAAGAGAAATTACTCCCATATTTCATATTGCTAATTGCCATAGTAACTTATCCAAAACCAGACAATTTTACCTACTCATTCGACCACCCTCAGTGATTACTGAGTTATTATTGTGGCTCCTACACTCTAGAAATCTTCCCTTAAGTCTGTCTGTGTAGCTTGATCAGCAATAGCACTAAAATCACATTTTAAAATAACCCTTGTAACCTTATCCCAAATTGACTCCTCTGTGCCAATTTTCTGTCCACCCTGGCCATCGGACTTTACTTATTCTATGGTAATTAATGTTGACTTATTTTTATTTTTTATTGTGCCTTCTATTTTTCTATTCTTCATTTTGTAAAACATTTTGAGCTACATTTTTTTGTATGAAAATGTGCTATATAAATAAATGGTGTTGTTGTTGTAATTCTGCTGTACTGCTAACCTACAGTGTCAATCTACAGCACTTTTATGTTTGTGTGTTCATGTTTATTTGTGTAGATTTTACAATGGTACCCTTACTTGTTTTGCAAGGTGACTTGTCATGAAATGCTCTTTGAATGGCATTGTATAAATAAAGGTTAATTGGCTACATTTGCAATATTTAGCATAATTGATTTTAACTTCATAGAAACTATTCATCCTGCAGAATGTCCTAGCATGAACTTGGGTTATGCTAACACTTATGACTTATCAGTTTAACTTATACATCCCCAGACAATTTAATGTGTGTCATTTCATATATTTATTCTGACCGCTTTGCTGCCAGCTAGGAATAATAACTGATTCTGGTTGGATGTATTAATAACATGCATGTCAAAGATATTTAAAATGAAAAAACTAACAACTGTGAAAATATATATTTTAAGAATTAAGCAGAGACAGAAGGCAAGTGACTATTGTAGTAAGTGCTGAAGTGGATGAAGTCAGACAAGTGGAACAAATCGATCAATGACCTTTAGCTCGCTGTGTATCTTGTCAATTAAAATAGCAAGGATGGCTGCTTTAGAAAAAGAAATATTACATCTCATAAAACAACAAAAACACTTAAATATTTTTTTTGTTCACCTTATACAATTTCTCGTATTAGGAATTTGTTAGTTTTCGCATACCCCTTTGAGTCAAAGAGCAGGGTCAGCCATTGTACAGCACCCCTGGAGCAATTGAAGGTTAAGGGCTTTGCTCAAGGGCTCAGCAGAGTAGGATCTCTTTTGGCAGTGACAGGGATTTGAACCAGCAACCTTTAGGTTACCAGTGCAGATCCTTAGCATCAAAGCCACCACTCCACCCCTATATACAGTGGTGTGAAAAACTATTTGCCCCCTTCCTGATTTCTTATTCTTTTGCATGTTTGTTACACAAAATGTTTCTGATCATCAAACACATTTAACCATTAGTCAAATATAACACAAGTAAACACAAAATGCAGTTTTTAAATGATGGTTTTTATTATTTAGGGAGAAAAAAAATCCAAACCTACAAAGCCCTGTGTGAAAAAGTAATTGCCCCCTTGTTAAAAAATAACCTAACTGTGGCGTATCACACCTGAGTTCAATTTCCATAGCCACCCCCAGGCCTGATTACTGCCACACCTGTTTCAATCAAGAAATCACTTAAATAGGAGCTTCCTGACACAGAGAAGTAGACCAAAAGCACCTCAAAAGCTAGACATCGTGCTAAGATCCAAAGAAATTCAGGAACAAATGAGAACAGAAGTAATTGAGATCTATCAGTCTGGTAAAGGTTATAAAGCCATTTCTAAAGCTTTGGAACTCCAGTGAACCACAGTGAGAGCCATTATCCACAAATGGCAAAAACATGGAACAGTGGTGAACCTTCCCAGAAGTGGCCGGCCGACCAAAATTACCCCAAGAGCGCAGAGACGACTCATCCGAGAGGTCACAAAAGACCCCAGGACAACATCTAAAGAACTGCAGGCCTCACTTGCCTCAATTAAGGTCAGTGTTCACGACTCCACCATAAGAAAGAGACTGGGCAAAAACGGCCTGCATGGCAGATTTCCAAGACACAAACCACTGTTAAGCAAAAAGAACATTAGGGCTTGTCTCAATTTTGCTAAGAAACATCTCAATGATTGCCAAGACTTTTAGGAAAATACCTTGTGGACTGATGAGACAAAAGTTGAACTTTTTGGAAGGCAAATGTCCCGTTACATCTGGCGTAAAAGGAACACAGCATTTCAGAAAAGAACATCATACCAACAGTAAAATATGGTGGTGGTAGTGTGATGGTCTGGGGTTGTTTTGCTGCTTCAGGACCTGGAAGGCTTGCTGTGATAGATGGAACCATGAATTCTACTGTCTACCAAAAAATCCTGAAGGAGAATGTCCGGCCATCTGTTCGTCAATTCAAGCTGAAGCGATCTTGGGTGCTGCAACAGGACAATGACCCAAAACAAAAAGCAAATCCATCTTTGAATGGCTGAAGAAAAACAAAATGAAGACTTTCGAGTGGCCTAGTCAAAGTCCTGACCTGAATCCAATTGAGATGCTATGGCATGACCTTAAAAAGGCGGTTCATGCTAGAAAACCCTCAAATAAAGCTGAATTACAACAATTCTGCAAAGATGAGTGGGCCAAAATTCCTCCAGAGCGCTGTAAAAGACTCATTGCAAGTTATCGCAAACACTTGATTGCAGTTATTGCTGCTAAGGGTGGCCCAACCAGTTATTAGGTTCAGGGGCAATTACTTTTTCACATAGGACCATGTAGGTTTGGATTTTTTTTTCTCCCTAAATAATAAAAACCATCATTTAAAAACTGCATTTTGTGTTTACTCGTGTTATATTTGACTAATGGTTAAATGTGTTTGATGTTCAGAAACATTTTGTGTGACAAACATGCAAAAGAATAAGAAATCAGGAAGGGGGCAAATAGTTTTTCACACCACTGTACTGTATATAAATGCTTTCCTGCTCCTCTTTGTTCATTACATACTTTTTACCTACTTATTTTAGTGTGTGTTTAATTATTGCTTTACTATTTCTGTCACTTCAGTAAGATGTCGACCTCTACAAAATATTCATGGGTGGAATCCTGGCAGCCACTCTTTTCTGTACTGTGCAAATTTTTAATTAAAACTACATCAAAATCCTGCTCTCTGATATCCAGCCTTACAGCTGACTCCGGCAGACAGTTCACCAAGTATAAACCATAGCAGCAATAAGACGTACCACTATCCTGCCATTCAATTTCCAAACTCACATCATGAAAATATGAATATAAAATATACATCATATCTTCACATCTCGACCTTTTGGAATAGCTCCTTTTTCTATTGATATGAAGTCAGAGAAAAAGGCATTACCTCTTCCCGACCTTTCCACTATTCTTTCATACTGTATTGTTGTGACTGTAAATGCACTTAACATCTGATTTTTTTGCTTCTGAATGGCATAATAAAGATACTCTGAATCATTAGCTTCTTTTCCGGCAGTTATTCATTCTCTTTCTTCTGTATGAAGAAGGCTCCCCCCACCCCCAGACACAGGATTCATACAAGCAGGATGACACAGCTGTGAAATGCAATCTTTTAAATCCCTTTCACAGCAAATCTGAAACATGGCAGTAAACTCAGAATTAGCACATTAGTTCAGGCATAGTTGTGATGAGCCTTGAATTTGGTAGCAGCAGACAAATGAGCTGAACTAAGCTTTAGACCTCCTCTCCTATTAAGCGGCAGATAATCCTTGCAGCCATGTGTTACCAGCAGTTGTTCCTTCACTTTTTCTGCATATGGATTTTTGGTTTCTAATTTATGTTGCTTCACTTACGCATTGATCGCTCTTTTTATTTTTTTCCCCACACTTTTGTTTGCTTAGTTATAACTATTAAACCACTCAGGAAAAGAGAAGCAATGACATTTTTACCACTTTACGTACAGCAAACCCCATTTTCATTATACATTGTAAATGTATGTTTTAATATAACAGTACATAATAAACATGCTCTTTTCTGTTATATACTGAGGAAAATAATAGCTTTGTTGCAGATGTTAATTATTTTGAGGCTGTTATCATCATGATTTTTTTTTGTGATTTTGTATTGAAAATAAAGGAAACAAGCAGTCATCAGTTAATAACACCCACGTAGCATATAAAATAAAGTTAAAAAATCACCCAAATCCACCCACTTCCCATAACAAAGCAGTGTACATTAAATGTCACTAACAACATAATGGTAGATTGAAAAGTAGTAGATTTCTGCTCACATTAAGCAACGACTACCACCCCAAGCTCCCCATTGGGCAGCTTCACTATAGTTTAAAGAAGAATGGGCAGATTATGAGCATTTTATATTAGTGCTTTAATCTCCATGGCAGTTTGTTCACAAATAGAAATGGATCTGAGTGAGGCATTATTGATACGTACTGCTGACAGTTTTTGATGAATAAGGTTATAACAGCATGTTAGCCCCAAAATTTAGCCAGCTCTGGATGTTTCCATCTTGAAATTAAAAGAAGCTTAGCTGCTTTAGCAATTACAACTAAAACTTATCATTGGTAAGACGGTAAGGATAAATTGAATACATCTAACAAGATGAAGACACAAGGACATCTGGGAAATTAGCAATTAAGTACAGAAGATAGAGTAGAGCAAACAGCTGAGAAAAGATAGATGGACATGACCAAAACATATATGGAAATGTTCTTGGCTCATTAGTAAAGAGAAAGTAGCAAAATGGTTCATAATCAATTCCCGTAGCAAACCATCAACTGAGGGTTAGATATCATTTATGAACAAGCAGAAATTATGTGAATTGATAATTGGGGTTTCCAGACAAGATCATTTACATTGAAAGGAGTATATTAGAGAAACAGTTTTTTTATTGTTTTTTTTTATTTATTTATTTATTAATTTTATTACAATCAATACATAGCAATCAAGTTTTTACAAAAAAAAAAGAATTATGCTAAGAACAGATCGATCCCCACCCTTGAGAGAGAGAGCAAGCCAAACGGTGTAAAATTTAAGGCTTTTAAAAATACCTAAATCAACAAATTCTCTGTGCTTTATAAAATCATTTCAAAATATTACTGATTAGATCCTGCCATGTTTTGAAAAAAGTCTGCACAGATCCTCTAACTGAGTATTTGATTTTTTCCAATTTTAAATAATATAACACATCAGTTTCCCACTGACTTAAAAGAGGAGAGTTTGGGTTCTTCCAGTTTATCAGAATAAGTCTGCGTGCCAACAGTGTAGTGAATGCAATCACAATTTGTTTGTCCTTCTCCACTTTAAGCCCCTCTGGAAGAACCCCAAACACAGCTGTTAATGGGTTAGGAGGGATTGTGAGTCCAAGACTGTCTGAGAGGTAATTAAAAATTTTTGTCCAGAATAATGTTAATTTGGTGCAGGCCCAGAACATGTGACCTAGTGAGGCTGGGACTTGGTTGCAACGTTCGCAGGTTGGATCATGCCCTGGAAACATTTTGGAGAGTTTTAGTCGAGACAGATGTGCTCAATATATAATTTTGAGTTTTATAATTGTATGCTTTGCGCATATGGAGCTTGAGTGAATTCTCTGCATTGCTACTTTCCACTCCTTTTCTGATATATTAATTGAGAGGTCATTTTCCCAGTGTCCTCTTGGATCTTTGAAAGGAAGGGATTGTAAAAGGATTTTATATATTGTAGAGATGGAGTCTAACTCCTTGAAATTGAGCAATAATTTTTCCAGCGTGGATGAGGGTGCAAGATGAGGACAATCTGGAAGGTTCTGTTTAACAAAGTTCCTGATTTGAAGATAGTGAAAGAAATTTGTAGCTGGAATGTTAAATTTGGAATGTAATTGTTCATAGGATGCAAAGACGTTGTCTATATAAAGATCTCTAAGCAAGTTAATTCCAAATTTTTTCCAGATATTAAAAACTGCATATGTTTGTGAGGGTTGAAAGAGGTGGTTCTTTTGCAGGGGTGCCACAGAAAGAAGCTTCTCCGTCTTAAAATGCTTTCTACATTGGTTCCAGATTCTAAGTGAGTGGAGCACAATTGGGTTATTAGTGTATTGCCGATAACGTGTGTTTATTGGAGCGCAGAGCAGGGAATACAAAGAAGTACTGCAGGATTTTACTTCTATTGCGGTCCATGCCTGTATATGTTCTTCTATTTGTGTCCAGGTTCTTATCGACTGTATATTTGCCGCCCAGTAATAAAACTGGAAGTTAGAGAAACAGTTTTGCTAATACGAGAAGACAAAGTCAAAAGTAAATAAATAGGGTGAGTAGGAATGTGGGCCTGAAAGTAAAGCCCACTTACCTGTAAAAGTGAAAGAAAGTGCAGATAAAAGAAAGAGATGCTACAGGGAACTTGGTAAATCTTATACAGCTCACATGAGTCTTCTAAAATATCTCTTCTTGACCAGTCAGAAATGCAATACACCTGTTTACCCATCAGCACAGAGTGATTTCTCAGTAAAGACGTTTGCATTTGTGGTCGAAAAAACGTCACAAATGCAAAAATAAAGGTTTGGGGACCGTCCTTGTATATTGTTGTACAGACAAATATGGAAAAAATAAAACTATACAAAGTCCTGAAAGTACAATGAACAACTTTACTGTTACAAAATGATGGTTATATAGTATAGCAAAACAGGCGACAGGAAATGGTTGGCAAATGGTGACGTTGCAGCAGGAACTGGAAACAACGTCATTCTGAGGAGCCCAAAGTGAGGTGGTTTGTGGGTGCCGGAAGTGACATCATCGCGGCCATTTTGAAACCTGGAAGTTGCAGGATTATTTCTCTTCCTGTTTTCTGTTGATAAAAGAGAGTTTAGGTAAGCACCACGTGACAACCCCTGATCTCGTGATGTTTTATTCACCTTTAAGCTCTTTGACTGCCTCCTAATCGCACATGTGTGACACCTTGTAATGCATACTAGTGGCAATGATAGATTGGCCATCTATTTCTGTTTTGTGTTTAGTATTTGCCCCATTTTTGTGATGCCCATTGCACACCAACCTGCTTTGAAGAGGGTTTCTCTCTGAATTGCCTTTCCCGAGTTGTCTTTTGTCCCCTAAAGGGTTTTTTTCTTGTCGTAGAGAGTCAGGCCTGTCAAAAAACAAGGTTTGTTAAATTCCATTGAGGTATTCCTTGGGTACTTTTTGGTCACACTAGAAATAAATTGTTATTGTTGTTTTAAAGGTGTCTGTTTATGAATCACTCTAGGATATTTCTCCAGCAAACACCAAATTTATAAGGGTGTAAGGTAAAATTAGGCCAAAATATAGTTTAACAGATTTGAACGTAATATTAGGGAAGGGCAATGAAGCTAGGAAATTGGGAGCAACAAAAGCACTCTCCATGAACATCAAACACACTGCTGTTATCCCTGATAAAAACTTTAATTGTAAAACAACATCAGCTGGATTGTCCCACACTGCAAGAGTTGTTTTTAATAAATTCTCCAAACTTAGCTAAGAGTTGCATACAATATTGCTTATTACATAAGAATGTTTGTTTAAATACCATCTAGTGACACAATGTCTTTGAAAACTAGTCAACTTTAAAAGAACACAATTATGGTCAGAAACAGGGTCAGCTAGGACATTGACTATATTTTTAAACTAGTACTACAGAATGCAATATAAATATATAATCAATTAGTGACTGGGTTGCAAAAACAAGTATTTTCTAGCTAAAGGATTCAACAGATGAAAACTGTCTAACAAACTGAAAAATGGAATAAACTGGCTTGTTGTAAGTGCAGGTGATCAGTCACTATGCGGATTCTCGGTCACGCTGACATCCTTACAGATGCATGTTCACAAGACCAGGAAAAAATGTGCTTTGAAGGGACATCTGTGAATCAGCAAAACAGAAAACAATCATTTTGCCCCTACCTCAGATAATAAATAGCATAACTGACTAACCTAACCTAACCGCCCCGAGTCTATACATTTAAGTGTAGTTTTTATTTAAACATAATCAAGGTGCCACATTTCTTTGAAGTGATATAAAACATGGCAGCAACTCAAACGTGTTAACTGTTACATACTGCAACCCACTTTTCATTCAAATGTAAATCTTGTATTAGTGATATATCTATTTTGTGCCTACAGAGAAAATCCTGAAATGCTGACCATTAAGATGGGAACTTCAAACTGCAAACATTCCATGTAATCATTGTTAGTTCAGCCAAGGTCTGCAGAACAGGAAAATGGTGCTAAGTAATCTGCACACTGTCACGCATGCACTTCAGAGGGTCAAGTCCTCCCGAGTATGTAGCTCCTCCCCCAGAATGATAGGGGGTGCTGCTGCTAACTTTGTTGTCTTCATTTTCCCCCACAGCACAGAGAAACCACCCAGTGAGGGCAATTGATAGCATTCCTTCTGGTCCCCGGGCCTTAAGAACACAACCGTCCGGAAGGAGGTGCCACTTCACGACCAACTGACCAGAGAGAAGGAGCTCCTCTATAATTTAAAGAAAACTAATCAGTTGGGCCCATGTTAATTGGGAGCTATTATTTTGGGTTTTTTTTTTATGCTACTGAGTGTGTTTTCTTTTTCCTTTAAAGTAAATGGGGATGGCCAGGTTGGCCCCTCAGAATTTATTTTTGCCATGTCTGTCATTCTCTCAGACATGAAAATAAACTTAGCACAAACTCTATTTCATAGCAAAAAAAAAGTATATGCCTGTGAAAGTTCCTCCACATAATATCCCACCCAAACACACAGGGACATAACACAAATGTCACATCAACAATAAGGCCCCAAAATGTTAACATCTCAATCATAACCTTACCCCCTGCTCCCACAGAAATAACAACTCTGTCATTAACAAGTAACAAAGACAATTGATTTTAATTGCAGTGGATATCTAAAAGGGAGCAGTTATCCCTATATTGACACCCAACTGATACTGTGAGAAAACAGCTGTAACATGCAGCTTCACCCCAGCACCCCACTGTCTAACACTGAAACCTTAAAATTTCAACACCCACACCTCCCTTAAAACAAAATACAAACTTATTAGAGTATTTAACTAAAAATTGCCATGTACAAAAATAAAACTAGATACAAATCTTAGTGAGAATACATACTGTACCTAAAAGTGCAGTTCAAGTTTGTTTCAAAACTGCTATATACAGAGTAAAGTATCAGCTTCTGGCATTCAGGGCACGAGATAAAAGTTTTGGATGCCAAAAGCCTTGGCACTTTGAAACACTAAATTTAAAATGCTTTCTATCTGATACAGTAATGCTACTGGTATCAGGGTAAAAGGGCAGCCTAGGCTCTTCACAGTACAAACTGGACCGCTTTTGGTAAGGTTTAAGTACTTATTGTCTGTTTGCATATTTGAGAAAACATGAGATGAACACCATGTTTACCTCCATTATTTTTCATTGCATACACTCAGTGTGTGTGCAAGGTTTAGATATCTATTAAAAGGGGTCACCCCATTTACAACCCTCTGGTATACCATTCATTTTTATAGTTATATCTCCAGCATTTGTCTTCTATATCAGTTATCTTCTTTTGAAGAACAGCCATCTCCTTTATAAGCCGAGTTCAGTACTTCATTTGACATTTTTGTGCAGTTGCCTTTTAATAAATTGATGTCAGTCATCAATTCAGTGATCATACTGTATACAATGTATATACATATATTTAATGCAGTAGTACCTTGTAATATAAAGGTTTTTTTTTATCTGCCATTTCAATAGAAATGCATGTTGCGTGTGTGCATGCTTCTCTCCTGGAATAAGTGAAATCCTCTAAATGAGTGTGGAGATTTGAATTAGTCCTGGATGACAGTAACTGCTGAATAAAGAAAAATGTAAAGTTTTCTTAAAACAACAATGCATTCAAGCATCTTGTGATAAGAATTATGAGGTGGCGAAAAGTGAGACGTATAGAGTACCAGTTTAAGCATTCAGCTTACTCAAGGTATCACATGATCCCTATTGTGTTAAATGCAACATATTTTTATGTAACATTTGATCCAATATATCTGCAAAACAGTGACACACAAGAATATCTAACCAAGGACACCTGGTGTCATAATGCAGAGCCACAACCATTATTAAAAGGGTGTGAAAGTACGTGTAAAGCAGTAAATTAACCTCACTGACCTGCCTTGCCAGCCATCCCCAACTACCACTTGTAGGCTTCAGCCTAAGCAGGCCCCAAAAATTAGGAACTGGCTTTAAAGTTAAAAAAAAAAAAGAGTTCCAAAATATACCTAAAAAATGCCTCTAAAGTGAGAGATGCCATCAAAATCTGTCCTTCAGAAATAAGTCCCACAAAGAGTCTTTATCAATCAAGATATTTATGGATTACATCAAAATAAAGCATAAATGTTCAAAAGAGTAGAAATAAGCAAAAGGTATATGTTTAAAAAGGCAATTCATACTAAACAAGTCAAATACACATATCTAATGATACATCCAAGTTAAAAAAACAATACTTACAAAGGACTCCTATAACATGCAATGATCTTTCTTCTAAGTAGCCAGAGGGAGGACCTGGCAGCAGTGACTGCATCTTGGGATTCCTCCCACAGAACAGAGGGAATGGATGCCACTTTCTAGAAACAGTACATAATAAACAAATAATAAACAAAACTCACAGAAATAACATAAAAACAGGAAAAACAATTACTCAGCTTAGCAAAAACAACAACAAAATGAACAATAAATTTAAGCCAGGGGGAAAATCCTGGCTATAATACAATGTGAAAAAAGCACAAAATAAAAATACTGCTGTTTCAATTTCTAACTTTAATAGTTATTTTATTACAACTGTTAAACCAAAGTGAATACATTAAAGTACATATTGAAAACATGAACCTTACCATTCAGCAGTTACTTTAATTGCCGAATTCTTGAACATGCTGTGACGGGAAGATTCATTTTGCACATAGGTTTTTTTTCAAAGTTAAACAGTTAAACAGACAACTGTGGATTTTCATAACACCTGTATTGTATAGTGTCTCAACTGTGCAGTTGCGTGTCTATAAGCATATGTGGCTGATGCGGTATTTGCTTTTTGCACCTGGCAGTACAAACTTCAGTGGCCCACAAACTTCAGCCTATGTAAAGTAAAGTCACTGAAAGAAACTGGAGGCTGAGATCACAGGGCTCCATGCAATCAATTAGGAGATTGCACCATGTGACTCTCTATACAAAGAGATGAAAGGGTTAAAAAGAGGACGCTGAAGCAGGGGCCTCAAGCATAATGGCATACGCAGAATTCACACTAAAACTTGCCGTATGGACAAAAGCGTAAATGTGCGCATGCACAAAAAAATCCAGATGCATAAATATATGCGTACACAAACTTTCACGTTCTTCCGCTCCATAAATCCCGGTCAGTGTGAAAAGTAACGCTCGTGTAAATGCCTGCTGCCCCACCCTGACTCATCCCAGAATTACACCTTTTTGAATATGCAAAACAATATAAATAACCCCTTATGTTTTGCATTCTGTGAAAAGACAATGGCATAAGCAGTGGGAAAAAGAAGAGGTAAGGAAAATCATACTATTTGTTGGTTTAAGCAGTGATATAAACAACAAAAGGAAGGTGTGACAGAGTGGCAGAGAAACTAAAAGTTCAAGTTCAGAAAGTCGCACAGCACCCAGAAAAAAATAAGAAATGGTCAGATATCAAAGTCATTGTGAAAAGGTGAGTCATAGCCCACCATCTGAGTGTCATATGGAAGCATATTAGGGTACAGAGAAAAGAAACAAAAACTGACACAGTGTGAAAAAAGGTAGAAATTTCCACTTTAATCACGTAGTTTATTTTGTCATTAAAGCAGAACGTCAAAAACTTCATCTTAAAATCATTTAATAGTTTCTCAAATCCCATTGTAACTAAAGTGGCACATTTAATGCTTCACATTCTATGTATTATTCAATGTACTCTTATGTACTCTTATGTGTCTGAATCACTATGTGCTTGTTAAACGGGCTTTCTCCTACGCCGGCAAGACACAGAATACATTACATTCATAATGTTACAGCTCTCTGAACAATTTAAATACTAAGATGTATACTTAATATCATTTTCATGATGATAGAAATTAAAAGCATGTATAAAACATTGAGGCATGTTGGCGCAGTGGTAGCAACGAACTGGTGCCCCTTCCAGAGATTGTTCCTGCCTCCCGCACGATGCTAGCTGCCCCATGCGTAACCCTAAATAAAATTATTTATTATAGCAGTACTGTACTAACCCCCGATTCCTGTCCTTCCTTTTCTTTCTCCAAATAACTAATTGCCACACAATCAACTATTTAATAAATGCCAAACCATCTTTAAGCTTAGAACAGCAATTCTTCAAAACTTTTAAGGAACATTGAAATATCTACGTAGTACATATTTAATTATTCCACCCATCTATCCTTCCAGGTCGCGCCAGTCCCAGCAAGCATACAGCGCGAGGCAGGAACAATCCCTGAATGGGGCACCAGCTCATTACTACTGCTGCCCACCAAATCCTTGCATATTTAATCATTAACAATATACATTACAGTGGAACCGAGCATAATTTGTTCCGGAAATGTGCTCGCAGTCCAAAGCACTCGTATATCAAAGTGAATTTCCTCATAAGAAATAATGGAAACTCAGATAATTCGTTCCACAACCCAAAACTATTCATATAAAAACGATTAATACAAATACATAAAAAAAAATAACCTGCACTTTACCTTTGAAAAGAATCATGGCTGGTGTGAGTGAGTTTCTAAACTCTTGTGGGATTCCACCCAACGGGAAGACACGCGGAACAGCGTCTCAAAGCAATCACAGTCTCCCAGCACTAAAGCAGAGACACACACACATGCACACACGCACAAGCGAGACACACACACACACACGTGAGAAGAACCATCAGCTCAGTTGTGATCACATGTCGCTTAGCAGACAAAGCGTATCCATAATACTCGTATTGCAAGACCTCGCTCGTTTATCAAGTCAAAATTTATTAAAAATGTTAGCTTATCTTGCAAAACACTCGTAAACCAATTTACTCGCAAACCGAGTTTCCACTGTATATACAAATTTATCTGTAAAATGTAATATATATACACCTTACTGCATTTCATCTTTAAAATGATATCAAGAGTTCCAAGAAGATAGCGCCATAGTCATCATCTGTAAATACGCACTCTAAATTGAATTTAATTCCTTAATTTGTTATTGTATTATACAATAAGATTCAATATGCAGATCCTCCATAAACTTATTTTCCTATAAAATGGTATAATAACAACAAAAACAACAACACAAATAACAATAATAGGATAAAACAGTGAAAAATATACAATATGAAAGCATAAGTGGCTCAGGTTGTGCAATATTAGAACTGTAATGCAAGTTTACAGTGAGGCAATTGTACTTTTAAGTACAAACAGTTCTACCGGGAGCACTTGATGGACTGATTGAGTGCTTTTATAGCTCTTAAGATGAAACTGTTTCTGAACAACGAGGTCCGTACAGGAAAGGCTCTGAAGTGTTTGCTGAATGGGAGAAGTTCAAACAGACTGTGCAGATGGCTGAGGCAGTATGTGCTAGAAGCTCTATCCCGATATTTCTCTCTGCTCTTAACACAATCTGCAGTAGAGCTTTCTAATCACCTGCTGTAGAGCTGTGATTCCACACTCAGATACACTGGGTTAAAATACTCAGAGTGGAGCACTGGTAGTAACAACGCTTAAGTGGCTATGGTATTTGAATAGTTTGACCATTCGGTGCACAATTATATGGTTACAGGTTGATTACAATCAGAAGCCTAAAAAACAATATGTGTTTAATTTCAGGGAAATTGATAAAACCGCGTCAGGAATGTGAATCTAAGAAATAAAGGGAAACCACACAGGAACATTAGGACTGCTCTGACGCTGGATGCTGCCAGTTTGCAAAACTGAGCTGAAAACTTGCATAAGCCAGAGATTGAGCTGGTGTGAAAATGTGCGTGGCTTTATGCCAAGTTTAGTTTTTATACACTGCGATATGAGCATGGAAACGGGCCGTTTATACATGATGCCCCAGGTGCGAGGGAGTCGATGAGTCAGTGAGAAACAAACAGGAAAATAGTGTGGAAATCACAGTAACTATAGCAGCAGTCTGTCATTTCTCAAATAGATTAGAGAGGCAACAGTCAGCGAAGTGATTTCTTATAGCTTATTTCTGTAACTGCCACATCACTCAAAGATACTATTCCTTTTTCATTTTATAGTAATTCTTTTGAAGAATAAACTTTTTTTTATTATTTCAACAATCCATGTTGTCCTCCTTTCTTCCTTTTTCCACACAGAAGATCACTGCAGTATTTTTCATATTTTTCCTCTCATTAAATGGCCAGTCTAACAATTTAAAGTAACAAAATGGACAAGTCACTGCTTTAAAGTGTTGAATTTTACAAATTAATTAATGTCCATTTTGCAGGGTAAGCTCACAGTAGAGGTGGGAACTTTTCTGTGTGTTGCTAAAACGTAACACAAAACATAACACATGAGAAACTTTGGGAAGCAGTTTGATGACTCAAGAGTTTCCAATAAAGGGAAATGTAAACAAAGCAATACAATGGAATAAAAAAAATGTTGCTTTAAGAAGCTAAGAATACATTACAGAAATGGAGGTTTAATTGGAAACATGGATCAGAAGTCATGATTAATTTAAATGATTTAATTTCCCAGGCACATTGTGTCTCTTCAAACGTCTATATTATGCTAGTTGTTAATAATTTGTTTGCTACTCTATTCTGAAACTAGTACTCCATATTTTCTTCTTAGGAATGTTTTCTTTCAAGCCATGTGTTGTTTAGTGTTAAGAAACAGCCATGGTTTTAACATGAGGCTTAAATTAATAAGTTTGGTATTTTTCAAGTCAAAGCTATTTCTTGACAACCATATTATATATGAATTTGCCACATAAAGTTGTTCTTAAAATTAAATGTTTTTACTTTGTCTGTTCTTGCAGCTTACAGTGTGGCTCTATGGGACCCAACATCCATATGTGATTGAAAAAGCCATAAAACTTACCAAATATGTAATTGAGTATTAATCAGCCTCTTGAGATTATGTATGCATTGCAAAACAATGTATTGATGTCATTTTAAGAAGAAAAAAAGCAAAACGCAAACCATTGTTGTGACATTCAGCCATTTTTAAAGGAGACCAGATGTGAATTTCATGTGTTCAGCAACTTCCCCATTTGTCCTTTTCCATGGTACCCATGATCTCTCTACTGTGTAGACATATAGACAAAATTGGAAAAAAAATCACTCTTAAAATCACATATATTTTTTCACTATATGGAAGGTATTGTTCTTTTATTATTGTGAAAAAATAGCTTTGACTTGAAAAATACTGAACTTCTGCTTTAAGTCTCATATTAATGCCCTGGCTGCAAGGTTATTATAGTTTTGCTTTTTTAAATTGGTTTTCATTTCTATATTTTTTCTGACCTTACTTGGAAATTCAGTTTAGTTTTAGTTTTCCTTTGTCGTGTATTTTTAGTTTTAATTTAGTTTTTATTTTACAAAGACATTTCTATTTTATTTATATATATGTTAGTTTCAGTTTTAGTTTTAGTAATTATGGTATGGTTAAAGAGCTACTATGGAGTTTAGTTTTTGTGTCACAATGAGACAGAACTGTAAACTTAACGGGTTTGGGTATAATATGAGTTTAATGTTAGTGGAAGCTTACTACACTACACAACACAGTTTACTATTTGGTTTTCTTTTTGCCTGATAAGAACAAGCATAATCAAAACCAGGTACTGAATATGAACAATTTTACACAATTTTATCATTTTTAAAATATTTTCTGTCATTTGTGCTGAAAAAATCTGAGCTGCCTGTTGGCACTTTTTTTTACAATTTGTATTGAAATTTAGGTGAATTTTAAGGTGTGTGGGTTTTTACTCTAAATGTCTACAGCACACAACATATCCTGCACAACACAGTGCGTTTATAATGAATGCCTTCAATGTTGCATTCAAAAATCTCAAATACTGGGCTTTGTTATTTTCTACTAGCCATATTGATCTTTGATTCCATCTCAGGCACAAACATTTTATAGACAGAATTTTAACACCTGTAGACCTGGAAAGATATCAAAAATCAGAAACCAAAATCTACTGTGTTCTGACAGGTGTGATCATGTCATTGTGGCTTAGAAAGAACATGGCTCTTAGGCTTGAATCAGTGTGTAGAGCCTACCTATCTGTATTGAGGGAAATAAAGAAAAACAAGCATGTAGTGTGAAGGTTAGAGGCAGTGAGACTTGAATAGCCCACCGTAAGAACAGTAGACCCATAATGAGCAGAGCAAGAGCAGGCAATAAGAGTATGGACAGGCAGAAAATGACAGAGACAGCATCTGAGATTAAGTACAATATATACATTATCTAAACCTGTTTATCCAGAGCAGGATCACAGGAACCTGGAGCCTACCCAAGCAGGTTTGGATGCAAGGTAGGAAAAATCTCTGGTATGCAATATGTATGATATGGCTGATGTTAAGAACAAAAAGAATGTGATAATTCAGCTATCTATTTTGAGAGAGAGAGAAGCATTAAAAAAAAAAATTGGGACTGATATTTTAAAACATAATTCTGCTACTGGATTATTTTCATAATATCAGGTATTTCGAGCTGTGAATATTAACTTAAAAAGATAAATTAATAAATATAGCATAAATACAAAAACACATTAGTATGTTTAGCTTTTCATCACTTGGCAGACTGTCTTCACCTACCTACCTGTAGTTCAGTAGAGATATTGCCAACTCAGGAATTTTACAAAGTGCGTATCTCTTCATTATTAAACAACGTTTTTAAAGCAAAAGTGATTGGCCAGCAACGATATGCCGATCTTGTATGATGACCTTGGTTGTCTCTCAATAAGTGCCGTTTTATTTTTAAAAATCAGGAGTGGTCTCCCCTGGACTTTCTTGTGTACTCAAATATGGGGATAGATATTTAAGGAGTAAACTGCAAGACAATGATAATATTTTTATATTATGTACATTAAAATCAAAAATATATTGAACAATTATTATAAAAGTAAAGTTGAATAAATCGGACTCTGCAGCTGCATGAATAAAACAATAATCGCGAATGTGTTCAGGTAAAGTACCATTTCCTGTTGATGGATTTGGCCCGAAAGTTAATAGAGATCTACAATTTTGGTGTAACAAAGACATGCCAATTTTCATCCATCTATCTAGTTGCGTTTTTGAGTTATCATGTTTACACACACACACACAAACAGAGATAGTTCCAAAAAAAAAAAAAAGAAAGTATTTTCAGACTCAGGGAGGTCTAAAATATCAACATTCATCAAAATCTAGATGTCAAATTTTTTCATGATTACTATACTTTCTCTATATTTCGTATACTTTGTGTGTGAAGTGGCAGGTGAATTGCTGTCAACAAAAAGCTGGCACCTGAGAAATATACTGAAATGTTACTCACTCATGATTTTTCTGTCCATATGGTAAAGTTTTTGTTGCAAATTTCAGGCATTTGAATTACATCTTGATATACAACAAATGCAAAGAAAGGCGGCACGTAAATTGCTTTCTTTTACACACGATTTACGCGCCTACGTTCACATCGTTCTTTCACTGCAAATGCTGTGTGAAAAGCCGCCTTCCATCACAAGCCACCATACAGTGGATGAATATGTTTGGGCGGCTCCTGGTGGATAACTTTCAGTTTTAGAGTTAAAAGTTAGAAGGGTTAACAACTAACAGGAAGAATATTCATTCGAAAATGAAAACTAAAATTATTTTAGTAAATCATTATTTTATTTCAGTTAGTCTTTCCAGCTACTTTAATAGTTTAGTTTTTCATTTCGGTCTTGTTAATTATTTTATTTCAGTTTACGAAAATGCTTTTTTAATAATAGTTTCAGTTTTAATTTTAGTTTTCGTTAACTACAGTATAATAACCTTGCCTGGCTGTTCCTTATAATAAACAACACATGATTTGAATGAATATATCCCTAAGAAGAAACTATGGATTACTAGTTTCAGAATACAGTAACAAACCAATTATCAAATCAAACCCTGTCTACTCTATGTAGAAAATGCTCAGAGGCCTATTAGTAAATGAATGAGCAATTGCTGTCTACACTCATCAGTTTTTAAGTTTGTCCAATCACACTGAAGCTGCTTGGGAGTTTTCAGCTTAACTTTACAGAAGTAGGTATTAAACAGAAGCTCATACTGTACACTGGTATAGCGTAGGCTACCAGAATGCATGTGTTGGTGAGTTTTCAGTCCAGGCCTCCAATGTCTATGAATTGTCTATGGCATCTCCTCTAAACATGTGTGACAATATGTCATAACACTTTGTCAGTTTTATATTCTGCTCTATTAGAGCTACTAATCTGTTGTCATTTGCCATCTTATTTGACAAACAAAGCAGCATTTCTAGATTCTAAGGCTGTTTCTATTCTGACTTGCAATTCGTCTATATTATGCTCCTTACTAGTTCTAAAATACTCTAAAGCCTTCTGTGATCTACAAAGACATACAATCTCACAAGTCACATTATAAACAGACATAAATCTAAATCTGACATTTAGCTAAACAACATAAACAGTAGCATAGATGCTACTCCATTCTTTTACTTAATTGTCAAATGAACAGATTTCCTAATTAAAAGATACAGTAGAATCACCTAACTCAATCACCTCATAGTAATTACAATCCAAAGCACGTGTTGCTCTAAGGACTATTTTAATTACCTCTGTTTGCGCTTGCTTGTTGTGTTAATGGGTTTAGCTGTACCGTGATGGTGGGCCTGTTTAATTATCCTTGAAGAGCTTACATGACAGCTTAGTTGCTGTGATGTCACCAAATCTAATGTTCATCTTGCACTGCCGTTCAGAAGATGGATTTGCTTTGTTACATTACCGTGATGAGAAGTGAGAGCAATTCTCCAGTGGCCAGATAGCTGTAATGGTTTGAACACAACTGCATAGATCACAGACTTCGGTCTATGTATTATTCTGATCAGACCTTCTTTTATAAAGGTTTGGAGCACCCTGTTAATTACTATACAAACTGGCACTCATCCATTTTGTTTGATTCAAAACCAAAGCTGTTAAGTATTTTAATCTCGGTCCCGTTCAAGACTTTATATGACTCAGGATGTAATTCTGAATTTGTGAATTTAACTCAATGTAATACAATATTAGAAAAATGAAAAACCTTTGTATCAGTCAGGCTATTAATGCATTCCTTACAAGAAAACACTTTTGAAATCGCTTGTTTTTTTCTCTTGGGAATTATTTTATTTAAATGGACAATTTTTTAAAATGTGGTTAAATATAGGGAATCTTAATGACTGGCATGGAAGGTTTTTCACGTGTGAAAAGAAACATACAGTAACTCTACATTTCGACTGGTAAAAATTGCTAACTCTGTTCATATTGTGAATATTAAAAATCTACAGCAGGGGTCTCCAACCTTTTTTTCCCTGAGAGCTACTTTTACAAAATGAAAATGGCTGAGAGCTACTCATGTTTTCTAATGTTTATTCTCATAGCTTATTTCAACCCAAAAAAACTGAATAAGCTTGTTTTGCCTGAATATGGGTGTCCACAACATTTTGCATTAAAATGTCACAAAAAAAATTTATTTCACCTGCAAGTGCATTTTGTATGTCTGTATGCATTCTCTAGTGTATGTCACACTATTGAATTAAAACATGAATGCTGTCAAAACAAAACAATGCAATTACAAATACACAGATATTACATATTCATTTGTCATTTTGTTCCATGTCACTGTTTCACTTCACAAGAGCATTCACATGTCCAGTTGCATGTGTGATGTGTTTTTTAGTTAGTGAGATGACTGGCACTGCATGGAGTCAACAAGAGAGGTGTATGATGAAGTGTAGCCACTTAGGTTCACTCTTATGAAGTCATTTAAATGTTCATCTGTCAGTCTTGTTCTGAACTTTGATTTCACAACATTCATGTCAGAAAAGGCAGCATCACAGAGGTATGTAGACCCAAGCAAAGCACAAATTTTCAGAACTGCTTGGTGAAGATTCTTATAGTTATGTGGCTCTACTAAACTCCAAAAATGCTGAGAATGCTGTTGAGACTTTAACGGCACATTATTTTGAATGTTTACTAATATATAAAGTCTTTTTGTCTATCCGCTTTTCATGAGAGAGCTACTTAACGGATTTTGATTGGGGTGTTTTCTATAATTTGCTTGAACATTCCGGTTGATTTTTGCGTTTTCTCTCATTTCGCTATGTATCATAGTTCGCTTGCGGTACCAATTAATTTGTGCAAATCCAAGAAACACGGGGTAGGGGCTCTCCTCACTTACTCGCCAGCTTCGAGGTGTATTCCTTAACTCTGCTTAGTTAGTGAACAACAGAACAATTGAATTCAACTTTGTTTGATATTTAAAATAAAGTGTTACTTAGGTCTTGATTAGTTTGGGTCCAGATATTCTTTTAAGTGTATGCCACATTGAAAAGAAATTGCAATTCTGATTGTAGATTGTGATATTATTTTTTGGAAAGATCGCCACCCCTAATTTGATTAATCAAGTTTTCAAATTTATGTAGGATTCATTAACCCTTTGGCGTGCTACTTGAAAAGGGGTTGCGAGCTACCGGGAGTTTGCGAGCGACGTGTTGGAGACCCCTGGTCTACAGTATATATTCTTATTGACATTTCAGCTTTTATTGAAATAAAGCCTGAAATCAACACTTATATTATAACCAAATAAGTTTAAATGAACAAGTACACCATTTATAGAAAAGCAAAGTGTCAATTGATTGGGTTCATTTACCAATCCATACATAAGCAAATGGTTTAAAGCCGGATTTGCATTGTTTGTCCTTACAGACACAAGGCTCTTTGCTAGCAATAATTACTTTGGTGGGGTGGACATACATCAAAGTTTATGTGCAAAAACACAGGCCCTTGAAGTCAGATGTATTATGTAAAAACCTGTGACCATTTTGGAATGTAGCCAATGAAGAGTCTGTTCATTTTCTCAGGTGTATTACCAGTTTCTTTACTTTACAGTAGAAGAATTTGCTTTGCCCTTCTGATTTACAAAGTATCCCCATCACTGTTTGTTCAAAATGCTTAAAATCTCTCTGCAAAACTTTTATTTTTGCCCAAACTTGCCCTTAAAATTTGGATTTTAGTTGCTGCCAAATTACAATACAATGTGCGTGTATGTGTCTTGAAGGGTACTTGTATCAGGTATTTTGCGAGCTACAGCTGGAAACAGTGATACTATTTATAAGAGCATTTACATTGTATGTATCTAAAAAGTAATAAAAAACTATTAAATGGGTGTTTTAGTTAAATTTAATTCCTATGTGAGCTTTCTTTGTATTAGTGACACAAAGAGAATTCAGAGACAACAAGGCTGAAGAGATAATATTTCAGTTTTAGTGTCAAGCAGATGTCTGACATTTCAAGGATACTTGAATGTAAGAAAGTAAGAAATTGAAAAAGGGGACAAAGTTGACTTTTGAAATAAAAGCAGCTGATATATTTAATCTGTTATAAAAACAAGTAGAAAGCAATGATAGCATTTTACAATTGCAAGAGTCTATAGAAATATTAAACAACATTTATTTACATAGCACATTTTCTTACAAATAGTGGAGCTCAAAGTGCTTTACAAAATAAAGAAAGAAACGTTTATATGAAACAAAAATAAGATTAGGCAATACTAAGTAATGCAGAATAAAGTAAGGTCAATGGCCAGAAGGACAGAAAAAACCACAGAGGGGCTGGAGAAAAAATCTAAATCTGCAGGGGTTCCAGGGCCAAGAGACCACCCAGCCCCCACTGGGCATTCTACCTAACATAAATGATCTTAGTCAGTCGTTATGGCTTTCCAGCTTCACATGAAGAAATTAGATGATGATGGTCATGTGGACATCCAGAGTACTGCCTTCAATCCATCAATGTAGGGACTGCATGTCAAACAAGAAATTGAAAATTGTTTGAAGCCCAGAGTCTTCCTAGTTAACTCATAGTTAGCAAACAGTTATCTCATGTTAGAAGCCCTCAAGGTGAAACAGCCTAAAAATGTGGTGGTGACCAGGCACACTCTTAAAAGAGTTTAAGATACTCATAATTGATTAATTCATTCTGCTACAGATAAACACTTAGCAAATTAATATATTTAAGCAAATTGTTATTTACATAAGGGAACAGTCATTTATCAAGTAATAGTTTCAGTTTACACATTTAGAGTCATTAAAAAAGTGATTAAGGCACTTTCTTTCAGCCATATGTTAAAAATTAGGCTAGTGAATGTTTGGGCACATGGAAGCAAGTATCCAGGAAGCCTGTTTTCTTGTGAGGTTGCCAGCACTGTTACTCCAGGGTCACTCAACATGAATAGTACCTAGCTAGTCTGAAAAGTAATAGTAGAGGAACTCACTGAGTGCCCTTTACTCCAAAAATAGAGTGTACGGAAACTCTAATCATAAAAGTAGAAACAAAAAGATCACAATTGGACTTCACAAAAGCTGGACACTATTTAGAGTCATCAATACCAGAGTAAGAGGTTTACAGTTAATTGAAGGATCTGGCTGAAGGCGGTTGGCAGGGCTGTGGGGCCACGGCACATCACCTCCTAATCATCCCTAAAACTTCTTTGGATCTACTTGCTGAGAATAAATGAGTAATGACATTATAAAGGGTAGGATGCCAGTTCTGTAAGACAAATGAAAACTGTAAAGTGCAAAGCTTAGGGGCAAATCTTACATCATATGCTTTAATTAAGTTACATCTTTGTTTTGCTTGCTGCACGTAACATGACCTTATTATCAGAGATTTTGACTTCCAAAGCAGTGGACTAAGATGGCCTTCAATCCTCACTTCGATTTACCCTAATCCTCAGGTAAAAGAATGTATTTCTTGACACAAGTACATCAGCAGAGCTTTGGAGATTTCCAGTTTTAATCATTGTTTAGTGACATCTTCTGTCAGAAATGCAAAATACAGCTTATGTAGAGGTGTATAGCAGGTAGATTGCAATGCTGTCAGAAGGAAGTACTCTGATGTATGCACATACAAGCTCAACCGGACACACATTTAAATGGTACTCAGTGCAAATAAAATTCAAGGCTAATACTAAAAGTGCCAGGGAACTGGCTGAATCGTGGCTATCCAATGAAAATGGCATTAACAGACATTTGGACGTGAACCTAGCATATACAGGCTTGAAAAGAAGAACATGCACATAATATATACAACCTCATGACCAACACCCTCCAAACCCCACCTTATTAATGCCCCACTCCCACATCCACCTTCCTTCCTTATTTGATTTATATTGCCTTGGATTCCTGTATGGCTAATCATTTTCCTCTGATGATGACACCTGATAGGAGTTGAAAGCTTAGGAATAAAAGACTATTTTAAGATACGTGATTTGTTTACTTCCTTTGTGGATTTCCAGCTACAGATGTGTAACAATACGAATATAGCAAAGTAAATTATGTCATGCTGATAGGTGGATATTATTTAGGAAAGAAACAAAAAATTGAAAGGGTGAGGTTGTTACCAACCTCAAACCGGCTGTACTGAAAGGGAGACAAGCCATTTTATAGTGATGGATTTTAAGGATAAATTTCCTTTCCAAAACTGAAAATTTAACATTGATAGTATTTTATAGACCAGTTTCATCCAAAAGCAGACAACAGGGTCAATATGCAACTTTCAGTCGTTTTAGAAAAATAAATTTAGATGTAAATCTTATAGTAGTGGGCAAATTTAATATGTGCTTATAAAACAGGAAATGGAAAAAGGAACTCATAAAATTGATCTAATCAATAGTTGTTTTTATCCCAATATACCTAAACACAAATGACAGATGAAGTATATATTGTGAAATATAGCCCGGATACAGACAGGTAGACATTGTTAAAAGCACCACAACACGTTTATTTACACACTATTATTTACAGAGAGACAGCACACAACCTAGTACCCCGTACCAAACACCATCAAAGTCCAGGCCTCTTATCCAATGCCTCTCTCTTCAGGTCCACCCCCACTTCTCTCCTCCAAGCTCTGTTCTTCTTCCACCCGACTCCAGCCCTCGAATGGAGGGAGGCAGCCCCTTTTATATCTACCCACACTTGCTCCAGGTGCCTCCCAACAAACTCCTGCCGGCACTCCCTGGTGTGGTGGAAGTGCCAGCTGTGAACCCGGAAGCACTTCGGGTCTCCCTGGTCTTCTTCCCCCAGAAGTGCTGAGGACCAGGGCTCTTCAGGCATCTGGGCACCCCCTGGCAATGACCATGGCCCCCTATATGGTTGAGCTTCCATGCTTCTTTCCCGTGGTCCCCAAAGCCACCAGGACGGTCTCTCCCTCATGGTCTGAAGGAGGTGCAACCCCTTATCCAGTCCTTCCGGGCGTCCTGGCTGGGTACCACACCCAGCCGCTTGCCACAATGTAGATTTCATATTTTGGAATAATCAAAGGCAGGATTCTGAGTATAGACATTACAGAATCATCATATCATTATATAAGTATAATAATAAGTGTTATAGTGCTTTGTTAGAGATGATACACAAAAATTTAAACTATTATAATTAATCATTTTAAACTATTTTTGAACAAAATTAAAAAAAAATAACTTGGGATGAACTTTCAGGTACTGTATGTGAACAGACGAGGAGTAGTGATTTAGATGTAAAGGTAAGCAGCATAATATACTGTATATAAAATAACTGTCATATTTTTTGAAGGTTTCACCTGTGAAGCAGCTAAAAATTTCACAGCACTTGCAAAAATATGAATGTAAATTAATTACAGATTGCAGAGATAGAATTATAAGGGTCCTTTTAAAGTTTTTGCACTTGATTTTTCAAATTCATATTTATTACAGTTATACCTCAGTTAATGAAGCAGATGCATTACATGATTTTATTTTGTTATAAGCAATTGTGTCATTGGAAGTACATTTAACAGAGGAGTAATACAAATATGTATTGTAATGACCCAATAGGTAGGTGTACTTACCAGGAGAAGAGTCATAAACTGAATAAACGCTACGTTTGGTAGGTGGAAATCACGACTATTTTTTGTCATGTCAAAGTGCTAAGTAAAATCAAAGTTGAAAAGGCAGGAGAAAAAATCAATACCAAAAACACACTCCAAAGAAACATACACCAAAAAATATTTTTTTATGATCTTGGATTCTACTGGCTTTTGTACGGTCACACCAATGGCTTCTCACAGTGCACAGTCCTATGCATTTCTTGGAAACATAACTATGGTAACAACCAATGCCAATGCCAAAAAATGATGACACCCACGTCAAAACAAAATAGCATTGTGGTATAATGCAAAACATTTTCTACTTTTTCAGCTCCTACAACAAAATTAATGCCAGAAATGAATTCCTATGGTATCAAAACCCCAGAGCAGAAACAGGGATGCACATAAAAAAATAAAGAATGACATCAATTGTGGCAGGGGGGTTTTGGGCTACTGTCATATCTCCCCAACTCTGTCAGATGATGCAAACAAGAATAGTTAAGGAAACGTACTAGTGGCAACACACTCATTCTGTTGTACTTTAGTAGCAAAGAAGTGCTTGCAGGTAAGTGATGTCTACCAGGGAACCCCTCCATCCACTCTCTGTACCAGATACTTTTGTAGCTGGGTGATAACCCCAATGATTCGGCTACATGGCGTTTCTTTTTTTCCACTTCTACCATCTTTATAATCTATATTTTATATTCAAAAGAAATTACTTTCCATTACATGATGAGCAAATTATAGATATTCCTTTTCTAAAAATGTCAATATAACTATAGTATGCATACAAAAATGTAGCTCTCACGTATAATAACTATGTATTCCATAGCATACACAATATTAATAACAGAAAATGACAATTCTGATTAAGGAAGTTACACAATGATGATCAAAGCTCTCTATCAGACTGGTACTTTAATTTAGGAATGTGTCATAGAGCGTTTTATGCTGACTTCATAAAACCTTCATTGTCAGAGGATTCATTAATTGAGGTACTACTGTATGTCTCTACTGTACTAATCTGTATGCTTCTTAGTACACTTATACATGTGGTATAGAGGTTTATGAATGCCTTCAGAAAAAAGGTTTTTGTGTAAGTGCAAAGCTAGCTATTTATTGCGTTCATCTCATTATCAGTTGCAAATCAATAACTTTTTAAAGTAGTAATGCACTTTTATCTATTGTTACTCATGTTAAAAAGAAAGATGGCCCTAGCTTCTTCCATCCATCCTGAGGATTCCACAGCCACATCTATCCATTTGTATACCCATTGGCAATGTAAACCTGTTCCCCAATCTGAGCACATAGACAATATTGAATTTCAGTGACTTTAACACATTCTGTCGTACAAACTGCATGACTGTTCTGTTTTCTTTTTTGAAATAAAATGACAGATATGCAGCAACCTTCGCCACTTGTTTTAATGATGTCTCTCAGAGTTTTTGTATTGAATACTCATATGTGTTTTATAGGATTTCTACATTCCATCTCCTCAGGAATTCCAAGATTCTTTAAATCTTCTTGCTGTCTTCTAAAATTGTTCATTTATTCCAAAGAAGTTTACCTTAGTTTTTCTAAAGCAGTTACCTCTTCATGAGTGACAGTTGCCATTTGTTCAATCTCTTCAATAAGGGATGTTCCCACATCTGTTGCCTTTGACTCTGATATTGGACTCCTACTATATATATGTTGTTTGGGGTTCATAGACTTGGTGACAACTGAAACTCAATTTTTGTGTTGCAGACTGAATGCAAAAAGTATTCACTCGTGGCCTAAATTTTGGCCTCTGCTGACCAGGCTATAAGCTCAGACATTATCAGATTTGAAACGTACTGGCAATGGTTGCTTCCAACTGCAATGCCTGCCAGATCAGGGTCTTTGTCTGTTTCTTTTTCACACCCAGAATTGTGTAGCTAGCCTTATTAAGTCACTTGTTATAGCTGTTTAGGAGGTTGTTCTTTCAGAGGCATGTTGTGTTCTGTGTCATAAGAATCCTTACCAGGGGTATTAAAATCCAAAATATTCTAAATATTTAAGAGATAATATAAGTAAAGCACTGCCAGCAGAAGAGAAAAGCGTGTTAAAGTAACAGATTACCTGATTAAGGGTTACAATGTAGCAAATACTGAGCACATTATTACAAAAAACTGTCTTTAAAAGAAAAGAGTGTGTGCATTTAAAAAAAAAAACTTTTTAAGATAAACTGGGCTAAATTAAGTAAATTGCAGAAACCAGATATATTTATCTGAAACCGTTGAATGAAGCTAATAGGATTGATATCTAAATGTGTAAGAGCCATTTGTTAGTTATTTAGGTTATGTTAAGTTGATAGAAGTATTTTCTTTGTTATGCTAAAATGTTTGCCTGTATATTAGTGCATAGTCTATGAGAATTTCTATTATAACCCCTACAAGCTAAATTGAAATAGAATATTCTTAATTATTTCTTGTCCTGCTGACTACAGATTAGTCTCCGTTTATGATCTGTCTTGCCCTATTGAACATGCTGTGCCATACATATGGAACATACTGATGATGTTAAGTAAAACTTATGTAAGCTTGCCATACAGAAATAACACAACCTTTAGGTATATAAAGTAACTGAAGTATAACAAGAAAAAGCCAAGTTTATGGAAGAAACATTTTTTTTCTGCGTGTGTAACAACTTTTTTCTCTATTCCTGTGTGAACTGTTTTGCTTAGAATTTTCACTAAACCTTTTTAAAACAACTTAATTGGACTGAGAAATATCTTTCATAAGTGTTTGACTCATGCTGATCCTTTTACCAACTCAGTAGCAGCTCAATTTTGAGATCCTGGAAAAGATGCAGCTACAATTTGTATTGTTCAGAAATCATTCATACTGTGAACATTTTTAAAGATCGAATACTAGAAGACTTTCATCCATGCAATGAAAAAAAGATTGAAAGATTGGGCTGTCCCTGATAACCATAGAACAGTTAAGGTATTATGTAGTGCTATCATATTAACATGTAGTGCAGTAAAATTAATGATGCAGTTACGAAAGGAAATCCTAGATAGCATATATGGGTCAATATTTATGGTTACAGTAAGAAGTTGGAATTCTGTGGTGGAAACTACAAAAGCATTGGATCTTAGTGGCGCTTACAGTCTTACTTAAATTTTGAAATGATACCTCATGAGTAGTGATTAAACTAAAAAAAGAACTTGAGGCACATAAAGTAAATACTCTTTTAGGTTTAATGCAATGCTAAAAACAGAAAGAAACTGAGTATGGTGTGAGGATGGTTTCTGAGTTATATGATTAAAAAGGGACTTTTGAATGCCAGTGCCAGAACCACTGCCCTAATTTATATATATGATAAAAAAGTTAGCAAAAAGCTGGTAACATTTTCAGGTTACACTAAAATGACTGAATTAACGAATATCCTGCAGCCAACAAAATCAGTACAATTGGAATTGGGCAAAATTCCGACTTCATATACAGTATATGGCAGATGAATTTTAATGTAAATAGTTTTATATATAGTAAGTAAAATATTATATTTTATTTATATAAGTAAAATATTAGAAATTATAGAAACACAATTTGAGTCTAAAACCTGAAAGTACAGTGCTACCTTGAGATACGAGTTTAATTCTTTCCGTGACCGAGCACGTAAGTCAAAATGCTCGTATCTCAAATCAATTTTCCCCATTGAAATTAATTGAAACGAGATTAATTCGTGCCAGCCCCCAAAAAACCACCCCATTTTTTTGTTAAATGTCTTCAACATAAGAAAACTGTATTTATAATGAACAAATATTGTATACAAACAAAATTAAACCTAATACATAAAAGAGAATCTCAAGAAATTTTGGCGAAGCCGATTAGAGTATTGTACTGTTTTTTTCTTTCACTTTTGCTTAACTTAATTTTCTTTTTCACTAGTTTTTTTTTTCTTTTTTGCCACACTTCCCTCACTTTCATTCTCTAAGTGTTTTAATAGAAACTTACCCAATGAGCTTTGTTTAGTCCTCCCCTTTAGAATGTTTCTGAAATGAGTTAGGCAAGTGTCATTAAATAGCGCCGCTGCACTATCAGTTGCATTTTTTTTCCAAATTTCTTTTCAATAAAATGATGTGTTAGGCAAGTATCATTAAATAGAGCCACTGTGCGATCAGTTGTAACTTTTTCATGATGTTTCTTTTCAATAAAGTCAAGCGTTACGCAAGTGTCATTAAATAGTGCCGCAGCACTATCAGTTGCAATTTTTTCAGGGTTTCTTTTCAATAAAGTGAAGTGTTAGGCAAGTGTCATTAAATAGCGCTGCTGCACTATCAGTTGCAATTTTTTCAGGGTGTTTCTTTTCTTTAAAATTTGAAACTTTTTCCCACATTGCAAACACTTCCTTTGTCTCACTTTATGAGGTAACCTCCTACGCCTCTGCCTCCTCTGCGATACCGATTGCCTGCAGAACCTCCGTATGTTGCCGCGTCTGTAGTTCCGTCAACTCTTCCGTCATCAGTTCCTCGGAATGTGCGGTGACAAGCTCTTTGATGGCTCGTATTTCGCATTTTGCTCGTAACTCAAGGCAAAAAATCGACCTAGTGATGGCTCATATCTCAAAAAACTCGTACGTTGGGGCAGTCATATCTCAAGGTAACACTGTATTGTCTCACTGTACTGTCTATTAATAACACTGGGAAGTTAGTGGAATGTCCCATTTTCCAGACCCAGACAGTGTCCAGAAGTGATTAAGAAGGCTAAAAGGATGTTGCATTATAAAGAAAAGAATAAACTTAAGTTGTATAACACCCTTGTGAGGCCTCCATAATTAATAAATTGAGAGTGGTCTCCCCTAGACTTTCTCGTATTTTTAGATATGGAGATGGATATTTGAGGAGTAAACCACAAGACAATAATTATATTTTTATATTATGTTCATTAAAGAACCAGCAGCAACAAATTAAATTAAAAATATATTGAACAATTATTATAAAAATAAAGTTGAATAAATCATACTCTGCAGCATGAATAAAAGGTAAAGTACCACTTCCAGTTAACGGAAATAGCCCAAAAGTTGAAAAAAATCTACATTTTGTACCTAATACATGTGTGCTAAATTTGGTTGACCTAAGTGAAAGCATACTCAAGTTATCATATTTACATACACAAAGACAGACACACAAACATAATTCCATAAATGGTATTTTCAAACTCAGGGATGTCTAAAATGTTGAGATTCATCAAAATCTCAAAATTGAATTTTTGGAGGATTCCAATACCTGCCCTATACTTCAAATACGAGAAAGTCAGGGAGGTCTTAAACATCGAGATTTATGAAAATCTCGACATCAAATCTTTGGATGATTACAATATTTTCTCTACAATTTGAATATGATAAACTAAAAATGGAACAACAATGCCAGACAAAATCAAGAAACAAAGTAAAATACTGCTGTAGTAGATGCATTTGAGGTATTTGGAAAGATAGCATTTTTCAGTTTTAGTAAATAGAGATTAAGAAGAGATATAATAGAAGCAGTATAAAATAATGAAGGGCATTAGTCCTAGGGTAGTTACTTTACTAAGTTACTAAATTATTTTAAAACAAGCCCCTAAATTAAAAAAACAAGGCAAGGTGGAAGCCGGCTAAAAATAATTATGCCTAAACATAAAATAGTATGTTTTAACATATTTAACCATTAGTACATTAAATCATTTATTGAGTTTTGCTTGTTGGGAATTTTAGCATACATCTTTTCCTTGTTCTTTTTGTGTGGTTTAGCACTTATATAGTGCTTAAAATTCCACCTCAAGGATTCTTTTCTGGTGGTGACATTAGTTTCTCATCTTATGGCTTAGTTTTCTTTTTGTAGTTATATTGGGGCTACTTTAGCCACCATTTTAACTATTTACTGATGGTGTCATTCTGAGCTTCCATTGACAAGGCAGCACCTTTGTTGTTGGGGTCATGTCCACCGGGGTTGTGAACCATCAATCACGAGATAGTGGAATAAATGTTTACTTTCAAAGTCATTTCCTCAACCATGTTCACAGTGGGTTGGATAATAAATGGATGGATATTCACAGATTTAAATCAAAACCTTTGGCTTTGTTAAAAACCCTTTTCCTAATGATTTTTTTTTTTGGCTTAGATCTTTTGCTCTTGTTTTTTGACCTTTTCCCCATGTGATTTTTTTCTTGGTCACTGTGATTTTTGATTTCCTGGTATTAGACTTGTTACTGTTTTTTTGACCTTGTTTTTTTCTCCTGGTTACTTTTTAAATTTAATGTGCTCCCCTATAAGGCAAGACAGTGCTAAATAATCTGTTTTCATTTTATTGTTACTGTTGTTACTATTCTTATGGTGTTATGTTCTTCAGTGAATTGCAGACTGGGACTGACTGAACATCTCTGTTTCCATCTCATCTTAAAAAATAAATTATAAGACTATGAATACCTGATGCTTCATAGGTGCATGAGGTTAATAAACTGTTTTCTTATGCTTAGGATTCTAATTTATTTGGTAATAAAAATTCAGTAACGGTTTAAGTATAACAAAGGTTATACCAATAATTCACAAAATACTGTGCATATATTCTATACATGTGCACTGCAATGATTTTACTTCTAATTGCAGAGTATTTTTTGAAGAACTTTTAAAAATTAACAATAGGTAAGATGAGACTGCACAATTTCTTCACTTAAAAAGCTTCACGACACTTTAATGGTGGTTAAGTTAGTTGTGCTGTCACGTTTGTGCCCCCAGTTTAATTCCCTGCAGAGATCCCTACTTTGTTGTTTTAGCATGTTCTTCTCAAATCTATGTGGTTTTTCTTCACTTATTTGAAACCCTTGCAGTTAGACTGATAGCCTATTGTAAATGAGCTCAGAGTGAGTTAACATCAGTGTAGAAGTGTGTCCTATGACAGGATGGCATTTAATTCAGGCTCATTTCAGCTTTTTGCATATGCTAGAATAAATTGCTGTTCATGTTCTCACCAAAAAAAATATTACAAAGTTAATGATTAAAACCAATGTTTAGCACTGAAAGACCTCTATGTACAGTAGATGCCACAAAGAATGTTATTGTTCATTTTTACCATAATAACTACAATATTATACAAATGTTTCTCAAGCTGAAGCATGTGGCAAATTCTACCTCTCATTTAATTTTGATTTTGAGGTGACCTCTGGTCCTGTGTATATTCACACTCAGAATTTGTCCACAGTTACAGTTGGATTGTAATGGAAGGCTACATTTTATCCAGCCCTGCAGTTACCTCAAGGTTTTGACTTTGCATGTTTGTGATGAGTTTGTGGCAGAAAGAGCCTGATTGCAAATGTGAATTTCAGTCTTAGACCTTCTGCAAACACTCATTAAGATCAGATATAGTACTACCTCCCAATATTTAACTGAAATAATCTTTCAGCTGCAATCTTCAAAAAGAGGGGAACGACACCACTTGTTTCTTTTGTTTGGTAAAGCACTTTGTCATGTGTTGTATGATAGATGGAAAAAAAATTAGGATATCTTAAATGTTACTGAAATTATACAAAATGAAAAAAAAACTGGAAAGGCATGTGTCTTAGTGATAGTTTTTTTTTGTAGAGAATTGCCTGTTTAGCAAAGTGCTTTCTGATTTGACAGGTTACTGTGATTTTCATCGTTTCCTGCCTATTAGAACCGAGCGAAAATGGCTCTTTAAACTCCTGTTTGATTGTTTTCAGTAACTTACTTTAATTTACACTTCATTACTTATTTCATTTGAGACCAAGTTCAGCACAGACTTGTGTACACCCAGGGAATTTCATGAAAAACGTGTCTCCTTCAAGATGTCTGTTACTCTCTAGCCACAATGCAATTGTCAAGGAGTACAGACATAATTTTCATTCAATTTACACCTTTTCTCAAATAAAATTAAAAAAAAAATCAATTTGTAGGTCATCAAAAACGGTCTTGATCTTGCAGAATTTTCAGCCTGATGAGATTTCACTTCCTTTTTTTATTTGAATCCCTTTTTCACAATTACACTAATTGTAATAAATGAAATTTGAGTTTAGGCATTGCATGAACAAACCCTTATGTTCTCAAAATTTTTAAAAATTTACCATTGTACATGCATGTTCACAGACTCTGATTTTGAAATTTCACAAAAAACTGCAAAGAGTACAACCCACTTGACAGCAACATGTCAGCTGCAGTAAGTCTCTCCATAATAACTCCAGCACTATCCAATCGATGCTATTTCATATATTGACTTAAGTGTTAAACTTTATTTTTCCCTTTTACAGTGGTTATGGTCCTCTCTAGTATTATTTCTTGCCAAAAACCAAGACATAACAATTGATTTTTTTACTAATTTTGAACAAAATCAATGAACCACTAAAACAGTATATTTCTGTCTTTCCATTTTTTTCTAGTCTCTTGCAATCAGATAAATTCCCTCCTGACAGGTCAGGTAAGAAGGTAATAAAGCCCATGATATGTGCACTTTGAGCTGTGCTCTCTAAAAGCAGAAAAATGAACTCCAAAAAATGAAGTTACTGAAGAATCCTTTTCAAAGAAGGCGTGTTTCATAAGCTGAAAAAATAACTCTTCGCTGCTATTAAATTATTTACTACTTGTCCTCTAGTATTGCCTGTTCTGGCATACAATAAGCCTAATTAGCGGGAACAGCATAATTATATTGTCTTTATTGTACAAAAATTCTTAAACGCAAAAGGAATGGTTCAGTAGGTTCAAAATATGCTCACACATGCCCAGTTAGATTTGTATGTTCATTGTCCTTATGAGTGGAACTGAAAGGTCATGTCTTCAGCTGGGCGGTGTAGAAATTAGAATCTAAATACATAGATAATAAAGAAAATAGTGCCTTTATCATTTTTTATAAATCAATCACTACTCCTGAACTACTATTTCATTATAAGAAAACACTCTTTTGTCAACTGAAACATTGGACAGGTGTGTTTCATTGAATATGCCAATGAAAAAGTTAAACAAATCAGTAGGCAATAAAGCATTCCGCTTATATTAGTAAGTGTTCCAGCGCCCATCTGTCCATTTACAGAGACTGAATCGACGTAAACAGTGTTGTACTTGGTATAGTCATGCTTAGTCTGATGTTGATGACCTACAGCTGAAAGTGCACAATCTTGGAACTCCAGACTGCTCTGCCTGCTTTACTTGCACTTGGCTTTAAAACCTTCCTTTAAATTGATGAATAAATCAAAAGCTGGGAAAACCTACTTTAACAATGAAAGCTCCAAAAACGTGCAATTATTTATTTTTAAGAGGAGTACCATAATTAGGTCCACAGCAGTAAAGGAATCTTGCAGAAGCCTTTTACAAGAAACGTGTCTGTTGCATACCCATTTCTGAAATGTATTATGAGATGTATCTCTAAGTACAAAATGCATTACATACCTATTATTATTATGAAAATGATGCAATGGCTAAATTCCACATATAGTTTAGTCCAGGTTTAGTTCTTGCCCTGCACCCAATGTTGTCCATTTAAACTCTGGCTGTGATTCTGTTGTAGAACTAATGAGTTCAGACCATGGATGGCCAGAACTACTGTATTATAGTGAAATTTGTGAGACTTACTAGGAACATTTATTGAACTCATCAACTCTCGTCCTTGAAGATTAACACACGCACATAGCGATCCTATCCAGATAAAGTCTTGAATGAGTCAACTGCCAGTCACTCCATGGTATTCTTATGATTCTCCTTATTCTCTATGATTCACTATCTCACTAGCTCTAAACAACATGTGGGTGTCGTCACAACACACATAAAAGTGGTTATATGTATGTACTAACCAAATACTGTCTTGCTTTTACCACAGTTGTCTTCTAAATGGGATATTCAATGGGATAATGCATCCTGCCACACTGCAGAAATTGCTCAGGAATAGTTTGAGAAAAATTACAAAGAGTTCCAGGTGTTAACTTGTAGATACAAATTTCCAAGATGGCAACCCAATCAAGCATCTATGGGATGTTCTGGATAAGCAAGTCTGATCCATGAAAACCCTACTTTACATTTTAAAGGACATAAAGGATATGCTGCTAATGTCTTGGTGACAAAAACCACAGGACAACTTCAGAGATCTTGTAGAGCTCATGCCTCAATGGGTCAGAGCTGTTTTGGTGGCACAAGAAAGACCTAGTCAATAATGGGCAAGTGTTTTTAAAGTTGTGGTTAATTGTTGTATATGTACATGATATAGTTCTTTGTGTTGTCACACACGTGCAATCAGGAGACAACTAAAGGGCATGAATAATAGTAATTCCATAACCTGACCAGGGGGCAGCGAGGTACACTAATTGTCTCTCTCTCTCAATCCCTTACAGACCATACTTGGCAAATCCCGCCCATTTCTGGCGCTGTCGATGATGTCACTTCTGGTCCTGACGCTGCCGATTATGTCATTTCTGGTTCCAGCCCTGATGCCTTCACTTTTCCACTTGTCTTTAAAAGCTGCCATTTTAAGGCAGCAATTCCGTTCTGTTTTGGACTTGCATGAGTAAAGAACTCTTACCAATTTACCTCTTTGCAGCCAGGATATAATATACAGGTGGCTGCCCCAAACCTTTTCATGTCTCATTGTGCTACAGTGTATAATGTATCGTGTTTTTGGTGGTTATTGAAATTTTATTTATTATGTTCTAATCATTGAGGAGCATCCTCAATAACCTTGGTAAACTCTGTGAATATGACAGTAGCCATCTAAAATTATAAAAGCAACATTGTATTTATTAATGTATAACAGTACCAAATTGAAGAAACTATAACAGAAAATAAAATAGCAAAGTCTGGATTTACTGTGAACAGTCTTAGTAAAGCATTCTGAAAAATAGAAGTGTCAAAGGGTTAATGTCTTCGGCAGCTTTTGGTTTAGCAATCCGTGGTGTTCATAGTTATGTTTTCTGATGTCCAAATCAGAAACTCTCACGTCTCTTGATCTCTGATATTGCCCTTCTGTCGTGCTTTGCCTCCTTGTCTTTTCTCCTTTTTGGTCCATCAGACAAGCCATATTTAAGTTAAAATGTACACGTGGGGATTCGGGACAGGCTGTCTTGTACTAATGATGAATGACTTTGATCAAAGTGTTTGCTCTTTTAAGTACTCCTTCCTTCCACACTCCTTCCTTTCTCAAGCTGTGAACTAATTTGGCAATTCGTAGTCTTACAGCATCCATCCATTTGCAGGTTAGAAATTAATTAAAACAGATTCTGTGGTAGGCACTTATTTTCCACTCCCAGGTAATAAAGTAATTGAAAAAGACACTGGAACAAAACAATTAAAATTTAATATAAACAGTTTGCAGTTGTAAAATTGACGATTTTCCACACTATGCCCTACTCTTACAAATAAAATGTATCTTATTAGAAACAATAAAAAAGATATGGAATCCAGAGAAATCACAGTCACCTAGAAATGACTGAAAAAGTCATTGCTGATTTTTAAAAGTATTGGTTCCACTTTTTTTACATTGAATTAATTATTATTATTGAGTTAATACAGTTAATTATGTGCGTAATCACTCCCATTACTTATCCAACTGATGTGCTCTCTTTTTGAAGGCATATCGTGAAAATCTCTGTTTACCCCAGCACAGAGTGTGATGTGTTTTTTTAAGTTTCTGTACAGGCCATATTTTAGTTATTGTATCCATTTTCTGTCTGTTTAGCTGAAACAAAAGATCTTTTTCTTATAAACTAAGCACTGTATGAGCTACACTTAAGTTCTAATCAGTGAATAATAATATTAAAGGATATGATGGCCCTGGCACTCATATAAAACCCATCTTATGCTTTTCACTGATATTTCATGTTATGCTTTCCAATATATTACTGCATGATACATTAGCCTAACATAACAGAAGCCATTGCAACTTCAAACAATTTTATTTAAACTTAGTCAGCATCCATTTTTTGTTGTTTCAATTTAGTTTTTGCATTTGAATTTCATTATGAAAAAATGTGATGTCAATTACTGGTGCTTCATACTTTTATCTAAATAGCTGGCTACTAAAAAAAATTGTAATTAAACAGAGACTGAAACTAAAATGTTTCTCACCTTTGTAAAGAAGTGATTATAATCAAGGGTTGATTCAATTGACCAGAGAAAATAGAGCATAGTAATTAAATACACTAGGAGGTGGTATTAATGGATGTCACTTAACAACTGGACCATTTTATTGCCAAGATTTTTAATGGAAAAGGCTTGACAGACAAGAAGTTATTTTGTTTATTTGACGCATTGCATTCATAGATCCAATTTAACAGGATGAACTCAACACAGACAAACACAGAGGAAGATGTTAACAACACTCTTTTCATGAAGTTAATACCGTAGCTAAAGCTCCCTATTCATACTGACTCAAAGACAAAAATAAGTTTTGATCTTAATGCTAACTTGACAAAATAATGTATTGTGTGATCTCAAGGACAGGTCATCCCATACTCTTATATCAAACACCTTGATCTTATACAGGTAATTTCTTTAACATCAATTGAAGCACCTTTGCTATCATAATATCGTGGAGTCCAACCCTATAGGGTATACTTATACTAGTATACTTCTTCTTGTCAGAAGGAAAAGTCCTTTGTAATGCTTTTACCAAAGTTCACCTGAATGATTGTAATTTCATTTTCCACGGTCTTTCTTCACAAATACCGATACTTTGCAAGTACAAAATTCATGTTACATATTAATGAGCTGCACACATCAATTTTAACTATAACAGAATCTAACACATTGCTTCACATTATCAGTATTAGAGCTGGTTGTCTACAGTGTGTGATCATAAAGTATTAGCCTCAGTAGCATGGACACCAAGCCTCAAGGGCAGATAGCAGAATGATGACCCGTTGTGCTTGGCTGACAGCACAAGCCAAAGTAATGGTGCAGATCAGGATGAACAGATGCTAACAAGAAGGGTGGAAAGGTCAAAGAAATTAAAACACCAAGTAATGTTTAATTGCCCATTATCTAAAAACCAGGGTGGAAATAAAGAAGGTAGTCAAAATACAACATTGGCTATACACAGACAAAGGAATTGTACAAACTAAACAAAAGCAAAAGCTGCTTAAAAGGCCAGAGAAAAAGAGTATAAGGCAAGAAGTGAATACTCCATTGGAGTGGAGTCCCCCAGAGATCTGTATTGGGGCTGCTGCTCTGTCTAATTTATATCAATGATATTGAATCTGATAAAGTCCTCAAACTTGTTAAATTTACAGATAGCACTAAAATCGGAGAGTTAGTAAATACTGAGGAAGGAGCAAAAACTACTCAGAAAGACCAGGGGCCTCATGTATAAACGGTGCGTACGCACAGAAATGTTGCATAAGAATGTTTCCACGTTCAAGTCGTGATGTATAAAACCTACACTTGGCGTAAAGCCACAAATTTTCATACCCTGTCGTACACAAGTTCTCCACTCAGTTTTGCAGACTGGCGGTACCCAGCGTCAAAGCACTGCTACTGTTCCTGTGTGGTTACCCTTTATTTCTTAGAACCACATTCCTGACGCGGCTTTATAAATACACTGAAACTAACCGCATATCGTTTATTAGTGTAATGCATCTGATTGTAATTAACGTGTAACAATATAATGGCCCAGGGAATAGCCATATTATTCCAAATATCATAACTAGTTTAGAATTTTTACTCTCACTGCACCTTCTTCTTTTTTTTCTTCTTTCAGCTGCTCCCTTTAAGGGTTGCCACAGCGGATCGTCTTTTTCCATATTACTCTCACTGCACCACTCGGAGTATTTATATCACTGTATCTGAGTGGGGAATCACAGCAGCAGCTGATCGGAAAGAGAATTATTGGGATACAGCATCAAGCATACTCTGCCTCAGCCACGGCAAAACATTTCAAAGTCTTTCCTGTACAGGCATCGCGGTTCAGAAACAGTTTCATCCCAAGAACTATAAACGCACTCAATCAATTGCTCCTTGTAGAACTGTTTGTACTTATAAGTACAATCACCTCACTATAAACTTGCACTACAGTTATAATATTGCACAACCTGCGCCACTTTATAAACCGCATATTTACATATGATGACAGTATCATTTTGTAAGATGAAATGCAGCAAAATATGTTGATTATATTATACAGATAAAACATTAACTTCATTTAAATAATCTGTATTGTTAATAATTAAACATGTGAGGACACGGTGCCACAGCCCTGCCTTCCATCCATCCATCTTCTAACCCGCTGAATTCGAACACAGGGTCAGGGGGGTCTGCTGGAGCCAATCCCAGCCAACACAGGGCACAAGGCAGGAACCAATCCTGGGCAGGGTGCCAACCCACCGCAGGACACGCACAAACACACCCACACACCAAGCACACACTAGGGCCAATTTAGAATCGCCAATCCACCAAACCGGCATGTCTTTGGATTGCGCTGTATATTTACTGAGGCTGGTGCAACACTGGAAGGATAGACGGATAGAATAATTAAACATGTACTATGAAGACATTTCAATGTTCCTTAAAAGTTTTGAAGAATCGTCGTTCTAAGCTTACAAATGGCTTAACGTCTATTACAGAGCTGATTGTGTGGCGATTGGGTATTTAGAGAAAGAAAAGTAAGGACAGGAATTGGAGGTTAGTATGTTTGAAAGAGACAGTACTGCTACAATAAATTATTTCATAGAAGGTTGCGCATGGCACAGCAGGATCTTGTGTGAGACAAGAACAATCACTGCACCACCGTGTTTTCATGTTTAATAACATGCTTTCATTCCAATCATCATGAAAATGATATCACATATACATCTCAGTATTTTAATTATTTAGAGAGCTGTAATATCACAAATGTAATGGCTTCTGTGTCCTGTTGGAGAAAGAGAAAGAACGGAAGCACGTAGTAATTCACACACATAGAGCACATTGAAGATCAAATACAAAACAAAGCATTTAACTTGCTACTTTAGTTACGATGGGATTTGAGAAACTAGTAAATTAAATGATTTAAAGATGAAGTTTATGATGTTCTACTTTAATGACAAAATAAACTACGTGATTAAAGTGGAAATTTTGAAATTAAAGTTGACATTTCATGCTTTTTCCCACTTGGTTCCATATTTTTTTTGTCTGTACCCTAATGAGCTCAGATGGTGGGCTACGACCCCCTTTTCATGGTGACTTTGATATCTGACAACTTCTTTTTTATTTTGGCACTGTGTGACTTTGTGAACTTGAGCTTTCGAGTTTCTCCGACATGCTATGTCACTCAATCAACTTCCTTTTGTTGATTATACCACTGTTTAAATCAGCAAATAGCATGTTTTTCCTTTGCCTCCACTTGGTATTTGCTGAAATTCTTATATTTTCCCCTGTGCTTTTCCCAATGTCTTTTCACAGAAGGCTGAGCTTAAGGGCTATTTATATTGATTTGCATATTCAAAGAGGTATAATTCTGGGAGGAGTTGGGGCGGGACAGCACACGTGTGCACGTGCGTTACTTTTCACGCTGACCAGGATTTATGAAGCGGAAGAACGCGGAAGTTGGCGAACGCACAGATACCTGCATCTGGATTTTTCTGTGTGTAAGCACATTTTGGCTTTTGTGCTTACGTCATGTTATAGAGCGAATTCTACGCACAGCGTTATGCATGAGGCCCCTGGACAATCATTAAAAACTAGCAAAAAATTTGGAAAACGTCGTTTACTATAAAGAAGTGCAAAGTGCTACACACAAGTAAAAAGAATATTAATTCTCATCAAGTGATGTGAGGGTTTATGCTGATGCCACCTTCTCATTTTGTAGGCAATGTCATTAAGCAATTGAAAAAAATGTAAATCAACGAAAACTGCACTTGGGCTTTTTAATGTGCTAGTGAAACTTTATCCTTGTCAACGAATTAAAAAAAAAAACATAACACTTTTATACAGTGCAGAGAAGAGCAATCAAGGCTGAAAAGGAATAATCTTCTTTGACAAGCTAAGAAAATTAAACTTGTTCGTTGTATGCTCTCTGTTGGCAAGCAGTTCACGTGAAATTAACACAATGCAGAGTAGGAAATTAATCTTTTCAGGCAATCGAGCAGATTTCAAACAAGCAGGAGTCTGAAACACTGGAAAAACTAATTCAAAACCAATCATCAAAAACAAAAATGTAAACCAATTGTGAAGTCAAAGTATACATAGCAAAATATCCTTTAATTAACCTGAAATAATTTCTCTTAATGGACACAACAATGTGTTTCTAAGGTTTTGTTCATTCTTTTTGTTTTGATTGTATCTGATGCTCAATAAACAAACATTAAAAACACGAAGAAGCAAAAAATTAAGAAGAATGTCATTTTTATTGCATTAAATTTAAAACAATAAGGAGGAAACAAAATGGCGTGTAAGACGCCAACGGAAAAACACATGATTTATGTAAAATAATCAAACTAAATATCAAATAATTAACTCAAGGGATACGATTTAGTAAAAAGAAAAAAGATGAATTTTGTGTTTATTTAGTTATTTTTTAATTTTAAAATTTAAAGCTGAAAGACGTAATATAATTGGATAAAAGTCTAACAAAAAGGATGTGAACAATCCACAGCGGAAGCATAGGTCACTAAAATCTTTGAATGTGTAGTGAACAGATCACGGTGTTAACATTCTGATACAAAACCAATCATAGGGTTAAACGTGTGGTTCAGTGTTCTTACCTATAATAAAAGAATACAAAGTGAAAAGGCTAAGACATTTGTATTAAAATGCTGTTATCTACAAAATAAAACAAAAGAGTGCAGCGTGGTTTAGGCATACAGTATGGTTCAAAATACTCTTACCTATAACAAAAGAATGAGAAGCAAAAAGGCTAAGACATTTGTATTAAAACGATCTTACCTAGAAAACAAATTGAAACAGTGCAACAGTTATGAAAACGTTCGTACCTTTAACAGGGGAGTCCCGGGGTCAGTACTGTGCCTAGGGCAGAGTGTGCACTCACTCGACAAAGTGCAAGTAGGGAAGAGGGAGATGTCTTCTTCTTCTTCTTCCATGGCCATAAACACCTAACCCTAACCCTAGTCATGACTAACAATATGTAGAAGCAATCCTGGTGAAAGCTATTAATATGTCACCGCAATGACATCACACTATCAGAATGATAACAAATGCAGTGACACAACAAATGCTCATAATACTATTTTGCCTTGAGCAGATAAGACAGCAGGGTAGATAATTCAGATCTTCAAAACTGACAAAGGCATCATCGAAATTGATCCATCAGATTTCATTCAGTTGACTAATGTACATGTACAGATGGTCAGTGACAGGAATTATGGGGAAATGCATTTAAGTTGGAAGCCACAAAGCACCACTTGACACAAAGGATCGTAGTAATCTGGAACAAACTACTAAATCAAGTATTTGATGTAGTAATATATCTTATTTGAGCTTTGCTTTGCATGGCTACTCTTGGGTCCCAATCTGGGATCCAGAGTTGGTTCGTCATGTGGTGGGTATGGCAATGCACTGTATCAGCACATGCTCCTAACCTCCTCTTCCAGTCTCAGCATTATTTAACAAGGCAGACACTTGTTAGAACTGCTATTGAGGCTGTTCATGATGCATTATCAAATTGGTTTCTAGTAACTGCACCAATTGTTTTGTTTTTCATTGAAGTCTCTTCTATTTTCTTTCCCATTTTAGAGCACTGTAGTGGAAAATAGTGTACCTTGAAGTGACAGTGTCACCAGTAATGACAAACCTATTCCCAGGTATTTTGCTGTAATCATTGTTTTTCTGCACTGTGATCCATTGCAAAGTGCAGGATTATGAGATTAAAATAAACTGTCAGAACTATAAGGAATTTTAAATTAAATTTAAAGAAACAACTTTATATGCATACACCGATCAACCACAACATTAAAACGACTGACAGGTGAAGTGAATAACATTGACTGTTTAGGTACAATAGCAACTGTCAAAAGGTGGGATATAAACAAAAAGTGAACATTCAGTTTTTGAAAGTAATGTATTAGAAGCAGAAAAAATGTGCAAACGTTTGAGCAACTTGGACAAGAACCAAATTGTGAAGGCTAGACAACTTGGTCAGAACATCTCTAAAAATGTCAGATCTTGTGTGGTGTTTCTGGTATGCAGTGATTAGTACCTACCAAAAGTGTCCAGGGAAGGACATTGGCTGAACCAGTGACAGTGTCATAGGTGCTCAAGGCTTATTGATGAGAGTGGGGAACAAAAACTAACCTGTCTGATCTGATCCCACAGAACAGTTAATATAACACAAATTGCTGAAAAACTTAATAAGAGCCATAAAAGAAAAAACACACAGTACATAGCAGTTTGTTGCATACTGGGCTATGTAGCAACAGACCAGTTAGAGTGCTCATACCAATGCCTGTCCACCGTTGACAGCACCTATATCAGTATTTGAGCCAGGGAACTGGACCATGAAACAATGGAAGAAGGTCACCTGGTCTGAGTAATCACTGTGGAGGGCCAAGTACATGTGTGTTGTTTACCTAGGGAAAAGATGGCAGCAGGACAATGGGAAAAGGGCACGCTCTAAGCAATGTTCTCCTGGAAATCTTGGGACCTGGGACTAATGTGGATGTTAATTTGACATGTTCCATCTACCTAAAGATTATTGCAGACCATGTACACTATGGCAATGTATTCCCTGATGGCAATGGCCTCTTTCAGTGGGATAATGCGTCCTGCCACACTGCAGAAATTGTTCAGGAATGGTTTGAGGAAAATTACAACAAGTTCAAGGTGTTAACTTGGAGATACAAATTCCCTAGATTGCAACCCAATCAAGCATCTGTGGGATGTGCTGGATAAGCAAGTCTGATCCATGGAAGACCTACTTTACAACTTAAAGGATATAAAGGATCTGCTGCTAATGTCTTGGTGACAGAAACTACAGGACAACTTCAGAGGTCTTGTGGAGTCCAAGCTGCTTTGGCAGCACAAGAAAGACCTAGTCAATAATGGGCAAGTGTTTTTAATGTGGTTAATCGTTGTATATGTACATGGTATAGTTCTTTGTGTATACAGTGGGATGCAAAAGTTTGGGCAACCTTGTTAATAGTCATTATTTTCCTGTATAAATCGTTGGTTGTTACGATAAAAAATGTCAGTTAAATATATCATATAGGAGACACACACAGTGATATTTGAGAAGTGAAATGAAGTTTATTGGATTTACAGAAAGTGTGCAATAATTGTTCAAACAAAATCAGGCAGGTGCATAAATTTGGGCACCGTTGTCATTTTATTGATTCCAAAACTTTTAGAACTAATTATTGGAACTCAAATTGGCTTAGTAAGCTCAGTAACCCCTGACCTACATACACAGGTGAATCCTATAATGAGAAAAAGTATTTAAGGGGGTCAATTGTAAGTTTCCCTCCTCCTTTAATTTTCTCGGAAGAGTAGCAACATGGGGGTCACAAAACAACTCTCAAATGACCTGAAGACAAAGATTGTTCACCATCATGGTTTAGGGAAGGATACAGAAAGCTGTCCCAGAGATTTAAGCTGTCTGTTTCCACAGTTAGGAACATATTGAGGAAATGGAAGACCACAGGCTCAGTTCAAGTTAAGGCTCAAGTGGCAGACCAAGAAAGATTTCGATAGACAGAAGCGAGAATGGTGAGAACAGTCAGAGTCAACCCACAGACCAGCACCAAAGTCCTACAACATCATCTTGCAGTAGATGGAGTCACTGTGCATCGTTCAACCATTCGCACTTTACACAAGGAGATGCTGTATGCGAGAGTGATGCAGAGGAAGCCTTTTCTCCGCCCACAGCACAAACAGAGCCGCTTGAGGTATGCTCAAGCACATTTGGACAAGCCAGCTTCATTTTGGAATAAGGTGCTGTGGACTGATGAAACTAAAATTGAGTTATTTGGGCATAACAAGGGGCGTTATGCATGGAGGAAAAAGAACACAGCATTCCAAGAAAAACACCTGCTACCTACAGTAAAATATGGTGGTGGTTCCATCATGCTGTGGGGCTGTGTGGCCAGTGCAGGGACTGGGAATCTTGTCAAAGTTGAGGGACGCATGGATTCCACTCAGTATCAGCAGATTCTGGAGACCAATGTCCAGGAATCAGTGACAAAGCTGAAGCTGCGCCGGGCTGGATCTTTCAACAAGACAACGACCCGAAACACTGCTCAAAACCCACTAAGGCATTCATGCAGAGGAACAAGTACAACGTTCTGGAATGGCCATCTCAGTCCCCAGACCTGAATATAATTGAAAATCTGTGGTGTGAGTTAAAGAGAGCTGTCCATGCTCGGAAGCCATCAAACCTGAATGAACTAGAGATGTTTTGTAAAGAGGAATGGTCCAAAATACCTTCAACCACAATCCAGACTCTCATTGGAACCTACAGGAAGCATTTAGAGGCTGTAATTTCTGCAAAAGGCAGATCTACTAAATATTGATTTCATTTCTTTTTTGTGGTGCCCAAATTTATGCACCTGCCTGATTTTGTTTGAACAATTATTGCACACTTTCTGTAAATCCAATAAACTTTCACTTCTCAAATATCACTGTGTGTATCTCCTTTATGATATATTTAACTGACATTTTTTATCGTAACAACCAACGATTTACACAGGAAAATAATGACTATTAACAAGGTTGCCCAAACTTTTGCATCCCACTGTAATGTATTGTGGTTTTGGTGGTTATTTAAATATTATGTTTTGTGCCATATTTTTAAAAGTTCCTATAAAATATATTTAATTATTTTGTTTCACACTTGGCCTAGAACTAAAATGCACTTTATAGGATAAAATACAGTTTTATTTAATTGAAAACAAATCTTCTCGTATATGAGGATAAATATGGATTGAATTACTCACAGAATAGCATTTGGACACTCTGATTCTACAGTTTACATTTCTGGTCACTATTATGTATTTTTAAAGCTTAGTTGGTGCTAATAATTGTTTCTATTCCACGAACCAATATAAAAATGTTTGCTTGTTAAAGTATTGCTTGAGACAAATGGTTTCCTTTCCATGTCTACCAGAAGTTTTAGGCAAGTCAAAACCAACAAAAATGGCTTTCAAAGCAGGATATATTAAAAGTAAGGGTTTCCTTGTTGGTCAAAGAGCTGTGCACTGAAAACTTATGGCTATCCTTGTAACAGCAAATGATTATGACTTCACTTAGTTCAGTGGGGAATATTTTCCTGCCCCTGTGACCCTGCCCTGGATAATAAACAAGTTAGAAGAGGCATGAATGAATATTTTTTGCCAGTAAAAGTTTAAGAGGGACCCCAAATAGTCAAATTGTTTTGTGCCTTGGCAAAGTGGTTCAGTTTGCTCTTTTCTCCTCACCCTCTTTGATTGTGATTGGGTATTGTCAAAATCAAAATAAGCACAGGCCATTCCAGTTTTTAGTAGTGGAATGAAGGATCTTCCTCTGGGTAGTTTATTTCCTGATCTAACCTCCTTAGTGTTAGTCCTGAATGTCACTCAGGCAATGGTGTAGATTTGTCTCACGTAAGACTTACATAAGGTTTACTCGGGCTGTAAAAGTGCCAACAGTATTAGCGCTGAGTATTGCTTGGGCAACAGTAGAGATGCGTCTTCTCCTAGCCTTATAATGGCATCTCATAAGAAACTCCTCTCATCAGCAGTGATGTCAAAGTGAATCTCTCTTCAGGCAGTGAAATTGAAATGGTCAGTGAAATTGAATGTGATTCTGGGAATCCAAAAGTTATGCTATTCATATTATTATTATTCATTGTTTCTTTATTACACTTTCTACACTTTTGACTTTGTACTTTTAGTGTTTTGCACATTTTACAGTAAATATATGAGATTTAATAAAAATGTAATTTTCAAGCCAAAAAAATGCAATGCTTTTTACATGCTTTTTTGAGAAAAAAATTAATGCTAAGGAGGCTACAACCCATTTTCCCATGTGAACTGAACCTGTGAATGGAACTATGATAGAAATTAAAAATAATTAATAGATAACATTTGTATGCTGATTTTATTGCACTATACAGGTGGCAGATTTTATTGTTATTGATTGAATGTCCTTAAGCAATTAAATATTTTTGTTCTTATGACACTTCTCAACCAGACTTTTCCATGTGGACAGACATATAGAAGACAGGCTTACAGACAGACATAGAGTTTCTCAATAGGTATGAGCATACCTAAAAAAGCACCAATTCTTTGTAAGACACAATCTGAGTCACTAAAACACATAGTCACCAAACAGCCAAACATCTGGCACAGACACAAGCAGTCTCAAAGTCTGATGTCATGAGGCACTAGTAATATATGCAATCCTAGTTTATTTAATACAGTGTGAGGTTTCTAAACATTTTTGGGACTCCCCCTAACGGGACGACATGCCGAAGAGCGTCCCAAAGTGCGATCAACACGTCTGTGAAAAATTCTTTAACCAATGCTGGAGTAACCGCAGGCTCACAGCGCTGCAACAGGTCGATGCCAAAGCAACTCCAAAAAGATCGCATAAGCACCTGTTGTCGAAAGGTGATGCAAGAAACATTATAAATGCAGGAAACAGTATTACTTGGCCACTAACCTGGCCACGACCCTGCCTGATTGCTGTAACTGTGTATAGGAGAGTGGCAGATCCTGCTACAATAAATAATCGTGCTGTTCCTGTTTCAAGCTGAATAAAGCTGGTTTTGCTAAAGTACTGAGATTCAAGTCTCGTGTTTTGGGGTGCAAGACAGGGACTCACATGTCACAACAGACAAATTATCTCTAAAAGCTACCAAGTGTATCTCTGGACTACCGAACATGCTCTGTTCGAAGAGACTATGGATATCTGAATCTCTTCTGTCTGCTATTCTAAATCTGTGGAATCTGCAAAGCAACAGTAATGTTAACCCAAAGTAAATTTTCCAGATGAACAGAAAAACACGTACAGTACTTATGGACCTTTAAGTGAAGCATTCCCAATGGAAAACGGGAAGCATTTGAGTTGGGATTGTGAAACAAAGTAGTGATTGATGCAACTGGAGCACCTAACCTGAGGGTTTTTAAAATATATATGAAGCCAAGGTATAAGAGCAGCTTAGCAATTAGATAACAAAGCAAGCATGGGCTTAACTACAGTATTAGGCAATTTATTGTACATATGTGTGATAGACTGCTGTCCTGTACTATAGTATAGCTGTTTACTTTGCATATTTTTAATCTGACATGATGGAAAGAGGAGTACATCTTAGAAGAGTGTGCTATTTATAACATTTCTTGCATAATTAAGCCAAAGCTGCTTTCAAAGAGATGACAGGAGTTTCAGCAGGTAACTTGCTTGATGTGCTTGACTCAAAAATTAAAGGCGTTTTTCACACATCTTGCCTCTTTACATTCTGTGTGTTGCCATGGTGCTAATTATCTGCAAGGCAGATGCGACACATGATAATGTATAAAACTTTTAGATGTTTCCTTATTTTTTAATCATCTGTACTTTTTGATACTATATAGAACAGCATGTCAGAAGAATGAGACAAAATGTAATAAAAAGTAGATACTTTGCTGTAATGTATTAATTCTTTGAGATTTATGAAGAAATGAATTGGCAGATGGGAAGATCAAAGAAACTGAAACACACAACTGCTATAACATTTCATTTAAAGGCAAGTTCTAAATTTCACAAATTAATATGATGTACCATTAAAGCATTAACAGACTGTCAGGAATTCTGTCTAACATTAAGGATCGATCATACATCAGAGATCACAGGATATTTCATTTTAATCTCAGATGTGATTTTTTTTTCACATTTATCTATCCAGTAGTGTTGTATTTTCTGAACATGTGGCAGTAAAGCACCTTTGAAATTAATCAATTTCCACAGCCTGCATTTTGTAGTACATTATTACAAGACTTTTTACCCAGCAGCAAGAGCACTAGCAAGGAATCAATCCTGAATGGGATAGAAGTGCATAACCACATTCACTCAGTTCAAGCCAATTTATAGTTATCTGTCAACCTAACAGCATGTCTTCTCATGGTGAGAAAAACTTGTGTTATTACAGGAAACCCACATAACCACAAGAGAAAAGTGTAAAAGTAACAGAAAAAAAACCAAGGCTGAAATCACATCACGGTTTAAGTCCCATCCATCAGCGATCTTAGCCACAGTATATCCAAAATCATTTGAATAATTTTAAAGTAAACTAGGCACTCACACTACATATCTAGCTGTCTAGTTGCCATTATAAATCACTTGCTCTTAAGTGTCCATAAATTGAAAGCAACATGTTATAATAATTGCCATTTGCAAGTGAAAATTTAGCATATAATACAAATTTAAAAGACACTGAGAGTGTCTGATGTCATGGTAGTGCTGCTGCCTCGCAGTAAGGAGACGGAGGTTTGCATCCTGGGTCCACTCTGCATGGAGTGTGCATGTTCTCCCCGTGTCTACGTGGGTTTCCTCCAGGTACTCCGGTTTCCTCCCACTGTCCAAAGACATGCAGGTTAGGTGGATTGGAGGTACCAACCTGGCCCTTATATGTGGTTGGTGTGTGTGTGTGTGTTTGCCCTGTGTCATGTTCCAGAGTCCTTATGATAGGCTTTAACAGGAACTTGGGGACACAAAGTATCAGGACAGAGAGTCAGTGGGACAATAATCGAGGCAAACACAGTTGATGTGTCAACTAAAAAGGTGTATTTATTGAAGAAAAAAAAGTCAATGAAGAAATTATAAAAAAGGCATACAAACACTGCAATGAAAAAAAAGTTCAAAAAACCGCATTCAACACATGGCACCCACCAGAAAATAATGTTAAAATAAACAAAACTAACACCCCTCATAGTCACACACCTAGCCTAAATGTTATCTGTGCTGACTGCACCACGTCCTCCTCTTATGCCCGCGACCGGCATCTGCCATGCACAGTCTGTTACTCCGCAGCCCTGCAGCCTCCAAACAACACAGCTGCACAAGAAGAATGCCGGGACAAAGCACAATGGAGAGGAGGCACGCACCCTCACCCAAGGGCCCTTTGCATGAAAACATGTGCCACCCCGTCTGCTCCAAGCCTGACAACCCAGAGCCACTCCACTTGTGCATGCGAGGAACAAACTGGTAACAAATGTTTTTTTTTTCTTTTATCATAAGGACGGTGCATGCGAATAAACAAAAATGGATCAAAGTACTTTTAAATTACTACATTGAGTGGCATTTCCTCACACATCCTCCCCCTAACTTACAGGCCATACAGATGGGGTAGAAAGTCAGCGACTTTATTTTCCTTTCCCGATACGTAATGGACCTGGACTGGTAAGGCTACAGCCCTATATACAACTGTGCCACTCGCACATTGGTGTCCTTCATTTTCTTTAACAACTGCAGAGCGCGATGGTCGCATTCTATACTAAAATCATTTCTCAGAAGGTATTATTTTAACACTTGACTCCCTGAAGCCTATGAAATAAGTAGTAACGCTGGGCCACCTTAAATTCCTTTGCACCTCTCCATTAGCGTCTTTTGTTTTGCAAATGTGTCGATCAGCCCAAGTATCAAGCAGCCTGCTATCCTATCGTTCCCCACCGCTGCTGGTCAAGTCGGTCAAAAATTTCTCCCAGCTCAAGTTAATATTATAGACCTCTCAAAATTCTTTTGCTTCTGTGAAGGTGCAATTAAAAATGATGTGATATTAGATCACATTATACAGTATGTTTAATTTGTTTATGTTGTAATAACTTTAAACACAATTAATCGTATACTGTGTGGAAAAAAGAAACAAAATCAAGATAAAGAGTTGGGGTATACCATGTATCCCTGTATACATAGTTGGCAAATCAAAGAAATAAAAATGCCTTCACAGGTGAAGCTTATGAATGAACTGATTACAGAGTAACAAAATGGCAGTTATGTAGAATAATGACAGGAAGGGGCAGGTCCAGAGGAAGCAGAAGGGGAAGTGACATCATAAGTGTGAGATTCCTTCTGCTGGTCCTCAGAGGGAGAAAGACATAAAGTATTAGAGGACAGCAGCAAATCCTTGTCTGGCAGATAATTACTGTTATTTAAGCCTTTAAGCTGTCTCCCATTCACACATGTGTGACAACTGCTAATCCAGTTAAATGAGTCATTACAGACCTATGTATTTTACAATAAACAATCAAATTACCACCTGCCTGCTCAAGTTCATTGTCATGTTTACATATGACAAGAAAGATGTTAATTGCATGTTTTCAAAAAACTACTGACAGTAGCATAATACCAACAACAAACAAAGTATGCAACACAGAGTACAACATACAGTAGATTCAGAAAGTATTCATACCCCTTTAATTTCTGCATTCTTCATTTAATTTTAAATGGTTAAATTTGCCATTTTTGCCCATCAATTTACACTCAATAATCATTAGTGACAAACATGTTTTCAGAAAGCTTTGCAAATTTATTAAAACAACATCAAAAACTGAAAGCTCTGATTTATATAATTCAGACCCTTCATTTGGTACTTTGTAGAACCCCCATTGGCAGGAATTATAGTTTTGAGTCATGTTGGGTTAGTCTCTACAAGCATTGCATAATTGAATTTCATTTAGATTTTTTTTTATTTCATTTCGGCAGTTTTATCTGTCATTTTCAGGTCATTCCACAGTCAGAGACTTTTCCCAAGGCCACTTGAAAGCTGTCTTGGCTGTATGCTTAGGGTCGTTGTCATGCTGAACGGTATACCTTTACCCCAGTCAGAGGTTGGAGTGCACTCTGGAGTAAGTTTTCTTTGAGGATAACTTTGTATTTGGCTGCATTCATCCTCCCCTCGATATTCTGAGCAGTCTCCCTTTCTGTGCTTCTGAGAAGCACCCTAATAACATGATTTTGGAATTACTAGGCTCTTGATTTCCCCCTTTATCAAGGCACTTCTTGCCTGGTTACTTAGTTTGGCCAAACAGGCAATTTTAGGAAGAGTCCTGTTGGTTACAAAGTCCTTCCATTTCACAATTCTTGAGGTCACTGTGCTCCTTGCAACACTCAAATCTTTAGAAATGGCTTTATACCCTTGCCCTTGTCATTGATTCAGCACAATTTTATTGCACCCAACAGATAATTCCCTGGCTTTTGTACTTATATGCAGTGTGAAGTGTGACACCTTTTATAAAAAAGGTGTGTGTCTCCCTAAACTATGTCCAATCAATTCAATCTGCCATAGGTTAACTCCAATCCAGGTTTAGACACATCTCATTGGTAGACAAATTGTAAATGCATATGATAGTGAGCGGGGCTACCGCCATTGCAAACCTAGTAGTCTACATGTGCTTTCTGGTAGCCCAGCTTTATATACAGGGTGGAGGGTTACCTGCACGTGTTGTTGTACATGAGTGCATAGCACTCTTCTACCACAATATTATCACAATTGACCTCTTTGAAGACAATAATTCAGATATTTTTTAAAGGATTATGTTGTATTGATGTGGAGTGCTTTTCCAATGTACACATTAATATTGTATTCTCAAATTCTGTCTTCAGGCCTAAATTAGCCTCCACCGCAACTTTCTCTGTCAAAATATCACCTTTGACTTTAGGGGTTATTCTAAGGTGAAATATATCCTTTAAAGTGTTATAAACCATTAGTTGACCACAACCAGTGATCTGTGTATACAGCTGTATTAAAATTTGTCACACTAGGATAATTAAGAGAGTCCTCATGTTATTAAAAAATTAGGTTTAGGCAGGAAAAACCATGTTCATAATTTTTGGGCTAATAGTATGAAGCATGTTCACGACCATCAGTATACCTGTTAGGAGCTCTGAGTACATATTGGTTAATTATGAGCATCTTATTTTTTATAAGATTCCTCTCTTGCCTATTCTGTGACTGTATAAGGCAACATCTGTTTCTAATGGCATAAAGCCCATCGATTTCCAAAGGTTGATGTCCATTTCCTAAGGATGAACAATTAACACCAGAATCCCTGAACCTTATGATTTTTTTCATTGTCCCTGACCTCCTTAAATTTTCCTGACGTACGGCAAGAAGCTCGTAGCTCCTTATCACTGCACTAATAGCCTGCGTTTGTTTTGCAAATGTGAAAAAAATCATAAAAATTGTAAAAAATCATAAGCTTCAAGGATTGTAGTTTTAAAAATTTGTGACCGTAGCGTTTACTGTCTGGAAAACTTTCTTACATTTGTCATTATAGGTTATTGAGTGTAGATTGATGGTCCAAAATGGCAAATTGATTAAATTAAAATTAAATCAGCAACACAATTATGTGTGCAGAAACTGAAGGGGTCTAAACACTTTCTGAATCCACTCTGCATGAAATACGGTATCAGAAAGTAGAACTCAATAAGTAACACTGAACAAGTATATGAAAGCAAGAGCTGATCCAAGTGGCAAATGAGCAGCCTTATGACTTGTGGATAAGAACAAACAACAAATCAAGTGGTGAGAATGATGGTTCAGTAATATTTACAAAAAGGAAAGAGGGAGAAAAACAACTTTGTGGGATGCCTGAAGGTCTTTGTCTTTTCAAAAAAAGTGTGTGTTATATATGTTCTGACCTGCAGACATCTGTGTACATTCTGCGCAGAATCTCATGTGATATAGATGCAAGTGTGGTCTGCCTCTTTCTTCCTAATGTCTGTAACCATCTCCTTTCTCTTGCTGACATTAAAGAAAAATTGTTACCCTTAACAACAGTGTGTGAAAATGCAAATCTCTTTTCTGATAGTTGTCTCATCTTTGTTGACTTAGTATTGTGGCGTCATCAGCAAAATTAAAAAAGAAACTTGAGCTGTGTCTGCCTAACCAGATGTAGAGACGCAGTATAGAAAGAAGCTCAGCCCGTTAATCTGGAGAGTATGCCCATTTGAGGTTCTCTGTAGAAGAGGTGATGCCAATCTTCTGATAATAGAAAGTCCAGGAAGACTTAGAAAGTAAAGAATGGCACCAGGTTGAAAGGCTGGGAGCTAAGAGATCAGTTTTGATGGTACAAGTGTTCGTTACAGCTTAAATTATCCAGGATGGTATGAAATCAATGGTTATGACATCCTTTGTCAACTGGTTGTGGCTATATATAAACTCCAATGGTTTATATATAGCCATTAGGTTTAAATATACGTATATTATGTATATTAATATATAGTTTAAAACATTATGTTTAATGTATCCTAGAACCAGTCAGTTAATGCATTTCATTACAACGGGAGTGAGTGTCACTGAGCTGTAGTCACTGAGACAGGCCACTTTGGTTTTGATTCTTATAGAGATTATTTAAATTTTTTTAATAGCTGGAAGCTGCATATCCTTTAAGTGAGGCATGAAAAATAGCTATAAAAATGCCATCTAAATGGCTGCTACAGATTTTAAAATACACCCTGACTGGTTGTTTTTCAGACATTGACTCATTTAAAGTTCTCCTTACATCAATTTCACCAAAAATCAGAGAAGACTGACTCATGCAGTGATACGGAAACTCGGATGGAGGAACCCTGTTGCTGTGATCAAAACTATAAAATATATAAGTTTATTCAGGAAAGAAATGTCACTGTATGGATGTATATGGACGAGACTTTAGTTTATAATTGGTAAGAATGACAGCAACAACTACAGTTTTCAAACCAGACTCCTTTAGAGAACAACTGTATTAATTTCCATCATTATTAACTTTAATGAATTTTGCAAATATGTCTATGGAACACAATTCCTTTTCAGGAAAAGTGAAATGATACTATAGAATGTCGGCTCTGATGCTAACTTACCCATGATGTGTTAAACTCCCATAATAATACAAAAAATTCTATATTCTATGCAAGTAACATAGCAAAGCCTGATGTGCTTTGAATTTGATTCAGAATGCCCTGTAAAAATATTACAAAAGAAAGACTTTGGCAGTAACATTATTGTACATTCTTTATTTGTTCATTCGTCAGAACATAGCGTGACAGAAGGCCATTTAAACAATTTATGTTTTTGCAGTGTATTCACTATAAATGGATAATACTTTCAGAGTTTTAATTATTCCAATTTCTTCTTCTTTTTAAGATATGTGCTTGATATCTCAAACAGCACCATCTGAAGAAACATTTAATTACTCAGTTGAAATAATGTACTGTACCTTTGGTGCTCTTTACTAGCACAGATGCTTTTGTTCATTAAAACTTTTAATTTAGCAAATGATTCAGATTTTGCATTAGATTCTCCCTTTCAGAAGCAGTAGCTGATATTCTCATTATGCTCTGAAAACATATTCTAATTATATGGGTTCAGAGATTTATAACTGTACTGAGTTGTTATGCTTGTTTTACTTGACAAAGACTGGGGTGTATTAAATACTCACGTCCTAAAGTACCTTTCGAAAGACTTTAGAGAATAAAAACATGAATTAACTACATACAAGTATCAAATTTTAACAAAAAGTGTAGGGAATCAATATTTCCCAAAAGATTTCTTCTATATTTTCTGACTAAATTTCATGCATTTTGTTACTGAGACTTTCTTCTTTTGCTATTTCATATGAATGAATTCAGCAAAACATATATTTACAGATGGAAAGGTCCAGTTTTTTCATTGCACATGCATTATATTTTTTAACCAAATATTGTCATTTCTGGGAATTTTAGGATTTTGAGGAAATACAATTGACAGTTGTTTTCTTAAGATATAATGTGCAATGCTTTAGATGCAGGCCAATTATAAAATGCACTCTAAATGATGAGACCTATTGGATCTTTTCTTTGTTGGGCATTATTTGCAACCACGTAGACTGCATATGAGAATGATTTAATATGATAATAAAAACATTTACTTCTACATCTACTTCTTTACAGTTTGATTGGTTACTTGTATAATTAGTGTTAATCCTACCCTTCATAATTAAGTTTGGGATCTCAACTATGCATGCTTAAGCTATCCCCTGTGTCGCAGTTCTCACGTGTATAGTTGCTTCCGCTCTGCTTCCCAGTCTTCTATTGGATAGTCAACTTCTTTGCTCCTGGTTGAAAAAAGGTACAAACATACCATACAAATTTTAGTTATTTTCAAAGAAACAACAAATAATGAGGTAACTTAAGAGTGCTAAATGGTTAAATAATTAACATTTAAAACATAAAATACCAAAACATGGCTGATTTATTTTCAAACATGCTTAATCCAACTAAGTTCTTTTGGCTGCAATTTATTATGGAAATAGTTGGCATTTGGCAGGAAATAATCTTGGAAGAAGAAAAGTAAAGTAAAAATGATACATTGTGAAAAAAATTAAAAGCATTCAGTAACTTGATTTAAATGACATAACATTTTTAAACCAGCTTAATCTCTATCACATTCATGGAGGCTGACATTATGAGAGCAAGATGGGAAACAACGTTGGAAAATATGTCAACCCATCATAGGGCACACTCAAAGATCCAACAAATAACCTTACATGTATGCCATTTTGTTTTAGAGTACTCAGAGGAAAGCCCAAACAAGACACGTTTAGCACTTGTGAACAACACTCAGAAGTAACATCAAGAACACAGTAAATATAACAATGATTAAGAAAAAGAAATGCACATAAATAATAGACTTAAAACATGTAGTTTTTAATTTGTCTACATTATTCACAATACTTTGCAACAACTTGATACTCAGAGAAAGCAAAGAAGAAATCTAATTAGAAGAAGAATTTCTTTAGAGCTGTAAGGCAGCTTATAATTGACTAGTTACAAGAAAAATGTGCATTCACTGGTGGTACCTGAAAATGTCCCTTCTCTATCATTCATCATATTGTTTCAAAACTTTGTTTTTTTGTTTCTCTTAAAAATTTAAAGTCGTGTCAAATTTAAAACATCACTTTAATTTACCAGCATAATATGTCAGTTGATTAAGTATTAATATGGTTTTAGATGTATTACCTGTTATAAAATGTAAAATAATATTCTCAGATCCACTTCAGGGTTCCAAGATGGACAAAGGCAACCCTAGTTGGCAGAAACCAACCTTTGAATGGGCACAGCACTGTTACAGGGCCCAAGTATGCACAAACCTTAGTAAAGCTATGTTATAATCATCAGTTAAGCTAATATACATGTCTCTGGTATTTGGAAAGAAACACTAAGTACACAAAGGAAAATCTACTGAAAGAAAGGGAGAACATCCACATTCCACATGAACAGGGCAGGATTCAGCCCCAAAATTCTTTATATGGAATGCTGTATGGGCTAAAAACTATACCACTATGTTAGGCGTGTTCTTCTTAGTGTTTTTTGCATACATATACTATATATATACATACACTATAAATATTCTCAAGCTCACTTTATCCAAATCAGGGTTGTAATGGCCTGGGAACTATTCAAACTTCATTGGACGCAAGGCAGTGGCAGCTCTAGACAGGATGGCAGTTCATCGCAGGGCCCGCTATTTCACACACTTACACTGAATCACACAGGACCAATTTGGAATTGTCGACTTGCAAATTTATTGTAGACAATTACTGGGTATGGGATTCAAACCCAGATTACAGGACACTAAGAATTTAACCTTGACCTCATTGTGATGTTCAGTGTTTTTTTTTATTTACATTTTTATGCAAAAGATAATATGGTGCTGTGTTTTGTCTTTAGTTCCAGAAGAGCATCTTGTGTGAAATTAGGGATGTAGAGTCTAAAAGCATCCTTTTCGTGATTTTACAAGTGGAGGCAGCTTTGGACAAAAGGTTTTTGTCTGTCGTGGTCCCAGTAGTACAGGGCATATGGTAGGAGCTAACCATCAATGGATACTGCTCTAGAAACATAATGGCCTGTGTGAAAGGCACTATATAGCACCTGACCCGACACAGATTGGACATGGGAGGCATGTGTAAAATAAAAGGACTTTTTATTACCCTTCAGCTGGAGGGCACGTCTTCCCCGTACTCCCCCCAGCCACAACACAGTCCCAAACACCAGTACAATACAGCACAAGCACTCTTCTCTTCTCTTCCTTGGCACCACCACTCCTCCCTCACAATCTTGTCCTCCTCCACCCGACTCTGGCCGATGAGTGGTGGTTGCTGGCTCGCTTTTATAGGTCACCTGGAAGTGCTCCAGGTGTTTGATCACCAAGATCCGGCGGCACTTCCAGGTGTGATGAAGCTGTTGCCCACACGGGCTCAGGAGTCCCAAACACAGCACCCCCTGGCGGTACCTGCAGGATCCAACAGGGCCTACCCCAACTCCAATTCCCAGGGAGCCCTGTGGGAAACCGAGGCACTACACCAGCCCAGGGGGGCGGCCACCTAGCGTCCAGGGGGTGGTATTGCACTGTCCAGGGCTGCTCCCCCTGAATACAGTGTGCAGGGGCGTCCCGGCTGGGCATGGATACCAGGCGCCTGTCACACCTGTCAGACTAAAGATGGAGGGTTTAAGTGTGATTTAAGTAGGAATGACTCCAGATTTGACAGAGATACACTATATTAAGGTTCAAGTGAGGGAGTGTTTGTTGAGGCTGTGGAGCGAAACCCCATCTCACTTTAGCAGGTAGAATCAATACCGTTAAGATGAAATTCCTTCCCAAGTTTCTTTTTCTATTTCAAACCATTCTCATATACGTTAACAAATCATTTTTTAAGAAATTAGATTCAACCATAACCTCATTTATTTGGAATTCTAAACATGCACGCATCCAAAGGGTGACTCTACATCGAACTAAAGTAGAAGGAAACATGGCACTACCTAACTTTCAATTTTATTACTGTGCAGCAAATATACAGGCCATAAAGACCTGGACAGTAAAACAAATTGATGAATATACACAAGCCTGGTCTGGAATAGAATTAAAATCTTGCAGTACTTCTTCATATTCCCTGCTTTGTGCCCCTGTAAATACAAATTATTGTCAATAAACTAATAATCCATTTGCCCTTCATTGACTGATGTAGGAAGCACTTTAAGACAGAGAAGCAGATTGTAGAATCTGTTGCATCTCTACAATCTATAAAAACATCTAGTCCCTTCCCTTCCTTTTCTCACCTGGGTTTTCCTTCTTAAATATGCACAACCCACAAATAATGAGACTTAGAGAAGTAATACACGCATAGGAAAAAGGCATGGCTAGAAGTTGGAAGAATGGATAAGAAAGGCAAGAGCTTATCCCCATTCAGGTATGGCTTCTATTTGTGTGTTTCACTACACCTACACACTCAAAAAAATTAGACATGCTACACAATGTAGCAAGGATAGACACTACAGGAACAGGCACCACAGCATCAGGATTTGATTTACCAGTCACATAAACAGAGGCAGGCACTGTTATCTCTGCAGCAAAAAACAACTGTAACAATTATCTAAAAGGAGAAGACCCATGAGCCATTGATGTAAATGAAGCAAGTAAACTGGCCTATGAGACAACAAGAGAAGAGCCAGTTACTTTAGATTCACAAGCAAAATAAGCATATTTGGGTCTAAAACCATACTGACCAGAAAGCTGGGCTCCCTTTGGACATTCTGGATTACTTCTTTGCAGTTTATTGCACAAATAACTCAAACATTATCTTCCTTTTCATTTCTCAGGAACACATTCTCTCAGTATAGCATGCAGGAGTTTCCCAGAATCATTCAAATTCACCTTAGGATATGGCATCTTGTTACATTCATGCTAGCCAACCACTCCTTCAAGGCTAATTAGTTGCTTCCTCCTGAGAAGAGTGCCAGCTACAACACAGCATGTATGTAATGCATGGTAAGGCTGGATTGGATGTGCAACATGGGCAGCAGAACAAACCAAGTAGAGGTCATCAACCAGGCATAAAATATATATACAAGATATTCAGATTTATTTTGATGCAAACCAGAAATAGATAAAAAGAACAAGCAGAAAAACAATTAAACAGATGGGTATAAACAGGAACAAAAAAGCAGAACCAAAGAGCAGTCAAAGATAAAAAAAAAACAGACAAACAAACAAAAATACAGACACATTGAGGAGCATGAAGGACTTACATATGAACATAAGTAAGAGAGAGCTACTACAGAGGAATTTGTCCTTCCTTAAAAACCTTGTGTTTCAACAGTAATGTGATTACTTGACAATTAATAGTGCCCAGAAGAAGATTGTGAAAAGCACTTAAAAGAAGGAATAAGAGATAAAGCCAAGAGTCAATCTAACACTAGTGAGGGGAGCCTTGTTAGATTAAAAATGATCTGAGGTTCAAGCTCAGATCATGGTAGGTAGTTTGGATCAGCTGGACTAAAAATTCACCAGAAGGAAATGGAGAATATTCTTAGGGACGCAAAAGTCAGGGAAGTCTGGTAAGCCCCTTGAGTCAATGCTATTCCAAAATAAAAATGGATGCAAAATGAGGTGTCCCAGGTGAATAACTATTAAACACCTTTACATATATTTTAAAATGTTTTCCCTTTTTATTAAATGTTGTTTTTACAAATCTACAGTGTAAAAAATTCAAGACGTGAAAATAAATGTTAAATATATCTTTTAAGTGTTGCTATTCATCTTTGCATAATATTGTAAACAATCAATCTATAAGGAGACCTCTAAAAATTTCAATTTTTTGTAATAGTATGGGAATAGTAAGTAATATATTCCAGTCAAAAAGACATTAAAGCAGTGAAGTCTTAATCAGGTACCGGATTTTACAGTTCTGTAGCATGCTGTGCTCTACCAGATGCCAAAACGTGTTCTATTTGATAAATCTTACTTTCATCATTGGATGGATGCCTTCACCGTAAGCATGTCTATGTCATGCTGAATATGAGAAATGTTGGCCACCTGATGTTTTAATAGAGAATTTAAATGAATAAACAGGGTAAGGATTACTTTCTCATGTTTGGTCCCACATCACTTAATTCAGGGATAGGATTAGTTTCTTCAACTGTCAAATTCACATACACATTTAATCTTTTACTTGAGCTCTGTGTGGGAATAGTTCCAAAGTTGGTAACCAAAGCATTACATTTTCTATTTAAACTTGAAAAGAAAGAGCCAAAATACCCAGACTTTGATGTGATAGTGAAAGATTCATTCAAATGAAAATGGAGCAATACTTTTGACTGTAAGATTCTGTTCATTCCTTTATTTTGAAGCTTGCTTATATCAAGTCATGGTCATGGGACATAACCCTATGAGAAGTATTATTCATTGATTTATTTTGTTAAAATGTTGTATTTTGTCTTATAGAAATCATATTTATTATTTTGCTGTCAGGATATTCTTTGGTTTCCAACAACCATGACTTATTTTTGGGTTTGAGACAATTGTGCTGTGTATATTATCTTTTAAATACAATGACGGCAACATTTTTTCAGCTTCTTCATAATTAATTGTTAAATATATGGTTTAATGATAATTTTCTTTTCTTTGTTAAAAATAAATGATGACTGTTGTTTTCTTTATTATCACAGAAAAAATAATACTTCATTTTCTGTGAGTTTAAATAAATCTAAATGCACCCTAAACAAATAATGAGTATGCCATCTTGTTTTACTATTTCTTGAAGTGAAAATCTCAAGCATTCACAGCATACAAAGACTTTAGCAGCAGTAAGCTTTGATCTTTTGATTTGTTTTAATTCCCAGCTAACTTACCTTCTGTGCGGAGTCAGAAATTTCAACCTTGTGTTGAAGACTTTGGTTTAAATGGATTGGCACACCACATAAGTTTGGCATCCACACTGCACCCAATGTTGTTGGTAGATAAGTTTGAGAATGGATGAATGGATTTTACTTTCTTTCCACATTTCAAAGACAAGCTGTCAGGACCTTTAGGTTAGATTTTCCAAGTAATAAATCTAAGTTGACCCAATATGAAATGCACTATTCTTCACTTTGCAATATGTACAACGTATACAATGTATACATTGTAGGGAACACCTAAAAGTCAGTAAATTGATAAAGTAAAGATTGGCAGCTAGTCTGACAGTCCATTCTTTAAGCAAGTGCATTACACAATGGCCAACCATGTCATTGCACTTGGATTCCTACTTACAAACTGGCATCCCATCCAGGTCTGGATCCTCCCTTGTGCCTATAGCTGATAGGATAAGCTCTGGCTGCCTGGCTTGAACTAACAGATGAAACTGTTAACAACTTGAGTTGAATGACTTTGTAACTGCAACATTTGTTTCTGCTTTCTTACTATTGCTTTACCTTTAAACATTAATGTGTTTTTCTACACTGTACATTTAAGTATATTTTTCAAATATTTAAGTTTAGTTACATTCATTTTCTCAGATGCCAAATAACAAAATGCTGCCTCTAGTCCTGTCCATGTGATATGCATTTAGTTATTGTGTTTCTGTTGGCATGTACCTTTCAGAGCCAGCTTTTTAATATTCTTAAATTTCAGTCATCCAGCATGTTTGGAGTATTTGTTAGTTGATGCTGGGAGTTTTAGTGTTTAAATGACCTCAGATAACTCACATTGGATCACAAAAGTCTTTAGTGTCTACCTCTGGGCATAGCAGAAAAGAATAGGCTTCTGAAGTGCTCTGTCTATAATTGTAAGATGCTGTATGTAATGAAATGTTGTATAGTACAATCTATCTAATGGCGGTAATTTAAAAGTCATTTTAATGGCCTTTAAAATATTATTAGGAACAAAAACAAAATAATCATCTAAATTATACATGCAGCAAATAAGTTATGCAAAGGTAATCAACTGTAGTTTATTGCTAATCTCCATTGTCTGTCAGTGAACTTTGCCTGTAAACATGAGCTTAAATGAAGGTGGTTCTCAATAGTAGAAACAACAGGCGAGAAATGAGGCATTAGAGAGCAACTATATTTGATAAGTTGGCTATTTTAACAACAGAAGCTGCTGAGAATCATTAATTTGCATGTTATATAAGTTTCAGTAATATGTGCGAAAACAGTAACATAATTCTCAGGCAGGTAAGTGGTTGTAGTTCCACTGCATTTATTGCAAAGCGTAAAAAATACAATTGACTATTAGGCCAATGTTATGCACTTCATACATATTTTAAGGCCTGAAGCTTTACACTGATCAAAATCAAAAATCCCACTTTATAGCAGTTGCAGCAAACAAAAAAAAAAGAAACACTTTGCTTCTGCAGAAACTCACAGCAAAGGCTTAACTGATCTAATCTCGGTTGAAAAATGCTTGAACAGACAGGTAGCCTTTGTGGTTTCAGATTGTGTACATTCAGATATTCTGTCAGAAATGAAAGACATTGAGTAACAGTACGTGAGAATCCTGATTGTTATTTCTCCTACAAAAGGTGTGGGAGAATGATTTTATCATTTATTCATCCAATTTCTATATTGCATCTGCTGTTTCTCATTTGTGTTGTGAGACGTTAGTGTATCCTAAAAATCCAAAAGAAGAGTGTTTAATAATCATCTCTACAAACTGTTACTGCCCGAGAGAGAGAGGTACAATTTTGACCATGTGACAGAAATGAATCTCACTATCTACCCACGAAGATTACAATAACCTACCCATACAAGGCAGGTTAAAAAAACAAATGCACTAGTAATTAACTTTTTATTTAATTTAATATAGTCAGATTTCTTCACATGAACATACAGTCTTTTCACATCTCATGTAGTTTTAACCCACACACCAAATGGATAGGATTGTAGACTATTTTCTGTCTAAAGAAGATCTACAGATACATGCTCTTGACGGGACTTTCTTGGATAGCTCTTCTAGCCACTTATATTTACATTATTTCTATAGTAGATGTAGAAGCTAGGAGTCATTTTCATGTCTTATACAGTAAATGCTTCAGGTTTTACCAGCCAGAGTAGAACAACATACAGTATATGCATGACAGCATTCAGAGCCCCAGGATGATTCTGTGGTGCTGTCTTGGTTGTGTATGTTGGTGTGGTGAGAATGAAAGAGAAACAACAGGGAAATATATTTTATGTGGTACTTTGATGAAAAGATGACATGAGTAAATCTAAATCTAAATCCATGTATGCACATGATCAAATGAAAACAATTGTTTCTGGTATCTTCATGCAATACTAGGTTCACACAATACCCATTCTAAATTCAAACACATTCTGGCATTGCCCAGTCCAACAGACAAGTAGCACAATGAGCCATTAAGGTTGCTGAACCTCAGTCCACATGTGCCCTGCAATTAGCAGCACAGATCTTTTAGAAAATCTATGACAGAGCTGGCTAACTCTCTGATGTATTCATTTTAAAACCCGCTTTATCCATTTCAGTCATTAGGTGGGCAGAAGGCAAGACACATACTCTGTACTTTAATACAGCATTGACTAGGCATGTTAACCCAACTATAACATCAAGTGCTTTCAGCATTTCTGGATAGATTTCATCCACCCCTGCGTCCTTGCCATTGTGAATCACCACAGCAGCCTCTCAACCTCAGTTGATGTCATTGTTTCCTGTTCTTTCACATAATATTTTGGATGAGCTTTTCTTTCTGAGTCATCTAATGGTTTGCCAGGATGTCTTTAAGGTTGTCTGAAAATTATTCTCCATGGCCTCACTAAACTCTACCCACACACTGTTCTTTGCTTGTAGCTCTGTCACAGTTGTGATCTTTTTGGCCCGTTGTGATCTTTTGTGGTTCCTGTTAATGCAGCTCAGAGGTTTTTTTTTCTTCAACTTGGCAGCTTCCTTTATTCCTGTGTCTACCCATCAGTCCCATGATGCTTCCATAACAGGCATGAACAACTTCTTAGCTATAGCTTTTTGCAGCTGCCTCCACTACTGAGATCTTGAATATGTTCCTTTCAGACTCTGCTCCCCAAGATGCAGAAGAAGCTCTTCCAGAGGTAGAAGTTTAACTCATGTTGAGGAGAGACATCTACTAGTCCTACTTAGCATACTGTTACTGCTTGCATGGATGTTCAAGATCTGTCCAACAGATGCTCCATCCATCTGAGCCAGCTTAAATGCTTAAATGGTGATCAATTCACAGATTAGTTTCACTCTTTGCCTCTTTGAGTTCAAAAATGAATTAGTTTATGGTGTGGGTGTGACAAGGATGGATAGGATTAGAGATGAGTACATTAGAGGGTCAGCTCAAATTGGATGGTTGGGAGACAAAGTCAGAGAGGCGTGATTGCATTGGTTAAGACAAGTGTCGAGGAGATATGCTGAGTATATTGGAAGAAGGATGCTAAGGATAGAGCTGTCAGGCAAGAGAAAAAGAGGAAGGCCTAAGAGAGGGTTTGTGGATGTGGTGAGAGAGGACATGTAGATGATGGGTGTAACAGAACAAGATGCAGAGGACAGAAAGATATGGAAGAAGATGATCCGCTTTGCGACCCCTAATGGGAGCAGCCAAAAGAAGAAGATGGTGCATGTGTAAGCTAAAAAGGTATCATGACAAATTTAATACTATATTTCCTTCATAGCTTCGGTTCTCTGTGAGTCCATAGTCACTGTGTCTAAAATATTAATGCAATGTGTAGTTGAGCCTAATTGGGGAAAAGCATTTAAAACTTTTGGCATAAATGTATACGGAAATGTGTGTGTGTCAATTTATGAATTGCCATGCGATTTGGTCTTACCATAATGTCAAATTGATAAATGCAGAAATGAATGACATGATATGCTTGGTTGTGTATGAGCATCATTTTATAAACTAAATCCACTATTGCTTCATTGGAAAAGTTCAGTAGAATGTATTAACAATCTTGTATCAATTTTACTTATGTTTTATTTACATTCAGCATACTAAAAATGTAACCTTTGTTATTTCATTTAATTGTTTGATTTTAGTCAGTCATTTTTTAAATAATTTTAATTATGTTTGATAACAAAATCAAAAAGTATACTTTTTTTGTTTATTAAAGCAGGAATCCCTGTTTGGAAAATAAAGCTTTACAGACACCTCTCTTATTCACAATGTGATTCATCGGGTCACTTTGATTCCTTGAGGCTGCAAATCTGCATGACGTCTTTTTTATGGATTTTGGATCAATGGCATTTGCCCCAGGCAATGATCAGTCTACATAGAATGATAGTTCCTACTGTACCTTTAAGACAGCGCTGTTCTCCTTTGAACATGTAAATATATATACACTGCGGTGTAACTTAAGATCCCCCACAAACAAGAGAAGATAAATGCAGACATTTCATCCTCTCTTGCAGTTTGTCCTTGGAAAGCAAATTGCTCTAGTGATTGATGGAAGTTTGAATCTGTAAGAAGAAGCCCCTGTGAATCACTGTAACTTCTTTGCTGACCTTGCCACAGAGCTGAAGCCAATATCATTCTGTGCTAAGCATATGCGGTAACAAGAGAGAAACACGTGATTCATTTGCCAGACTCAGAAGAGTACTGCATAATGGCCACAATTCACAGATCTACAACAATTACGCATAACAGTAAATTGGCAAGGATCATGCAATGCCCACAGGTAACTAGATTTTTGAGTGATAATTAAACATTCAGCTAGTGTTTGCTAACATTAGAACTAACAACTGTCTTATTAAACACAGTTGCTTTACTTTTTATCTTATTACACCTCATTAGCCAACATCTATTGTTTTGTATAAATAAACTTTATTTTTTTAGCAAAAATGCTTCACCTTTATATTTGTGGGAATCCTTGTTTTTCAATTCAAGTCATCTAAATTAATCAATAAACACACCACCGATTTCTGCAATGATGCCACCCTCCAAATTTCAATGACAATACAAGATAATGCACAATAGAAATAATAGATAAAGTAATAATAAAGGTTCATTTGTTTCCATTTTTCATAGAAACTAATTTTAGACATAATGTGGCCTTGTGAGTCTGGAGATGGATTGCAAGACACACAAGGTTTCAGTTTCAAGTACCCCATCCAAGAGTAAGTCATCTGCTTCTCTTCAGAGTCATAACAACAGAGAGTGGACATTATTTCTCAACAGTGATAGTGAACAACTTATTGCTGTAATCTTAATAGACCCTAGGCATCTGTTAGCAGCAGATCACCTGTTCATTTGATAGACATAAACAAAGTCTTTCCCCTTTACGAAAAGGTCTGGACAGACTACAATCTTAATGCATATTTTAACAATAAATTCCACAGACCTCAGCGCAAAAAAGTTTTGTTTTAGTGTATATCTGTATATAGAATATTTCTTTTCTTATCTTTATTACATTGGTTTTAGGATGGCTCCTATATTTTTGAAAGAGAAGCAGTATGAACACAACATCTCATGAATTATAATCTAATGGAATAGTCTTAGTATAAGGCACTATACGCTGCATATTTGTAATTAGCGTTATTGTAAATCTGCAATAGTGCAGAAGAAAATCATGCTCATACAGTCACAGTACAATTACCCTCAGCAGGAGCTGGGAATCATACATTTCAATTTTGTTTAACCAAAGTAATTCACATTCACATAGGCAGAATATATTTGTAAATGTTTGTTAACATTTGGTCTGCAAAAGTTGGTAATTATGTAAAATATAACAAAATATAAAAAGTGTAAATCAAAACCCTCAGAATGTGGAATAAAGGGTGTTAACAGTTGTTGGCATTTGGCAGATAACTGAAAGCATTATGCAGGAACTCTGTCAGTAAATGGTGCATGGCAGAATAACGGAATTGCTAATTACCAACCCTAATTAAACAATATTGATTGTACCACATGGCACAGAAAAGGGGAAATGCGAGAAAAGATAATAATTCATTTGAAACAGCTTACTACAGGTCAGGTTCAAACCAAGATAAATACAGAATAAAAAAATGAAGAATTTAATTACAATTTAAAACCTATTAGAAGTTGAACAAGTGAACCATACTGTACAGCTGTTCATGTTGAAATTTGTAAAAATCACTTGCATTCATTATCTTTGACCAAAGCAGTCATCTCTTGATTCATTGCAGACCAGTTCTCAAATCGCTTGGCAGTAATTTGCCTTTTGCAATTCAAGCCTGGTTATTACTTTTAGAATTAACTAGCATCTGTTTGATATTGAATTAACATGGAAGCCAAAGATGAGAAGGTTCATTTAACTGATTTAAGCAGCTGAGGCTGAGCATCGATTATCCCTTTTGCAGCAATGTGGTCAGAATTTGTGTGGGGAAAATAATACAAAATCTAAGAGAAGTATACTGACCAAAGCTGTAACTTTTTGGCCTCAATATTTCGTGGAATGAGAGCATACAGAAAGAAAAAAAAAGGAAAGTGTTAATGCTGAAAAGTTAACAAGTGACCCACTTTAGTGTGTGCCACAGTAATACCTAATCAGACCCAAGTTTCCAAAAGTAACAATGGCATCTCAGCCTTTTCGGTACAATTTGAACCATGCTACAAATGCATAAAAGTTCTAAACATAGTAAACAACAGGAATTCCACTTAGGCATTTTACAAAAATTGCAAATTCATTTTACTAAACAAAATTGGGCCATCATGCTTAGATGTTTAGTTCCTTCAGAGATCCAATAAAAGATTGATCACCTTCTCAAACATACGCAGTGTTTAATGTCTGGAAAACATTTGGGATTAAATCACTTAGAGATCTGTACATAGACAACGTCTTTGCATCGTACGAACAATTACACTCCAAACGTAACTTTCCGGCAACACATTTCTTTCACTACCTTCATATTAGAAACTTTGATGAACAAAACCTGCCCGATTTTCCTCACCTCCCACCTCCCTCTATGCTGGAAAAAATATTGCTCAGTCTTGAGTACTCAGACAGCATTTCTGCAATATATAAAATCATTTTACAGTCCCTCTCTTTCAAAGATCCAAGGGGACAGTGGGAAAAGGATCTCTCACTCAACATCTCAGAAAAGGAGTGGAAGGTAGCAATACAGAGAATTCACTCGAGCTCCATATGCACAAAGCATACAATTATTCAACTCAAAATTATATATCAAGTGCATCTCTCTCGTTTAAAATTGTCCAACATGTTTACAGGGCAGATCCAACTTGCGAACACTACAATTAAGTTCCAGCCTCACTGGGTGACATGTTTTGGGCTTGCATCAAATTTACATCATTCTCGACCAAAATCTTTAATTGCCTTTCAGACAGCCTTGGAGTCACAATCCCTCCTAATCCACTAACAGTTGTATTTGGTGGACTCCCAGATGGGCTTAAAGTGGAGAAGGACAAACAAACTGTAATTGCCTTTACTTCACTATTGGCACGCAAACTTACCTCGCTCAACTGGAAGAATCCTAACTCTCCTGTTCTAAGTCAGTGGGTAACTGATGTTTTATACTATTTAAAACTGGAAAAAATCAAATTTGCACTTAGAGGATCTTTTTCAAAACCTGGCAGGATCTAATCAATAACATTTTAGAATAAGCATTTAAATTGAGGAAGCAAGTTCTCTCCCCTTTTTTACTCCATTTATCTTTATTCATTTTTTAATTTAGCTAATTACTTGTCCTTACTAGCTTAAAGTTTTACTCTGCTGGCCTAGTTCTCTTTCTCAGGGGTGGGGTTGATTTGTTTCAAACCTATTTTTGTACAACTTGAATTATTTATATGGAATGTTATTTGATTTTAATAAAAACAATAAAATAAAAAAAGATAGATCAGCTCTTTGCTAAGCTGAGACTGAATTCCTAAAAAAGTTTAAATGAAATTATCTAAAAATGATTGCATATATATTTGTCATAGGGGGCACACGCTGTTTGGCATTACATACCAGCTGGGAACAACAACAAAAACAACAATATTTATTTATATAGTACAATTTCATACAAATGATGTAGATCAAAATGCTTTAAAGGATGATGAAAGAGAAAAAAGACATTTATATAAAATTAGGCAATATTAGCTAACATAGAATAAAAGTAAGGTCCAATGGCCAGAGAGAACAAAAAAAAAACAAAAAAACACAATCTGCAGGGGTTTCAGGCCCCGAGACCACCCAGCCCCCTCTACGCATTTTACCTAACATAACATAAATGATCTCAAAGGGAGATAAAGGGAAGCCTTTATAATGGATTCAGTTCAATTCTCTTTATTTTTATATAGCACTCTTCACTAAGTGCAGGGAGAAAACAGTACGACAAGTTTTCAAGTAATATGCAAGTATAGATTTTTCATATTACTAAATACAGAATTGGTACACATAAAGACACAACGGATGGATGAAGGTAGGCAGCCTGCAAAGGTCATGTGCTTCCCCAATACTATAGGTGTCAGCAGCCCTCTTAGGGATGTCTCATGTGTTGTAGAACGGTATTTGCATGACCAAGCAGTCATAAAATATAAGGTATTTTTTCTAACAGTGTACACTTGATGTGATTACGAGGTTTTAGATGACCAATAATCTGTAAAAAAATAAAATACCTGCATGCCTCCAGAAATAATTTTCTTATAAACATTATCATAGGATTTACAATTAGAACTTTTTCATTTTAGGCCTTTTTAATTTTCAAGTCCTTAATAACAAATTTAAACTGGGATGCAAACGAACTTTTCCTGTTTTTCCAATGTAATATTTTAACTGCTATGTTTCTGTAAGCCTGTTTGGCCTTCTTATAATCAATCTAATAATGAAGCATTTTAAACTCTCTTATAGTTTCATTTTGCTCCCTAACTCCACATTCTATGTTCTATTTCATTGTACCTACATTAACTTGATTTTGATATTGTGCATGAAAAACAATGAAGTGTAAAGTAAACAAGGTGAAGAGTCTTAAAGTTGCTGTACACTTCTGAAATTCATGATATGTTTTTTTTATATTTTTTTTATTTTTACTTATGTCATATTATGAAGTGCGGAGTGGTGGCTTGGAGGCTAGGGATCTGTGCCGGCAATGCTAAAAGTAACTCTACTCCATTGGGCCCTTGAGCAAGGCCCTTAACCTGCAATTGCTCCATCCTGGATAGAACGTTAATCTGCATACAGCAGGGATCATTATATGGCTTCTCTACACAGTGAACATAACATGAGAAAAAAAATTTAAGTTTTACCTTATAGCTGCATCCTGGAACGAAAAGCATATCTTTCATATATTTCATTTTTCTCATATGTGGAATTTTCTTTCTTTAATATATCTTCAATTTTTTTCCCAAACACTTCAGTGGCTTGCACACCAGCTAGAGTAACAATGTTATCTTTCTAAAATCTTTTTTGTCCATCAAACCAACAGATTGAATATACAGTACAAAAAAAATTGCTACCTGAATGCTTTCCACTTGCTGTGGACATTAGTTAGTTGGATGGCTTTATTGATTCCATGTATTCTTATATTTCTTCACAAATCTGTGTTTTTTGTGAGGTGGATAAAGAGGTACACTTCTAGGACTGTCTGTTGTTCTTCTGTTTTGTAGAATGTAAACAACAGAATCAGATATGGCTCTTTCTTTGTTTGATTTTTTGTTTGTTTGTTTGTTTCTTTCTTTCTTATGTCTATTTATCTATAAATTTGTATAAGGATCTTTGCTGCAGTATTCACAGCTACAGTATACATATACACTAAACTCATATACTTACTAAATGCTCTAGATTACTCTTTTAGTACTAATTATACTTCAATACTTAGCTAATCACAACAGCTAATAGGCATCATATACAAATAACATTACAGTACTGAAGGAACAATTTAAATCATAAGCTCCCAGCCTAGTTATCTGACAAAAATATCCTGTAAACACCAAGCTCTCAGTCAGTTCTCTAAATCATGGACCTCATCGGTTTTCTGAGGACCTACATTTGTACTTTTCATACAAGATCTCAGCAGAGATATAACAGAATTCAAACACCCACGTAAATCTTAAAAAAAGAAAAAAGATACATTGCAATTGTCATAGCTGCAATTATTATTTTCTTTTTAAAACTACAGCATCTTCTAGAATTACTAAATAATAAACTATTTGAAATGCCCTTCTGAATAGTTAGGCTCTGTGGTGCAGTTAGGATTTATGTGTTTTTGGTAATCTTAATTTTTTTTCCCCATTTCTTCATTCCTAGTGTGTGTGCATAAAATCTTTACTCAATATAATTTGTGTTGTTTGATCAAGCTAACATGGATGTTCTCTTTTAAAATGAATGAATATGTCATTGTTTTAACTAGGTAGCTTTATAACAACAGTAAAGAAAAATTGACAACGAGACCATTCAGTCCATAAAGCTTGTTTGTTTAGCTAATGTTTACCCAATATGTCAAATCTTTAACTAGTGGAGTGTTCCTTTAAACTTTCTGCTTCAACTACATGTTTTAGTAGCTAGTTCCAAATTCCAATGACTCTTTGTGTAATGAAATGCTTCCTGGCTTAATAACAAATGCACTTCCCTTTCATTTCCACTAGTGTTCACAAGTATGTGATTCACTCTTTATCTGAAAGAATTCTTCTAGATCTGCTTTATCAATGCCTTTGAGGACTTTGAAGAACCTGGATTAGGTCCCCATGCAGTCTCCTGTGCTCAAGATTAATAATTTTCTGAGTCTCTCAGAGTAGGACATGTCCTTTAGACCTGAGATGCACCTGGCTTCTCTCCCCTGCACAGTTTCAACTGCTGCTATGTCTTTTTTGTAGTGTGGTGATCAGAGGCCTCATGTATAATGGCGTGCATAGAATTCACACTAAAACATGACATATGGACAAAACTGGAAATGTGCATATGCACAAAAAATCCAGATGCATAAAACTGTGTGTACTACAAGTTCCAAGCACTTCCTCCTTATATAGCCCAATGAATGTATGTAAAATCTAACGCAAGTACAGACAAATGCAGACTCCTCCCAGAATTTCTCATATTTGAATATTCAAATCAATATAAATAGCCTGTTTCGTTCAGTGTGTTGTTGAAAGACAATGGTAAAAAAAACACATAGAAAAAAGAATTTCAGTGAATATGAAGTGGAGGCAAAGAAAAATGTGCTATTTGTTGTCTTAAGCAGTGGTATAAACAACAAAAAGAAATCGATGGAGTAATGCTGTGTAGTGGAGACACTCGAAAGTTCAAGTTCAGAAAGTCGCACAGTGCCTGAAATAAAAAAAGAAGTGGTCAGATATGAAAGGTGACGTGAAAAGGTGAGTCACAGCCCACTGTCTATTTATTCTGTTTCAGACAATATTACAAAAGTTGCCCCCTGTGCTGAGGCCACAAATCCAATGTTGTGATGGTGCTGCTGTGTCCAGCACATCTTTGTATGCTGGCTGCAAACACACTTCTGCCTTGGATACCTGCAGGCGACCATCTGGCCATGCGCTGACGGACTCAATTCTGGAGACACAAAATGCAATAGAGGATGCTGTAAGAGATGTGGTCAATGAACTAAGGAATATAAGGGCTGTACTATGTTATATTGACCACAAATTAAATGAATTGGTTAAAAAATAAATGCTGCATCTGATTACCTGTTTTAACATTCTGATAATTCCATTCAAATGAAGTTGTAACGCTGTCCAATATGGCTGATAATTTTGTGGGTTGGTTTCATCATATAGCATCTCTTCAGGAACTGGCAAGCCATGATTATGCACCACATTATGCAACACGCTACATGCTTGCACAATGCAACACACTTTCTGTGGACTATACAGCAGCACATTAACAGAGGTGAAATGCTTTCTATTTACATAAGCAAATTCATTCTCTGAGGGAACCTTTATAGTGTAGCATCAGCACCGAGTGCCACAATGGGTAGATTCTCTGCTCTTTACATGGCTCTTTGAGATGACTCGCTATGCCTAAAAACACTGGTTGCTTTTTGCTGCAGTAGCTGGAAAAAGCACCTGAGACTGTGCATAGTTGCCCTTTTTTTAGGCTTTCCTGCTATAGATGATATAATATCAGCTCATTGTTTTGGTGATCATCCCTGACTGATGTAACTTGTCCAGTGCCTTTGCAATAGCAATGTGTGTGCAGTTGACCAATCCGATAACATCTGGAAAAACTGACATTGCTGCAGAATATTACACTTTGATGTTTCCCAGTTCAACCACAGTGTAAGGAAATCTTATATATCAGATGACAAGCGGATAATACCATCCTATACAGCTGGAATGGCGTAACTCAGTGATGATTGTGAAATACCCGATTGCTCTAAAGGTTCATGTTGAAAAGCTCCTCTGGTTTAAAACCAAGAGTGGATAGAGCTTGCAAAGGAGCAGGTAGAGCACAATTCCTCAAAGTCTGCCTTTTTAAAGCCAGTGCCAGTTCAACACATAGCTCCAAGAGGATAGCTTTTGGAATATTGAAATTGACTTAAAAGGCAGTTGTCATCATATTTAAATACGCATTCTCTTCTAATTCTTCCAATTTGAGATGTCTACTAACAAAGCTAAAGCTGCCATGGTAGTTGGAATAGTTTGGCCATTCTGTGTACCATTATATTGTTACAGATTTATTAAAATCAAGTGCCTTAAATATGTAAATGGTATGCAATTCCAAGTTTAGTTTTTATACATCTCAAAGTGAGCATAGAAGCGTGCGTACTCAACATTTTTGTGTGTATGCATTGTTTATATATGAGGCCCCAGAGCTTCACATAATACTCCAAATGTTGTCTTACTAATGCATTATATAGTCTAAGCATAACATTCTTCAATTTGCATTGAACAGTTTGTACAATATAATCTAACATTTTGTTTTGCCATTTTAGTCGCTTTTACACATTCCTTAGCTGATGAAAATGATTAACACAAACGATCAAATCCTTTCCAGTAAGTGTATGAGTTTATTTTGAGGAAGCTTTAAACATTCATCCTAATGGCATTAGACATCCTAATGAAGTGGCACTTCTTAAATCCTGAATTTTCACTTTATTCCTTGATTGGACTACCAATGCGAACAGAATAAGTTGCCAATTATTTCTTATCTCCCTCACTTTTCTCTGAAGCCATCTCAACCTCGGCACTCTGACAGTGCAACTTATTGGTAAAATTTAAACAAAAATGAAGACATGGTTTAAAGAAGATGGTTTAACCCGAGTCCAGACAATCACTTATACTATTTTCTAATTATTTTAATTCCTTCCTTAAAACTCTTTACAGAACATTTTAAGGCAGACTTGCATTATTTTTGTGTACTAGCAATTACTTTTAGTCTTGGCCATAACAGAGAACAAAAGAAAGAAAAAATGAGATTTTATGTAGAACAAGCCAATGGCTGGAAAAAAGAGTATTGAACACTGACTGTAAGTAAGAATTAAATCAGAAAGTGCTTCAATAAGCTTTCTTTATTTCTCCAGAGGTTAGCAGGAATACCAGGCCTAAACAGTTCAGAACTTGTTTGTACTAAACCCCACTGACTCAGCAAAATGTCACTTTCTTCTCTACATCCATTTCTGTGGATATCTTATGTGTCTCATGATCAGCAAAAATAAAAGTTCAAATATAGGGAAGTGTAAAATGAAGTTTATACTTTTTATAAACAGGTACAACAGAGAGGTTACTCCGTGCAATTCATCATTTGCTGTTAAGCATATCCTCACAGAAAAATCAGACTTCTTGGCGATGTTGAATAACAGTTTTTATAATAAAGAGGTATGGTACACAGTAAAAAAAAATATAAATAGGGATTTGGCATCTGCAGCATACTTTAGAACTGGTACTTAGTTAAAGTCTGCCAGCTTCATAATGTTGCCGAAATTTTGGTTTCTAAAATGTGTACCCATTATTAATGGTCACCGGCCTTGAGGTCATAATTGACAGAACTCTGATTTTTGAAAATGTCATCACTGCAGAAGTTAGAATGTCCTTAAGCCGCTTTAGAAAATTGTTATAAGTGGACCCTTCATCTTTTCTCAATTAGATTACTGCAACTAAATTTTTAATAGTTTTCTCAAGCAATATGTTAACAAATTACAAGACGTTCAGAATGCTACTGTGTTCTTACACAGATCAGATACTTTTGACTACACTGGCTTACACTGTTTTTTATCTTCAAAACTCTAGTAAATAAATGACAGTACTGATAATTTTGCCCATACTGATCTGCCAGACAACCTGTGATCAACCATTTGAAATTCTCTGCGATGTATTTAGATTTGTCACTATTATTCACTAGAAGTCACTCAAAAGGTCTATTGGGAAATTCCATCAATGGCAACATTTTAATTGAACTTATAAACGCATCTTTTCTCCTTCACATTTTAATTGACTATACTTGTAAGTGTATTGATTGTTCTATACTATTGCTCAGATACTGTCAATATACTATTATGTGTTTTTATTTCCCTTTTACTTTTTCATTGCTTTTTATCAGGTATTGAATAATATTGCAATTTATCTTTTTTGCTGAAGCTGTACTTTTGTTTACATTTTAAAGCATTTCACTGTACTATATAAAATGGTTAATTGATTAGACATCACTGTCATGTTTGGCTGCATCTGGTTTTGTATTCACTATGCATTTTTAAAACATTTGTCCTAATCAAATCCAATGTGACAGGAATGAGCAAGTTGTGCAAGTAAACATTAGTGATGAGCAAATCTGTAGAGTTTATATTACCGTTAGTTCAATGAAATCGTGGAAACTTTACTAAACTTGACAAAATGCATTATAGTCACTGGGGAAGTATGAACTGAACTAGTTTTTAGTGGATTATAATGGTGCAATGGTCTTTTAAGTATCCCTGAGAAGCATCTTCCTACTCTGCTAAACTAATTATTGTGGCCAAAATTATGACCTGAGCTGTGAGGGAGCAGCTCTAACCACTGCACCATCCTACCTCAAATGACAAGAGGCACAAACAGAGTGATATTCACAAACAATATGGCTTCAACCTAGTTATATACAGTATATACAGTATATGCTTTATATATAGGTGCTGCTTCAACACCTGAGGCCACAGGTCCGCCACACCCTCGACCCTCTTCAGTTTGCATACCAGGAGAAGGTGGGAGTGGAGGAGTCCATCATCTACATGCTACACTGATCCCTCTCACACTTGGACAAAGGCAGGGGTGCTGTAAGAATTATGTTTCTGGACTTCTCTAGCGCCTTCAACTCGACCTCTGCTTCTTGGGGACAATCTGACAGAGATAGGAGTAGATTCATAGCTGGTGGCATGGATTGTGGACTATCTTACAGACAGACCTCAGTATGTGCGTCTCGGGAACTGCAGGTCTGACATTGTGATCAGCAGCACAGGATCGCCGCAGGGGACTGTACTTTCTCCGGTCCTGTTCAGCCTATATACATCAGACTTCCAATACAACTCGGAGTCCTGCCACATGCAAAAGTTCGCTGACGACACTGCTATCGTGGGCTGCATCAGGAGTGGGCAGGAGGAGGAGTATAGGAACCTAATCAAGGACTTTGACTGTTAAATGGTGCGACTCAAACCACCTACAACTGAACACCAGCAAAACCAAGGAGCTGGTGGTGGATTTTAGGAGGCCCAGGCCCCTCATGGACACCGTGATCATCAGAGGTGACTGTGTGCAGAGGGTGCAGACCTATAAATATCTGGGAGTGCGGCTGGATGATAGATTGGACTGGACTGCCAATACTGATGCTCTGTGCAAGAGAGAACAGAGCCGACTATACTGCCTTAGAAGGCTGGCGTCTTTCACAATCTACAATCAGATGGTTGTGGCGAGCACCCTATTCTATGCGGTGGTGTGCTGGGGAGGCAGCATAAAGAAGAGGGACGCCTCACGCCTTAACAAACTGGTGAGGAAGGCAGGCTCTATTGTAGGCACGGAGCTGGACAGTTTGACATATGTGGAAGAGTAACAGGTGCTGAGCAGGCTCCTGTCAATCATAGAGAATCCACTGCATCCACTGAACAGTATCATCTCCAGACAGAGGAGCAGCTTCAGTGACAGACTGCTGTCACTGTCCTGCTCCACTGACAGACTGAGGAGATCATGCCATCTATCATTATGCTTATGGAGTTTCAATTGGCTGCAGTGGGTAATGCAAACTGGTCTCTGAGGCCTGAAGGCTGGAGTCACAGCTCAGGTACAATACAATACAATACAATTTATTTTTGTATAGCCCAAAATCACACAAGAAGTGTAGCAATGGGCTTTAACAGGCCCTGCCTTTTGACAACCCCAGCATTTTGTACTAGCAAGCAGGAGTTAAGTTACACATAAAATAATGTATTACTGATAATATTCATAAATAATAACAAAATGCAAAATCACACAAGAAGTGGTAGACAGCCAATTCCAAACAGCAATGAAAGGCTTTAACAGGTGCATTGATTTGCAGTATTTGCTCTCCCAGTGTTAAAAGTTGTCCGTGACCATTTGTCCATTACATATCTTCTTTATTTCAAAGACAATCTGAAGAACTTGGAAGCGCTCCCGATGACTTGTATCTGCTCCAGCTTGCGTCAACTCTTTCTGCAGTCTCCATATGTCATCAGATCTGGTGGTTCAAAATGAGACAAGTCCACACCTTCCACTAAACTAGCCCACTACAATTGAGTCTATTGTGTGAATTTTTAATCTGTACTTACAACCACTTCTGCCCAAGTGACAGCACATGTGCCACTGCATAAACTGTTCACAAACCAACATTTGTGGCCCTCTGCACACATTTGGGGTTGACTTAGTTGCCTCTTGTGCTTTCCTACCCATGGTGCAACTCTTGACTGCCATCAGCCTTTACCAGAAAGCTTGCAACTCTCATCATTCCCCGTAGGCCACCCCTAGAGTTGTTTGCTCACCATATGCATACAACACCAATTTTCTTAGTATACATTTTCCCCAGAGCCCAAAATAATCCCCTTATTTTGGCATTCCTAACTGGTTTGTTCAGTTTCCACCCCTTGGAATATAAATTTGCTGCAGTAATGAACAAACCTTTCCTTTTAAACTATAGCTATTGTGACTAGTCCTATTATTGCATGACTTGTGGACTTGTTACTCACTTAAACCCCAGAAGTGTCTTTTCTTGCTGTCTCTTCAGTTCTTCTTCATGTCTTTGTCTTTAGTCTTTGTGTTTCTTTTCTTTTCTTCATTCTGCTATGTAGGCAGGTCTGCAAAATGGAAGGTGACAAAGCAGTTTCTGTCCATCTCATTTTCTTGGCTGTCGACCTGGTGCCAAAACTCAAACTTTGCTTCCAGGCATTCATTGGAACAGCTTGGCACTAGTGCCACGCCACTCCAATGTGCCAATGGTAACCCGATCTCCTGCATGGATTTTACTCTGCTAATTGCCTTCACTATTTATTACACCAAACCAAAGTCCATAAAACCTTACAATAGGAAAGTGTGGACTGAAGCCTCTCCAGAACCCAAGTTCTAAATCCAGCATTTCTGCTAAAACACCTGTGTTCTTTACTAAAGACCAGCTCACTTTTCTCCATTTTATTGCATGGAGAGTCATAGGCTGTCTTTTTAACAACTGGTCTTTTAATTACTGCTGGCCCTAGCACAGCTGTTAGGACCTTCACACCCCTGTGCATTCCTGGCTTCCTGCTGAGCTTGTAAAACTTCCTGCTGCACCATCATCCTTTGTTCTTTGGCTTGTCCTGTTTCATTCAAACCAACTCCTAAACTGGTGCACTTTCTTTCCAACTCAGCCATTCTTGCACTAGCACATTCAGACCTTTCACACACAAGCACTTGAATTCCTTTCATTTCCATTGTTCTTTGTTTTAATTCTTATCCAGTTCATGCCCTCTAGTCAACAATTGCCATTCACACTCACCAGCTCCTCTGCCTTCTATCTGATCTCTTTGTCCTAAATCAAATTTCAATGCAGCACTGGTTACCTTTCCTAACAGTGGTGAAATATCTATCAGTGTAGCATGCTCTTTAAATACTGGACAGGCCTCAGAATTACTTGGAGATTGTGGTGCAGTGGAGAATAAAGGAAGAAAACACCCTTGCTGTTTTCCCTTCCTTTCATCTCTCTCCTTTTCCTCACACTCACATTCCCACTCTTTATCTGAGCACTCATCTGTCTCATGTAAGTCACCCACCCATGTTTTAGGGTTCCAGTCCGATCTGGTTACTGTTGCCCTAACTTTCACCATGGATGGTTTTCTCTTTTTTCCACTTCTTTCACTGCTTTCTAACTTTAACACTTCACAATTATCACACCAACTGTTACATCTTTCAAAACTCTCACTCAACATTCCATAACTTTCACTTTCATTCACTTTGCTATTTTCTTCCTTATCATGATCTTCCTTATTACCAATAATACAAGTTAAACCTCTTATAACAGCAGCTGTCTTCTTTAAACCTGATCTCCTTGCTTTTAATCCTTCCAGCCCCTTCCATTTTGTGGCACACTCAGCTCAGCTTCTGCTTTCTCTACCTGAACTACAGGTTTCCTAGCTTTAGCCTGCTTCCTCTGCCACTCCACTGGAAGATGGCTGACTTTAAAATGTTAGGCATTTCTAAGTCTACAATTTACTCTAATACAATTTGCCAAATTCGTTATGGGTTGGCCTACTTTTGCCCCTGTAAGCAAACATACACATACATACACAAAGATTCTAAACAATAAGTACCGTACAATGCATGTCCCATCACTCCCTAGCACTTTAACCACTTAAATGCCGTATGAATGACCTCATCTTTCACCACTAGCACTTTAATTAGGGACTCACTACCACCAGCACTAACAAACATGGGGTGTCCTTGTGACACACATGAAGTCTCTACACTTTGTTGGTTATATTCCATTCAGCAACCAAACAATGTTTTACTTCCACCGATTTGTACACTGGGTGCCCTAAAATTCACATACATAAACAAACACATACATCAAAACAGTATTTGCAAACAGGGTGCAAAACTCCCCAAAATCCTGCCGAGTTGTTTTATCTTGGTAGAGTAATATATATATTGATATTGTATTATTAATATGTAGCCTTAGAATACCTAATCTCACAGACTTACCACTGTATATAACTTATCCCCACCTTCCCTTCTATATCTATAACCTCAGGCAATTAGATGTAGTAAAAGACAAGCAGGAGTTAAGTTACACATAAAATAATGTATTACTGATAATATTCATAAATAATAACAAAATGCAAAGTACATTTGAATATTGGCAACCATACAACCTGATAAAATGGTGATGTGTAATTCAGGTGGCACACAGACTTGCAGTTACTTAAAATGTCTCTAGTTAAGGCATCGTTGGTGCTCAGCTTTCAGCCACATGTCTGTTCAATATGGCTGCTGAGCTGTGCTCTTCATTGTGTTGTCTTCATCATCACAGGTTAGCAAGAGAGATGCTTCTTCATATGTGGGTCAGTCAGAGATGCTTCTTCATCATATGTCAGTCAGTCAGAGAGAGAATGTGGTTGAGCAAGTACATTTATAGATGTTCTCTCCAATTCCTAGAACCAATAGGACATCATGGTACTTAAAGGCCTCTGAGACTAGCCAATTCCAAACAGCCATACCTCAGACCAATGGGTGAAATAGAACATCTTATCTCCTGCCCCCAAGACCATATATTACACTAACCTGGCTTTTGTGGGGATGGGAGAAAAGACTTTAGCAAAGAAATGCTCATCAAACTGGTTTAAGACACATCCCCCAAATCCTGTCGTAAAATTACAAAGAAAAGTCCTCTCACCAAGGTAGCACTAAATTATAAATAAAGACATACAAAACATTTATCAAGTTATATGTAAAATCCTACATCACAACACTCTCTAAGAAGACAAGGACAATCTCCCAAAAAAAACCCTTGTAGAGAAAAAAATCGAAGAAACTTTAGGAAAGACAGTTCAAACAGAGATCCCTTTCCAGGTAGGTTGGAGATGCAGTGGGTGTCAAAAAAAAGGGGTAAATACAATACAATAACAGAACAGAACACAAGTAATCCTCAATACAATATAATGGTGCAATAGAAATATTACAAGTAGAGAGCAGAATTCAACAGTAGATGATATCATATAATACGATTTGGATTTGTTCAGAGTCCTAGAGACCTCGGCCATCAAGCTATCTCGCCACTATTGGCCATTTCACTGCTGAGTCATTGCTGGGCTAGCCAACCTGATGAAAGAACCTCTCTACCGGTGATTCCTTTGATTCTCCATCAGAGAATCAGGTCCATATAAGGGAAGGGGGCAAATGAAAAAAGCATTCACAACAAACCTTAAACTCTGTGAAATAACACTATTTAGAAATAATAATCTTTAAGATGCTTCACAATTTTTTCTTCCATTAAAAAGATAGAAATGCCACATAAATAGTAATATACAGTATTTTCCATTATTATTATTATTTCACAGGGTCTTTCCTGATTCAGGGAGGGTAGGGCTTCTTTAATTTTTGTTTTGACTAGGCACTATGCAGCATGGCTAATTGTGCATATTTTCATCCCACTTTCTCTTCCCTTATATGGACCAGATGTTATACTAGGGATGTGGCTGTGACTCCATCTGCTGGAATGTGAAGATTGGTTTGCATTACTCTGTAATGGCACTTTCCTGTTTGAGCTTTGGAGTATTGGTGCATACCAGTACACCCAGAGAAGCAGTGGTCTGAATACCTGTCAGGAGCTGATCTGCAGTACATAGTGAGGAGTATAACATGCTTAACCCTTAACCACTTGTGCTGGTGTATTTGGTACACCAATTTCAGTTATTTTTGTACAACATCCTTTTACTTGAACCTATCAGCAGCATCCGTCATCTGTCCTCAGTTTGATTCACTACAAGTACAGTGTCACAATAGTTTCCCTCCAGTGTGCCCCAAATTAGTTTTATGAGTGGATGCAAAGTCGAAAGTTTCATATGGTGCATTTGGTACACCACGCAGATACTTACATATGAATGACAATGATGAGATGTTCGGCTTGCAATAATTTTGTCTGCAAAGATCATTCAACAACTGAAGTGAAATGTGATACATGTGCAAATCCTGCAGTGGATGAAAGTGTGACTGGTGACAACTGAGCACTGGAGAAATGGATCAGGTTTATTTTCAGATAGTCCTAGACTGTGTCATACTATTCAGTAATATAGTATTAAATTACACTAAAAACACGTACAATTTAAAATTATTGGAATATTTTATATTACAATCTCACAGCATACATGTAAAATATCCATTTTAACTCTGGTGCATAAAGTACACAAGATCTTATGAGATGAGAAGTGGTGTGAGTAGTTAAGGGTTAGTCCAGCAGTAAAAGCACAACATACAATGAATTTATGCAGAACAACAAAGTATTTTCATAATATTCTCCTTATTGTCAGCTAGTCTAGTTTATCTTATACAGCTTGATAATGTCACACTGGCCTCTCAAAGAATCATGGGACACTTGGAAAAAAATGTTTGTGTAAGCCAGCTGCACGGCAAATTTTCTGGAACGTATTTGATGAAGAAGTCAAATGGCAAACACAGCATATTTGCTACGAAAAACTCTTTACCAAAATTCACTGATCTACATTAGTAAACATTTTAAGACCAACATTTGAATCACAAGATTAAAGTATTAGGCACTACTTTTCTTGCTCAGGCAACAGCATTCTGAGATGTTGATATATTTTCAAAATACAGACCTGGAATTAGGGTTTAAATTAAATAAAGAGAAAATACTAAAAGAAATGATCAAACTGGATACCTCTTTGTCTTAGTTAATTTTCACAAAGATGTTGTACACAATAACCTCTCCCGTGGCTTTTTTATGTGTACAATTAAAATTTCTCAAAGTTCTCAAAATGTTTTCCACGATATTGAAGTCTCCTCACAACCCTATTTGAGTTAAAACTAGGTTTTTAGGTAAAGCTCTGGTTTATAAAGAGCTTTTGAGGTCAACATCCTCATGTGCAACAGCTTTGCAATTTCTTTAATAGAAAAGCTCTGATGAAGCTGATGTCTGAATTCCTCCAGCTAGTAAGCTGAAGCGTTCAGGGGCAACTGGGCAACAGACAACTTTGCGAAAAGACAACTGGGTGACAGACAACTCAGCGAAAAGACAACTTGGCGACAGACAATTCGGCAAAGACAACTCGGTGACATTCTTTACCAGTTAGGTAATAGGTTCAAAGAGATTTTTTAATGAAAATTTAAACGACAATGGAGGGCGCCGGAAAATCCACAGAATCACCTGCTTTATGAGAGTCGTTGAGAGTAAAGATATTCCTTAAGCCGTACTCGCAGGTCATCTTTTGTATTCTAAATAACGTTATTATATGATTACAATCAATACAATTTATACTGTATAAAAGATTCACAATTTTGGTTGCAGAAGATGATGTAAGATAGAGTTTGTTCCATCTACAGAATAAAGTTAGTTTGTCAATTATATAAATTTATTTTCAACATTTTAAATCACATTGCCATTTAAATATAATTAAAAATCTTTGAACCTAACTATTATCTAACTGGTACAGGATGTCGCCAAGTTGTATTTCGCCAAGTTGTTTCTTTGCCAAATTATCTTTGGCCGAGTTGTACAGGTATTTTGGCCGAGTTGTCTTTTGCTGAGTTGTCTTTTCACCGAGTTGACTGTCGCCCAGTTGCCACCGAACCATAACACCAAAGCTTTTTATACTGTATATGGTAAGGTATGTGGTGTGTTTCCTATTTCTTGTCTCTAAATAGAAAAGGTCCTGATCAGCTAAAAAAATAGTCTGAATGTAGATTTCCTGAAAATAGCAGCTCAAGATAAGTTAAGAAATAGTAATGGCTGAGAAAAAAAAATGTTTTTCCGGAGAAAGGATATAATAAACCTGTTGAGAGAATAGGGCTTCAGTGGAACTAATGCTGAATAAACAGCAAACAATATCAAGATGTCTATAAAAAAAAAATCAGTATACTACTGTCACATAATCCATATTCCAGGTGTCCAGTCATTTACTGACAATATCCTGAACACAGGTATTTTTGTTATCATGCCATTGAATGGGCCACTTTCAGAAATTCATCTTGTTAACAAAAGCATACTCAAAGGAGAATAACCTTTTAAACTGAAGATCTGCATTTCCCTCATACTTTGGTCACAAGTTATACCCAGTAAGAGCTTAATCATTGGCACCGTCCACTTCATGTGATATCAACATTGTAGATAATGGTTTCGGAGAGGTCTACAATAAAAGATTATAAGTTAAGGAAAAGCAAATGAAAACATTGTCAGCTGGAAGGTACGCATTGTATTTGTGCACTGGTTCAGTTTCCTAATTAGTCATAGACAAGGCACTGTGGCTTAACAATGTGGGAAGTGACAGGTGTTCAAAAGCATCATTCTGTTTGAATTTTCTCTCCAATAGTTCAGGTGAGGATTTTCTAGAATTGGTTTTATTCAAAATATGTATGTATATGTTTGGGATGTTGTGTGCATATGACTGGATATCTGACACATGGATGATGAAAAATGAGTAACTCTAGATGAATATTGTTTGGTATAGTTCAGGGTTGGCCCCTGTTAAAGTGTAATATATCAGAAACTCCGTGGAAATTTTCCCAGCCATAACTATAAACAACAAGGGGTAACTAACAGGTAAAAGCGTTCCTTTAAACATTCATTCTGTCTATGTACTTGTGTGTATCTGGTGCATTTGCTAGTAAAAAATTATATTTGAATTATTTCCTTAGTAAGCAATTAAAAAATAATATCTAATAAAAGGAAAGCATTTAATATAATCAATTAGTTACAGAAAGTGGCACAATGTTAATATCACTCTTTACAACACATAGCACCTTTCACAGAACATGCCATAGAAAGATAAAAATGGCATTCATAATAACAAGACAAACAAGATTATTGCACATGATAACCCAATGAATGATAATTTACTAGGAAAATGTACTTGTAGAGGATATTTGTCAATACAGTACAATCAGGATCAAAAAAAGAGGCAGAGATGAGTCAGTTTAAAAATATTGTCATATATATGTTTGATTGAAATATAACAGAAAAAGGACGATTTAAAGGTTGATTTCAGAATCCCTTCTAAATATCAAATATTCATTTATATTAGGCAAAGAAAGTCTCAGTTTATAGTAATTTATTAGCACTAACATGCTGATTCCAATTGGGATGCAAAAGCCAGATATTATGGGAAAAATGTATACTCTGACCTTAAGTGAATACTGGCAGGAGTATTTCTCACCACCAACCAGAGTCCTGACAATAAATCTGTCCAAACACACAAAGGAAGGCAATTCCGACAAGATATCCTTACAATCTACAGAAGAAGTACAGATCTGTATGCAGTATTGCCATGTTTCTTGATGTCTGAACATAAAAAAACAAATTACATAACTTAACATATTTCCTTAAAACTGATTTGATATTGCTATCTTCTTTAATAAAATCATTGAAGGGTGTCACTTTCTGACTTTTAATACAGTATATAGCTCTGTTAAGACACCTGTGCCTGAACACAATGAAATCATGAAGCAAGATAATCTCATTTTTTTACATCAAGATCAAAACCTGGAGCAAAGGAGAGATCTGCTGACATGCAATCAAATTTGTATTTATGAGGTTCTGCCTTTGTTTTTGACACTTGCTGAGGTAAAGGAATCATACAAAAGAAATAAGAAAATATTGTTCCTAATGGAATATTCTTACAAAATGTTTGCTGTTTTAAAGAAAGATTGATTTGTTCTGTATTAAAATAGAATATTATTGCAACCTTATTTTTTTTACATAAATAACTACATATGCTGTTATGGGCTGACATGCAGAAATGGTTAAGCCAGGTTTAGGACTAACTCTCAGAATGATGCAAGTGTATTGAAAAATGGATAAATGAATACGTATATGTACTGTTTGGCCACAATCTCTCACAATATTAATGTGTAAAACAATTAGAGTTTCTTTTTTAAATTGAAAAGATTCAGGTCTTTCAGTTTTCATTGAGTTCATACTCCTTAGTACTGGGATCAGTCTATTTTTGCTTCTCTGAAATTTCTCAAGTGTTCGTATGTTCTTTTTGTAATCCTGAGAACTGAACACGATATTCAAAATGAGGCCTCACTTGTGTGTTGTATAGATTAAGAAAAACTTCCCATGATTTGTACTGAATATGATGTGCTAAACAACTTAAAGGCTAACCATATTATTTTAAGTCAAAGTTACTTCTTCACAATCATTGTATATATTAATTTACCACGTAAAAGTGAGCGCCAAAGAGAAGCATTTTTTATAAACTTAAAAACAGCTTAGAATGGGGTTGAAGAGTACACAAGTGATAGAAAAAGCCATAGAACTTATCATATACATCCACATCGAGACAGCAAAGATTTCAATTTAAGGAACGTGCCTTCCATGTTTATGAAGCATCCTTGTGATAAGAAAACAAAATTAGAAATAATTATTTCATTTCAAATTCTTGGAACTATTTTTCTTCTCTTATTAGAATAAATTTTATATTCACTTGTCTGCTCACAGCCACTGTTGTGGGTGAAGTTTAGAAGCAAATAAGGAAGTTGATCAGTACAAAAGCAAACACATGTTTAAAGGTGTTCAAAGCAATTATGACGTTTGAGAAAATGGTTCTCAAATGTGCATATCTAGGATGTAAACATAAACTGAAAAAACAAAGTGTTAACCATTGCCGTCATCCTCCTTATGGTAACCGTAATACCTTAAATTTATGGCAGTAGTGCAGCAATTTTAACTGTGTGGCGAATCTGTTTTTGAACTGCAGTGCAGGTGTTAGCGGGGGACAAAGCTCATAGACTATGTTTTATTGCTTAGTTGCGCACCACCTCCCATTGCTTCACACGTTATCTCCAATCCCACAAACCCCTAGATCATTGATCGTGTGTCATTTCCTCTCAGCGCCTGATACTCTGTGGAATACCTCAACTCCCAGATCATCAATCGAGTTTGTAGGCTTCACAGAGGACACAATTAAAGATTATTGAGATTTATAAAGATAAATTGCTCAAGTTATATATAAATTTTATGCAGAGGTAAAAGCTGATTTTTTTAGTTCAATTTTTTCACCCACAGTACTGTGTGAGGTTCAATTTGTGGTTGTAAACAAAGCTGTTAAGAAACCTACACTAAATACTATATAACTGAGGAAAACACTAAAAGATAAAAAAGGAAAATTAAGCTAAATAATATAGGAAATAAAAAATACTACTAATATAGGAGGAGATACTAATCTCATTTGAGACCATTAAACAAAGTTATTGTCTATTTTACCTGCATTTTTATCATTCTTTAATTTAATATTGTTTTATATCAGTATTCTGCTGCTGGAATATGTGAATTTCCCCTTGGGATTAATAAAGTATATATCCATTGTGGCACCCGGCCGGACCGGAGGAGGGCTTGTGCCTCCTCCAGACCACGAGGGGGCGTCCGCCCTGGTTATGTTGGGGGCCTCAGGTAAAGGGCTTGGAAGCCCAGCCCTGTAGGGACCCGTGGCCACCGCCAGGCGGCGCCCCGGTGCCTGGATATCACCTGGAGCCCAGTACTTCCACCACACCAGGAAGTACTGGGGGGAAGACGACAGGGGACACCCGGCACTTCCGCCACACTGGGGCGTGTCTGCGGAGGAGTGCCGGGAAGCAGCTGGAGCCCATCCGGGTTCCTATTTAAGGGGCCGCCTTAAAGGATGGAGCTACAGAGGGGACTGGAGGCGGCCAGGAGAAAGGCACAAGAAACTGTGAGGCCTGGACTTTGGGGGAACGGTGCAAGAGGCACTGGGACGTGCACTGACATCATTATTGTAAATAGTGTGGAAAATAAAAGTGTGTTGGGTGAATATAAGATGTCCGTCTGTGTGTGTCCGGGTTCAAGTCCACACCATCTACACTCATTAATGTAGCAAAATGAGAGCAAGAAGAATTTGTAAAGAAATCATGAAAAAATTATGTAAATAAGGACCAAAGATTGAGACCCCCATGGTCAAACCATTGGCTGCCTCCCTCTGTGACAGTCAGTAGACTCCAATGGGATTAATCCTCTATGAGCTTTTTTTATTTCCTATCATTTTTCATATAGGTATATACATAAACATAAATAAATGTTTGTTTAAGCCAATTGCACAGCAAATTTCTTGGAATGTATTTGGTGAAGAAGGTCACTGGTGAACACAGCGTATTCGCTACGAAAAAACCCTCTACCAAATTTCATTGATCTACATAAATAAAAATTTTTAAGACCAAAATTTCAATCACAAAATTAAAGTATTAGGCTTTCATTTTTCATCAAATAATTTCCAATGTAACTGTATATACCCTCCTAGTTAATACATACATCATTTCTCCATTACAATGTACTACCTGCAAAAAAAAATATGAATGCAATATTTTACATTTTGAAATGCAGATAATACTATTTTTTTTATGTTACTTTGCACTTTTAAATTATGTAAAGAAAAAAGTAGAAATTGTAGCTGTAATTTTTGTACTAAATAAAATCAGTTAATTTAGTAGTGCAGAAAAAAAAAACAAGTTAAAAAAATCAATATAATGTGATGTTGCGGTAACTGGACACTCTTCTGAATGCCTGTCCAGCAGCTGCCCTTCAATGAGCTGGTACAGCTCCACTGATAAAGCACCTGTTTCTTTCTGCTTCTGTGACTGCTGTTAATGGCTCCAGGGCTCTCTACTGAGGATTTTTTAGAAGGTGCTTTGATATATTTAGTTTATCCACACTAAGGTAGTCTGATTTAGAATTATTTCTCCTACTGAGGTCAAAGTTACTGACAAGTATGTGACATTTCAAATTATCATTCCTCTTTTAGTTTACATTTAGAAATGAAAAAGTAATGTCTTTGATTTTACTGTTATAGTCGAAAGCTAGATTTATAAATTTGGATGACAAACTGATAAATGAATAAACTATTTAAAAAATGAACAAACATTAATACTAACATCATATAACACAAAATGTGAACATTATCACTGTGATGGTGTATGTCACACAGGTGGGATAAATGGCATGGAAATTGCCCCTGCAGCCCTAAGTATTTTCTGAAATGTCCCTAGAAGGAACTCCAATTGATTATTAAATTGCTGTAATAATGCTCTAATATTTCTGTAATATTACTAAAATTAGCAGACTAGTAAGGTGTTTCAGTTATCAGGCAGTAGACTTTGTGAAAGACTGGGGACACCACAGAGCCCCAAACCCCAGACACAACTGACACACACATACAATCATGGGTTCAAATGCAGGATAGTTATTACCAACAATACCTTCCTTCACAAAGACAATCACAACAACCTAGTTTTACTGTTGTTTCTCTAATTCCCCTCCAGACTCCAACTTCCTCCCTCAAGTGTTGTCCTCTTCAACAAAGTCAAGCGGCTTGTTTTATCTTGGACCCAGGAATACTTCCGGTGCCACAGCATAACCCAACGTAAATACTTCGGGGTCGATTGGAAGGTTTCCAATGCAGGGAGCACAACTTCCTGTAGCAACCCCTGGTGATACCCATGGATCCCAGTAGGGCTGCACTCACTGCACTACAAGTCCCATGATTTATGGCGGGTATCAGAATGGGTTGAGAAACTCAGGGATGCTGACATCTAGTGTGTTGAGGAGGTATATAGTTTTGAAACTAAGCCTCCCTCCATCATTCTGTCACACTGGTCTCTCGGTTGATTAGTTGAAAGGAAAAAGTCATGGCTGGGATGCCCATCCATGTGTTGATCCTTTACAATACTCCACGCTCAACTGAGCCTTGTAGGGGCCAGCGACCAGTCCCACGATAGTGTTTGAACGAGTCAGCAATGTAGGATTCACAAATGTTTTAGTCGTCATGCCCCTGTAGGACTCAGAATTACCTGGAAGTCAAGGTATCCAGTACTTACTATCACCCATATATGTGTGGGCTGTCCATTTTGGGCTAGAATCCTTGACCACCACCTCAGGGGACAGTGTTTCCGAAAGTGTCGTAGTTCCTTACATCTCAAAGAGGGTCCTTGAGATTCGGTGGATCTCCTGGGTCTTCTTCTGAAGCAGAGTGGGAACCTGGCAGCTCCCACCCTCTCCAGTGCTTTCACTATTGTTTCTGGTGTCTCGCCTTCTTTCTTCTGCTTGTTTTAAGAAAACATAGTTAAAGTAGGAGGAGACCTACCAGCATGTGATGTTATTGGGCTTACCCCATTAGAGTGTTTCCCTTTGCTGACTGAGGCTCTATTTTTACTCAGACCCCCTTTATTCTCTGAGGCCTCTGGGCGGTTTGGGACCCTCTATGGATTACAGAAGCACCCTTTACCGACTGGGTGGCCTTTATTACTATAAGAATGCTTTAATCTTACATCCTGCAATTTTGTCAGAGCAAGCACTACTCGTTTTCCTTCCAATATGTCCAGAAACCCTTCGCACTGCGTTCCTTTCTCTATGCAGTCCTTCCTTCGTAGACTGAGAAGCCATCTCTAAAACCCTAGGATCAGACAGGGGCAGAACTTCTAATAAATCTGTGAGAATTATTGAAATAAGTGCAGTTTGGTTCCCTTTACTTTCTTCCAGGACCTTTTTCACGTTGTATTTCTCTGTTTTATGGCACAGGACTTGGATACCTGTTAGCTCTATTGGCTACTGCCACTGGACCCAGTCCAAGACTTTAAGTATTTTTCTATTGTCTTGACTGGACTTGGACTTGCAGTTTCTTCTATTCCTGTTAACATTAAAATAAGGGAATTTATTACCTTTAAGAGTATTTTCAGTTGTGTTACCAATGCTTCCATATCCTCGGCATTGATTTGTAGTTCACAAGGTGCCATTTCAGGTCGGGGAGAACTTCAGATGTTTCGGTCCTCGTGCTACTGGCCGAAAGATAAACCAGTTCTGGCTGAGATGCCCATCCATGTGTGTGATCCTTTGAAACTTCTATAGATCTACCTGCTGGGACGGAGTCATGAACTCAGAGATTTTTTCAAATATTTTTATTTTTGAAAATGTATAGAAAAGGAAAATTTTATGTTATTCCTGTGACACAGTAAAAAAAAAAGTGTTTATGACATGTCTTACAAAATGATTACAAATTCAATGTAGCACTTATTTTCATCTAAATTAAAGGAAATGCTTCAAAGCATTCAAAAATGCCAAATACGGCAAGGAGAAGCAGCAATTCTGATATTGGTATAGAATAAGGTAATGGAAAAGGTGACTAGTTAATCAGGGGACATGTCAGCCAGTGAATCACTGTAAAACTAAAATGACAATACATGAGCCTTTATGTGGTGCGTAGCTGTCAATAGCATTAATTTTCTTTAACAATTTGGTCATTTTTGTTTTTAAGTTTTCAGCACATGAAATATGACAATGCACGACTGAAATCTAGCAGAAAAAGCAACAACGGTATCAAACAACTACACAGCAAAGAAGACAATTAGCACATGTCCATGGGGATATACAAATGTGTACTTTCTCTTATATTCTAAAATATGAAGTACAATATTAATAAAATTTATTATTATTATTTTTACTGTGTCATTTTGGAATTTATACTTTGTAAATTATATGTTTACATTTTTGTTTAATGTTATATCTTTTTTACAGCATACCCCTAAAACAGTAAGTGCCTACACTAGAAAACATTATCTGTATTTTTATTGCTGTAGATTTTTTTTTTTTGGAAAGAACAAAGTTAAACCACTAAGAGACACTGCACAATGGAAACACATGTATTTATTAGAAATAAGGACTAAAAGAAAGTTATGCAATTAATAAATAATATTCTTGGGAGCGTTTGCACCATGATAGACTTCTAAAAAGGCAAGCTAGCTTCAATTGCAGAGCTATCAGTATATCATGTTTCTAATATATTTTCATCAAAAATTATACATTTTACATACTGAAAAGTAATGGTCTTGGACCTGCTTAATTCAATTCAGGGTTTGTAGAGGTAAGATGGTATACTAGCAGGACTAGGTACAAGGCAGAAACCAGTCCTGGACAGTACACTAGTCCATCACAGAGCCCATTTTTCTACATGAAAAAATCCTAACAGACATATGAAGAATGTAGAAATTCCCCACCGAAAGTGACCAGACTTTGATTCATACTAGGAAACTAAATCCAATAAATATATTATATATAATTTAACAATGATTAAGCAACAACTTAAAGACAGAGTTTATTAAAATGAACTAGGAAGTGTTATAACCCAAGGTTCAAAACTTTGGAAGGGTTAGCAGGGTCTATTCGTCTGCCCAACCTCGAGCCTTAAACATGTTATTCAAGTCCATGGGAAGCTGGAGTCACATCAGTAGCAAAAAAAAAAAACAATAACTGTAGAGCTAGCCCATAAAAGAAAACACACAAACAAAACCATACACACATTCACAGTTAAAATGATCACATCAATTAACCATCTAACAATCGTAGGAGGAAATCCAAGTCCTAGCAGGAAAACCAAATGAGAGATTCTTTTCCAGAATGTCTTAAGACTGCTGTAGTTAAACCCCTGCTCAAGAAAAATAATCTTGACCCCTCTGCCTTTGAAAATTTTAGACCCATCTCCAACCTGCCCTTCTTAAGTAAAATTCTAAAGAAGGCAGTCATTTTGCAATTAAATGACCACCTCAATAAACATGCTATTCTTGATAAATTTCAGTCAGGTTTCAGAACAAATCACAGCACAGAAACTGCACTCGTTAAAGTAGTAAATGACTTGTGGGTAAATGCAGACAGAGGCCATTTATCTGTTGTCATCCTCTTAGATCTGTGTGCTGCATTTGACACCATTGATCACAATATTCTTAGAAATCGCCTTAGTCAATGGGTGGGCCTCTCTGGCAGTGTCTTAAATTGGTTTGAATCCTACCTGGCAGGTAGAAAATTCTTTGTGAGTTGTGGTAATCACATCTCAAAGACACATGATATCCAATATGGTGTTCCACAAGGCTCTATCCTGGGTCCGCTGCTCTTCTCAATCTACATGCTTCCATTAGGTCAGATTATCTCAGGTTACAATGTGAGTTATCACAGCTATGCTGATGACACACAGCTGTACTTATCAATAGCACCTGATGACTCCGACTCTTTCGATTCACTAACACAATGTCTTACTGGTATTTCTGAATGGATGAATAGTAATTTTCTCAAACTAAATAAAGAGAAAACTGAAATCTTAGTAATTGGCAATAATGGATTCAATGAGGTTATCAGAAATAAACTTGATGCATTAGGATTAAAAGTTAAGACGGAAGTAAAAAACTTAGGGGTAACTGTTGACTGTAATCTGAATTTTAAATCGCATATTCATCAGACCTCTAGGACAGCATTTTTTCACTTAAGAAACATAGCAAAAGTTAGACCTCTTATATCATTGAAAGATGCTGAGAAATTAGTTCACACTTTTGTTTTCAGTCAACTAGATTACTGTAACGCACTCCTCTCAGGACTACCCAAAAAAGACATAAATCACTTGCAACGAGTGCAGAATGCAGCTGCTAGAATCCTAACTAGGAAAAGAAAATCCGAACACATTTCTCCAGTTTTGATGTCACTACACTGGTTGCCTGTGTCATTCAGGATTGACTTTGAAATACTGCTTATGGTTTATAAAGCCTTAAATAATCACGCTCCATCTTATATATCGGAATGCCTGACACCCTATATTCCAAATCGTAACCTTAGATCTTCAAATGAGTGTCTCCTTATAATTCCAAAAGCTAAACTTAAAAGAAGTGGTGAGGCGGCCTTCTGCTGTTATGCACCTAAAATCTGGAATAGCCTGCCAATAGGAATTCGCCAGGCAAATACAGTAGAGCACTTTAAAACACTGCTGAAAACACATTACTTTAACATGGCCTTCTCATAACTTCACTTTAACTTAATACTGATACTCTGTATGTTCAATTCATCACAATAACTATTCACAGTGGCTCTAAAATCCGTACTGACCCCAACTCTCTCTTCTGTTTCTTTTTCCGGTTTCTTTGTGGTGGCGGCCTGCGCGACCACCACCTACTCAAAGCATCATGATGCTCCAACATTGATGGACTGAAGGCCATCATCAGGTCCTTCCATGAAAACCCTAAATACAAAGAGGACTGTGTGACTTATGTTAGGTAGATTGCCCAGAGGGGACTGGGTGGTCTCGTGGTCTGGAACCCCTACAGATTGTATTTTTTTTCTCCAGCTTTTGGAGTTTTTTTGTTTTTTCTGTCCACCCTGGCCATCGGACCTTACTTATTCTATGTTAATTAATGTTGACTTATGTTTATTTTTTATTGTGTCTTCTATTTTTCTATTCATTTTGTAAAGCACTTTGAGCTACATTTTTTTGTATGAATATGTGCTATATAAATAAATGTTGATTGATTGATTGATTGATTAGAACATGCATTTCCATTTAAATATGTGTTTATGTTGGTCTTCAGAAGCCATGATTTCACTATCTTTTAGTTCACCCAAGAGGTACAATATTGGGCAAATGAAACGATTCTTGTGAAAAATAGTTTTAAGTTCATTTTAAAACATTTCTTACAGTAGCACAGAAGTGTAGTCAACATGTACTCAAAGAGTTTCACTTCAAAGTCTTCCAGTAACACTCTACATTTACTATGTAGCAGTAAAAGAAATCTTCCAAACTTTCCTAATCTTCCATCAACATATATCATTGAAGCTATAGTGTCTAGTAATGATGACAATAGACAGCACTTCCAGATTCTACAAACTTATTTTAAAGGGAGCCCCCCTTGATAATCTAAGGCAAAATCAGGAATGAGAGATTTGTGCAACTCACAGTGTACTTTAGTTAGTAACTATACTTCATACACAGCTGCCTCAACTAAGACTATCCAAAAAATGTCTAGGATCTAAATTGTGAATGTTGTCATTTTCTAACCCACTTAATCCATACCAGGATCATGCAGGGTTGCTGGAGGCTATCCCAGCTAGCACAGGGTGCTACTCAGAAACAAACCTTAAACAGGGTGCCAGTCCATCATAGTGCAAACACACACATGCACACTCAAACACAAAGGTCAATTCAGTGTTGGCCTAATCTGCATGTTTTTGGACTGTGAGAGGAAACTTGAGCACCCAAAGAAACCCACGCAGCCCTAGAGAGAACATGCAAACTCCACTCTGGGAGGGCCCAGGACGTGAACCCTGGTCTCTTTACTGTGGGGAAGCAACGCTATCACTGTGTCACCACGTCACCACCAAACTATGAATGATGTCATTAAATCCCTTCCTTACTAGGTCACATGTTTGGGAATGCTCCACACTTAAAGCATAATAAGAAAACATCTTTAATTTATCCACATATAGCTTTTGATTCACAGTTACTCCAAATTCTACAGTATAATAGCATTACTCAGGACAAATTCTCTAATAACTGATAGAACAAAATTCTTATCACAAAAATACTTTTCTAATATTTTACACTGCATTGCTTGCTTGTAGTCTTATCATACCAGAATCTTTAATAGTGGCTCATGTAGAATGTGACCTCATTAACAGATCTGAACACAGCAGACCATCTCACTTTGTCCTAGGAAGGCAGTTCTTAATATATGTGATGGATAAACTAGGAATAAGGAAATTTGAGGATATGTCACAGATTGCCTTGCCACACATTGGCACAAGCTGTTGTGGTTGCAAGTTAGATGGGAGCTAGAAGGCAGCACAGACAAAACAAAGCACAAGATATCTGTAACTTTGCAGGGTAACATACTACTAGATGAAAACTGTTATGCCACAAGAAAGCCATTTAGTTTGTCTCCACAATTGAGATGAGCAGCTACTAAGCCCATATGCAGACTCTCCAGGAATCCAAAAAGACAAAAAACAAAAAATCTTGAATCTCTCAAAGGAAAAGCAACAACATTGCAAATACTGTAATCTTTTATACTTCTTGTGTTATTCTTTCTTTCTGTACCCATGACTCATCAGTAGCGCACAAGGTTAAAAAGTGGAAGTGGAAAGATAATGCAGATAGAGCCCAGTTTTTGTGAACATGCAGTGGTGTTTGTCCATTACAGTACATAGAGCGATTAATGTGAAATAAAGATCAATCATTGTTACTGCTGTTTTTGCATAATTGCTACTAATACCTGGCCAGACTCCTGCACATTTTTTTCTAGGCGCCCCAAAGACTGCTGAAGACAGGAAGTGAGCTTATCTTCCAAAATGCATTCCCACATACACTAATTAAAACAAAACATAAGCAATTACAACAGTTTTTTGGCAATACTTTAAAATATCAATGAGCAGTATAATATCTTTAACCCTGATGCACCAACCATGGAAACACATGCAGCATCCACAACATCTTACAATAAGATACTTTGCACATTTCGCTCATTAAAATTGTAACATTGATCTAATTTTTGGTTCACTTAATTTGTATTGATAGTATTTTGTTGTGTTCATTTGTCCTTGTCTAATTTTGTACCAGTAACAAAAGGATGTTAAGGATAGAGCTGCCAGGCAAGAGGAAAAGAGGAAGGCCTAAGAGAAAGTTTATGGATGCGGTGGGAGAGGATATACAGGTGGTGAGTGTAACAGAACAAGATGCAGAAGACAGGACGATATGGAAGAAGATGATCCGCTGTGGCAACCCCTAACGGGAGCAGCCGAAAGAAGAAGAATATGTAGTTACTAGGGTAGCACTGCTGCCTTGGAACAAGACTACCAGGGTTCAAGTCCTGGATGCTCCCTACATGTCCACTGGCTTTCCTCAGGGTGTTCACACAGGTGTTTTTTTTCATCACTGTCCTTTTTATGAACAGAGGAGTTTTTGGTTTAAGCAGTCGCCCATTTTCTTTTTAGAAAAAAGAAGTAGTCCAGCAGAAAGGAGGCAAAATTGATCTTGGTAATTACAGACCAAGCTCTTGTACTATGCTAAATTTGTGAAATAATCAGAAACAAAATAGAAGACTACTTACAGGAAAATAATATACTAAAAATATCCAGCATGGGCGTATGAGAGGAACATAAAGGTCAGAGCAGACTATACTTTCTGAGAAGGTTGGCATCCTTCAACATCTGCAGTAAGATGCTGCAGATGTTCTACCAGACGGTTGTGGCGAGTGCCCTCTTCTACGCGGTGGTGTGCTGGAGTGGCAGCATAAAGATGAAAGATGCCTCACGCCTGGACAAACTTGTTAAGAAGGCAGGCTCTATTGTAGGAGTAAAGTTGGACAGTTTAACATCTGTGGCAGAGCGATGGGCATTAAGCAAACTCCTGTCAATCATGAATAATCCATTGCATCCACTGAACAGTGTCATCTCCAGGCAGAGGAGTAGCTTCAGTGACAGACTTTTGTGACTGTCCTGCTCCACTGACAGACTGAGGAGATCGTTCCTCCCCCACACTATGCGACTCTTCAATTCCACCCGGGGGAGTAAATGCTAACATTTTTTTCATTTTTATTACTATTTAATTTAATATTGTTTCTTTGTATCAGTATACTGCTGCTGGATTATGTGAATTTCCCCTTGGGATTAATAAAGTATCTAATCTATCTATCTATCTATCTATCTATCTATCTATCTATCTATCTATCTATCTATCTATCTAATTCTGCCAAGCCAATCTTAGACTTTTATGAACAAGCATCTGATGCAGTAGAAGAAAGCAAAGCATATAAAGTAATTTAGACTTTTAAAAGGCTATTGAAACTAAAAGCCATTAAAATGAGAGCTAACTAACAAAACATGATTTTAAGTTGGTTACTAGGCCATAGACAAAGAGTGCAAGTAAAAGGAGAAATGCTCTACATGTACGAGTCTCTGAATATTAGCCTGATCAGATTTTCAAAGATTTTTTCAAAACGGGGCACAACCCATTATTCCAGTGAGTGTGGTAGATGCTGATTAAATCAAAAAGCGGAGATGAGCCATTTCGTGTGCATTTATTAAATGAACATCCAATTAAAAAAATTACTTTTCATTAAGTTCTTGGATGCAATATATAAAATGGGACAAAATGCATGAAAAGGGGATATCTGATCAGCCTATTAGAGTTCGTCAAGGACTAATGCTTCCTTTCTTATTTATATTAATGACACAGATTCTGATATAGTTGATAAATTTTTAGATGAATATGAAATTTTCAAAATGCTATAAAAAGACATAAGGAATATTTATTATAAATGGAACATTGGTGGCATTGTCTAGGAAGGAAAGGATAATGAGGTATACATTGATAGGCCACAACATTCTTTATGTTTAGGCAATGTGAGGAGTCAATTAAAAAGGCAAATGTAAAGTTAAAAATCTTTTAAATATAAATCAAGGGATATTGTGCTCAAACTCTGCATGCAGGACACTTTACACTTTTCAGCCGCTAGACTGATTTTAGCCTGAGTTTGTTTAAGCTGAACAAGACTGCAGTAGAATTTTAAGCAGGATTTTAAAGTGCACAGCCAGATTGTGGACTCAACGCTATCAACTGCCAGACAGTGTTCAGAAGCCATTAAGAAAGCTTACAGGATGTTAGGTTATATAGCACGATGTGTAGAGTACAAGTCCAAGGAGGTTATGCTCAAGCTTTATAATGCATTGGTGAGGCCTCATCTGGAGTATTGTGTACAGTTTTGGTCTCCAGACTACAAAAAGCAGAGCTGGAAAAAGTCCAGAGAAGAGCGACTAGGCTGATTCCAGGGCTACACGGGATGAGTTTTGGGGAAAATTAAAAGAGCTGAGCCTGTTCAGTTTAAGGAAAAGAAGATTAAGAGGAGACATGATTGAGGTGTTTAAAATTATTAAGGGTATAAGTACTGTATACTGAGACTGTTATTTTCAAATGAGTTCATCAAGAAAACGTGGGCACAGTTGGAAATTGGTGAAAGGGAAATTTTTCACAAACATTAGGATGTTTTTCTTTACACAGAGAACCATAAACTACCAACTAATATGGTAGACAGTAGAATTTTAGGGACTTTCAAAATTAGACTTAATGTTATTATAGAAGAATTAAGGGGATAGGACTGGTGTGCCTTGTTGGGTTGAATGAGCTGTTCTTGTTTAAATTGTTTTAATGTTCTAATAAGATTTGAATTCCAAGGAACTAACCTTGAACTGGGTGTGCGATGAGTTTGTTACTTATGAGCTTAAGTGATAATGATGTTTTCTTAACATCTTGTTTATTTTATTTTTGTATATACTTTCAATATATTTTGGTGAACTTTGAAAATGTCAGTACACTTTGCTTGCAGATATGAAAACATGTTGCTAAGTGAGCAAGGTTGTCTTGTTTACATGCTCAATTGGCAAAAAAAGTTGGAGAAATGCTGTCTTAAAAAAACAAAAACTTTCAGAAAGCCTGCTCCATAGAAAGAATTATTTCTCCATTTTTGATCAAGAACACATCATCTACAACTTAGAAAGAGAGCCACCTAGGGATGTTTACCAGCATCGTGCTGATGCTAAAGATTTAATCCACCCAGGTTGTATGATTGCATGTATCACTTTGTACTTGCTGTTATTGGTTTTGATAATAATAAACATTGCTTGTGAGTCAAAGCTTAAAGTCAGTTTCTTTGTCTGGCTGATACTGTAGGGCCGGGAGGTTAGAGCAGGCCTGCCGCCAGGGGGGGACAAACGGGACTCTGGTCCGAGCCCTAACTGAAGGGGGCCCCTTCACGCTTGATTTTTTTTAATGCTAATGTTGTGCACGTAGATATATATTTGGACAATTATTCAAGTTACATGTAATAGAAAAGTTAAATTGTTTAGCTTACAACAATGCAAGTGAGTGTTTTAATAGCCGCACACTCCACGCAAGTAGATATCGTGCTCGCGTCGTGTGAAGCACGCTTGTCAAAGGGGGCCGGCAGCGGCACGCTTCTCAAAGACAAAGAGGACGCTGACATCCTTGAGCTTGATGTTGAGTAGTATGTTTGTTGTACAGGGTACGTGGATAATGGATTGACTTAGCCGCTGTAATTGAATACTTCCATTTCAGTCTAAGGTGACCATCCGTCCCAGTTTTCCGGGGACAGTCCCCTTTTATGGACCATTAACTACCCCCACTCAGAAACATGTCCCCGTTTTGTCCCTGGTTTAAGATTTCGTCCCTCACTTTTTTGAATGTATCTCATCACTACAATAATTTGAACTTGGCGCGCGTGCGCGGTGTTTTGACGGGGGTTATGCTTTACTGCATCCTGCAACTTTGGCGAGAAATCACGTGATAAGCTTTTGCTTTGTACTCTGTAGTGTTTAGAGTCCCTACTCGTGATCTGTAGAGTCTAAATGTCCCTGGATTGGCCCAAAAAATTCTGGTTACCTTAGTTTCACACACACAGGCACTGTTCTGTCTCAGACAATAGCGATATTGTTGTGCACTATCGTGGATGTTGACATGTATGGTGTAGCAGAAGTCCGTCTCTGTAGTATGATAATTCATTCGCTTGGGTGTTTATTGTTGCTTTTAAAGCAGGTGCGTTGGTTTTGTGTGTATCACTAAAGATTCTGGATCACCTGGATTTTTTGAAAACTTTGAAGTTTGATACAGCAAGTTACCATACTGATTGTACACCATGTAGAAAGGTATAGAAAGGTTTGAAAGTAAAGACAGCTCCAGTCAGTGTGCTATAGTGTAAAACATGTGGTGTACAGCATAGAGAGTAAAACAAGAGTCAACCAAGTAACAGTTTTGAGAGTATTTTTATGCCCCATCAAAAAAGGAATGTAACATCTGATAATAGAATAGTTATTTTTTAATGCTCCAGATGTGAGAGCACAACTGGAGTACTGTGTGAAACATACCTTACTAAAATTCCAGCAAGCAAGTGAATCCCATGGCTAATAAGTATGTCCTCAGCTTTGGGTGCCCCATCTAAGCCGCTTCTCCTATGCAGACTGCAACAGTAGGATTCAACCTTGAGGCCAATAGATTACACAGCAAATCTCTCAGCCAGTTCCTTTTAGTACACTGACTGATCAGGATGCTAACTGCTGTATAAGGGTGCATTTTACATACTGTAGCAGCAGTGTGAGGAAAAATCACTGGGGAGATTGTACACCACCTAACCTTATTCTTTGATTACAAAGAACAGCAGCTACACCAGAGTGTAGTTTGAACCTTTATTTAAGGCTTCGTCATAAATACAGTAATAGATGCTTTGAAATTGTGCATGTGTGGTTTCTAAACTAAAATAAGTAATTAATACAGTATACAAATGCCAATAGAGTGCAATAAAGCTACAAACATAAACAATCGAAATGTCAATCTAGAAAACAATATTGGTAATCCAGGAAGAGTAATTAAAATAATTAACCTCACATATTTTAAACATAAAATGATATCCTTTAAGGCACCCAAAAGGTAGGGCTATTACCATTAGGTTCAGAATACATGCACTTTTAATACATTTCTATATCTCTTACTCAAACAACTTGAAATTTACACCTTGAAGACAAAATACTGTGTTTTGCCCCATTCATTTGTAACATTACTTATCAATGAATCATAGTAATAACCTATTCATTCAGAGACAGAAAACTTGATCCTGATAGACCCTTTACATGTAACAACTGAACATTATTTGAAAGTAATGTATTCTTTATAAACTTAAAACACACTAAACATGTTCACCACTTCAAGAGACAGAATAACCTACCTTTTCAGTGTTCTACAATACACAATTAACAAGTTTGGAAGCAGCTATTCAATGAAGAGCATGTAGAAATATGTGGAGTCTGTAAGAATGGCGCACAAATGGAACAAAACACACTGCATGCGCAGTATTCACAAAAGCGCATGAACCAAGGAATATTGCACAATTGGGCTCTTTCTTTTTCATTCAGCCTTGCTACACTTACATTACACTTTCCCTTCAATGAGCAATTTCTGGTCACGGCATCATTTATTTCTGCTCAGGAATTTGCTAAGGCCAATCCCCCCATCTCAGGTGCTTGTGCTTTTTGAAATAGTCTTGGGATTGCAGGCAGCCTTTCTCAGCCAGTGGAGCTAAAAGAGAACTTCTTTTAGTACACTGGTCAATCAGGATTTTAACTATTAAGACTTCTCCACTCTCCTATCCTCTTATATATGGGTTTGGGTCATGCCACAATTTGTTTCTGCTCAGGAAACTACTACATTTTCATTTACAATTGGTGTTTTTAAATGAAAATGATCTTCGTTCCCACTAGCATTTTGAAATCATTTATGAAAATATCTCAGCCCTCATGAATTGAACATAATTTATAGGAAACCTTTAGTCCAAATGTAAATTATTTGCCTTTTGCACATGTATGCAACATTCAAATTGTACAAAATTCAATTTAGATATGTACAGGTAAGCGACACAACAAGTGCCATGGAAAGCAACTCCTCTATCTTTTACTATGTTAGAATATGGATTTCTTCTGTAAAGGGTGTACATTGTAATGAGCAGGATTCAATCAAAGTCACAATTATAGTCTGTGTTTTCAAAGCTGTCATTTGCATCTGTGTTTATAGGAATATATGGCTCTGGAGAGTCAAATGTTTTTGGTGGTTAAAAACGCTGGGTTAGTGTGTTAGAAAGGCAAAAATGTAGACTGTCTGCATTTTGAAACAAAAATGTAGTAGTGTGAACATAGCCTAAACCACTCATTCTCATTAAAGACTCCAGCAGTTGAATACAAACTTGGGTCTTCGGATTACAGAGCAAACCTTTTTGCCAGTAGCATAAAAAGAGAACCACTTTGGTACAGTGCCAGAGAAATGTGCTCTGTAAATTGAGTGTGATTTAATATATTCACATGGGTCTGTATAACTCCTATACTGTACCCATTTCCACTTCTCAGACAAACCACATTTTAGTGTTCCTGCTGCTTGTTTATAAACAGAGGCTGGAGGATGAAGATCCAATAATGAAAGTGGTACAAGGCTGAACTAGAAGATATGGAGGAAAAAACTACAAGATTGTTTTGAATCAGAAGACTGTAAATTGCCAGTTTCTGTAGCCGAGGATCAGACCGCCAAGGTCCCCACCTTCGGCCACCACCCAACTCACACTGCACCCAACCTCCTTGGCCCCTCCCATAGGTGGTGAGCCTTTAAAAAGGGGGACCGGAGGGTGTGTTCCAACTATAGAGGGATCACACTCCTCAGCCTCCCTGGAAAAGTCTATTCGGGGGTTCTGGAGAGGAGGGTCCGTCGGATAGTTGAACCTCGGATTCAGGAGGAACAGTGTGGTTTTCGTCCTGGTCGCGGAACAGTGGACCAGCTCTTCACCCTTAGCAGAGTCCTGGAGGGTGCATGGGAGTTTGCCCAACCAGTCTACATGTGTTTTGTGGACTTGGAAAAAGCATTCGACCGTGTCCCTCGGGGAATCCTGTGGGGGGTGCTCCGGGAGTATGGGGTACCGGACCCCCTGATAAGAGCTGTTCGGTCTCTGTACAACCGGTGTCAGAGCTTGGTCCGCATTGCCGGCAGTAAGTCGAGCCCGTTTCCAGTGAGAGTTGGACTCCGCCAGGGCTGCCCTTTGTCACCGATTCTGTTCATAACTTTTATGGACAGAATTTCTAGGCGCAGCCAGGGTGTTGAAGGGGTCCGGTTTGGTGGACTCAGGATTGGGTCACTGCTTTTTGCAGATGATGTTGTCCTGTTTGCTTCATCAGGCCGTGATCTTCAGCTCTCTCTGGATCGGTTCGCAGCTGAGTGTGAAGCGGCTGGGATGAGAATCAGCACCTCCAAATCCGAGAGCATGGTCCTCAGCCGGAAAAGGGTGGAGTGCCCTTTCAGGGTTGGAGGAGAGATCCTGCCCCAAGTGGAGGAGTTCAAGTATCTCGGGGTCTTGTTCACTAGTGAGGGAAGAATGGAGCGTGATATCGACAGGCAGATCGGTGCGGCATCCGCAGTGATGCAGGCTCTGCATCGGTCTGTCGTGGTGAAAAAGGAGCTGAGCCTTAAGGCAAAGCTCTCAATTTGCCAGTCGATCTACGCTCCTACCCTCACCTATGGTCATGAGCTATGGGTAGTGACCGAAAGAACGAGATCGCGAATACAAGCGGCTGAAATGAGTTTCCTCCGCAGGGTGTCTGGGCTTTCCCTTAAAGATAGGGTGAGAAGCTCAGTTATCCGGGAGGGGCTCAGAGTAGAGCCGCTGCTCCTCCACATCGAGAGGAGTCAGATGAGGTGGCTCGGGCATCTGATCAGGATGCCTCCTGGACGCCTCCCTGGTGAGGTGTTTCGGGCACGTCCAACCAGGAGGAGGCCCCGGGGAAGACCCAGGACACGCTGGAGGGACTATGTCTCCCGGCTGGCCTGGGAACGCCTTTGGGATTCTCCGGAAGAGCTGGAAGAAGTGGCCGGGGAGAGGGAAGTCTGGGCCTCTCTGCTTAAGCTGCTACCCCCGCGACCCGACCTCGGATAAGCGGAAGAGGATGGATGGATGGATGGAGACTGTAAATTGATTGTAAAATGTTCTTATTGAGTATGGAAAAACCATAAAAAGGTATACTTTGTATACGAGAAAGTAAAAACGATTTCTCCTGTGCGAAGTCGCAGGTGAATTACTGTCAAGAAAAAGCAGGCACCTGAGAAATAAACAGAAAAGTTACTGACTTGCAATTTTTCTGTCCATACAGTAAAGGTTTTGTTGACCAGCACATTCCAATTTCAGGCATTTGAATTACATATTGATATACAACAAGGGCAAAGAAAGGCGGCACATACTGTAAATCACTTTCTGTTTCACATGCTTTACGTGACCATATTCGGCTTGCTCTGTCACCGCAAATGCTGTGTGAACACCTGCCCTCCATCAACAGCTGCCGTACAAAGGATTAATATATGCGGGCACCTTGTGGTGGATGACTTTCTGTTTTAGAGGTAAAAGTTACAAGGATTAAAGATTAACAGCAAGAATATTCATTCAAAAATGAAAACTATTTTTATTAAATTAATATTTTATTTCAGTTAATCTTTCCAGCTACTTCAACAGTTTTGTTTAGTTTTTCATTTTGGTTTTGTTAATTATTTTATTTCAGTTTATGAAAATGTTTTTTAAAAATAGTTTCAATTTTGATTTTAGTTTTCCTTAACTATAAAAACCTTAGTGCCCAGAATTGAACCTCTTGATTATAAGTCATCAGTTCTTACCTCTGCACCACCCAAGTGGTCATGTCAGTGTTTTACCCTAACCCGATTTTTTTATTTTCGGTTATATTTTTGAATAAAAGTAAACCTGTTTAGTTATACTAGTGCCTTTTGTGAAAGTGTTTATTTGATATTTGAACTTCAGTCTTCACACATTATACACTTCATGTCAATATTTTGTCATTATTATTATAACATGAAAAGTTTCTGTTTTAGCTGTGTGTTCAACATTTTTTGCCTCGCATTTCCTGTCATCCTACATTTACCCAGATTGTTGTAGACATGGAACACATGAAATGCATGTGTTCGAAATAACTATATATTATTTACCCTATACAACTCCAGGCATCTAACACCCAGATAAACAGCCTTGAGCTGGGAGAACTTTTTGGTCCAACTTGAGCTGCAGTGGTGGAGGGATGGGATAGCAGGCTGCTTGCTGCTTGCGCTGATCAACACATTTGCAGAACAAAAGATGCTGATGGAGAGCTGCGAAGGAATTTAAGGTTGCCCATGATTACGAGTTTTTTCGTAGCTTTCAGGGATTCTAGTGTTAAAATAAATCAAGGTATATAAAGCAATCAAGCCCTACTGTGTGGAATGCCGGGGCATGCTTAAAATACCTGCACTGACCAATTAGTTTGTGTTCTTTTGGAAACTTTTATTGGTTCACTGAAACGGCCTGCACCTCCAGCTTAAATAACAAAGTAAAATATTCCTGTGGTGACAAAAACAAATGATTACTAACTCACTTTCATTGTGATGAAATACTTGGGACGCATTAAACATAACATTCCAGATGGTCTAGACAACCTTTAATTTACTAACAGCTTTATCTGGCCTACAGTGTAGGCCATATAACTTCCAATTTATTTCATCCTGGCACTATTGTGAAACAGATATTTTAATCTTATCTGACACATTTTCCTTTATATGCAAAACGGTGGAAAAATTTATTCTGGTGCAGAGCTTGGAAAGTATGGCATACAGCACATTCAGCACATACCTGAAAGCGCTTTTTTATCTTTCTTATTTGACCACTGGCAAAGATTCTAGCTAGAATCATCTTCAAGATTTGGGAAAAGGGAGTGCTGATGGTGTTAGCCCTAATCCCAAATAAGTGCATTGAGGTGGGGTTAAATAGATAGATAGATAGATAGATAGATAGATAGATAGATAGATAGATAGATAGATAGATAGATAGATAGATAGATAGATAGATAGATAGATAGATAGATAGACACTTTATTAATCTTTGTCTTTAATCTTTGCATAAATTTATCACCAAGTGAGTCACCACTGCCATTTCAAATGAGTCATAGTCAGTTTCCTGAACAATTAAAAATGTTATGTAAAAAACATGGAAGTTTACATTTATTTTGTTTTTCAGTATAATTGTACTATTTGGGCAATCACAATCCTTACTGCTTCACTGTAACTGACTATTACAAGATCCTATGCCAGCTTTAAGCCACTGGCCCAAAAGAAAACACAGTGCTCAGACACCTCCATAATACCTCTTTGCTGTCGAAAATCCTACTACATACTACCTCCTAACTCTAGACTCAGTTAGTAGTAGCAGTAGTAGTAATAATAATAATACATGTTATTTATAACGCCTCTTTCAATCAATCAATCAATCAACATTTATTTATATAGCACATATTCATACAAAAAAAATGTAGCTCAAAGTGCTTTACAAAATGAATAGAAAAATAGAAGACACAATAAAAGATAAACATAAGTCAACATTAATTAACATAGAATAAGAGTAAGGTCCGATGGCCAGGGTGGACAGAAAAACAAAAAAACTCCAAAGGCTGGAGAAAAAATAAAATCTGTAGGGGTTCCAGACCAAGAGACCGCCCAGTCCCCTCTGGGCAATCTACCTAACATAAGTCAAACAGTCCTCTTTGTATTTAGGGTTTTCATGGAAGGACCTGATGATGATGGTCACGTAGATTTCTGGCTTTCAGTCCATCAATGTTGGTGCCTCATGATGCTTTGAGTAGGTGGTGGTGGCGCAGGCCGCCACCACAAAGAAACCGGAAAAAGAAACAGAAGAGAGAGTAGGGGTCAGTATGGATTTTGGAGCCACTGTGAATAGTTATTATGAAGAATTGAACATACAGAGTATTAAGTTAAAGTGAAGTTAGGAGAAGGCCATGTTAATATGTTTTCAGCAGTGTTTTAAAGTGCTCTACTGTATTTGCCTGGCAAAGTCCTATTGGCAGGCTATTCCAGATTTTGAAATTTTCAAATGCTCAAGGTGCTTCACAGAGTCTCAGAAAGAACAGCAGGGTTTTTGTAACATTGGATACAAATATTTTCTATATTGATTGAACATTAAACAGTGTGGAGCCGACCCGGACACAGACAGGCGGACATGTTGTTTTTCAACCACCACACGTTTATTTACAACTATTTACAACAATTATAAATGGTCACTCAGACCCAGTTCGTGCACAATACCCCAAACACACAGTCCTGGCCACAAATGCCTCTTCTTCAGGCCGCCTGCACACCTCTCTCGTGCCTGGTCCTTGTTCCACCTGACTCCAGCCCTGAATGAAGGGAGACGGCCCCTTTTATATCCTCCCGGATGAGCTCCAGGTGATTCCCGACACTCCTTCGTTGGCCACGCCCCAGCGTGGCGGAAGTGCCGGCTGTTCTCTCGGCAGCTCTCCGGGCGCCCTTTTAATTCTTCCCCCCAGCACTTCCTGGTGTGGCGGAAGTGCTGAGGTAACAGGTCCCCAAGGCATTGGGGTGCCTCCTGGCAGTGACCACGAGCCCCTGCAGGGTGGGGCTTCCATGTCCTCAACTTGTGGCCCCCAAAGCAACCAGGAAGGCGGCCCCCACCTGATCCAGGGTGGGCGCAGACCCACATCCGGTCCCTCATGGCGTCCAGGCCGGGTCGTTGCCCCTGGCATCCCTGACAACTGGTACATACAGGATATACACATCATTAAATTGAGTAAAAGACAATAAACCAGAGTAAAACACTAAATTCAATACTAAAAGAAAAGCCTGAAAGAATAATATAATTTGTCATATAACACCCAAACACAAATTATCCTGAGCATCTGAACAGAGAGATAAACTGAAGGAAGGGTCAAAAGGTTAGGATCAATTAGAAGACTTTTTGAACAGATGAGTTTTAATTTGTTTTTTAAAAGAATTAATTTAGTTGGCTGAACTAATTCATTTTGGGAGGTCATTCCAAAGTCTGGGTGCTATACAGCTGAAGGCCCTGTCACCCACAGTTAGTGTGGGGCACAAGAACATTGCTGGAATCAGAGGACTTCAGTGAGCAAACAGGAGTGTGGTGATGGAGAAGGTCACTGATGTAGTACGGTGCAAGGTCATTTAAAGCTTTGTAGGTTATTATTAAAATTTTATAGTCAATTCTATAAGACACAGGGAGCCAGTGAATGATGGGTGTTATGTGCTCACTATTGCTGGTTCGACTAAAGACTCTTGCAGTAGACCTTTAGAGCAACTGAATCTGTGATAGAAGATGACAAGCAGCATCTGAATTTAAAATAATTGATGCGGGATGTGATAAAAGCATGGACAAGTTTCTCAGCATCAGAAAATGAGAGGAAAGAGCAAACATGGAATATGTCACAAAAGCGGAAGGAAGAGTTTCTTAATGTGATTTATGAGGGTAGAATAAGAAAGTGAGGTATCAAAAATGACACCAAGATTCCTTGCATTAGAAGGGGGTCTGATGAGATCACTGTCAAGAGTGATTAAAAAGGAGCTAATTTTCTTTAGTAGTGCTTTAATTTGCAGGAGTTTCATTTTGTTGCAATTTAATTTTAAAGAGTTCTGCTCCATCCAGGTTTTAATTTCACAGAGGCAAGTTGTGACCATTGAAAGTTCTGATGAAGTTTAACTTTTGACATTGAAATAAAGTTGAGTATCATCTGCATAAAAGTGATAACCCAGTCCATAGCTACAAATAATATGGCCAAAGGGAAGCATATAGATACAGAAGAGCAGAAGGCTGAGGATACAGACCCTGAGGGACTTCTTGTGTGACTGGAACTGAGATGGATTTGCTGTTGCCAAGACTAACAAACTCTTACCTATTAGAAATATAGGACTTAAACCACTGGAGGGCAGTGCCAGAGATACCCAGAATGTCCTCCATTCTGGACAGTAGAATGTCACATCTGACTGTGTCAAAAGCTGTACTGCGGTCTAATATAATTAATTTGCTGGTTTGCCCAGAGTCTGCTGGCCAAAGTAAATCGTTTGTTACCTGAAGCACAGCAGTTTCATAGTTGTGCTGTGCTCTGAAACCAGACTGAAAGGGTTCCATCAAATTATTAAAAGTTAAGTAATTAGTGAGTTGAGACGCTACAAGAACTTTTGACAGAAAAGGTGAGAAATAGCCCCAAAAATTGTTAAGATTGTCAGCATCAATACATTTTTAACATGGGGTGGCAGAAGCAATATTAAAAGTGACTGGTACAAAGACAGTGTCAGGGTATGAATTTATTATTGTAACAGATGGAATTACGGCTTGAAAGCAGGATTTAAGAAGTGTAGTGGGAATGAGGTTCAGTACACAATTAGTCAGCCTCATCTTGCAATGCACATTGTTAACAAATGTACATTTGACTGATGAAAATTTAGGAAAGGAGCTGGATGGATTGAGAAGACACGGAAAGATATATAAGGATGATAAATGTGTGCAGATTATAAATTTTATTACAGAAAAATGAAGGAATTTTTACAGACTTCAGTAAAGGAGGTAATAGGGCCAGATATAGGTTTAAGTAGTTTAGTAACTACAGAGAACAAAACCCTTGGGTTATAATGGCCACTTTCTATTATTCTGCCATAATGCTTGTCCTTGGCTGTAGTTAGTGCATCTCTGTAAGACCATTGCTGGTCAGAGAAAGGCTGGATATATACAATGAGGCCCGCCTTGTGTGGCATTCTCTCAAGGCGTCGGCCAGCTGCATTCATTGGCCGTAATTCTGAATTTTACCATGGAGGTGAGCACTTAAAGGAAACCTCCATCTGTTTTAAAGGAGCTATTTTATCTAGTTCTTTATGAAGTGCTGAGCTATGGAAGTCAACAGGACCATCTAGTGTTGATGGAACAGAGGAAGACAGAAAAAAGATCAGAAATAGAACCAGCAAGGGTAGGGGGACAAATATTTTAAGGTTTCTGAAAGAAATTTGACATTTACAGATAAGAGCAGGGAGAGGTAATGAGACAGTAACAGGTACTGCTTTGTAGTCAGAGAGACCTAAATCACTGATGCAAGTGTTACCGACAGATAAGCCAGATGTGGCGATCGGGTCTAATATATGATCACCAGAGTGAATAGGAAAATTAACATATTGCACCAAGTCAAAACAGTCAAGCAAGGACAGAAATTCACTTCTCAGTTTACATACAAGAATGTTAATATGGATGTTGAAATTGCCAAATGCAAATTCATTACAAAAAGTAATCATTGCATCCATGAACTATAATATACCTGTACAGTGAAAAAAAATGAAAGAAGTGCAAAAAGTTAATGTGAATTTAAATGAAAAGTGTTGTTAATAGGGAGGAACATTTAAACCCCAGGAAGAAATGGTTTTGGTGCCAAGGAAAGGGGTTTGATGAATCACTGCTTAAAAAATATCACAGTAGCAAGAATAAACTTATAATTAAAGAAAAAAAAGCCCTGAAATATATTTGAGCTACTTGACCTCAATACTAGGTATGTGGCTTCCACTTTCTCCAGGTGAGGTCTCTGTACCCACTTGTTGGTAAGGAAAAGTCCTCGTGGCAGCCTACTGCAGCTCCACGCCATTTCTCTTACTCCAGTACTCCTGAAGTTACTAATTCAGCAACACCATTTTCAGCTAAAGAGTTTAGTGGATTCTTGTGGCCATTCCTGTGTCACCAGTATGGATTTCTCCCTTTCTTAACTAGTCCCAGTGAGTCCCTTCCTTTTTTACTTCTCTCTCATGCTCTTTCAGAATTCCGCATGCCACAGCAGCTAAGGATCACGCCAATGTATTAATTTGCTCATTCATAATAAGAGTAGGTTATCGATCAATGTATCTAAACATATTCTCTCTTTCATTCCTTTTCCATTCTGAACTCTAAATTTCACAAGATCCAGCTTGATAGATTTATGAGCATTTGGAAAAGACAACCGACTTCCTCATTATGTGTGTCTCTTGGGGAGAAACAATTCTTTTGAACCTACACCTTCATGCTTCTTCTTCAGCTAAGTCAATATTTTAGAGGTCATATGTTATCATCAAGTAATCCCTAGACAGTAAAAGAGTACACTTAATGTCTTCAAGTTTAATCTTTCCACAAAACTGAATAATAAAATGTGATAAAAAAAGGACAGTGTGTTCTTTGCTTTGTTTGTCTGTTGCACTGCTCTGTAATGTTCATAAAGAAGTGTGAATTTCTCTTTCAGAAAAGACACATTTCTTTCCTATACTACATATTATGTGAATTTAATTTAACTGTAAGGTGTATATTATAATATTTAGCTTCCAATATTACTGCATCATTGGCAGTTTTAGTTGTAATAACCATCTGTAGTGTTATTAAGCCAAAGTATTATTTATTGATATATCACAATATCCATTGAATGAGTGCCACCTAATTGCTTAGCCAATCGATTTTCGGTAATTATGGGACATTTCCTCTGTCTAACTGGGAGAAATCAAACTAGTTGAATCTGATCCAAATGCCAGATTAATGTGTAATTGTGTATTTAATAGTCATAAGGTTGAACACTTGCATAGAACTTTTTTATGCAAGCATTGCTAAACCTCTTAGGAGGGGAATCATTAGCCAGCTGGCCATATCTGTTAAGCAGTCTGTTTATTTAAGAAATGCACACCCACATGGATTTGTTGGTGTATGGAAATTGAATTATACTGAATGTTTTATTTAATCATTTGCAATTGACTTTATATACTATATTACTATGTTTGTTGTACACCTTTTAACTCTTTAAATCATTGTAGATACTGGATAGCATACACTGGACACTGTCTGTATTGTGTTTTCTATTTTTATTTTACGTCCAGTTGACTTGCTTGTAAGTGTCACTGTGGTTGTGAGTCTGCCCTTCAATGGATTGGCACCCCAACCAACTTGACAAGAACGTGCCATTAAGTCCAACAAGGTCATCCAATAAATTCTTCTACATTATTAAAAATAACATCAGTACAAGATATGAAGGCCCCTAAAGTCCTGGGGGGGCCTCATGCATAACGCCATGTGTAGAATTCACACTCTAACATGGCGTAAGCACAAAAGCGTAAATGTGCTTATGTACAAAAAAATCCAAATACATAAATCTGTAAGAACGCCAGCTTCCACGTTCTTCTGCTACATAAATCCCGGTCAGCGTGAAAAGTAACACACGTGCATGCGCCTCCTGTCCCGCCCCTTCTCCTCCCAGAATTACGCCTCTTTGAATATGCAAATTAATATAAATAGCCCTTAAGCTCAGCATTCTGTGAAAAGGCAATGACAAAAGCATGGGTGGAAATAGAAGAATTTCAGCAAATACCAAGTGGAGGCAAGGAAAAACTTACTATTTGTTGGTTTAAACAGTGGTATAAACAACAAAGGGAAGTTGATCGAGGGACATAGAGTGTCAGAGAAACTCAAACGCTCAAGTTCACAAAGTTACACAGTGCCCGAAATAAAAAAGAAGTTGTCAGATATCAAAGTCGCCATGAAAAGGTGAGTCGTAGCCCACCGTCTGAGTGTCATATGAAAGCTTATTAGGACACAGAGTAAAAAAAGGCACACAGTGGGAAAAAAGCATAAAATTTCAACTTTAATCTCGAAATTTCCACTTTAATCACATAGTTTATTTTGTCATTAAAGTAGAACATCATAAACTTCATCTTAAAATCTTATATTTAGTAGTTTCTCAAATCCCATAGTAACTATAGTAGCACGTTAAATGCTTTGTTTTGTATTTGATCTTCAATGTGCTATATGTGTGTGAATCACTATGTGCTTCCGGGCTTTCCCTTCCTCCGACAGGACACAGAATCCATTACATTAGTAATATTACAGCTGTCTGAATAATTAAAATACTGAGATGTATACTTGATATCATTTTCATGATGATAGGAGTTAAAGCATGTTATTAAACATGGGAACACGGTGGCGCAGTGATTGTTTGTGACCTTTGATGAAATAATTTATTGTAGCACTACTGTCTCTTTCAAACGTACTAACCCCCAATTTCTGTCCTTACTTTTCTTTCTCCAAATACCCAATTGCCACACAATTAGCTCTGTAATAGACGTTAAGCCATCTGCAAGCTTAGAAAGCCGATTCTTTAAAACTTTTAAGGAACACTGAAATATCTTTGTAGTACATATTTAATTATTCTATCCTTCCAATGTCACACCAGTTCCAGCAAGCATACAGCGCGAGGCAGGAACAATCCGTGAATGGAGCGCCAGATCCTTGCTAGCTCAGAGATACAGTGTCCTCACATGTTTATTAACAATATAGATTATTTAAATGAAGTTAAAAGTTTTATCTGTATAATATAATCACCATATGTAAATACACGCTTTATAAAGTGGCTCTGGTTGTGCAATATTATAACTGTAGTGCAAGTTTACAGTGAGGTGATTGTACTAATAAGTACAAACAGTTCTACAAGGAGCACTTGATGGACTGATTGATTGTGTTTATAGTTCTTCGGATGAAACGGTTTCTGAACAGCGAGGTCCGTACAGGAAAGGTTTTGAAGTGTTTGCCATGTGAGAGCAGTTCAAATAGGCAGTATGGCTGAGGCAGCATGTGCTTGATGCTGTATACCGATAATTCTCTTTCCGATCAGCTGCTCCGAGTAGTGCAGTGAGAGTAATATGGAAAAAGATGATTCGCTGTGGAAACCCCTAACGGGAGCAGCTGAAAGAAGAAAAAGAAGGTGCAGTGAGAGTAACAACGCTAAAGCAGCTATGGTATTTGGAATAGTTTGGCCATTCAATGGACCATTATATTGTTACAGGTTAAGTTATGATCAGATGCATTAAACTAATAAACAATATGCGGTTAATTTCAGTGTATTTATAAAGCCATGTCAGGGATGTGGAACTAAAAAAGAAAAGGAAATCACACTGGAACTGTAGCACTGCTTTGATGCTGGGTGCTGCCAGTCTGCAAAACTGAATGCAGAACTTGTGTACACCAGGGTATGAGCTACTGTGGATATGTGCATGGCTTTACGCCAACTTTAGGTTTTATACATCGTGATTTGAACATGGAAACAGGCTTATGCAACATTTTTGTGCGTATGCACCGTTTATACATGAGGCCCCTGCTCTCCACAACAGTACCTGGTAATTTATTCGATGTGTCTATAATTAGACGTTTCTAGCCATGTCCGTCTTTTTTATTGAAAAAAAATATTTTAAAGTAACAGCTGGGATCCACAGGGCTAATTATTTATATAATTTTAAACAATTAAATTGTCACCTCTTAATCTCCTTTTGCTTAAACTGAAAAGGTTTAACTCCTTCGATCTCTCCGCATAGCTCATACCTCTCAGTACCAACATCAGCCTAGTCACTCTCCTCTGGACTTTCTCTAGTGCTACTATGTCTTTTTTTGTAATATGGAGGTCAAAATTGTAGTCTAAATGAGGCATTTAAAAAGCTTAAGCATAACCTCCCTTGCCTTTGTACTCTGAATATTGTAATATACAACCTAACATGCTATTAGCCTTCTCGATCACTTCTGTACTCTCTCTGGATGTAGATAGTGACAAGTCTATTATGACTGATAGATAGATAGATAGATAGATAGATAGATAGATAGATAGATAGATAGATAGATAGATAGATAGATAGATAGATAGATAGATAGATAGATAGATAGATACTTTATTTGCCCCCAAAATACAATTGAAACTCAGTAGCTCAAAAGAGAGAGAGAGAGAGAATATATATATATACTGTGTATATATATATTGTCACCGACGGCTGGGGTTCTTACCCGGCCGGGACGCCTAGAAAGACCAGAAGCTGGCATTAAAAGCTTCCGGGTCAGGAGGACACAACCACCCTGGAGCAGGAGAGGACCACGGGAAAGGAGGAGAGACTTTCCTACTCGTTGGGACCCGTGGCCACCGCCAGGGGACGCTTTAAGCCTCCTGGGACCCGGGAGAACATTACTTCCGCCACACTTGGCAAGATGGCGGAGGAACCTGCCAGGGACGCCCGGAGTGCTTCCAGGGCAAAGGGCAGCACTTCCGCCACACCAGGAAGTGCTGCCGGAAGTTCGTTCCCAGCCACCTGGAATGCATCCGGCGGGAATAAAAGGCCCGCCTCCTAACAGTCAGGGAGCTAGAGTCGGGAGAGGGAGCAGGACGAAGCTCCCAGGAGGAGACTGGCGGCCAAGGACTGAGAGAAAGAAAGTTCATTTTGGATGATTATTGCTTTGTGCATTGTGTGGTGTTTGGGACTGTGTTTATTTTGTGAATGAATAAACGTGTGATTTTTATAAAGATGTGGTCTCCGACTGGTGGTGTCCGGGCAAGTCTCACAATATATATATATACTCATCCATCCATCATCCAACCCGCTATATCCTAGCTACAGGGTTACGAGGGTCTGGTGGAGCCAATCCCAGAGCCAACACAGGGCACAAGCCATGAAACAAACCCCGGTCAGGGCAACAGCCCAACGCAGGGCACACACACACACCCACACACCAAGCACACACACTAGGGACAATTTAGAATCATCAATGCACCTGACCTGCATGTGTTTGGACTATGGGAGGAAACTGGAGTACCCGGAGGAAACGCACGCAGACATGGGGAGAACATGCAAACCACTGCACCACCATGCCATCCATGTATATATAAGCATCTGTGCATGGAAGTGTGTGTGTCTGTCCATCCTGGAAGTGAGAGGTGGAGTTGGGGTAAGGGCTCCACCTCTGAGGATACACAAGCGCGGCCAGCACATCAGCAAAACGAAACCTCAGAAGAAAGAGTCGCTTGCTTAACGGCTAATACAGAAGCAAGGTGAGCACATCGACAAAATGATACCTCTGAAGAAAGACAGTCACTTAGCTGCTAATGTACAAACGATGTGAGCACGTCAGCAAAACAAAATCTCCTAGGACACAGATGCCCAGAGAAGTTCCTTTCAATTACCTGACATCTCTACATTTAAATTTTTTTTCTGACGACTTACCCCAAACACACATAAGAACTTCCGGTTTGGACAGTGAAGAGTTTCATTTAATTACTTTTAAATTTAATTAAGTTTAATCTGTCACAAATCTGTCCAAGCATGTATACTGTCCCATTCCCTCTCTAACAATCTACCCGATTCTCCATTATCTGCCCTTTCACCTACTTTGCTGAGTTAGACTCCTGCCTTGTGTGGTCAGGATAAGATTTATCCAAGCAACGATATCTTGAATTAAGCAGGTATTAAAATAGATGGCTTTAAAAATTGTTTCTTTTCACAATAACATAATGTTATACTCCTAAATAATGCCTAACTAGATATTTGAGGTCTTTAGCTCTGATTTTTAATGTTTAGAATTCTTATTGATGAATTATTCTCATGATTGTATATTATTGTCTGCATACCTCCAGGACCTGTTCAGCATAGGACTGCAAACCACTACAGAGGGTGGTGAAGTCAGCTGAGAATATCACAGATATATCGCTCCATTGCATTCACAACATACCGATATATAACACACTGCACTTTGAAAGACAAATTATTATTATACACATCAGCCATTCTGAAGAGTCACTATTTTCTACCTTCGATTATGGCACATAACACAAGACTTTTAAAACTCCCAACAGTAGCTTTAGAGATGGTTTTAATCCTTAAGTCATAACACAACAGCTGCTTGTAGTGACTACTACTTAGTCTACCACGCGTGTGGTCTATTACTGTGTACACATGCAAATAAACTTACACAAATATAGTTTTATTGTTTCTATAAAAAATGAGAACAAACAATTGTCACCTTTCATTACTAGTTGCAGCTGGAGTGGAATGGAGATGCCGAGTGAACTATCTTGATGTAGCCCATTGTATATTTATTAAATTGACTCAAAAAATAACCCCAAAATTGGACTGCCTTTTACTTTGTGCATTCCCCTTTGTCTAGAACCTTTTTGCTACATTTCAGTGGTCCAAAAGAAGATAATAAAGAATCCCTTTCTGTTTACATGGTAAAATGAAATTGAGCTTTCCCTTCCAACTCCCAACAAAAAATCGCATCCAGAACCTGAAAATTTAGTAGGACTAAGTCTATTTTTTTGTACGGAATGTTTATTAAATCAGGAACAAAGTAAGAGGGGATATCAAAAATAAACAATCATAAAATAGAAAAGAACTTAACTCACTCTATCCTAGCCTATTCCATCCTGAGACAGAGGGTAAATATTTCAATAAAATAATTACTAGAAAAGTTCTGTGATTGTACTTTACACTCAGATATACAGAAGAATGAAACAGAAAGATGCACAACAAAGCAAACTGCCAGTACTAATTGCTGACCGAAAAAAAGTGATACACACAAACTTTCTGAAAGCAAGAGAGATGGGACAGAGGGCATTTGGTAAAAAATGATACATTCTTTACAACCATGTAAAGTTTATGCCTTTTTTCTCCTTTGTGCTATTGATTTTACATTACCAATACAATTATATCAGTAAGCCAAAAATGCTTTTTTCTATTAAGTGCTCAATACAAAAATAATTTATAAAGCCCTCTTCCCCATCAGCCAAGATGGAACAAAATTGCAAAAGAAAGTATATTAAATAAGAAGTAGTGTATGCTTTCTGTAATTGAGCATGCTCATTGATTACCCGAGAATGAAGCAGTAGAGGATGATATTAATGTGAAACTTCCATATCCTGAAACATTTTCAAATTGTTCTAGTAATAGCAGTTGCATTTTACTAATATTATGTAATACCGGATATAATTTTCCTATTGTACTAGTCTGAAGTAGATTTAGGATTTTGCACTATTTCAAAATTATATGGCATGCAAGTAGTGAAATAAACATTATCATTAAAGAGTGTTTATTAAATAGTGGCAATCCAAGCTATCAATAATGATGGTTTCTGATTCTCCCAAAACTGACTGATGGGTAGATAAAAATTGTACTCCTGTTGTTTGTAATTATAACAGAGAGCAAAAATGTAAGGCAAGCAGAATTAATCCTGGATATACTCTAATTAAAAATGTATTTTGTTTATAGGTTGGTGTACCTCTGTGACATGGGGTTAGGACATGATACATTTTATCAAATGTGAAAAAAGGGAGTTGTTGTCAGGGAGGACATCCAATCGTCAAAAATTTACTCCAAAAACACAGATTTGGGGTGAAACTGGCCAAAATCGGTAAACCCAGAAACTCCACAGAGACTGCAAATAACTTAAAGTAAAGCTTAAGGTTCTGAAGCATAAGCAAACAAATATTTAGTCTAAACAATACATAATAACAAATACTTTAAGTGTTTACTTATAGTCTAGAAATTACAAATCAAATAGATGGATGACTAAAGCACTTACATTACATTACATGCCTGTGGGCCCATGTATAGGTGTTGTAAATGAAACAAAGAACAAAAATAAAGGTTCGGGGCCCTCATAGCCATACTCTGTATATTATGGATAAAGAAATGTCTTCACAGATGTGAGTTTATCATTAGACTGGAGAAAGATGGTAATGATGAAAGTTATGAAGGTGGTACAGCAGAAGGGGTAGGTCTATAATTCCCAGAACTGGAAGTGATGTCATATGCCTTCAAAATGCAACAATCCCTGGATCAGGGGCTGGAATTACAAGTCAACAAGCCCTAAAGTTGTCTCTCAGGCACTTGTGTGTAACAGTGTTTATTAGTGCAGTGTTTCTCAACCACTGGAGGTTGTACCTGCTGTTGGTGGGTTATGGGTTGCTATTGTTTAAGTTGCCAAGTTGCTATTGGTGTGTTGCTGTGGGTCACTGCTCCAATAATTATACTTAATAGTCGCAAAGACAATGGCATGAGAAACAGTGGGTTGCCATACCGAAAAGGTTGAGAAACACTATATTAGCAGATGTTGGTGTAAGACATGTGCCACTACCTCATGACTATGAGAATTTGAGTTTATAGCTCAGCCTTGTTACAGTCTGTATGGAGTTTGTATACCCTTCCCATATCTGTTTTTTTTTTTCTTCTGATATTTTAATTTTTCCTCGCACATCCCAAAGAAATGTAGTATAATTGGAGGCTCCAAGATGTCTGGTTCAAAATGGCTTAGTAAATGTACAGATGAATAGTGAACTGGCTGTCAAATCCCAGTTAAGGAGACCTCTGGTCAGAGCAGGGAAGTGGTTCTGACACACTAATAAAATCTGTTTAGCTTTAAAGAGCTAAAGCAAATAGGCAGGGTGCTAGCTGTGACTGTTTTTATTTCTTTATATTTGTGAATGCCTAACATTAATTAATAAATAAAATTAATATCTACAAATAAACAAAGTCATATTTATACTCTGTATATGCCCAGAAGCCAGAGGTTCTCCTTCATAATAATTTGGAATCAAAATGCTTCTCCTTGCTTTGTGTCTTGTACTACTGTAATACAGCTCTCTGGAGACAGAATATGCCTCCCCACTAATCTGTGTGTGAATGCTGCCTTTTTTTCCTAATTTGTACTGGATCACACTTAGACATGTTTTTCTTAACTAAAAACACAGTGTTAATATTAAATTGCCAATGACACCACACAAAAGACTTTCAAAGATACACCAAGGGTACAATCTGGAAGTGACGCATTGATTTACTCGTTTTCCTTTTCCCCCTCAATAAGACCAAAATCCAAAAGAATCCCAGTAACCCTGTCCTTAAACCCTTCCCTTCCACTCAGCCCAGCTTAAAGCAGCCCACAAACAGAAACCAGTCATCTTTTGAAAGACCAAAGAGACAAAGGCCTGATCTCTTTGATGTACTATACATTATGTTGTCTAAGTTACCTTATATTCATTATTGGCTAATAAATGTGGCTATCAATTTAATACAAGAAAACCTTTTAATTTTCCCATTACCTGTTACACAGGTACTGTACATCTGCACACATTAGTTAGATTAGGCTACAGAATCAGTGATGGGGTCGCCATCTCACAAATCTGTGAGGCTCTGTTTTTAGACACAGAATGTTCTCATTATGTTCATATGGATTTTCTCTGCAGCATCTGGTTCCATTTGACAACACAAGCCCATAACAATCGGCTGATCAGTTAATTGTCTTGGTCATCTTGCATGCACGAATCCGTTTTCACCAAGTGGTAGAGCCTTGCCATGTGAGTAGTTAAGTTCTCCATGGCAAGCCTGATCTATCCTAACAGGTTAGTTTCCTTTATCAGTTAGGTTCATTTACATATAACAGCTAGAAAGCATTTCAGTTACATCAATTAGCAAAAAAGATACAGTAAATGGTACATTCCTAAAACATTCCCATGTATGGTACTAAGTACCATCCAATAGTCCCATTAAAAAGTCATGTGTAAATATTTGGTTCACAGAAATATGACTTCTTACGTGTAAACTATCATAAAAAATATAAAGTTAAAATGTTACATGATTACAATTCTGATTTAAATGTGAGAAAATGACTGAAAGTAAAATTATGTAGTCAACAATCATCCTCAAAAACTACAAGTGACAAATAAATGATCGTGTATAAGTGATATATCACAGCCAAATTTTTGGTATCAAATTTAATATACTGTTTAAAAAAGGCAACCTAATACAACCTAAGTTCCAATACAGAAAGTCAAAAAACAGAGCATGAAGTTAAAAAAATCAGTGACTCAAAAAACACAGTAGAAACACAAAGCACAAGAACTCACCACTCTCTGGTACATTCAGGTGAACCTCTGAATGTATAGGGTGAAGGGCAGTTCCTGGCATCGATTGTCCACCTGTTGGGGGACCACCCACAAAGCACATGGAACATAACACATGCATAGGAAACAAAACAGACAATAAAAAAAGTAACTTTAACATACCTCAATGGCACAAAATAGAACAAGAAAGACATAAGACAAGACCTTGAACCCTAGTCAGGGAAGGAACTCTGGTTGAGATATAACAAAAACTCTGTGTGTGTGTATGTGATAGCTACAGTTTTGGCAACAATTATCTATAATATCAGTGATAAAATAAGTTGATTTATTTCTTCTCCTAGTTTGTATACAGAGCCTTAATTTACTCTTGAACCAATTTAATTTTTCTTTTTTTGTGCAGCAATGCTAGATTTCCATTCACAAATCAAGCGATAAAAATAATAAGTTGATAGAACTTTACATTTAAACTTAAAGCAATTAGTTCCCTTTTTTGTTTTCAACACAATTTCTGCTCCAATGAGACATTTGCTGTTGTTAATTTTTAAATATTCATTTTAAGGGAACCTATTACATTTCTTGGACATTTAAAGACTTCACACATTGAATGTTCAACTAGAAAGTCTTTGCTAATGACATCTTCTTTTTCTTTTTAATAAAGCATTTTAAGCACTTTAACTTGTCTTTAAGACATAGTTTACTGGACAGTTTTCAGCTTAGGAGATGTAAAAACTCAATTTAATGAGCTAATTTCAATTGAGCAGTGTTAAAATCTTAACTTCTAAGCTTTAATGACACTTTTTACTGAAGTTTCTCCGCTTATTCATTTCAAAGACTTTGCATCCTGCAGACTACAGGGCACTATGTCAGCCAAAGTATATAGTTAGATCTTTTCCTCGAACCTTCACCTCTACTCTTTCTCCTGGGCTGTCAGAGTCTTGGTTTATTTAGCTGTGCTTTGCTGCTTCTTTTATTACATATTCCAATCTCTTGTGGTTCTTTTCTCTTTGAAATATTTTATTCCACCTGAGGAAGCAACTCTATGATGTGTCTGAATTGCCCTTTCTCTTGCCCCTCTACAGTACCAGGAAATAGAAACTAGTCCCTAAACACTCATCTGCTTCAGCCTAGGGGTAAACATAAAGCAAAAGCTGACCCTCCAGCTTGTTTATATCTTCATTCTCATAGGAATCCCTTTCAGATTCTCTTGTAAACTTGAAGTATTCAGAAAAAAGTACTTGCTTCCAACTAAACTCTGACTTGCTCTTTCCACTCATCCAGTTTTTACTCTATGGACTTGATATACTAATGTGTGTGTTTATATATTAGTATGCAAGTAACTGTTCAAACAAATGAACGATTTTCCCTAGCCTAGTATAGTTTTCAATGTCTTAACCCACATGACATGAAATTTCAGCAAAAGGTAGTTTTAGCCTTACAGTAAAATTAGTAACTAGATTTATACAAAGGATATTAGCATAATATACTTATTTTATTTTACCATTACACTGTTACATTATAAAGGGCGGCACGGTGGCGCAGTGGTAGCGCTGCTGCCTCGCAGTTAGGAGACCCGGGTTCGCTTCCCGGGTCCTCCCTGCGTGGAGTTTGCATGTTCTCCCCGTGTCTGCGTGGGTTTCCTCCGGGCGCTCCGGTTTCCTCCGGGCGCTCCGGTTTCCTCCCACAATCCAAAGACATGCAGGTTAGTTGGATTGGTGATTCTAAATTGGCCCTAGTTTGTGTGTGTCCTGCGGTGGGTTGGCACCCTGCCCAGGATTGGTTCCTGCCTTGTGCCCTGTGTTGGCTGGGATTGGCTCCAGCAGACCCCCATGACCCTATTCAGATTCAGCGGGTTAGACGATGGATGGATGTTACATTATAGCCAGATATTATTCACTGACTGCTATTTATTTTCTGTCGTTTTTTTTTTTTAATTATTATTTTTCATGTATATTTATCATTTGTTGGTTGTATTTATTATGCATTAATGATGTACACTTTCTTTGAAGTGGTGTCTAATTCCTTATTCCCAGTTGGTGCAGCCCCAGGAGGCAGGGCCACCCTGACATCTCTACTGCTGAGTCCTCCCTTTGACTTTATAAGTCAGCCAGAGAGACAGATCCAGTAGTGGTTAGTTGACATTCTTAAAGTTCATATAATTGTAGGTGCTAATTTTTTTGTTAATAATTATACTTCTGTTGTTTAGTTTTGATTATTGGATTGCATATTCGGACTTGTTTGCTCTGAGTTTCTTTGTGAGATTTAAGCAGTCTTACAAACCAATCAGTGATATCATCAATCAAGGCTCAAAAAGCACAGTGGAGGATGCAAAATCATCAGATTGAGTACCTGTGATTTTAAGTAAAAACTGATGGGATGTATAGTGTATTTTAGAACAGCTTTTAAAAGTTATGTTTTATTTCATTTTCATAAAATAGAAGAACATGTAACTAACACAGTGGCAGTCTTTTCAGCGTTGATCAAGAAATAATAGTTGATCAATAATAGCACAAAAAGGAAATGCGTCTGCTATTAGAAAAGCTAGAGAGGCTGCGAAGCAATCTACAGCAGAGCAATATCTAAGTACAGGGTGAGCCAAAATTGTGTTAACACTAATGGATTATTTTTATCTCGACCACACCTTTCCAGGCCGATGGATAGGCCGTGGTGGACCATTGCCATGGCCTCCACACTCCCCTGATTTGACACCCTCTGATTTCTGGTTATGGGGTATGGTGAAGGAGCGCATGCATAGCAGGAAAGTTTGTGATATCACTGAACTAAAGGACAGAATAGATGAGAGTGTGGTATCATCTATTATCCACGAAATGTGTGTCCGGGCTTTAAATAGTACTGTTGCTCTTTGGTTTTTGTGTGTTGAACATGATGGAGAACAGGATGAGGCATTCCTGTAAATCATCTTGCATATATGAAGTATGTTTTATGAATAAATTGTTTCTGCCATTCAAATGTTAACATAATTTTGACTCACCCTGTACATTATGTTTCTGAATTTGTGCATCGAATTCTTAATTATTAAAGGCATTATTCACATATTAATTTGGAAATATCATATGTGAAACATCTTAAACAAGTATTCAGTAGCAATATGAAGCACATTGGGCAGTAATTGAAAATCATATGCAATACATACCTCAGAATTCCTAGAATATGTATTTATATGTAAACATATATTGCAAATTTAACAACAAAGAAAGCTGCATCTTCGGCCGCTAGTGTAATGCCCCAAAGTCACTGCTGCTGAAGGAGTTTTCCAACTTTAGAATAAGATATTGGACAATATGACTGGACATAACACGTCAATGTCATTTAAAAAGAATGACCTATGTACTGATGTCACAGAATGCTTTGCATTTTTACAGGTTCAGTCTCTTACTAGTTTGGCACTGATGTCACACACAAATGCAATCTGATAAGTTTATGACATTTTGGAAGCTTAAATAACATTATCTATTGTCACTGATACAGCTTTAGATAAATGCATTTTATAGAGATTCACATACCAAAAAAATAGTGATGCAAACAGTTTGCACACTGGTCAGACATTTGTTGAGACAAATTGACTTCACAATGTCTGGCTTCAAATAATAACATAAAACGTTTTTTTTTTTTCCTTTATAGTTGTGAGGAAATGCCAAGAGGTCAGTGCTGTCCTGTAACCTATTCCAAGATATTATCGTCTCTCATCATCACTGTGTCCTTTAGAGTGTTCAAGAATCTATTTCCTCCTGGTCTCATCTTCCTCCTTACTTTCACTCACAATTGGTGATTTTTATCCCCTGGATTCATTTTGTTAGTTCTATGCTTCTCCTTTATCCCTGTGTTAAAAGTTGATCCAAAATCATCCCCTGTCATTTAATTTATAATCATGAATTATTCTAAATTGCAAATTTTTGGAGGATCTGAGAGGAATTCCTATGCAAACACCAGGTGAACTCACACTAGCCATGAGATTCAAACCCAGGATGTTATATCTGTGTGGCAAAAGTCCTAACGACCATGCCACTATGCTGCCCTTCAGTCAAATCTACAATAATAGAGTCTTTTCACTGTATGTTGTTTTACAGTGATCTCCTTTCTCTGTTTCCTGCTTCATAGAAAGCGTTATTTTTAAAGAGCTTCTGTAATTATACATGATATAAATACTTCAGTTTATTTTGCTATTTGCCTTACAGGGAGACTTTTAAAAGCAAGGCAAAATATGCTATCTTGAAGGTGGCACCTGTCCTCTGTATTGTCCTCTCAGCTCACTGACTACAGTGTACAGTAGTTAATAGGTGCTTTACTTTAATATTTGCGTCTTCCCTGGGATTTATCCAGATAATTTGGTTTACTCCCACATTATTAAAAAGGACATACTAGATTAATTGTTAAATTTCAACTAATAAGAGAGTATGGCAAATGCATGAGTATCATTCCTGTCATGGTGTGGCAATATGATCTTGTTGTCATGATAGGTTTCTGCTCCCAGCAACCCTGTATCAGACCAAGCTGAATAGGAGTTAGATAAGCAGAGAAAATGAAACTATTGTAGTCTATCTATTTCACTTGAACAAGACAAATATGATTATTCACAGTAAGCAATTGGTCTAGATAAATTATTTGTGTTCTTTTGTGAAAAAGAATGAAAAGTAAAATCATTGCTGGGACATTTATATAGTGCATGAACCATGAGAGCCATCAATTCTGTCACTAGAAGTCCCTTTTTCAGCTATAAGCAGAACTACCAGTTTAGATGAGATATTGATCTTCTGACCTGAGAATATCTTAGCCTGTTTCAAATGTCCTTTCAATATGACTTTTCTCAGCTGAACTTTAAAAAGAAGATTTTTTTTCAGGTTCTCTACCCACATTCAGAAGTCACCATTTTAACAAAGAATATCTTACAAGATCATTTTAAATGGCAATCAAATATATCACCAAACACTTTTCTCTGCTTTCCTCTAATTGCATTTTCTTTCCATCTGCTCAATGTATTTTTTATGACTAAAATAGGTGCTTTGAAATTTAAAGAGAGTACAGTTCTTGGGAGAAATACTCTGTAAACCTAGCTTTTGGTGTAAGATTTGTTATGTCTACTTTCAGACGCTAAATTTCTAAAAAGTTTTTTTCAACCATGTTAAAATAAAAAAATACATTTTTTTTTTAATCAGAAGACATAAAATAAGTTAAGGAAAATTTTATTTCTTCATGGATCAAATGCAGATTGCTATCCTGCAATCATGTCTTGGTTTTTTTTTTTTTAATGCTGTTAAGCAATAACACTTCTATGCAACAGAGAACATGTAAAGATCAAACAGCTGAGACATTGCAGAGTCGGCTCGGAATTGTCAGTGAGTGCCAGGAATGAGCTCTGTGACCCCTCTAAAACATTGCCAAAAAGTGTGTCAACAAAGGCCCTTAAGGAGAATTGGTATAATACAGGCCAGCTGTCAGTATCCTTCAAAGGTGCAGCATTAGCATTCAGGGACTAATTTCAGTTACATCAGCTGTGTGGTTTTGGACACAAAGGCATTTAGAAGATTAGGACTGGCATTAATTGTTAGTAAAACAAGCAAACATATCAAAATATATTAACTTTAAGATTTTGATATCAATATTTATATTTTTTCACTGGGTAAGTAACACAAAAATAAAAATAACCTATATGAAAACAAACATTAAATGTTTAATCATTAGACTAATACAAATGGAGGATTCATGTAGTACATGGAATATAAGCATAAGTCATGAGGTGGCTCCAAGTTAGAAGAGAAAGCTGGAGGATCCCACAAACCCATTAACACAGACTCTAGAAGAATGATCAGCTGAAAAGTTAACCAAGCCCCTGCTTCTTTGAGGCAGCTGCATTGTCCAAAATGCCAATGGATCACCACATTTCAGTTTAAATAACTATTTCTCTGGTAGGAAATTCTAGCACAAAATTTTGTGATTACAACAACAACATTTATTTATATAGCACATTTTCATACAAAAAGTAGCTCAAAGTGCTTTACATAATGAAAAAAGAAAAATAAGAAATTAAAATAAGACATTTGTTAACATAGAAAAGGAGTAAGGTCCGATGGCCAGGGTGGACAGAAAAAAAAACTCCAGATGGCTGGAGAAAAAAAAAATCTGCAGGGGTTCCAGGCCACGGGACCACCCAGTCCCCTCTGGGCATTCTAACTAACATAAATTAAATAGTCCTCTTTGTAGTTAGGGTTCTCACGGAGTCACTTGATGTTGATGATCATACAGACTTCTGGCTTTTAATCCATCCATCATTGTTGGAACATCACGGTGCTTTGAGTAGATGCTTGCGCCACCACCAAAAGGACACCGGAAAAGGAAACAGAAGAGAGAGTAGGGGTTAGTACAGTTTTAAGAGCCACAATGAATAGTTATTATAATGAGTTGAATATACAGAGTATCAGGATTTTAATTACGGTGAAGTTAAGAGAAGGCCATGTTAAAGTAATGTGTTTTCAGCAGTATTTTAAAGTGCTCTACTGTATTAGCCCGGCAAATTCCTGTTGGCAGGCTATTCCAGATTTTAGGTACATAGCAGCAGAAGGCCGTCTCACCACTTCTTATAAGTTTAGCTTTTGGAATTCTAAGGAGACACTCATTTGAGGATCTGAGGTTACAATTTGGAATATAAGGTGTCAGACATTCTGATATATAAGATGGGGCGAGATTATTTAAGGCTTTATAAACCATAAGCAGAATTTTAAAGTCAATCCTGAATGACACAGGTAACCAGTGTAGTGACATCAAAACTGTAGAGATGTGCTCAGATTTTCTTTTTCTAGTTAGGATTCTAGCAGCTGCATTCTGCACTGGTTGCAAATGATTTACAGTATGTCTTTTTTGGGTAGTCCTCAGAGGAGTGCATTACAGTAATCTAGATGACTGAAAACAAATGCATGAACTAATTTCTCAGCATCTTTCAATGATATAAGAGGTCTAACTTTACTTATGTTTCTTAAGTGAAAAAATGCTGTCCTAATGATCTGATTAATATGCGATTTAAAATTCAGATTACAGTCAACAGTTACCCCTAAGCTTTTTACCTCCATCTTGACTTTTAATCCTAATGTATCCAGTTTATTTCTAACAGCCTCATTGTATCCATTATTGCCAATCACTAAGATTTCAGATTTCTCTTTATTTAACTTGAGAAAGTTACTATTCATCCATTCTGAGATACAAGTCAGACATTGTGTTAATGAATCAAGAGAATCGGGCTCATCAGGTGCTATTGATAAGTACAGCTGTGTGTCATCAGCATAGCTGTGGTAGCTCACGTTGTGCCCCGAGATAATCTGACCTAATGGAAGCATGTAGATTGAGAATAACAGCGGACCCAGGATAGAGCATTGTGGAACACCATATCGGATATCATGTGTCTTTGAGATGTGATTACCACAACTAACAAAGAATTTTCTCCCTGTCAGGTAGGATTTAAACCAATTTAAGACTGTGCCAGAGAGGCCCACCCATTGACTAAGGCGATTTCTAAGAATATTATGATCAATGGTGTCAAATGCGGCACTCAGATCTAAGAGGATGAGAACAGATTAATGGCTTCTGTCTGCATTTACCCGCAAATCATTTACTACTTTAACGAGTGCAGTTTCTGTGGTGTGATTTGTTCTAAAACCCGACTGAAATTTATCAAGAATAGCATGTTTATTGAGGTGGTCATTTAACTGCATAAAGACTGCCTTCTCTAGAATTTTACTTAAGAAAGCTAGGTTAGAGATGGGTCTAAAATCTTCAAGAGCCGAGGGGTTGAGATTATGTTTCTTAAATAGGGGTTTAACTACAGCAGTCTTAAGACAGTCTGGGAAGACCCCTGTATCTAATGATGAATTTACTATGTCAAGAACATTATCAATTAGCACACCCGATACTTCTTTGAAAAAAATTGTTGGTATTGGGTCAAGAATGCAGGTGGAGGGTTTCAATTAACAATTAGAACAATTAGAACAATCTAGACGAGAACAGGCCATTCAGCCCAACAAAGATCGCCAGTCCTATCCACTTGCTTCCTCCAAGAAAACATCAAGTCGAGTTTTGAAAGTCCCTAACGTCTTACTGTCTACCACACTACTTGGTAACTTATTCCAAGTGTCTATCGTTCTTTGTGTAAAGAAAAACTTCCTAATGTTTGTGCGAAATTTACCCTTAACAAGTTTCCAACTGTGTCCCCGTGTTCTTGATGAGCTCATTTTAAAATACAAGTCTCGATCCACTGTACTAATTCCCTTCATAATTTTAAACACTTCAATCATGTCACCTCTTAATCTTCTTTTGCTTAAACTGTAAAGGCCCAGCTCTTTTAATCTTTCCTCATAATTCAACCCCTGTAGACCTGGAATCAGCCTAGTCGCTCTTCTCTGGACCTTTTCTAGTGCTGCTATGTCCTTTTTGTAGCCTGGAGACCAAAACTGCACACAGTACTCAAGATGAGGCCTCACCAGTGCATTATAAAGGTTGAGCATAACCTCCTTGGACTTGTACTCCACAGATCGTGCTATATAACCTAACATTCTTTTAGCCTTCTTAATGGCTTCTGAACACTGTTTGGAAGTTGATAGCTTGGAGTCCACTATGACTCCTAAATCCTTCTCATAAGGTGTACTCTCGATTTTTCGACCGCCCATTGTGTATTCAAACCTAATATTTTTACTTCCTATGTGTAATACTTTACATTTACTGACATTAAATTTCATCTGCCACAGATCTGCCCAAGCCTGTATGCTATCCAAGTCCTTCTGTAATGATATAACGGATTCCAAATTATCTGCTAATCCACCTATCTTGGTATCATCTGCAAACTTAACCAGCTTGTTACTTATATTCCTATCTAAATCATTTATATATATTAAAAATAGCAGCGCCCTAGCACTGACCCCTGTGGAACACCACTCTTAACATCAGCCAGTTCTGATGAGGTTCCTCGCACCATCACCCTCTGCTTCCTGTGTCTGAGCCAATTCTGCACCCATCTAAAAACATCACCCTGAATTCCCACTTCTTTTAACTTGATGCCCAACCTCTCATGTGGCACCTTATCAAATGCTTTCTGAAAGTCCAGATAAATAATATCATAAGCTCCACTTTGATCGTATCCTTTTGTTGCCTCCTCATAGAATTCCAACATGTTAGTAAAACACGACCTCCCCCTTCTGAACCCATGCTGACTGTTCAGAATAACTCCTGTCCTTGTCATGTGTTGCTCAATCTTATCCTTAATAATTCCTTCCATTAATTTTCCTGTGATGCTTGTTAAGCTTACTGGCCTATAGTTGCTTGGATCTGCCCTGTCACCCTTTTTATATAATGGGATGATATTTGCCATTTTCCAGTCCTTTGGAATCTCTCCAGTGCACAGTGACTTCCTAAAAATACGTGTCAAGGGTTTATATATGTACTCACTAGCCTCCTTAAGAACACGAGGATAAATATTATCTGGGCCTGGTGATTTGTTTGATTTCATCTTATTTAATCTGAGCAGCACTTCTCCCTCTACAATTTCCAAATCCCTCAGTACCTCCTTAGTAGTTGTGTTTACCTCTGGCAGGTTATCCACTTGCTCACTTGCAAACACCTCAGAAAAATGTAAGTTTAGGGCATCTGCTATTTCATTGTCTGTATCTTTTAATTCCCCTTTACTATTCCTGATGAACTTGACCTCCTCCTTAACTGTTCTTTTACTACTAAAATACTGAAAGAATCTCTTGGGGTCTTCTTTCGCCTTATCTGCTATATTCCTCTCCAACTGTCTTTTAGCCTCTCTGATATCCTTCTTAATGGTTGCCCTCATGTTCTCATACGCGCTACGCGCTTTCAGTTGAGATTATTACATTACCATTACAAGTGTCTGAAATAAGGATCTCTTACAAGGTTTCTGGGGTGATGCCATTGTAAAAAGCCTGGCAACACTGGCAGACCTTGGATTAGAACTGCTTCCCTGGAATAAAAGTAGTCAACTGAGGAGGTTTGTGCAATATCTAAGAGCAAAGGACGCTGAGACGAAGCAATGAAAACAGGAGGCTCAACTTCAAGAGTAAAAGGACAATCGAGTCAATATAATTATACAAGTCCAAATGGACAACCAACGTATGGAATTAAAAAACATTAAGTCTGCGTTGATTATGTAGACCAACCCAGCTTAGTTGGGTAGCGCGATTTGTTTATATATTGTGTTTGTGTGCATTAGCACAATCTGGAGCAACGGTGATGTCACTTTATATCAACCTAACAAATGCTCCACCATTTTTGCTTCTCTATTTAAGGTCACCTGACCATGAGATCATTGTCAGACCAGGCAAAACAATGGAGAAGAGAGGACAAGAGTTAACAATATATATATATACTGCTCAAAAAAATTAAAGGACACTTTTTAATCAAAGTATATTATCGTCAATGAAACTTCTGGGATACTGATCTGGTCAGTTACGTAGCAGAGGGGGTTGTTAATCAGTTTCAGCTGCTTTGGTGTTGATGAAATTAACAACTGGTGCACTAGAGGGGGAACAATGTGATGACCACAAAAACAGGAAAGGTTTAACAGGTGGAGGCCACTGACATTTTTCCCTCCTCATCTTTTCTGACTATTTTTTTCACTAGTTTTGCATTTGGCTACAGTCAGTGTCACTACTGGTTGCATGAGGCAATACCTGGACCCTACAGAGGTTGCACAGGTAGTCCAACGTCTCTAGAATGGCACATCAATATGTGCGATTGCCAGAAAGTTTGCTGTGTCTCCCATCACAGTCTCAAGGGCATGGAAGAGATTCCAGGAGACAGGCAGTTACTCTAAGAGAGCTGGACAGGGCCATAGAAGGTCATTAACCCATCAGCAGGATAGGTATCTTCTCCTTTGGGCAAGGAGGAACAGGATGAGCAATGCCAGAGCCCTACAAAATGACCTCCAGCAGGTCACTGGTGTGAATGTCTCTGACCAAACAGTCTGAAGCAGACTTTATGAAGGTGGCCTGAGGGCCTAACGTCCTTCAGGGCCCTGTGTTCACTGTCCGGCACTGTGGAGCTCAATTGGCATTTGCCATAGAGTACCAGAATTAGCAGGTCCACTACTGGCGCCCTGTGCTTTTCACAGATGAGAGCAGGTTCTTCCTGAGCACATGTGACAGATGTGAAAGGGTCTGGGGAAGCTCTAGAGAACATTTTGGTGGTGGGTCAGTGATGGTCTGGAGAGGCATATCTGTGGAGGGACGCACAGACCTCTACAGGCTAGACAGCGGCACTTTGATTGACATTAGGTATTGGAATGAAATCCTTGGACCCTTTGTCAGACCCTATGTTGATGTAGTGGGTCCTGGGTTATTCCTGGTGCATGACAATGCCTGGCCTCACGTGGCGACAGTATGCAGGCAGTTCCTAGAGGATGAAGGAATTGATACCATTGATTGGCCCCCATGCTTGCCTGACCTAAATCCAATAGAACACCTCTGGGACATTATGTTTTGGTCTATCCGATGCCGCCAGGTTGCGCCTTAGACTGTCAAGGAGCTCAGTGATACCCTGGTCCAGGTCTGGGAGGAGATCGCCCAGGACACCATCTGTCTTCTCATTAGGAGCATGCCCCGACGTTGTCAGGCATGCATACAAGCTGTTGGGGGCCATACAAACTACTGAGTACGATTTGGAGTCGCTGCAATAAAATTTCAGCAAAATGGACTAGCCTGCTGCATCATTATTTCACTTTGATTTTCAGGGTGTCTTTGAATTCAGCTCTCTGAAGGTTGATAATTGTCATTTCCATTAAACGATGTGGCATCCTTTCGTTCCTAACACATTACCCAGTCCATATCAGCATAGATATCCAGCAGGAATTGTTTTCCCATTGAGATCTGATGTGTTTTCAAAGTGTTCCTTTAATTTTTTTGAGAAGAATATATATATATGTACACACACACACTACAAATTAAAAGCCGTGAAATTTTAATGTATCAACATTGAATTATCACAAGTTGGCCCTTCCAGATCACATGTATTTATGCTCCAATCAACTGAAACCTCCTGTCTGCAGACAAATGATCTCCATTTAGCAAATGTGACTTTGAAAACCATTTTGCTGCACCAATGATTTTAGTGTGGCATATTAAACGGGTTGAATACATATGAGATAAATTATGGAATGTTTTACATTTGTAATTAACTTGGGTCACTTTGCATTGATCTGTTTTAACTTTAATATATTAAAAGGTCTTTTATTGTTGATCAGTGTCCAGCTGCATTCTCATAGTAGTAATTTGTGTGATTCTAAATCTCTGGAAAAGGTATTTCTTCTAATTCAGCACTTCAGAACTTGTGGAACAATTAATACATAGCTTTTAGAAAAAAAGTTACATGTACAAAAGTTTAATAATATGAAATTTGTTAAACATTTTGATAAGATCAGCTACTTGGAAAAGTAATTAATAGATGAGTATTGTACATTGGCAAAAACATTTAAAAACAAAGAAAATTATAATAAAATTTTCACTGTGGATTGTATAACACTTCAACATTAATTCCAAGCTAGATTTGCAAAACTGATATTAAAAAGACATACTGTAATTAGTTTGCTTTCATCTTGCTAACATCCTTATTCTAAAGCGGTGTCAAACTCCAGTCCTTGAGGGCCGCAGCGGCTGCATGTTTTCATTCTAACCATCTTCTTCATTAGTGTGCCATTTTTACTGCTAATTAACTTCTTTTGCCTTAAGTTTAATTAACTTGACTCAGGACCCTTAGTTGTCTCATTTTCCTTAATTAGTAGCCAAACAATAATGAGACATCAAACAAGCCACCATATGACCAGCTCACCTGTGCCCATCACACAATATCTGAAAATAAAGAAAGGTGAAGGTCTCAGTAAGGTTGATCTCTCAGGTCACCAAAACATTTTGATGATGTTCTTAGAAAAAACAGAAAAATCAACAGATTTGGAAATGTCTACCGTGGCAGACTGAGAGCAGCAACAATCCATTGAATTAAATAACGGGTTTAATTAACAGCAAGAATCTGCTTCTCATTAAGAGACTGGTTGGAGTGAAATTGGTTGGAGTTTAAAATCCCAGTTTAGCTGGTCATCTGATGGCTTGTTTCACGTCTCATTTCTGTTTGGCTGTCATTTAATGAAGAAATAAATCAATTCAGAGGACTGAATCCTTAAAAACAGGGCTATTGAAATGAAGGGAAAAGGAGTTAATTAGCAGTGAAAACTACTCACTGATTAGGAAAAGGGTTAGAATGAAAACTTGTAGCCACTGCGGCCCTCCAGGCACGGAGTTTAACACCCCTGTTAAAGCAAAGGTCAGGGGTGGGGTATGAACTTAATACTATTAAATAGGCATACATTTTTAAGTAATTAAAACAAAAGTCACTCATCCATATTGCTCTTGTGGTTTACATTAACAGGTGAATTTATTTTTATGTTTGAAATGATCATATATTAATAATGCATGAAAATGTATTGTAAATTAATCTGTACATACAGTTTTAGTATTCTTACTTTAACTCATATTTTTTAGATATTTCTGCATGGCAGACTCCCAAATAGCCAGCCAGGTGCACTTGACCTCACTTTGTCAGTATCCTCCAATTGGGCAAAATTCCCAAATGTATTAGTAAATTCATTACAGATTACTTCTTTTAGCTGGAGAGTGCAATAATGCATGTCCACTGGGAACAAGGACAACATGCTGAAGATAGAAAGCAGGAAGCATTTCTTACTGCATTGGGTAATGGAAATGTGGATCAAACTGCCCAGTCATGTCTCAAAACAGATACCATGTCATTTTTGAAGAAGGAAAAGGATTAGCGGCTGGGTCATATTATCCATTAACTAATCAAATTTGTTAAATGAACAGAATGTTGTCATTCAATACTGGATATAACAATACTATCTTCTTTATATAACCTTGACGCTTATCCTAACATATAACATTTTAAATGTATTTATTTGACTTTTACTAATTGTGAATTTTTAAGAGTGAGGTTTAAAAAATAAACCAGCAACCTGTCCTCCATAAGGAAAATGTGGCAGTTTTTTGTCATCCATCCACAATGGTCCTCTATGTCATTCATATACTGTATCTGAAAAATATAAGAAAAAAACCTTCGTTCAACTTAAGACACTCTTTCTTCCATGATTCAGAAAGAAATTTTGGAAACATCTAACTGAATTCAGCCAATAAGAATGCAGACCTTCCTAGATGGAAGTGTTTTTTGAATTCTTGCACAGTGAGAGCTTGTGCACTGATGACTAAACCTAAAAATCCAATGTTGTTTCTGCCAGCTGGGCTTTTTTATATTCCATTTTACATCTAAACTGCATTGTCTGGACTGCTTTATAAAAACAGCAGAAATAAAAATGTATTGTTCAAATGTTTTTGTCCATATGCATTCATTGGGAATGTCAAATATTCCATATATTATTTAACTTATGTAACATTCCTATACTTTACGTATTATGTATTATCCAACAAAAATGGTAAAATAAAAAGAGAATTAATAAAAAATAAAATATACATATATATGTAACACTCGGGCAGCACGGTGGAGAGGTGGGTGGGTAGCACTGCTGCCTTTCAGTTAGGAGACCCAGGTTCGCTTTCTGGGTCCTACCTGCGTGGATATTACATGTTCTCCCTGTGTCTGCGTGGGTTTCCTTCGGGTACTCCGGTTTCCTCCCACAGTCCAAAGACATGCAGGTTAGGTGCATTGGCGATTCTCAATTGTCCCTAGTGTGTGCTTGGTGTGTGTGTGTGTGCGCCCTGCGGAGGGCTGGTGCCCTGCCCAGGGTTTGTTTCCTGCATTGCACCATGTGTTGGCTGGGATTGGCTCCAGCAGACCCCTGTGACCCTGTAGTTCGGATTTAGCAGGTTGGATAATGGATGGATGGATGTTACACTCTAAAATCTGTGACCAGATAACTATATAAATGAACAGAGCCACTAAGTAGCTCAATTATTATTGGTGGTATATGTCCCATGTCCTGAGTCAAGGATCATTTGTATATCTAAAATAAATAAATTAATGAATAAATAAATACTGTATATTGTGATGCATGAATCGCTCACTTGCATCCCAAAAATGAGGCGGGGTCTCAGACCTTTAGCAAAACCAACTTTATTCATCTTGAAACAGGAACAGCATGGTTATTTATTGCAGCGGGATCTTCCACTCTGCTATGCACAGACACAGGCAGGCTCATAATTGTTTCTGTGGAGCTCTGCTGCTGCACTGTGAACTTGTGGTTGCCTCGGCAATGGACATGCAGTCCTCCACAGGCACAGTAATTGTGCTTCAGCAAGTTGTCCTGTTGGGGGGTGGGTCTCAAAAGAATTCAGAAACCTCACTATATATATACACAACACACACACACACACATATATATATATATATTCACTTATGTGCTAAAACATTGAGACCATCTGCGTAATATGCTGCTGCTCCTCTACAAGCCAACAAAATAGCTCTGACCTTATGAGGCATAAACTCTGCAAGACCTCTGAAGGTGTCCTGTGGCATTTGGCACCAGGACATTAGCAGCAAATCCTTTGTGTGTTTGGGAGGTGAATCTGACTTATTGTTCCAACACATCCCACAGATGCTCAGCTGGATTGAAATGTGGGGAATGTCAAGTCCAGAGAAACACTTTTAACTCTTTATTATGTTCCTCAAAGCATTCCTGGACAATTTATACAGTATGACAGAGCACATGCCATTCTTGCCCTGAACAGGTGTACCTTGTCTACAATGATGTTTCAATTGGTAGGACGCATTAAATTAATTTCTGGTCCCAGGCTGTCCCAGCAGAACATTGCCTAAATACTCCTTCCACTGGTTTGTCTTCTTCCCAAAGTGCAACCTGGTGCCATTTCTTTCCCAGATAAAGGATGCAACTATGCCTGGCATCCACAGGATACAACAGCAAACAGAATTCGTCAGACCAGGCAGCTTTGTATTGTCGATCCAATGTCCAGTTCCAACACTTGCATGCCCATTGTAATTGCTTTCAGTGGTGAGCAGGAGTCAGTATGCGGTTGGCTTGACTGGCCTGCAGCTACACACATTACTCCCATAACCATCATTCAAATTTTGTGATTTGTGCCACAGTAGCCCTTCTGTTGCTTCGTACCAGAATACCCCTTGTTGATTCCTCACATCGATGAGTCCTGACTGCACCCTGTTGTCAGTTTTTGTTTTATTTCCTCCTCTGACCACTGTTAGTAGGTACTCAAAATGGCTGACTGTGGGGACCCCACCAGAAATGCTCAGACCCAGTCATCTAGCCATATTGATTTGGCCAACATAAAAGTCATTCAGGTCTTTACACTTGTCCACATCTTCTGCATTCAACAAATTGACAATAAGTACTGTCACACACGTGCGCATGGGAGGCAGCTAAAAGGCTTGAGTGAAGGCAGTTCCCATGCCGGGATGTGGCAGAGTGCACTGACTCTTTTCCTCCCTTTCCTGTAGACCATTCCAGGGAGATTCCACCTGGCTCTCTTGACATCACTTCCGGGACCGACCCAATGGAAGTAGACCTTACCAGCTCCGGCCCCTCTGACGTCATGTCCGGGCTCGATCCAATGAATGAAGAACATGTGCCCGATCCTTATGACCTCACTTCCTGTCTTCCCCTTTAAAAGCCTGCCCTTTTCCCTTTTCTCTCAGTCTCGTTCTGGACTCAGTTGGATGTACATTAGTGCTGTGTATTTGATAAAAACGACTTTGCAGCCAGGATACCATATTATACGGGTGGCTGCCCCAAACCTTTATCTGTTTATGTCTCGTTCTTGTGACAGTACCTAAATATCAACTTATCATCTAATATATCCCTGACCTCTACATTCTTCATTGTCACAAGATAGCTGACATCATTTGCTTCATAAGGTGTTGGTCATAATATTTTGGGTCATCGATGTGTATGTATATATGCTGTATGTAGACCAAGAACGGCGTTTGGGGGTGGCAAGTGGGGCGACCGCCCCAGGCCCCGCACCTAAGGGGGCCCTGCTTTTCAGGTCCGCGTGTCCTGTTAGAGTGGATTTGTCAAGTTATATTCTCCAGTATATAAGTATATATTTGAGATGCTTCTAAGAGGAACCCTTTTAAAATTCTTCTTCAAGATGAAATTCCATACATGTACGTCTTTGAAAACATTCCATAGTCCACCTTCATCACCTGAAAAGGGTCGCGATCCCTTCCTAAAATAGGCATAGCCCATTAGTCGCTGGGTTGGCCTCTCCTATCTATAGAAAAAGACATTTCATTTAGATTAGACTATGAAGATGTCATCAACAATGTTTCCAATCGGAAGGCAAGAAAAGTGGATTTTCGTCTCTAAACCTGGAAACCGGTAAGAGATTTCATGATGATACCTCTATGTTAATTTCACACTTCCAGTTGAAACACTGAAGCTCACATTTTATTTGTAGGCCATAAACATTTCAGAAAATTAACGCACAAAAACATGCTAATGATAACAGGCTGACATGGCATCAACGTGAGTTACAGTATGACTATGACATCATGCATATCGAGACTCAGAGTATACTTGCAATTTGGGTACCTTTCTAGAAGATTTCTGCATGACACCGCATCGCATTTCGCACTGTTGTGGTATTGTCATGAATTGCACTTTTTTAATAGATTATATCATTATATTTTGATAAAGTCCCTGTTTTATCTTGCAAAAATTTTGCTGAATATTGTAATGAGAAAATCTGGTGTATGTTAACATTATTTTTATTAAATTCACGTTTATACAGTCCACACATACCGGTAACAGTGTTTGCAGTAACTGGCACTGCATGGAGTTGGTCAGCCCTAGGCCCCTCACACCCCTTAGGCCACCTCTGATGTAGACAGGTAGATGTACACACACTGTACAGATATAAATATGTGTATTGATATGTATATATATAGTAAATTCAGTTGTGAGAAGGCTGAGTATCATTCCCAAATGTCCAGAGTGTATGTAAGGTGCTGATCAGAACTGTATTCATTACGTATACGTATTTAATTCCATCTTCATGCAGTACATATAAAGCAAGCCTTTTCTGTGCCAAGAAAGTAGACAGATAGATACTGATACAACATCAGTAGGCATTATATATTTAGTAACGAAAAAAAACAGCAAAGAGACTGCCAAGAACATGAACGGAACAGACAATTTAATTTTAAAGACATCCTGTTCCTAAATGTGAATCTAGGACACAAACAAATACTGAGCAGCAAAAACCTTGCTATTGCAGATGATTAATACAATGCAGTAAGTCATAACTGTTTTATCTTGTACTGTTGTGCCTAGGAATTTCACAGAATTCCTGCTTTTTCTGGTCTTTGAGATGCACCTTTCCATTTCCAGTTTAAATTCAGAGGGTTCCTTTTTTGAAAAAATGCATCTAATGGAAAATGTTTATTCCATTCAGGGTCACACACAAGACAACTTGACACCAGTTATACAAAATAATTATCATTATCCTATTAGTAACACATGTTCCAATCTTTAGTGTCAATTTGCAGTTCAAACTCATCTTAAATATGGTTAGGTAAATCAACCAGTAAAGTACTCAGAAGTGCAGCAGATACTGGAAAGGGACAGGAGGCTTATCAACCGTGCAGCTACAGCAAAATCATTTCAGCTGGAAAATGTCAGCAGGATGCAAGTTGCCTATTTAATCAAAGTGACAGTTCCACTCAGGTGAAGATAGCAAACTTGCCTGAAATCAGTCACAGGACTCCTATCACTATGGCTTGGATTAGATGTCAAAGCAGGTAGTTTTAAAATTTAAATGAGCAACGACCGCCCAACACTTAAAAAAAAAAAATCTTAAGCGACTCTTTAGAAATATGAGTCTGTAGTTGTTACATATTAGCAGTTGATAATATGCTTTATGTGCAGTAAAAATTGTGCTTCTTCCATAGATGTAAGGATGCCAGTGTAATAAACATCAATATATACTTCTGTCGATTTTGAAACTGATAGATAGATAGATAGATAGATAGATAGATAGATAGATAGATAGATAGATAGATAGATAGATAGATAGATAGATAGATAGATAGATAGATAGATAGGAGCAACAAAAAGACACAATGTGCTGCTGTCATATGTAATATGCAGTATATATCTCTCTATTGTAATAGAAAAATCTTGGGAGATGAGACTTTTATCCTGCGACTAGACGTGATCTTTTGAAGAGAGACACTTTCACGTCCTTTATGCCAAGAGATTTAACCACATCCAGGGCCGGAAATAAAAGACAAAGAGTAGATGTCAAAGTAGAACATTGGCGCGATACACATACACAGTTCCGTCTCTCAATTAAAATAATAGAAAATCTTCCTCTTCAGAGTGGTGCACCCTGGGAGCAGGACCTCCAACAGGAGCAGAGGATGTCTGGGGGTGAAGAGAGACAAGGCAGTGAGACAAAAGGACAGCTGCTGTACAGGCTTTCAAATTTTCGAAGCGCCGTATGAGATACAGATCACGCAGCACGGCAGCAGCAGCAAACCAGAAGCTAATCAAGCAAAGAGGAGGTAAAAAAAGACTGTATTTGTTTCCCATTGTATCACCGTTTACAGATGGTTTTGGAGGAGAGACCGCATCTCCTTGTGGTGTGTTCAGCCCTCCTGTTCATACCACGAGCTGCAGAGACGTGAAGTGGCTGGTGCGTAGCGCAGGTTGTGGTTGGTGAACGAAGCAAGCAGTGGGCTTTCCCTCTTCAACCAGGATGCTTACTACCTGTTTTATTTGCACAATCAGCCAGAGATTCAGAGTGTTTTACAGAATGAATTGGAATAAAAATGGCTCTGAGACTGAGGATCTGTGCAGGTATCTGGATGATTACTGGTTCAAATCATATTACTGCCAGAAGGGATTCCAACTCTGTTGGGCCTTTGAGCAAGGCTCTTAACCTGAAAATTACTCCAGAGGTGCTGTGCAATGGCTGACCCTGCACTCTGACCCCTAAAGGTCCCCAGGGATTAATACAGTGTAACAAATACCAAAAAAGTTTCATATTATACTGACAGAATTTAGCTCTGTCTAAATGATCTATATTTATCATTTCCAGATGGGCTAAATGTAAAGGAGGAATTTCAGAAAATCATGTGTTTGTAAAATTAATTTAATCAAACGTCTAGTAATTCTGGTTACTGATTCAGCACATTCACAATGTTAGAAGTACTTTCCTCTGGCTGTCTTTCATTAGTTTACATATCAAGGGGTCACTGTTATGTATCAGCATAATGATATCTTTACACCTAAATGTAATAATCTGCTGAAAGTCTTTTATCAAAAAAGATTACCTTGTCAAAAATATACCTGACATTGACTGGCTTCATCAACATTATCTAATGTGAATGGTTACCTAAATACTTTTTTTAGTATGCTCTGTTCTACATTAACACGTCTGTCTTTAAAAAGTTGAACAATGCAATACATTTGTTTGCTGTGGAATTATAAATGTCACAAATTAAAATAAATAAATAAATAAATAAATAAATAAATAAATAAATAAATAAATAAAAAACAAAACCACATCTTTCAGAGACCAACAAATCAGAAGACAGAATGGTGCTGAAGATTGTCTTGTTTTGTATTCACTGTTTAATGTGAGTTCGGCTTTGATCTGCTCAGAATTGTTCTGGAATATTTGTGATATTTTATCATATATGCAGCATGCCTTCTGGTGGTAAATATAGGATGTGCAGTGGTACTGAAAGACATACAAAGAGAACTGAATTTTTAATTAAGGTTAATATGCCATAAATTAATACTTTTCACATATCTTTACAAAGTAATTTCTTTATAACCAGGAAGCTACATTTGATATTTTGTGATTCAAACAGTATATTCATAGCCAAACAGTATGGTTCAGTGGCATTACAAAATGGTATAGTGAATGCAGTAGGACAAGACACAGAGCATGAATTGATTAGCCTGCTAGTTTCTGCTTTTTCCTATTACATGGACATTGTACTTTATCATAACTTGATAAAGAAACAAAGCATCAAAAGGGCATTTTATTAACTCAAATGAAACTACAGTAAGTGCCCACTTTTTCTTCATGTATTAAGGTATTAAATGCTTTTTAAGCCACAGTAAGTATTTTTTAATTAGATAACACTTCCCTTGAACCCATCCACTCTGGCATGTGGCATGTTAGCATTGCAGTTACCACAGCTGCCTCACAGAGCCCATGTCTTGGGTTTTACTTCTACTTCTACCAGAGTGTTGTTTGTCTGGAGGTTGCACGTTGCTCCCCTGTGTGCCGTGAGCATTATTTTCTGGGTACTGTAATTTTCTCCCAGATCTTAAAGGGTGAGTGTGAGAGTGGATGTTTGTGATGGATGGTATCTGTCTTAAACTTGATGCTCCTGGAATAAGCTTCAGTTCTTTGTGACATTTAATGGAATTAAGTGGTTTTGAAAATGTTGTGATATTGCACATCTGAGCCACTGCCACTGACAGCGACATTGCTTGATACTCATACACCAAAATACTGTAGTGTGGTCTATAGCCCACACCCCTTTCATGCTGCACAAAAATGTGGTTTGCTTTTCCAAATACAATTACACATTTTGGTGAGAGACCAAATATAACATATCCCATCCTTCGAATTAGTCTGTTCTTCACTGTGGTTGGTTGGGTGTGACATTGGCTGGAATTTTCCATTGCTGCGTTGTATCATGACTTTTTTAAATGTTTGTAACAACTAACCAATAATTCAGAAAAGAATCTCCTAATTTTTGAAGTAGATACTGGAAATATTTGGCTTCAATGGAAAAAGATGATTTCTTGTATGTAAAGAGAAAAACATTTTAAAGGTTAATTCCAGACGTTTTTGGGACTCTGAAATTATTTCTTAATGCAGATGACAAAGAATGTTACTTTTGCTGGATGCTGTGGTGTTTTTGTACCAAACAGACCACTGATAAGGTTAACCTTGAAAATTTCCAGAAAGTGGTCCTCCCTTCCAACTTTTTTAATTTACTTAGAATATCTATATATTCATATATACAGTACATCTATCCATCCATCCATTATCAGACCTGCTTAATCCTGTTCAAAGTGTCAGAACCTTATTAAATTTAAAACTGCTCATTTGCTTTTGTGGAGTTCCATGGTGATAAATTTCTTAACATTTTCTTCATCTTAACAATGTGAACTTTTTGGGTTTAAACCAACATTTCTGCCTTACACAGCTGTATGATTTTAATTCTTTGCAGGCATGTCTCAAAACTGTAGTAAAAGGTAGCCCTCTTGAAATTCCTTAGACATCTCAAAGGTTTACTTTTCCTTTTTTCAGAGCGACTTACGATCTAAATACACCACAGCAGTCTCTCTACTGCATTGTTTTTTATTAATATGACATACTTTGATTTATAGTCTGTTATGTTTGTAACATAACCTGGTGCTCTGTTCACCTTTCTGATTGCTTTTCCACCTTGCCTTGAAGACAGAGATTGATCCACTGCCAGCCCAAGATCCTTTTTAGAAGCAGTTTCTCTTATTTCACTATGATTCATTTTATGTATAAATCCTGCCTTTCAAGTCCCATGCGGGGCACTTACTGTACATTTACTTCATTAAATTTCATTTAACAAGTACACCATAACAGCCCCTATCCAGACTGCAACTTGCTTTGCAACTCAAAAGGCTGTCCATCTGTTATTCTCACTTACACTTGACCTGCTCCAGCCAATCCTATTCTTTCAGACTTTCAGCATTTATTAGAGTTGAATTTGAATGTTAATTAGAATTTTTTAATGAATGTCAGTAAGAAAAATCGCAGTAGTCATTACAGCAAGTTTAATTACAACTTGCAAAGCAAATATATTTAGATTTTATAATAAAATGTGTTGGAGCATGAAGTGTCACTTTTTCTGTTCTTTTCTTTCCCAAGTGCTTACTTTGATTAATGACTCCAGTACTTGAAATATAATTTGTTTAAGGTTTATATTGCTCTACAATCACTCAATGAATTCAAAGCTTGTTAACAATTATTGACATTTAATTAATGTCTATCCTTGAGCAATACTAAAGATTACAACATATATGTTATGGCAGCCATTTAAACTTTCTGAGGATGGCTACCTTTTGTACTTGTCAAAATCAGTTTTAGCAGGCAAAATGCATATGTGATCAATACTTATTAACAATTTTTTCAAATCGTGTTTCATGGAACTGGTGATACTTGTTTCTAACTACATCTATGCATCTCATGTCTTATTAAACTGTCTACATAGAAGTATACCAGTAATTTAAACTGGATGCATTTAGAGAAGAGTGCCACGTTAGGAACACTTAAAATGCAGGAAGAGAGAGCAAAACTGTGAGCTTTTAAGAAGGGATTTGTTCTGGAAATGACTTGCCTTCATCTCTGCTTTATTCACACTGTGGCAGATGTCGGCTTTGGATATGTGTTTATTTATTTGCATGCCAATGTAATGTACATCAATGAACAAGGGTGGGTGTTGCTTTTATTTGCCATATTTAACTTATGTTTTTAGTGGACTGTATGAAGTATTTTTGTGAGTTTTAAAGATGTACATTTATGTACATTTATTTATTAATTTATTTCTTAGAATTATGAGCCACATAGTTAAGGTAGTAACTCTTTGGTCTCCACTAAACTAGAATAAAATAACATAGGACCACTATTAAAAATATCGATATGGAATGATCCATACAACTAACTGAAATGTGCAATAAGACCCAATCATGAACATTAACATATATCATACTTAATATGTATGCAAATAAATGAAAATCTACAGAAAATTGAATTAAGCGAACAACTTTAATGAAGTTTAACTAAACTTAACGAAACTAAACACATTGGGTCAAATGAAGCAAACCACCTGCATAGACAGATAATGTTACAGGGCTGGCTTACGTCGACCTTTACAAATATAGGTGTGTGTTTGTGTCGGATTATTTCTTGCTCTTCATCATCAAGCATATCCTCTGGAAGTACAAAAGCTGTCAGAAATTTTTGCAAATCATGACTATATAGAATAGACTGCAAAAATGACGGTTTAATTTAACAATTTCTATGGCATTTATCGCCCACAATCTAGGTGGATATCTCGGAAACTGTTTGTTCTAAAATGTTCTGTCTTTGCTGGAATGTAGTAATCCATGGGCTTTACACAGTGCATAATTTTCTGATGAAAATCATAAGTTTAAGACATGATAATAAGTTTTGATTTTCCACAGGCACATACAGACACTATGCTAAAATCAACTTTTTTCGACATTTTGAACATCGTATAATCAGAATCTGAGCTTAACTTGATAGCAAACTTTTGACCTCATCACCAGACTTTCATTTGTATGAAAATAAAAATATTATCAAACAGAAAGAAAACGTTTGGGTGGTGCTAAATGTTCAGTTTTTCTTTGGATTAATCTGAAGCATACTCTTGTATTTCTTATCTGACTTGTTTGATTGAGTTGCATTTTTTTGCAATGTTTTTTCATCAAATTAAGGGTAAAAAGAAAGTATTTTTATAATATAACAAAACACCAAGCTCTTAATGGCCAGGCACCATAACTAACAGTAGGGCAAAAAAGTTTTTGTTCTGATATTAACGTAAAGTAGGATTTGTTTTCTTTTAGTCCCTTTATACAGGACAGGCAGCCTACTACTAATCTCTCCCCAACAGGAACAATTCCATATGAACCAAAAAATAACCTACTGCCTATGTTATGTTATAATAACTCACAACAGTGCCACATTTTTGTAATATCAATGATAATTCATTCTTTTGATATACTTTTATAATCTCCAAGAGGAAATTGTCTTTTCTCATGACTTTTGAGGGTCATAGCGTAGGATCAGCCATTATATAGTGCCCTTAAAGCAATTTTCAGGTTAAGGGCCTTGCTCAATGCCCCAAAGGAGTAGGAACCCTTCTATCATTTGATATATAATAGCAATTTAATGGCTTTAGTTTTCACCTTTGCTATAATGGTGTCTGTGAAAGTAAATGGAGCACAATAATGAAAAAGTGTTAATTGGCTGAGTGTTTCTTTTTTTTTTTTAAAAGCAAAAATTTCCCCTAAATCAACTTGTTTCAGTTTAGTATGTCTGTTGCATAAGCATTTTTCAATTAAAACAAAGTATTGAGTGCTACACAGGGATTGGGAGATTGGTTTAGACAAATAGTGAATACAACCTTATCCGAGAGAGAAAAGTTTAATTGCTAGCTGATAATTTTGTAACCCAGGGCCTGAAGCGAACAGCCCAATATGACCCTGTACCAGGAGTTCTTTGATTCAGTTCCTCTGCTTTGCCTAATTGGCTAGAAATCAATTAATTCAATTATCTTATCCAGTGAGTTGCTGAAAGACATTAAGGTACTACATCAACAATATGACTGGGCAATTTGTCTCAGTTTCCGCCATTCTCTGTATAAAGTTCAAATCAGTTTAATTCATGGTAAGAAAGTAATAAATATTCTCAGCAATGGACTGCACTGTGGAATTGCAGCTAGCTATGCTGCCTAACAGCTCCAAGGATTACAATTCAATGGCTGCCCTCGGCATTGTCAATGTGGGTTTTTATAATAACTCTCTCTGTCTACTTAGCTTCTCTAGATAATCTCTCTTTCCCCCATAACTCAAAACTGAAAGCCATGTTAACTCCTGATTAACCAGGAATGAGTGAGTGTGCTATGTGGCAGACAAGCAAAAATATTGAAATAATGAACAACTTAATTACATGGCCACTAATGAAGGACTAGTGAAAAATGTCTAGAGATGTTATATGTATCCAGCTTTAAGACAGCTGCTTTAGGACATATATTGTTGGAGTGACATAATAACATTATAAGTACTATTGGTAATCTATCAAGACATTTAGAAAGGGTGACTTAGTAAGTATGGAAATTACATTCTTAAGGACCAGTATGTGTATATATAGTTAGATCCATAAGTAATTGCTTAGTGATACGGTTTTCATAATTTTGGCTCTGTACATCAGATCAATGGATTTAAATGAAGCAATCAAGATGTTACTAAAGTGTAAAATTACAGTTTTAATTTAAGGCGTTTAACAAAAACATTGTATGAGCCATAACCGTTTAGATAAGACAGCCATTTTTATACATGTTCCTCCCATTTTCAGGGCCTCAAAAGTATTTGGACAAACTAACATAATTATAAATATAATGATAATTTTTAATACTTGGTTAAAAATTCTTTATAGTCAATGACTGCCTGAACTCTGGCCGTGGCCATCTCTAAGTGCTAGGTTTCTACCCTACTGTTACTTTGCCAGGGCTTTACTGCAGCTGTCTTCAGGTATTGCTTATTCAGTGCCTTCAGTGTTGTCTTTAGCTAGTGAAATCCATGTCAAATTGATTTGAGGTCAGTTGATTGACTTCACCATTGAAGAATATTCCACTACTTTGCATTGAAAAGCATTTGGTTTGCTGTCACAGTATGTTTTGGCTCATTGTCCATCTCCACTGTGAAGCATTGTCCTATCAGTTTTGCAGCATTTGTCTGAATCTGAGCAGGCAATATAACCCTATACACTGCAGAAATGTCATATCATCATTAAACGCTTGTGACCCACTTCCATTGGCAGTCACACATGCCCATGACAATACATAGCTTCCATCACGTTTCACAGCTGATGTGGTATGCTACCGATCATAAGCTGTTCCTTCTCTTCTCCATACTTTTCTCTGTCCACTATTTTGGCACAATGGACTTTAAAAAAATAATTTCAGGCAAAGTTAAATCTGTCCTTCTCTATGCTTGAGGTTTACCTATGATTTACAATTTGTGGTAAACCCTCTGTCTTTACTTTCTTAAAGTCTTTTCTTGCACTGTAGACTTTGGGATTGTTCTTGGTTCTACAACGATCCAGGACAGTTGTCTTCCATGCTTGTCCAGGGCTTCTGGTGTTGCTTCTCTTTAAGAATGTACCAGATGGTTGATTTCATGACTCCTTATGTTTCTACTATATCTTGGATGTAATTGTTTTGTTTACTCGGCCTAGTGATGGTCTGTTTTACTTACATGGACAACTCTTTAGACCTCATATTGAGAGTTAACAGCAACAGTTTCCAAATGCAAATTCCACACTGAGATTCAGCTCCAGACCTTCTACCTGATTAATAGTTAATGAAATAATGAGGCAACTGCTCCCACCTGGCTATGGAACAGCTTGTCGGTCATTTGTCCACATACCTTTCAGCCCATGAAAATGAGGGGACCATGTACAAAATGTCTGTGATTCTAAAATGGCAAAAACCCTTAACATTACAAAATGTTAAACCCTTTGAATTAATGCTGAAAGTCAATGCTTCAATCATGTAATTATTTCTTCATTTCAGATCCATTGTGGTGGCATATAGAGCAAAAACTACAAAAATTATGTTACTGTCCAAATACTTATGAACCTAACTGTGTGTATATATATGACTTCTGACAATTAAGTTTGCAAACTCGCCACCAAGCACTTACGTAGCAGCACTGTACAAACAGCTCTGTAAGGTTTCATAACCTTGGTATATCAGTATCTCACAGCTGTGTTCATGTCAACGTGCACAGGTTTCTTGCTGAGTGGCTTTCGTTATTGTTGTTGTGTGTTCTTGTGTGCTGTTGCAAGGATGTCGGAGCTTGTATTAGAGCAACGAACAAACACCAGCTCACACAGCACTGTCTGTGGGGGAGTATTTAGCTAGTAAACAAATCACTGTATTGGAAAACCCTCCCTACTTACCTGATCTGGCCCCCAGACTTTTTTCTTTACCCAAAAAAAAGGAAATATTGAAAGGAAGACATTTTGATGACATTCAGGACATCAAGCATAATACAATAACAGCTTTGATGGCCATTCCAGAAAAAGTGTTCCGTAGCTTCCCAAGGAGAGTACTTTGAAGGTGATCGTAGTGATGTTCAGCAGTGAGGTATATAGCACTTTTTCAAGGATGAGTTTACAGATTTAATATATATATATATATATATATCCATTATCCAACCCACTATATCCTAACTACAGGGTCACGGGGGTCTGCTGGAGCCACACACACACACACACTAGGGAAAATGTAGGTTTGCCAATGCACCTAACCTGAATGTCTTTGGACAGTGGGAGGAAACCGGAGTACCCGGAGGAAACCCACGCAGACACCGGAAGAACATGCAAACTCCACGCAGGGAGGACCCAGGAAGCGAACCCAGGTCTAATAACTGCTTACACTGTGCACCGTGCGGCCCCTATATATATATATATATATATATATATATATATATATATATATATATATATATGTGGCAGGTGGCTGGGTGTGGTCACCAATCAGCCACCTACTTAAGGAGCTGCTGCCCTGCAATCAAGGCTGGAGTCGGGTGAGGAGGAGGAGGACAAGGTCATGGCAGTGGAGGCGAGGAGAGGCCCGAGTGTGTTGTGTTTAAAAGACAGTGGCTAGTAAGAGCCTAGACTTTGGGGAACTGGGGGGTTGGTGGCGGTGCACTTTTGTAAATTTTGTAAATAAACGTGGTGTGATGGAACAAACGGTGTCCGCCTGTGTAGCATACTTCATAATATATAAACTGTATATATATATATATATATATATATAACAAACTGTATATATATATATATATATATATATATATATATATATATATATATATATATATATATATATAGTGGCGGGCGGGTCACATGCCCCTTCTGCTTATGTTCTGGGGGAGCAGCCAGACTCCTCAGTACCTGCCCCAGGACGCTTGGTGGCAGACTCCCTGGTTGACGATGATGCCTCAGTTTCCTGCAGGGTTTCATGGGAGATGGAGTTCTCTCCAACCCTGTGGGGACCTGGGATGGCCACCAGGGGGCCATGGCAGAGATCGTTGAGCCCAGCTGGTCTAATTACATTAAAGGACTGTTTCTGTTGATTAGCACCCAAAAAAAAACTAATTAAATCCACTGTGATTTAATGTTTTATAACAATAAAATGTGGAAACTTGCATGGGGTAAATACTTTTAATAGACACGGCATATTGCATGATATTTATAATTTTTTATGTGTGTGTTTTTGTTGGTACTGTTTTTTGTCACTATTTGGAGGAGACATGCAAGCAAGGATTTCACTGTACTTTGTACATGTTATACTATCACATGATAATGAACTTAAATTTGAAGTACATAATAACAAAACTTCTAACTCCTTTGGTATTTAACATAAAAAAGGTAAAAAAAAGTACTTCATGTTAAGTGTTTGATGGAACAAGCTGTGAATTACCAGCTTTAAATAATAGTTGGACAGAGATATGAAAAACAGCTGCCAGTAAAACAAAAAAAAAAATGAAGTAAGAAAATTTTCTTTACAGTTTTCTTTTTCAATTCTTGAGTGAGTGCTACTTTAAATGACAAAGACAAGGTGAAATTTAATGATGACAATCAACATGCGCAACATAATTCCTAAGTATTTTAAACAGAGAAGTTGCCTTTTTTTACATGTTAATTATTATTATTATGCTGAAACATAAAATTATAATTTTAAAATGTTCACTTTGCTAAAAGACAGTGCTTTGTTTTAAATAGCGATCCTAAATGCTTTACAAATGACAGTTTTTTCAAAGAGAATAAAATTATGTGCTCTGCCTAGAAATTAAATCAAGACTTAACCATCTACTATCCACCAAGTCAGACCCGGAGAGAAGTTTGTTTCTACCAATATTTGTGACCTCTGTGGTTCGTTGTGTGGTGGGTGTGACAACACTCTGTACAAGTGCATGCTCCCTACCTCTTTCTCTCTCCCTAAAAAATAAATATATCTTTTTTGGCAGCACGGTAGAGCATTGATAGCACTGCAGCCTCGCAGTAAGGAGACCTGGGTCCAATTCCCGGGTCCTCCCTGCATGGAGTTTACATGTTCTCCTCATGTCTGCGTGGGTTTCCTCCAACCGTCCAAAGACATGCAGGTTAGGTGCATTGGTGATCCTAAATTGTCCCTAGTGTGTGCTTGGTCTGTGGTGTGTGCCCTGCCCAGGATTTGTTCCTGCCTTGCGCCCTGTGCTGTCTGGGATTGGGTCCAGCAGACCCCGAGTGACCCTGTGTTAGGATATAGCAGGTTGGAAAATGACTGACTGACTATATCTTTTTTTGTGTTGTCCTACCTTAAACTGTATAAATGGGGTAACAGGAGTGACAGAAAACAGAGACACAAAAATAAAAGGAACCTTTGTCTGTTTACTTAATACAAGAAAGTGTTCCTGACAAATTCATGGTTTGGCTTGTCCACTTTCCCACACCAAGGACCACAGAAGCACTCCTATCCACTAATCATTCTTCTCACACAAACTACACTGGCCTCTGCTCCTCCATAGGTTCCTCCTGTCTGGCAAGACCTGGTGCTTACCTTTGCTTCTGACATCAGAATGCCTTGTATAACTCCTGGGCCAAACTCCCAAAGCTCCCTGCAGTTTTGATTCCCAGTCTATTACAAAAGGGCCAAACAGCCCTGGAGATGCCATTAACTGCAAGAGTCTATGCATAATGTAGGACTCCATGCTGCCAGCTTCTTGTCTAAAGGGTCTAACATTGTTTTATCTATTTGTTTATTATAGTTTGCTGGAGGTGAACATTTAGTTATCTGCCATTTATTTACAAATAAATCCACAGAGAATTGAGGTCTTGATCTTTGACCCTTCTGATTTTCATCCACATCTGCTTCCACTCAAACATGTCTTCTTAACTTGGGTATCATTTTTGTTAAGTCTTTCATCTTTCATTCCCATGTCAGGTCTCCCAGTCATTGTTGTTTCTTCCATTTGAAAAAACTTTCTAGGCACAGGGACAGAAATGCTTGTCCATCGTTTTATCTTGTCTCATCTTGACTGTTAAAATTCATTGTTTACATGTCTGAGTAAATCTGCTTTGAACCATCTGCAAACTGTACAAAATGCAGCTACCAGGCTATTTAGTAGATCTGGACATTTCATATTCCACCGATTTCATCATCCCTCACTTGGCTGTCAGCAGAATTTAAAATTCAATTTAAAATCCTGATTCTCACTTATAGTTCTGTACATGGTCAGGCCCTCCATTAATGATCTTGTAGGTCATTACATTGCTGATCAATATCTGAAAGCAGGATCTCCTTTCTGTACCATGCACGAAAATGGGTCAGGCTCATTCAGTTAGTTTAATGGTCAGTTTAAGACATGCTTGTTAAGACAAGCCTTTGTGTACCATTTCTGTGAGTCATATTGTTCTATTGTTTGTTCATTCTGTGTATTTTTACTGTCCATTTGTTTCTACTACTGTTTTTTCAATTGATGTTTTAAATCGTTTATATAACTCTACAGTGCTTTGTAGCCTTTGCCAGTGAAAGCAACTTTATAAATAAATATCTTCTTCTTCTCCTTCTTTTGGCTGTTCCCATTAGGGGTCGCCACAGCGGATCATCTTCTTCCATATCTATCTGTCCTTGTCATATTGCTCTGTCACACCATCACCTGCGCGTCTTCTCTCACCACACCCATAAACCTTCTCTTAGGTCTTCCTCTTTTCCTCTTTCCTGGCAGCTCTATCTTAGCATTCTTTTCCCAATATACCCACCATCTCTCCTCTGCACATGCCCAAACCAATGCAGTCTCGTCTCTGATTTGCTTACATTTTTTTTTACTTTGTTGATTGTTTAATTTATTTCTTTATTTACCGGTGTCCTTTCATTATATAATCATCCATGCAATGGTTACATTAGGGGTCCCCCCATTATTTGTTACTCTCTATCATTATACTTTACACTCACTCTTTTATCCAGGGACACCATGTCAAGTTATATGTCTGACACTGACCACACTTAACTATACCATGGAGAAATACTAGATAATCCTCTACTCTCTGTGAATTAATTGTATCATTTGCATTCATGTTTGTTGTATTTTCTACTACATTGTGTAACAATAGTGGTGGGTTGGCACCCTGCCCAGGATTGGTTCCTGCCTTGTGCCCTGTGTTGGCTGGGATTGGCTCCAGCGGCCCCCGTGACCCTGTATTCGGATTCAGCGGGTTAGAAAATGGATGGATGGATTGTGTAACAATATGCTGTCTGGGAGCTCAGACCCAGTTTGGTTACTGACTGGGGTGCCTTGTGTACAGAGTTTTTGTAGGTTTCATCTTGGTACTCCTGGTTTCTCACACAGTCCAATCACTTTCTGTAGATTGAACTGATAACTATAAAGTGAGGACAATGGGAGTGGTGTGCCTAGCAAATAAAGAAGCTCATGTATGGTTTAGGGTGGCACAGTGGTAGTGCTGCTGCCTCGCAGTTAGGAGACGTGGGTTTGCTTCCCGGGTCCTCCCTGCGTGGAGTTTACATGTTCTCCCCGTGTCTGCATGGGATTTTTCTGGGTACTCTGGTTTCCTCCCACAATCCAAAGACATGCAGGTTAGGTGCATTGGTGATCCTAAATTGTCCCTAGTGTGTGTGCGCCCTGTGGTGGGCTGGGATTGACACGAGCAGACCCCCATGACCCTGTAGTTAGGATATAGCAGAATGGATGTACGGTTTATTGATGCCTTATGTGGCATGGACAGGCTCCAGCCATTCAAAATCTGCAATCTTTTCAATAAAAAATTCATATTACATCAATATGGTATCTGACCAAATAAGATTTCTCCAGACATTTATCTGATATCTACCGCAATGTCCTATATTGCATGAAACACAGCGGTTTGTTAATTAATGTACTTCACCCACTTGCTCTCATACAGTGATGCCAATATGTCATAGGGCATGCCCACTTATAAACCCACACTCACTAGGATAATATAGAAATGGCATTAAACTAATATTCATGTCTTTGGGACATAAAGGGAATGAATGTATATAAAAAAAAAACTGTTAGGAACAGTTGAAAATCAGAAAATATTATAATCTGTGTTATGAAAGTTATTGCACAGGCTAACACAACTTGTTTTGAAATTATGATCTTCATGGGGACATTAACCCTTTTCAAAATATTTCATTATTGGAACACTTATCAGAGTACATGTACTATAGCTAACTCAAACTGTTTACTTTGCAATGGTTTTCAAAATGTTTTTATATTCATGTTCTTAAAATCTCAAGGTTTTAAAACAATTACCATGACCTACTTCTTTCTATCTCAAATCTCCTTCCTTACTTTCATAAGGAAGAGTAAAGCAGTGTCCTTTGCATAGCCATTTCTAGATAACCTGCATTCATTTAAAGGTATTTTACATCATTGTTGTAAATATGTAAATAGCTCAAAACATGAAAAAAATCTAACGCTGCTGCGATACTTAATGAAAAATAGTTATGGCAACACTTCATCAGTGAGAACTATTGCAGCTACAGGAAAAATGGAGGATGGGTTTATATGGTATGTGAAATGAGGTCTGCCATTGAATTGGTGACAAAGGGGAATGAGGGAAAGTTTAAGGTCTTAAGGAGTATCTTTACCTGGACACATTAGTTGTGAAAGCTCTTTTTGGTTATTAACGCAGATCATGTTATCTGATAATGAATGAAGGAATGCTGCAAAAAGGTGAACTTCCTCACTAAGGTTCCAAACTTAATGATATAACAATTCTCTTGTGTTGCTCTCATTGTATTATCTATTAACTTACGTCAAACTCTTGGCAAGCCTATTGACAGCACTGTTGCGCTCTGAGACTGATGGCTGGTTTCTTGATAACAAGTGATGAGAGCTTCACTGTGCTTCTCTCACTAGTCTCTCACAAGGCTCTTTCGTCCATTTCTCAAAGGCTTGGTAGAAGAGAAGACTGGTGAGAAAAGAAAAGCTCTTACTGGTAAAGCAACATCATGCCTGAACAAACACATCACTTTAAGAGATGTGAATGCTCCCAGCTTTGATGGAACTAGTAGCTCAAAACAGTTAGCCGATGTGAAGCACTGAAAATTTAATCACAAAATAATGAGAACATTTGAAATATCAGTTTAAGGAAAATCCTAATAAATTAAGTATGCATGAAAAGCAGAACAAAATAATGGCAAATCATCAGACATAAATGTAAATGGCTTAAAAAAAGATAAAAATAAAAACACTATAAACACTAAACAATCAGTGTGAAACACTGCAGACATTAAATTGTTGACACATGCAATTGATTGCCAAAAGTATATAAAATATTCCAATGTGGAAGAATTTGAGAAAAGTGGTGGTAGGCCACACCCTGAGTGCCCACTCTCAAATCATGAGGAAAGGGTACTGCAGATAACTGGGAACAACTCCAGGTTGAGGGTGTAGTAGGAGGTATGGACGCACTGAAAGTAGACAGCCAGGAGCACGGCTCTTAAACAAGGCCACAGCAGAATCTTGCTGTCTGCATGTGACGTGAGGAAATAATAAAAAATGGCACAGAGTCTTTTCAAATTTAAAAGGAGAAGTTGCTCCTGAGGCAAAGACAAGTTGGGGTTGAATGAGAATGAGGTTGGGGTACATAGAGAAATATTAAAATCACTGAAAGAAATATTGAAATCCATTAAGATTTTAGCAGCTTTTTCAGAAAATCATATGGTGGCCACTCAAACCTTGGTACTTTCAGTACTTCACTTCAATTCATGATGACCTGCAGCCATGGCAGTACCACTAGTGCCTATTGACCTTTCTGGTAAGTACCAACTGTAAAAGTCTACAATGAAGTAAAAGAATTTGTTAATTGTTAAGGACAAACTACTTTATTTTATTTGATTAACCCATTTCCATATGTCCCTTTAGTGTAAAATGTACCTGACGTCTAGGCATTTTAAATTATTGGGTAAGCATAGTTTATTTATAAAATAATAAATGAACAAAAAACCAGCACACTTGCACCACCTCTGGTTTTACATATATGTTAAATGTAAATAATACGTTGACTTATCTTTTTACAGTTGTCTTTCCAAAAGGTGAGGAAAACCAAGGACCCTGACATTTTTTTCTTTTGTAAATAAATATACTATTTCCCCTTAAACAACATGTATATGCTCATGGAGGAGGCTGCTTACACTGAAACATATTTATTTTATATAATTGTGTTTCCAATTACACATAATGCTACATTGTTGTTCACTTTAGTATTGTCTGGCTGGCTTCCTCGAGTTCTTGTACTTCCACTTCCTGCTGCACTGGGCGATTGTGTAGTGTACAAGCTGTAACAATCATCTTTATACATTTTTCAGACAAATATTGTATGGTACCACCTGACTGATGCAATGGTAAATGCTAAAATGACCTTACATCAATCTAATACACCTCTCGAAAACTTGTCTTGTGTGTATATGATCCATGTTGTACCTCTCTTCTGCTATGGATGAGGAGTGTTTAACAGGTGTTAACTGGTCTGGATACCCACTGTCTCCCAAAACCCATGCACCATTGAACCCACCATCTTCTGCCATGTGCATTAGATTGCAGTTTTCCCATATTTCTGCATTATGTGTAGCCTCAGGTCACTTGGCCACAACTTTTCTAACAATAAAGTTACATTTGGGGAAGAATAGCTTTTCTACAAGCAAACTTTAGAAAGCCATTGATAATAATTCTTATATAAGTTAAATGCCACCATTAAAATTGGGAAATCCACAGACTGCATGAAATCCTCTTTTAATTTTCTGCTTTTCACGTTATTTCATGGTGCCGTTGCTGCTATGGTACTAAATACAGAGGTCACTGAACAACTTATCGAGGGAGTACTCAGTTCTAGAGTATCCTCTAAAACATTCTGGAATGCACCACTAGTGAGACATCTCAAAATAACCAGGACTTTCAGTTTGGTGGACAGAACACACTGCCATCTCATTCACCTTTTCATGGATGTTTGCAGTGTTTTGAAGAGATATACAGTATCCTGCTTTTTTAAACAGTATTTATTCATTACTAGTAATGGCGCACTGCACACACTTGACTTGAGCATTCATAATTTTCATACTTTTTCTCAGCACGTTTAGCATTCGTTTGCTCAGAGGTTGATGCGCTTGCTGCTTCCTGAGCAGCTCTTCTTTTCTCCACCCTCGCGGCCCCCTTCTTTCGTCGGCATCTTTTCACATTAAAACTGATTAAGTCAATGTTTGTCTTGCAATTACTTAGTACATTTCCTTTAATTTTTCACTTAAGCTGGCACATAAGTCTTCAATCAGCCTCAGGAATGATTTGAGATATGAAGAGGTAAGGGAAGTAACAGCAATGGTGGTAGGGATGAGAACGGTGCATACGTATGTTCAGTTCTGTTTTGTGCCTTCTCCTTTTCTGCCAAATATACAGCATTCAGTAAAGCAGACATTTTCCTTCTGCTGGCACAGTGAGACCCATTTTGAATCAACCTTTCAAAAGGTTCTTTCCACCTCTTGAGCCAGTGGAGCTTGCACTGATTCTCATGCACATTTGCGTGTACAATATCACTCTTTTCAAAAAGCCAGTGAGAGACTAGTATGCTCTTCTCACCGGTATAAGTCCCTTCTCACTGGTCAGAGGCATTCAAAAAAACTGGTCCTTTGTCAGTGACAAGTTGCATCTCAGAATTTCCATTAAGTAATTACTTCATTGCTTCTTTACCATTCCAAACATCTTTGCACGATTTAATGAGAATTTATTTTCCATTATTTAATTATTTTATCGTTCAATTCATTAAACAAGATTAGCTTAACCACTTAGCTTTTTATCTTCTGTCATTAGTGTGGTACTTGGCTAAGACCCTGAAAAACCTTAATGATAGCAGTTTACTTCACACTTCTGCAATACTGTGTGTCTCTGGTTTTTGTATTGTAAACAAATGTAATAAAATAAGTTGTAAATCTGGTCTCATGTTAAACTAGATGATTGCTTAAAATGGTCTCCAAATGGATGTGTGCAGTGGATGTTGTTCAACAATTTGACATCCTGTGCAAGGATGGTAACTGCACATTCAGAAAATGGATGGATAGATGAATAGAATGCTGTGACTTCTCTTTGTGGATGCTTAGGATACTTGTTCTGTATGAAGAGAATGCAGATGCACTGTTTAAAACTGCATGCACTATAAAAGTATTTTTCAGGGCTTTGCAGATACATTAGGATTTTCCTGTTTTTTTGTTTTATTAGCTTTATATAGGTTTCTTCCTTTGGATTGAGTTGCAGTTCGTCACTTGTGGTGGTGACAATGTACTGTTTGATTCATTCTTATATTTTTAATACAAATATGTGAAGGTAATTTAATGCAGTAATTTTAATTTATGTGGGCTGCTGTTTACAACATTTGAAGTACAGCACTTGACAGTCATATTTTTATTGATTATAAAATAGATTTAAAATGTTTTCTTTAAGAATATTTAATAGAATTTCTTAAAAAGAATATGGTTAATACATTAAATAGAGTCATTTTCCTATTATTTTGTTTCTTGCATAATTCTGTTGTATGGGGTGGTCACATTCAGTTCCTGGGAATTCTGCACATGTTCTGTAAAATGTATGTCTTTTTAAAAGTTCTTTATAATCAAGCCAAGCTTTCCAAATGCTTTTGTTGCTTGCCATATATGAAAAATATATTTTGTCATGGGTTCTGATTAAAACGAAAAGGGTATTAATATCATATGCGCATTTCTGCTCCTATTATTTCTGCTGCAACAAATGGAAAATCAGGATGGATTTGATCGATTTGCTGCATAGCAGGAAACAGATGGGATGAGAATCACCAACTTCAAACTTAAAGCTTTTGGGGAAATAAGAACATTGCTCCCTCTGAGTGAACAGAAAACAGTTCTGGGCTGGGCTGTTAAAGTATGTTGGTGTCTTGTTCATAGGAATAGTAGTGGGGTAGAATAAGACTGGCAAGCAGATGGCAACAGTAATGCTCGGAGCTTGGAAAGAATATGACAAAACATACCAAGATAACTTATGTTAATGAAAATAATACATCTACAAAAGGCAAAAGGAATCTGGACACATTTATAAAAAAGTATTATATGAAAACTTATCAGGAGTCACTAACTGATCTTGTATAATTTTATGTTTTGAATAAAATTCTTCACATATTCTTAGCATTATCAAACTATGCTATGTTTAAGTAACACTAATTTGTTCAGTTCTGCTAAAGTATTATTCTATTCACCCACTCTTTCCTTCATTTAGCAAATTTCAATACAAGCACCACATCAAATCACTTTATAAAGTCTGGATGACGCAACAATGTGGTACATACAGAAGATTCATTTACAAAAGAATTAAATAATAAGAACAGACAGGAATCCAAGAGGTGGTTTTTAATGTGTTATTTGAACTTTAGAGACAGAATTGAAAAGAATAAAGTAGAAATTTTTTTATCACTAAGATGACAATAATCCACCTACCTCTTTGTTTTTCTGAAGCAAATATAATTATCCAATCCTTTTCACCTATTGCTGCTTCAACAGATGTAAGACAAGTGTTTGTCGAGCCTTTAAAGTGATAAGGCACATTGGGAGATAAAACGTAATGGGAAGTCGAGTACAAATTCATAACCAAGAATTAATCCTATCTTTTGCCAAAGCCTAGACTAGAAACCAAATTTCATAGTCGGAAAAAAAAAAATCAAAGTGTTTTTTTTTACCTGAAATGAAGCAAACTAAACTAAAGTACTTAAATTCAATCTCAAATTACACAGGAATACACGTTGGTGGCCTTATATGCTTTCACACAAAGATGACCAAAAATCTGTGTGCTCCCAGGTGCTAACAATGGTAGTAAAAGAAGCAAGAACCACTAAATGGTGACACTCAATATAAAAAGAAAATAAAAAACTAAAGATATACAATGGACCTAAAGGAAATTTTAAATATTATTTCAGAGTACAGAATCAGTCAAAACATTTATGATAGTTTATAGGTGCACAAAAGTACCATGAAAAGTTTTCAAAGGGACCAAATTATAGCAGTGTTAATCCTGGACAGGGTATCAGTTCATTGCATGGCAGGGTGGAATTATGAATTATGAGTTATGGATGTGCTGAGTCATGAGTCATTGAGTCATGAGTCATTTTGCATATTTTTTGCTGATAACATTGTGTTGTGTAGCACCAGAAAACAAGAAGTGGAGATGAAGTTGGAAGAATGGAGAAGGGCTTTGGAAGACAAAGGGTTGAAGATAACTAGGAAGAGTTTTAATGATGATCCGGATTCAGAAGTTAGCCTGCAGAGAGAGCTATTGAAAAGAATGGATAAATTTAAATATCTAGAATCAGTGGTAACACAAATTGAAAACTAGATGAAATAATCCATAGAGTGCAGTGTGGGTGGAACAATTGGAAGAGGTATGAGGAATATTGTGTGATTGAATAATTGGTGAAGGGTAAAGGTATGGTTTTAAAGACAGTGGTAAGACCAGAAATGATGTATGGGCAGGCAAGTGCACCACAAGTGGAAGAGATATCTACAAATGTACAGGAAAGTAGATTGAAGTGATATGAACATATGATAAGGAGATATTTGGGCAAAAGTGTGACTAGAATAGAAGAACAGGGAAACTGAGGGAGGCTGAAACAGGAGTGGATGGATAAAGTAAAAGAAGATCTGAAGGAAAAGGGCTTGACTGGCGAGGATGTGCAGGACTGAGCTGTTTGGTGAAGGTTGATGAAGCACATCAACCCCATGTAGAAGTGGGAAAAGATGAAGAGGAAGGAAAAGCAGCATGGCAGGGAGGAATTATCATTTATCATTGTACATTTGGCTAACATTTTAAGGCAAACGTGAAGATAGCATTGTAATTTTTATGTAATAAATGAAGTGATACTTTTCTGGGACAAGAGATGCTATGAACTAAACAAGCCTGAGGTGTATTTATGAGTTTAGTAATCCATAGCATAAGCTAAGCCCTTGCAAGGCTTGATGGCCACTCTCAATGTTAACATCAAGCAAACTGGCTTCAACAGATGTCTGGAAGGTAATGACGACCCAGTAGGAAGAAGGTACTATTTTTTTTTTTTTTAATTAGCCAGTGGCCAATTGTATGTGTATATGTTTGGTTTGTCCTCAAAATCTGTTTTTCTGCCAACTACACAGCCTGTCAGGAGGATAAAGTGAAGTCTTATTTCAAGAAGTGTATGTAGTGAACCAATGCTGCAATATGAAAAACAGAAACTACAGAATGATTCACCATTTCCTTTAGTAAGCTTAAGAATCAAAGACAAAGCAAGCTGAGTAATTCAAACACAAAACACTACTCTCAAGTAAATGTCTGTGTTCACATATGGGTACACACATACCGTATGACATAATTTAATTAGACTTTTGAAAAGTATTCAATGCAGTCACACACCAAAGTTTAAAAACTAGCAAGCTGCAGGCATTAAAGATAACCTCTCAAGTTAGTTAACCAGCAAGAGACAAAAAGTATAGACAAGAGGAGAATGCTCCACGGGTAGTGAGGTCATCAGTGGAGTCCCTCAGGGGACTTTCCTTGGACTATTACTTTTTGTAATTTTTATTAATGACATTGATATGATTAGTAAACTTGTGAAATTTATAGATGGCACTGAAACTGGAGGAATAGCAGACATTAAGGAGGAAGCAAAAAAATCTAAACGGATTGGACATGCTTCAGAACTGGGCGAACACTAAACAAAATGCAGTTTTATGTAGGAAAGTTCTACACATGAGCAAAAGGAATATCAATTATAAATACAAGATGGGAGACGCTGACTTAAACGAAGAAACCTCCAAAAAGCAATTAGAGGTTTATGTTGACAGAGTGTTTTCATCATCTAAGCAATGTGTAGAAGCAATTAAAAAGGCAAATAAAATGTTAGGTTACTTTATAAAAACTTTTGAATACAAACGCACATTATGCTCAGACTACTGTATATAACAGAACAGTAATAGTATAATTATACACTAGTGAGTCCACATCTGGCATATTATGTACAGTTCTGGTCACCACCATACAAAAAAGACATAGCAGCAGTTGAAGCTGTGCAGAGGAGAGAAACCAAGCACTATTCTGACAGATTCAAAATACTAAACCTGTTTATTCTCAGGTGGAAGGAGACTGTGTGGGACTTAATCTAGGTCTTCAAAACCTGCAAAGACATTGATAAAGTACATCCAGCAGAATTCTTTCAGTTTAAGGGTCAATCATGTACTCACGTACGCCAGTAGAAATTAAGGAGAGGTGCATTTAGGGCTGAAGCAAGGAAGCATTACTTTACATATTGAGTTGAGTACATATCTGGAACAAACTACTAAAACATGCAGTCGAATCAGAAACCTAGACAGCCTTTAAGAATCATATTGGGACATCTTAGCTATTAACTAAACAAATGAGGTTCATGGATTGAATTGTCTCCTCTCACTTGTCATATTTCTTATGTTCATATGTTTACACTCCATTACAGCACTAGAGTTCTTCACAAAATAAGACATCACAATAAAATCTGTGATGTTGTTAACTACTTTGGTTGGCTTTTAATGTTTGGTGAACAGCCAAAGGATATTATTTTTTTCTTGCCTAAAAGATATTCAGTAACAGGTTTATCCATTATAACCTGGTGGTCAATTTCTGTGTACAGGCTCTTTGAAAGCAATATGAAAAGGTAGAAACTAATTAATTCTTTCTTGTAGAATAGCATTAGGAGAAGGCATTTTTCACTGTATAAGGGAGCATGTTACAAATGTTATGTAGCAAAATCATAAGTAAAAACCACAGTCTACAACAAACATCTCCTAAAAACCTTTTAATAACCACTCAAACTCAGTTCTAAGAAAAACACAAAACCTCTACATGTAAACTTAAGAACCTGATTCTCTGATATAGTTTGATTTGTGTTCCTGTTTAAATTATTCTACTTCTATGTTCTTTGTGCTTATCAATAAATTGTATCATTATGGTTCATCAGACAAGTGTAGTTCAGTTACCCTAGTGAAGTCTAACAGAAAACCCCAATGCACAGAGAAGGATAAGGAAAACTACAGTATGAGATTTACTGAAGATTTTATTAATTATATAACAGCTTTGCTTAAAGCATTGTCTATAATCCACCTTAATAAAAAAGATAACTGTCTGTGTGTTAGTCCAGTTGCTATATCTCTGTCATTTTAAAAGGTGGTACATCACAGACATTATCACTGCTTTTACGAATCTCATACAAAATGGCATATAACAGAGACATATGCATTGCATGGTGCACTGTCAATGTTAACACTGAAGCCTACGTTGTTTACTTAGATTTCAGCCTGTCTTAGATGGGTAACACAGGAAGTTAACTAAATGAATTCATCTTCCACCTTTCTTCTGCTGGATAAATTTGTCAAATGTAAAGGAATCTTTGAACAGTGAAAACGTAAATGAAGAGAAAGTGGGCCAGGTTATGTGATATCTTGATTCAAGTGATACAGCTTGGACAACTTCAAGAAATGCGTACAATGCTAAATTACATACAGCATGCACAAACCAGAAATATATGTGCACTGCACAATGCTGTTTGTGTCTTCTTTTAAAAATACAGTTGGGTGATACTAGCAATTGGATGATCTTAGGCAATTAAGCAACAACAGATTTTGCTTTGACTGTCAGCAAAAAAACATTAGCAGGTAATACCTTTCTTTTTCTAAAGCCATTCTCTGAACAAAACAGAATAATAATAAACAACTATAGAGTCTACATTATGTCAATAAATTGGTTTTCAAAATAAACATCAATTTAGGGTTAACAACTTGCAAACTTCTACATTATATATGTTTTTTTAATCTCATTACCAAAAAGCATAACATAAATCATTTAAAACCTCTTGATAGAGCGGGTAAGGGGATTCTTTTGAAAAACCCTACAGAGTTTGAGATTTAATTTAATTGATCTTGCATTGGACTTTTTTAAACCAAAGCATATCATTTAATATCCATAAAGGTGATATAGTATTATTTATTCCTTTATCACTGTCGATTTAGTGCATACAAAATTAATTCAAATTAATATATGTAAGTACAAAAACCTCTTATACTTGTATATTATTATTAAAATTGTATGTATTCCCATTTATTATTAAAAATCTCTTGATTTCTTATCCTCTTGTTGATATACATTATAACACCCTATTTTGTACATACAGATAGAATTTTTCTTTTCTACATTTAAACATGGACATTTGAATAAATGTGTTCATCTCACGGATTCTGAATTTTGGTCTTATTCTCTTTACATGGATTTTGTTGTCTACAAAGTGTGTACTATACTACATAATTTAACTAAATTGGTGTTACATGTTTATCAAAGCCATATATAATTTAAAATAAGCTGCCACCTCTGTACTTATTCCTGCAGGATGCCACTTTTAGTATCTCAATTCACAGAAAAACATCCTTGGAGCATTTGTTTTCATCGCTTAAGGCAATTATGTGTATATCTGGATATTGCCCCGTGTCTCTTCTACTTGTAAAGATGAATAGCATGCTGTTTTAAGAGCTACTGGAGTGGCTGTTCATATTTCATTCTTGTCAATTTTTACTAAATGTTAGCCATTATTGTGAATGGCTGCTACAAAGTGTTTCCCATTTTGCTTCTGTTCTTGATGTTACTGTTGCATTGATCAAGTTACCTCTCCTGGTCTAGGAATGGGACCTCTTTGGGGATAGAGACAATGTTACTAAGCCATGCATAAGACTTTCCTCTGTTTAAAAGTCATATACTGCACAAAAGAATATAATACAGTATACTGCGCATAATACAAAATCTTGGAACTTGGACTATTTCACATTTGCATAAGGACTGAGTTAGTTTAGATTTTTATTTCCTCCAAAGTCTGTTCAAATGAGAGTTTTGTTTTCTAACTAATCATAGTTTAATGTATTTTGGCTAAAATCTTTATTACTGCACTTCACATTTGCATTTGCATAACATACCTTCAGAAGGACCATTATGAACCTTAAGGTTGTTATAATTTGTTTACAAAGTTATGTAATGTGCACACATTCAATGCGATTTCAAGTTGGGCTTGCTTGTATCCATGTTTTGAGTTGTACAGCACTTTTGCCACATTAAAAACACATTTTTCTAAAGAAAGCAAATTTAAAACACTCAGAAACATAAAAAGAAATAAAATAAAAAAATCAAAAGACCATTGGCAGCTTAAAGTTTGAAGTAAATGGAGATATCCATGGCCTAAACTTTGCTAAACAGCAAAAACTGTATAACAGATAAAGTCTTCAAAGATGTTTCTTATTACACGAGATAATCCATTTTATCTAAAGAGATACATGTTTGATTAAGAGAATAACAAAGGTTTTACATGCATTGGGCTAGTTCCTGTAATTAATAAAGAAAAATAAAAACAAAATTACTAGTAAAGCGTTAAAATCAATAATCTAGTAAACATTAATTGAGCTTTAAAATATGAATTACCACTGTAAATCAATAAGTACAACATAATAATGTACACTATAAATAACACTACTACAATGTAAATCAATTAATATTGTAATACCTCATAAAAAAAGCCATTCACAGCCCTACAGATATTTCTAATTCTTTAGAGTTTTCATAGTTTCGCAGAGAATATACAATATTTATGTAAATTAAAAAACACGAGTGTCAACTACAGGTTTCCAAAGTGTACTACTTTTCTAATGGTGTAAAATTAATAATTATATCTGCATTTTTGTTAGTGATATAAATTAAAAACTTGCTAGAAAAAACTATTTTATTCCTTTATTACCCATTTTGTTTTTGTGTGTGTATGCACCATGGAAGTCCATGGAAGTAATAAAGATTGTTTTTCCCAAAGAAATTAACTTTTATTAAGGTTTGTGCCATACTTTAAATAAAATAGGAGTAGACTCGAAAATTCTAGACAATTATGTATGTGGGTTGTTCAAAAGTGGAAATTAATTCATTAATCAAATAATCAATCAACAAATTAAGTAATTAATTAAATAAACATTATTTGCAATGAAGTTTTGTGGTTTTGCAATTTGATTTGTTGAATGACCAAATTCTTAATTATAATATTGGCTACATATGGTTTATTGAACCATGGTCGTCAAAAATATTACCCCAAGCTGCTTAGATGCATTTGAAAGTGTATTTCTGTTAGAATAATAAATAATTGGTTTATTATATGTGTTTTTTTTAAAATAATCCTATTATTTATCAAATCCTGGGTGCAGTGGTGAAACTGATAATTTTGCTGCCCTATTACTGTTAGGGACCATTTGTATTCGAGTTTATGATACCTTTTTAACACTAGAATTACCAAAGCTTACCAGAAAACATGTAAATCCGGCCCACCTTAAATCCACTCGCACGTCTCCATTCAGCTCTTTTGTCTTGTAAATTTGTCAATAATCCCAAGCAGCAAGCAGCCTGCTATACCATTCCCCCCACCACTGGAGACACTGCAAAAACGTCTCCCAACTGAAGCCTTGTTTATCAGTGAGTCAGGTACCTAGGTTAAAAAATATATCGTTATTCGGAACACATGCATTTCACGTGTGTTCTGTGTCAACAAAGATCTGTGTAAGTGTAGGATGACAGGAAATGTTGAACACATACCTAAAAAACAAACTTTTTCCATGTTTTATTATTAACAATAAAATGTATACATGAAGTGTATAATGTGTGAAGACTGAAGTCCAAATATCAAATAAGCACTTTCACAAAATATACAAATATAACAGAACAAATGTGCTACCCCCATGACTACAACTGAAGAAAAAGAAATCAGGTTAGCGTTGCTTGCCCTCCTGACTTCTTTCGTAATACAGCGCTTACAGTTGCCAACTCCTATTCAGAAGCTCCTGGGTTCGAGTCTTAATGTCTCCCAAAATAAACATTTTGAGTAGTGAGCTGTTCTTATTTTTACTATTATACAATAAAAGCTGTGATAAAGGCGCTATATAGCACCCGACCTGGCACAGACTACGCAGAGGCACGTGTTCAAATCACACAGGCTTTTATTTTTCTTCTCCCGTGGGCACACATCTTCTTCATGTCCCACAGGCCTAACACAGTCCCAAAAGCACTTAAACACAAAAGTAACAACTCTCCGCCTTGCACCACCACTCCTTCTCAGGTAACCTTGTCCTCTTCCTCCCGATTCTGGCCCTTCAGTGGTGGAGGCTGGCCCGTTTTACAGCCCACCCGGAAGTGATCCAGGTGCTTGACCACCTGGTCTCAATTGCACCTCCGGGAGGGGCTGATGACTCGTCCAGCCAGTCTCTGCAGCACCCCCTAGCGGCCACCCCAGCTCTCTCCCAGGTTGTGGAGGACTCCATGTGCCATGGAGCCATGCGGGAGACTGGGAAACGAAACATCAGCCAGGGAGGCTGCCACCAAGCGTCTAGGGGGAGGTATTGAGCTGCCCATGGTGGCTCCCCGGAACATATACAGCAGGGGCGTCCCGGCCGGGCATGGGACCTGGCTGTCCATCACAAGCATACATTTGATTTGAGTCTGTAACAGCCGCTGTAAATGTATGGTACTTGTAAAGTTTAGCATTTTTTATTCAGTTTTATTCTCTCTGTCGCGTTCACTCTCTCCCCGATCTGACACTGCTGTTTTCAAATGAAGACGTGCTAAAACAGAGGTGAACTCAGATTGGAGAAAGAGAACAGAAGCCCTCCCTGCAAAAAAGTCCACTCACATATAAGAACAACACAGCTGCACCAGGCATAAAGGCGAAAGATGGCATCATTTCGATACAAGATGAGGTCCGGCATCATCCTGCCAATCACCTCTCCTTCAAAGAAACAGCACCACTTACAGAGCTCGTCAGCGTATCGTGCAAACTCCTGTTTGTGATTATGTTTTGTGATGGTCTTTACATAAGAAGTATTTATATTTTATTTATATAAAAGCCAGATTGAATGTTACTTATCTTCCTACAGCGTAAAGTCACAAGTAGGCTGCAGAGTTTCCTTTGTTTGATTGACAAGGGAATGCTCACAAATTATACGTGTAATGCCATGAAAAATACCTGCTGACACTTTAGTATGCGAGCAATGGTACGAGAATGCAGTTAGACTTTTTTTGGGCACATACACCACATTAGGGTTTAGATCTGGACGGTGTAGCGTTGGCGAGCTCTGCAAGCCGTGCTGTTTCGTTTGAAGGACAGGTGATTGGCAGGATGACGCCGGACTTCATCTTGTATCGAAATGGTGCCAATCTTTCTCCTTTACGCCTGGTGCAGCTGCATTGTTCTTATATGTGAGTGGACATTTCTTACAGGGAGAGCTTCTGTTCTCTTTCTCCGATCTGAGTTCACCTCTGTTATTGCACATCTTTATTTGAATACAGCAGTTTCAGATCGGTGCGAGCGTGAACACGACTGAGAGAGTAAAATTGAATAAAACAAAAAACGCTACCTTTGACAAGCACTATAAATTTACAGCAGCTGTTACAGACCCAAATCAAATGTATGTTTTTACTGTATAATATTAACAATAATAGCAGCTCTCTACTCAAAACGGTAAACTTGAGAAGCTTCAAACCCAGAAGCTCTTAATTGGGAGTCAGCAGTTCTTAGCTTTGCATCATGTCATATCAACCGCCTACCGTAACCTGCTTTCTTTTTTCTTCGGTTATATTCTTGAATAAATGCGCACTTGTTTTGTTATACTTGTACATTTTCTGTAAGTGTTTATTTCATATTTGTATTCAGGCTTCACACATTATACATTTCATGTCTACATTTTGTCAATTATTACTAAAACATGAAAAACGTTTCTGTGTTAATGACATTTTTACATAGATTGTTGATGACACTGAACACACATTAAATGTATGTATTCCAAATGACGATGTATTTTTTTTACCATATAACACTCCAGCACTTCACTCGAAGATAAACACTGATCACTGACAAACTTCTTTGCGAATTGAACTGCGGTGGTGGGTGGGGGGATGGGATACCAGGCTGTTTGCTGCTTATCGACACATTAACAGGACAAAAGACACAGACGGAGAGGTGAGAATGGATTTAAGGTAGGCCGGATTTACGAGTTTTCTCGTAGGCTCTGGTAATTCTAGCGTTAATGAAGCTTGAATGTTCTCTCCAAGCTCGCTTTGGTTGTCTTCAAGGACATACTTTTAGTTTAATTTCATAGCCTAATTTTGCCAAAAGTAATTAATCTGTATTTTGTGTCTCTTTCAGTGGACACATGTTCCCTAAAGAATGGGTTATCTGTCTTGAACATAATACTGGCCCAAAAGCACCTATAAACACTTCAAAACAGGTGATGGAGAACGATATAAACAATTTGTAAAGCACGAAAAGCACACAGTTTTTAATGCTGATATAAAAAGAAACATTCAAGCAGCCGTAGAAACAGGGAGCATCTCTTCATTATAGCCGTCATCAGAAGTTTCTTATATAACAGGAATGTGGACAAATTTCTTGTTTGCTGCCGAGTTTTCATTCTGGCTCTTCTTCAGTAGTTTGTTTGAGAAAAAAATTTTAAAACTGGATGCAGTGGCAGACTTAATTGGGGCAGTAGCCATTCGCCCTTGAATCCCACCATAATTGGGGACAATGAATATGACAAAAGAATCTATTTAATGATATTTATGTTCATCCTGATATTAAGATATTTGATGCGATATTGGCATTACAAAATTGCAAGATAGGTAAGGCCTTCAATAAGCCTCACAAAAACAGGCCAGGCCTCACCCAGGTAAGCCTGACCATAGGCAAATGAGAGGTTTTGGGACTGTCCAGGCCACAAAATGGCAATAGACTTTTAAAGTTCAAAAATAATAAGAGAGTCTCTGATATCCCCAAAAAATTCCACAAGAATCTTTAAAGAAATTGAGATTTTTTGATAAATGTAGATAAGTACAAGAAAATGCTTAAAACAGCAAAAGGGAGTTGCTAAAAAGGAATTCCAAGATACATAAGTACCAAAACACAATCTGTTACACAGATAAAAAATTATGACAAATCAGAACAATGAAAATAAAAAAATCATATAATAAATATAGATTGCAATCTCCAGCCAAACAAGTGAATTGCACCCAATCACTCTAAATGATTTGTCTCAACTTAAAAATTGTGGGATCAATAAGCTAAAAATAATTATTTTGGTTCAGATTGAAAATATTAAGTGTGAATCATCACATTTCTTTTTTCAGTGTATCTGTTCTTGTGCAATAAATTGTCAACTCTTCACATGAGAATAACCTTCTTTGTTCTCAAAATGTGCAATATTAACTTAAGGTGCAATGGTCTGTACTCTAGTTTGATACTTACATTTATTATACTTTATTTATATTTACATGATTACTTTATACTTGCTCTTAGTGTAACATGTCCCTTGTTTGTTGTTAAGTTGTAACATAAGTAATTTCCTTCGGGATTAATAAAGTTTTTCTGATTCCAATTATTGTTATGGAGTAATCATCATTTTGTGACTGCAGGCACTATATTAATAACAAGCTGCAATCTGCAGCTTTTGCAAGTTTTGCTCAGATAGACCACAGTCACCTGTTAATTAACTGCCTGAACATCGAGCAGTGCTTTGAGTGACACTGGAGAATTTTAGAGTCTGTAATTTAGGTCCACTTTTCACAAGGAAACTGGAGGTGCACCAGATACATAGCAATTTTGGACTATATTGTCTCTTTCACCAAACTATATTTGTGTGAGCGAGTCAAATTAAGCAGATCAGTCAGGTATCTCATTCACACCTTGGATGAGGCAGTGTATCATACCAGCTCCCAATCAAACACTGCTGATTATTCTATTCTTTTCTCCAAGGTACTCCAAGGGAGCAAGGACAACTGGCCTCAAATGGGGCAGTCAAGATGGAGGTCAGTAGACGGGACCGCAGCTGCTGGAGTCTCCGCAGGCTGAGCGAGTTATGGGAGAGCGGGGGAGATAGAGAGGGAGTTGAGCTGGGAAACTATATTTGTGTGAGCGAGTCAAATTAAGCAGATCAGTCAGGTATCTTATTCACACCTTGGATGAGGCAGTGTATCACACCAGCTCCCAATCAAACACTGCTGATTATTCTATTCTTTTCTCCAAGGTACTCCAAGGGAGCAAGGACAACTGGCCTCAAATGGGGCAGTCAAGATGGAGGTCAATAGACGGGACCGCAGCTGCTGGAGTCTCCGCAGGCTGAGCGAGTTATGGGAGAGCGGGGGAGATAGAGAGGGAGTTGAGCTGGGATCAGAGAAGGAACATTAAGGTCCAATGACTGCGTTTGTCTTACTCTACTTTTAACTCTGCATTTTGACTCATGGACTGTTACTGTTTTTATTGGATTATTTATTTACTAATCAATTAATTCTTTGAAATCACTGCACTGTTTGCACTTTGTTTTTTGGATTTTATCACTTTTTACACAAGCCCCTTGCTGAATGTATGTGTCCTCATTTACCTGGCTCATTTCAGTCTGACTCTCCATGGTTACAGGTTGAAAAGGCTCCCAAAAGCAACCAGGGCTTCACAGCACCTCATGCAGCCAGTACAAGCTTACAGACCTCTGAGATTCATTTTTAATGTCTGAAAAATTCAGAGGTTTACTAACTAAATCAGAATCAAAATTATTAATATAAATCAAAAACTGTCAAACAGAAGCAGAGAAACATATACAGTAGTAACACTAGAGAACAGAGTTAGTGAGATCACAAACACATGGGAACCTATAGGCTTGGAGAAGAGTGCAGTATTGAGAGCAGCAAACAGAAGCCAGTGAAGAGAACAAAACAGTGTGCAGTGAGACAGAGCATGCACCTCTTAGCCCTCAGAGGTGACACAGTCCAATGTAGAGAGAGAGAGAATAAAAACATGTTGAGTGGTAAAGGTAGTGAGGAAGGACAAATTTATGGAGAATGATAAGACTGAGTTAATTCGGAAATAGGCTGATTGAACAATAGAGAGTACTTAGGTTTCTCATGAGGCAGAAATTAATTTGGGATTCTGGCCCAATAATCAAGGATATAAGAAAAACGTGTAAAGTAAAATTTAGGCATTTGCATTGTAGAAAGAATACTTCAAGAACCATGAGAATAAATATGAAGGGAGAAGAAGGCTAACGCCCAGTTCGTGAGGCAGGGCTGCAGAAAACCTCTTAGAAAAACAGGAAGATTGTATGGGCAGAGTGTTGCAAGAATGATATAAAATGTTATGAATTTATAAGAAAGGTAATATGACATGGTGTTTTACACACTATAATAGTGGATATCACACTTGATGCTGAGGCTTCCTTAATTGACTTATTAACATATTTTGAGTGCACATTTTAAGAAATGTATTTTAATATGTTTTTTGCTGGGTAATAACATTCCAAAAGATGTTTGTTGATATCATTATTTTTTTACCCATGTAAGGGGGCAACACTTGTCAATACTGTAAAAACACATTTTCAAAAATTAAATTAATAAATCCAAAATGCCAAAATTTTAATTTATTATTCACATTTAAATTCGCCCTCATGAATGCTCTTTTCAAGGTGACTACCTCGTTCTCTGAAGAGTAGTACAATACTCAGCTAATTGGGTGCTAAATAAAATTGCCTGGAGGCAGCATAACAGCTGTAACAGAATAAGATGCTTCTCGCACCCTTGCACCCTCAGACACCACGTCAGACACTAGGTAAAAGTCCAATACTTATATTTATTTTATAATAAAGTGCACAAAGCACCCTCTACTCCCAAATACTCCAATAAATAATAACCAATAACAAATCCTCCACTCCCAGACGCTTAGCCACCCTGCCTCCCAACTCAGCTCATCGCCTGGGAGCTGCCATAGTCTTTTATATTCCCTGACCCGGAGGTGTTCCTTCCCAACAGTCCACAAGTCCTTATTCCTTCCGGGTCAGGGTAAATAATGTTTCTCACCCCGGAAGCCCGTCGCTCTTCCTATGACGAACTTCCGGGTCATAGGGCATGAAGAATTCTTCGGTCCTCCCTGCAGCTCCCTCTCGTGGCCCCCATGGCATCCAGCAGGGCGGTGCACAAAAACTACATGGTCCATAATGCCCTGCTGGTCTTCTGGGACCTCCATGCTGCAAGGAGGGCTCCACCTGGCGGCTTGGGGGTATTGGCCGGGGTACATGGCCGGCCATATCTTACACAGCATAGTGGTTTAGAACCTACCATTATATTGGGCTTCTTACAACCTGTGCACAGTGTCTAGTTAAAGATAATAAGGGTGCTATCAACACTTTCTGCCATTATCAGTTATAATTAAATAGCTAAAGGATTTGTTTTCCATGTAAAAGACACCAATTACAATGTTGTATGCAGGTTTATTTTCTTGATGGTAGTGACTATACTATTTCATGTGTCATTTGTCAGGCAATGGTTTTGTAGATATGGTTCTCAAGTTCAGTCCTAATTGACCCTACTGCTGATTTTCAATTCAAACAGTTTTATAATCAGAGAGTAATTTTTGCTTACATTTTATAATTGGCTAATTTGTCTCCTTTTATTCTGCTTTAAAAAACATAACATACAGATGAAGAATTTGCCAAAGATTTAAATACTTAAAAATTCTTTTTGGTCAGTTTCTTCTTTTAGGTACATTTTTTTTTCTGTGGAGCTTGTTTCCTTATTTGTATCCAAGTACTAACCACAAAGAAAGAGTAGAAGAGACCGAGCTGCAGATGACATTGAAAAACAAAGTGGGGCTACTTCAGTGTCATAGCCACACGTTGGCTCATTAGTAACGGCTTCTTCACTTTAATGAGCAAACATTTAAATGAAAGCAAAATACTAAAAATAGAAAGTCAGGCAGACTAATTCATCACTGAAAATTGCGGTAATGCATATTGTATTACTATAATTTCTAGACTGACACAAAAAAGAAGGAATTGGGAAATAACCACGTTCTTAATTAACGTTTTTGTCCAGTTAAAATCTGACATTGCTTAGAATGAAATCAATCAGATTTGGTATCTGGTATATTGAATCCTCTGTATTCAAATGCTACAGCTCAATACACTTCAGGGAATGTAATATTACCGATTGTAACACTGCGAGGAAAGATAATGGAGGTTATAGTGGCTGTGACTAATAATACTGCTTCACACCTTTAGGGACAATGATTCAGAGCCTGGTCTGGTGACTGTGTGTTGTATTTGAATGTTCTACCTATGTTAATATGTGTCTCTGATTACTGTGCTTCCCTACCTCATAACAAAGATGTGCAGATGAGGCCCCCTATTTTTTACTGAGAAAGGAGATGTGTAAAAAGTTGAACCAGTTTCTTTGTGTACAAGGCTTAAATCAATCGACCAGTAGATATGTAATGTGCTCGCTGGAAGGTTTACAGTTATTTAATGAATAATGGCAATGTTCATGTGCATTAGCATCAAGGGCTTTAACTGCTATGTTGCACTCTTGTGATCCTGCTGACTGTAAGTGCTTATGTTTTTAAAGATTAAACGTTTGTTACTGGCAGATGATAATTGTTCAGGGTCAAGCTAATATAATATCACAAACAGGGATGGGTTCCGAACACATTAACATATAACAAAACATATAACATAAAACAAAAAACATTAAGAAAAAATGTTTTCAAAGCCCATTGCACAAAAAAGGACACATGGTCAAAAAGGGCAAAGCAAAAGTCAAAATACTAGGTAGTATTTTTAGCTCTTGTTTGTAGTTTTAATCATTTGTTATCCGTACAAGTTCACACTTATTTTTTTTAATCCAAAAATTCTTCTTTTGCTAGGACGTTTTCAAGTTGACCTTATTTGGAAACATTTCTATTATTTACCATCTTGTTTACACAATACTTCCAGGATGCATCACGTGACATTGATCGTCATGATGACGTTATAAAAACATGATGCCTTTACTATACATTATCCCACAATGGATACACAATGTCTTGTTTCTCTAGTACAGTTAGCTTATTTTCAAGAAGGCCTTTCAATTTGCATTAGAATCCTGAGCAATGTCTTGTTTTTTGATTGTGGTTGCTATTTATAAGCCTGATCACCTGATTTTGACCCTTTGTTTTAGCTAACCAGATCTCTCGTTAACAAATCATTTGTTTTTGTTTTTTTTTTTGTTGGCTGCTCACAATAATTGCTAAGACACACTATATGTCTCATTATCAAAAAGAATATAACTGATTTGCAAAAAGACTTTTTGGATTAAAACTCGGGTGCTGGACCATGCACATCATCATGTTTTATATACACTGTGTGCTGACGTTAAACATTAACACTGAACACAAGACTGGTGGTGTGTGGCAATAGTAAAAAACATAAGAAAATAGTAGTGGCTCAATGATGCGATTAAGATAATGATACAAATATTCAGCACCAAAAAATACAAAACTTTCATGTACAAAATTGAATAATCAAGTTCCTGATCATTAAAAACCAGGAAGCTTGACGTGTTAAAAGTATAACATGCAGCTTTTTCTATTGCTTGAAAATATACTTTTCCTTAAATGTACTGTACTTCTAAAAATGGTGACAAAGTGATTAGCACAGCTGCTACCTGATTCAGAATCCCAGATTCAAATCCCCTGCCCGGTTTTTATCCATCTGAGTCAGTACATTCCATTTATATCACTTTGGGATTTCCTCCTGGTACTTGGGGTTTTCTCATAATCCTAAAGATGTGTGTGGTAGGTACATTAGTGACGTTAAATTTGACCAGTGTATGTGTGTCAGGTACAGTCAGGTCCATAAGTATTTGGACAGTAACACAATTTTCATAATTTTGGCTCTGTACACCACCATACAGGATTTGAAATAGAGCAACCAAGATGTGACTGAATTGTAGACTTGAATTTTTAAGTTAAGGGGTGTACCAATAAATATTGTATGAGCAATTTATGAACAAAAGACATTTCTATTCATGGTTCCCCCTATTTTCTGGGATTTGAAAGTTGGACAAACTAACCTAATCATAATTATAATGATCATTTTTAATATTTGATTGTAAATCCTTTGACTGCCTGAAGGCCGGAACCCATATCCATCTCCAAATGCTGGGTTTCCAGCCTAGTGATGCTTTTCTAGACCTTTGCTGCAGCTGTCTTCAGTTTCTGCTTGTTTGTTGAACTTTCTGCCATCACTTTTGTTTTCAGCAAGTGAAATGCATGTTCAGTTGTGTTGAGGTCAATTGATTGACTTGGCCTTTGAAGAATATTCTATTACTTTGCATTGAAAAGCACTTGGTTTGCTTTATAAGTATGTTTTGGCTTGTTGAACATCTGTACTGTGAAGCATTGTCATATCAGTTTCGCAGCATTTGGCTGAATCGAAGAAGACAGTATCGAATTCATCCTGCTACTTCTGTGTACATCTATGACTGACTTCCATTCACAGCCATGCATGATCATGCCATAACATTGCCTCCACCACAGATGTTGTGGTATGCATCAGATCATGAGCCATTTCTTTTCTTCTCCATACTCTTCTCTTTCCATCATTCTGGTATATATTGATCTTAGTTTCTTTTGTCCAAAGAAAATTGTTCCAGAACTGGTCAGACTTTTAGAAACTGTTTTCTGGCGAAGTCTAATCTGCTTTTCCTATGCCTGAGGTTTGCCAGTGGTTTGCATTTTGTGGTAAAACCTCTGTATTGGAATCAATTCCAGAGCTTTTACCTGCTTAACAGTTAATGAAATAATGGGGGAAATTCTCCCACCTGGCTATGGAACAGCTTGTCAGTCAAATGTCCAAATACACTGGAGCCCCTGAAAATATGGGGACCATGCATAAAAATGTCTGTTGGCTCACACAATATTTTTAGTAAGCCCCTTAAATTAAAGCCAAAACTATACACTTTCATCACATAATTATTGCTTTATTTCAAATCTGTAGTGGTGGTGTACAGAGCCAAAATAATGAAAATTCTGTCACTGTTCAAATACTTACAGCCTTGAGTGTATGTTCCCTATTATAAATAGGTACCCTGTCCAGGCCTAGCTTCTGCTGGGATAAACCATTGCCTCCAACAAGCCTGGATTGTATTAAGTGGGTTTTCAAATGTTATATTAATATTATGTTAAGACTAGGTCTGGGTTACTAATATTCAATACATTTATAATACCTTTTGTTTAATACTGTTGAGCAGGGGTACCCCAAGACATCGATCACGATCAACCAGTAGATCGGAAAGGTAGTGCACATAGATCGCGTTGCATTCAAAAAAAATCTTTTTAAACGTTAGTCTATCATATATCCTCCCTATGGCATTTGCCACTTGATTGACATACAGGGTGGCCAGTCTTCTAACACACTGGTCATCTCGCACGCACGATCAAACGTGCGAGCTACTGCAAAACTCCGGCTGTGATCTAGTTAGCCTTCCAATTTATATCGACTAAAGAAGGGATTTAAAAACAAAATTGTTTGAGGAGGGTATGGGCTGGATGTGGAATTGGAAGAGGATTTTTTTTCTCACAATGTCACAATCAATGTGCGTTTGTCTGATCTGTCAATCTATCATTGCTATTCCAAAGTAGGAAAATGTGGAAAGGTACTTTCAAACTGTTTATAAAAACTATGAAACTAACTTCCTTCCGAAAAGCGATCTAAGAAAGGAGAGGGAACAAAAATCGCAGTTAATCAGACAGCCATCAAGTTTCACTCAGCTGAATTCATAAGCAAAGGCAGACACACCAAAGCATCGTTTCAGGTGAGTCACTTGATCATTAAGCATAAGAAGTCCTTCCAAGATGGAGAAATGATAAAAGAGGCCTTCGTTGAGACAGATGGCTAGGGAGAAATTCCTGCTGAGATTTCAAGAGCCCTGGTCAGAGAAAAAGGAGTTTCTCCTTGTTATTAAATATGCAGAATACAAGTAACTTAATAATGATCAATGGCCGTTGATGATTTGGGAAATATCCAAAACCTCATGTCAGAGCCGGAGATGCAATTGAAGGCGTGTGCGCAACTTGACATCATACGCTGCACAGAATAGATTGAAAATTGCCTGTCAGACTTTGACAGACGGTTTCAAGACTCAGCTTTACTTGAGCCAATCGCTACATTTAAGTGCTATCCATTTAGGGAAGATGTTGAGGGTGATTCACTCGCATCAAAAATTGCAGCACTGTTTCACCTAAAACTCCTCTACAGTGGAGGATGATATTTTGACACTACAGGATGACATTCAGCTGAAGTCTGGGGCTCATGGACAGTTTTGGAACTTATTCACAGAGGAAAAGTATCCAAACATGAGGAAATGTGATACCTCCTTGACTGCATTATTCGGACTTTTCTTATTTATGCGAGACAGCCTTTTCCCACATGAAGATTATTAAATCCAAATACTGCAGTGACCATAAATGTATTGAATTGTTATTGTGCCATAAAGGTTATTCAATTATGCAAGGTACGACAACATATATTTTATGCATAACGTATACTCTCTCTCTCTAATTAAATAAATAATTTTTAATGTAGGTAGATCATTTCGACCTGGTCATTTTAAAAGTAGCTCGCAAGCTGAAAAAGTGTGAGCACCCCTGCTGTAGAGTAAGAACTGCAATGAAAAATAGGGTGCTGCTGTTTATACCTTTGTAAACAGTATTTTACACTTAATGTATGTAAGTACTTTTGATGTATGCAACAAATTCCTGGAAATGTTCTGTCAGTCAGTAGTATTGCTCTATGCTTCAGCCTCCTAGGGAAGCAACTTCAACTCAAAAGATGCATAATGCCTAAGGAAACCTATCAGGAATACCTGAAGAACCCTTAACACACTGGAAGCTGTTGTGGGAAAGAGGTGGCAAAATTGGATGCCATTATGAATAATACCCTCCATCTTATCCAGAAAGGACGGTCTTGGAGTAATTTTGGGCAATGGCTCATTCATCAATGGTCTGCTGAGAAGCACTGCTGGGGGCTTTTCTGTCTACTGCTATAAGGCAATTCAATTATTCCTCCCAATGCCCCAAACTATATGCTGATACTCTTTAAGTTCATTTTCCAGTTACTGCACAATATTCATTATTGATTAATTGATTGACTGATTGATTGATTGTATTATTTGTCCTATGAGTCTATATTCTTGTTTTTTATATTTCTGCAGCTGTATGCATCTAATTTTTCACTTGGTTTAAATAAAGGTTATTTAAATTAATTTAATCTACGCACTGTTATCAATCATTATATTACCAAAAGTGTAATGAACCCCCTAAATTAGTAGGCTTAGTAGCTCCGAACTTACAATGGGGGACTGAGAAAAAGTGATGATGACTTTTTTATCACCGATAACAATAAAAAATAAATAGAAATCAAGTAGTCCTGCTCTCCATGACACGATCATAGTGGATATACAGGTTGTCAATACCTAAATAGAAAAGACAACACCAAAACAACACCAAAAGAGAAAGGTTGGAGGTTGCCTTGATCCTTGCCAGATATTGAGAGTTCACACAAGAATTTATCTGTGTGCAGAGTGCAGAGGTGTTCTCTTCCAAGACCTCAACATGACTGCCCACAGCTACTGGTCAGCTTTTTTTTAAAGTGGCATGTCCTGGAAGAGACACACAGAGAGGGAGAGGCTGGATCAATGTTGCTAGATGGGACAGTCTTCATGGCTGGCAAGGAAACAGAGAGACACAGTACTCCTATTGTCACATTCAACCCTTCCATCTGTGCTACCTTCTAATCTGCCCCATCAAGTCCTAAGAATTATCCAAAAAGAATTCCCAGAATTTCATTCTGGTAGTTTTTAACTTACTAATATCTGCTTTACATTGAATGATAAGGAAATTGTCCAAGTTTCTTGTGTTACACAGATGGAAAAGAGTTTATTTTTTCTGACACCTAGCAGCCCAGTGAAAGAAAATTGTAATGCCAAGGGGCATTCTTCTTGAATAACCCTATACTTTATAGCCTTATTTTAGACCCTTGCCTATTACTTTTTCCTCTTTCTCACACTTTTACAATCAAAGACCATTTCAGTGGCCACATGGGCAAATAAAACTGGTAGCCCAAAAGTATACATCCTGTATGTCTGTTAATTATAAAGGAATTGCTTTAGTAAAGTATATATCAAGAACATATCCGATCCTTTATACAAAACACACATTGACATCTTTGCTGAATTTATCTATAAAGGAAAACATATACTGTTGGTAATTTATAACTGAACAACATGTTCAATTAACAGCAAGAATGGGCTATTTATTAATGTATTGCCACAAAACCCAGAAAATCCCCAGGGCAAGGTTTGAGAATCATTTCTCTTTGGGTTTCCTGCCTTTTATTTTAACCTGATTCCATTTAAAAGAGACATTAAACCTGCTCTGTAATGTGCAGTGAGTCCTGCTAAGTAAGCCAGCCTGTCATTTTGTTTTAAATTACTTTCTATAATGGATAATCTCTGGTAGATCTTTACACCAGTCAGCAATTAGAAACAGTACAAATATTTGATGAGTGAATAATAATAGCATTTTAAGGTGGATGTAGGTTATGTAGCAGACAGTGTAAGAGGCGTACAGTATACAGCTAAACTGTGCAAAAGCAAAACTCTTAAATCAATTACAGCAGCTGAATATAAAAATGTGTGTCCTACTTAACCTTTCCAGCACCTGGGATTTTTATATTCTGTGCTTTTTCATCATTTTCATTCAAAACCCATGCGGCTTCAAGTTTACATATCCCTGTAGTTTCAAATCAAAGACCATTTTAACGGAATGAAGTTGCAGATCTTTAATGGCATTGACCGTCGCTGAGCGATTTCCTCCTTTTTGCTGCTGAAGTGAGCCTCTGCGCACTTCTCAGCTTCACGTTTGTAGGCCCCAAATCGACAGTAATGGGATGTGATTTGGGCCTCCCTGGTGTTTAAAATTCACAGTCTGTTGACTCTGCCTCTGTCTTTAGCCTTTGCACCGTCCCTGTGGTCTCAAGGGCACATTGACAAGTTTGCAAAGGGTTTGCTGCTCTGCTGCAACTCATCCCAAAAGCATTCTCACGAGGTCATAGTATTTTCAGGGCCTCACCAAGTGTGAAATTACCAAATAAAAGGCTACAGTATGTCCATTTAATAGTTCAAATATATTTGAAACATGTTGCCAAAATGAAATACAAATGTAATTTAGTGTTTGGAAAAAAAATCAGCTCTAATTTATTCTTTTAATTAGGATTTGAATACTATGCTTTCTGAACAATGCTTTGTTAAGTAATGTGAATGCTGATTAAGATTACTTCACAAATGTAAACTTCAATGTCAGTGATTTGCTGTAAGGCCTCTTGATGATTCAACTCTAGGGTATAATGTTCAGGAGGAACAGTGCCATAGAGATGCTGTTTCACCACTTCAGATTTATTTCTTGCCCAAGTCTCTGTCTATGTGGAATTTCCCCATTGTCTTTGTATTTGCACTTGTTTGTTCTTGGTACACTTGTTAGGTTAACTGATAAATCAATTATGGCCCAATGTAAGTGCATGTGTGAGTATGGCCAGTTTCATTTTGACTCACACCCAGTGCAACAGACTCTGGATCACTAGAAAAACCTATAAAAGAAAAGATATTAGTCCAGTAAATGAATGGAAAAAATGATGGAGAAAAGAATGTAGTCATTGTTTATTAAAAAAACACCTGCAAATGTATGCACTGAGAACTAATGCATTGGATGGTGCTGTAATTTGTGACAGACTGCATAAATGAAATTCATACATACAGTACTGTATAAAAATAGGGAAACCTCCTTAATTCAGTTCAGTTCAGGGTTATGGCAGCCAGATCCTGTCTAGACAGCACAGGGTGCATGGTGGGTAACAACTCTGAACAGGGCACCAGTCCTACGCAGGGCATACACTTCAGTTACTAAATAGGAGCCAATTTAGACTCACAGTTAACCTAAAGTAGAAGCTGTGTAACTTTCCAAGCAAGCACTATTGAGATGCAATAATGTTGCACTCTGCCCTGCTGAACTTTATCATGCTATCTCCCATTTATCATGCTATCTCCACTTCTGACACCATTTATCATGCCATCTCCACTTCTGACACCATTCTAACATGTTCATCCAGTGGACATGTGATGCCTCCCTCATCCCCTAGGATCAAATGACAGCTTTCATGCTTCCCAGATTATACATATACTGGGGGGCAAGCCCCCCTGGTGCCTTTGGGGCCCAACCCCTAGTTGTGGCCAGAATATTAGTAAAATCTGTAAATGTACAAAAGAAAAATGATTATTTATTGTAGTCAAAATCACAAAATTCTACAAATATGTAAAAGAAAAATTAATTATTATTTAACGGAGTAAAAATCATGAAATGAGAATAAAATATTTACTCTCTTACTGATTAGAGTATTCCCCTTAAACGGAGGTCCACTATGCTCAATGAGTATTTATAAGAGACTAAATAAACGATCCATTCATTTTAACTGACATTCTTATACATAAAAAAACTTTTTTTAAAAAATGACTTATTTAAATAACAGGAAAAATCACGTGAAAACTAAAGTGGTATGCAATGGGTCATTGTAAATCGACCTTCAACTAACTAAATCACCTAAATACAAACATTAGTGTTATGAATAGATTTTTTTTATATAGTTAATGTGAAAGAAAGTATACACGATCAAAAATAAAAACCACGACTTTCTTGATATTTTAGTTTATAATTTAAAAACAGAATAAGAATCTGAAAATCTAACATCACATTAAAGTTTGATAAATTCTGAAAAGAATGATACCAAACATATAGACGTAGGTTTTAAAATAAGCCATATTTAAAGCATATCAAGAAACGTGACATAAAAAGTCACATAAAATCATTGCATAAAATCATTGCACTTTTAGGCTTAGGATTTTATATATATATATACAGTAGATTTAACCACAGCCCCAGACTATACACATGTATATATAGGGGGAGAGGTTATAATCTGGAGAGAGGTAGTGTAGAAATTATGTTTTTGGTCTTTGATGCAGGGCATCTTCTTTACATTTACATTAATTTGCTTGGCATATGCTTTTACCTAAAGCGACTTATAAAAGAGGTAAACATAATCTCTTCTCCAAGACACTACTGTGTATGAAATCAGGCTATCCTTTAGTGCTTGCCACATCTCATTCCCTTCCATGGAATGAATCTGTGCTCTCAAGCCATGGACCAGACAAAATACCTCACTACCCATGGTGTGGTTAATTGATATTCAAGATTTAATTCATCTTATTTGTACCCTCTTTTAGGATGACTGAAATAAAGAAGAAATATTCATAAGCTTGGCGTTCTTTCATACAAAGTTCCAAAAACTGTTGCAAAAATTCCCAGAAGAGGAAGGGTCTTGTAACCTTTCAGTTGTATGCCAAAAGGGCAAATGAAAAATCTTTATAAAATAAAAGATTTATTATCAAAAATGCTCTGTAGCACAAAAGCTCGAAGCAGCACAAAATTAATATTGGGACTTGCACTGTAGGCAATTCACTGAATGCAAATCCAAAGAGAAATTGAGAAACAGAGCAAAGAGGATCAATAACAAACCAAAGCAATGATCACTTACAATCACACACAATGCACTCTGTGCTCCCTCAGTCTTTACAGAGTTGTGGGCTGTCACTTTGCAGTGAAGAACAGGAGATTCCACCTGTTGGAGAACCAGCCACTGTACATTGAATATAGTAAAAGCATGGAAACAAATTTAAACAATACACAAAACTAAAAAAACACACAATGATCCAAATAAATATCATAAATAGCAATAGTAACACTAACAAATTAATCAAACATGAGCAAAAAAGACATAAAAAATAAATCTGAACATCAGCTAGGGGAGGAACAGTAATATTAAAGAAATAAAAGAAGAATCTGCATTTTCTGTAGCAAAGCAAGGCTGTGTTTTATTAATTGCTTCACCCCCTAATTAAACATGGTGTTTAGTTAAAGGTATTAGTAAATTTCATATTATTAGCAGATTGATTAAAAGAAAAGCTTTATTTAAAATTTTCTACTTAATTTTAAACAAAGGTCTGATGTACCATGTGACCTGCCATGTTTCCTTAAGTCATGCCACTTGTGGGTCAGTTTGGAGACAGCAGATTAAGACAAATTTGTTTTTGAATACATTCAGTAATTTTCTGTTTAACATGTCATACCTGAAGATCTAGATCAAGCATCAAGTGCTCATGGGGCTTGTCTATCATACAGTTATGTTTATAGATACACAGAATCTGATGTTAAGTCCAATTTGCCACCTCAAGGATTCCCTATAGTGAATATTTTCAACTCTTCTTGCTCTGCTTTTCACAATGATAATCTCGCTTTTTTATGTAGTTTGAATTTGATGCCAAATCATGCTAGTAAGCTCAAGACATCAAGAGATTCCTTAAATTTCCAAGCTTTTTGGACTGTTGTATCCACAAGATTGTTTCTGTCTAGATACTTGTTGAAGAAAATCTTGCCCTCCACATTGAGAAGTATGACAGGACAGAATTAGCTAATGTCTGTGGATACCTACTCCTTAAGAAGCAAGACTCCTCCTGCTCTACACCACGCTTTGGTCACAATTCCTGTTCTCCCAGACCACATACATTATTCTCCAGGTGTGCTTTTGTACACTCTGTATGGAACCCCATTAGACCCTGTGGCTGCTGCCACTCTCACCTGCCTTACTGCCACCTCATCTTCCCTCCACTTTGGATGACTGATATCAACTGGGTGCTCGGGCTATTCAGTTGGTCTAAGATCTGATGGAATAGCTGACTACTTGTACCTGTTATCATCTGTGTATGTTCTTTGGAGATGGTCCTCTAATTTCTGTTTAGATATTTCAATGCTTCCCCCATTGTATTTAGTGAAAAGAATTAAAGGGATCAAAATAATGTGATCTCTCTCTCACTTTCCTTCTGCATAATTTCTGCAGATTCTTTACTCATCTCACAGTAGTTAAGTGGCGCTTGATGTTTCCCTGGAGTGTGTTATTGCCCTCCTTCTAGCTATCAAAAGCCTTCCTCCACTGTTATTTAAGTTGCTTTCCCTTCTGGAGCAGGTGCTCAATCTCCTGCTACCGTCTGGACTTGCTTTCCACCTTTGAGACTTTGGGAAATGCCTTTCCTTTATAACCCTTAATCTATACCATTCTGCCACATAGTTATAGATGACATTACTTATCCGTTCAAGCTTTTTTGAACTGTGCTCCTTATCCCTTCCAGGTCACTAGTTAGGTCTGTGTTTATTGTCCCACATTCTGCCATTTCTGATGTTCCAGACCATTTAACTCTTAAATAATTTTTGGGTCAAATTTGACCCATTTCAGCATTTGACAACAGTAAAAATACCCTAACTTCATTTAGCCTGAAATTTGATGACTTTTGCTAAAGTGACCCAAAATGCACGAAAATTAAAATATTTTAAAATGTTATACCGTTGCACAGGTGCTACACATTTTTGTACATTGAGGCTGTCATATTTGACCTGTATCTATTAAGATGGGTTTTAGATCCACTAATGTGGGTCAAATCAAGGAAAATGCTGGGTTTAGAGAATCTTGAACTGTGAAACTGGGCCTTAATCCAGTCTTCCAAGATGAGGAAACAAAGAGTGATTTGTAGGAGGATGTTTCAAAGCAGGAAGACAAAATAGAGGAAGACTCTGCTTACAGTCCCTCTGATGAAGATGACAATGAGGAAGAGGATGAAGATGACTCTGAGACAACAAGGGAGATATTTATTTTTGTTGAAAATGATGCTATCAGTTGGTCCTCACTTCCACTTCAATTATCAGGCTGGATGGCAGTGGAAAATGTCATTTGAATGCTCTGGTAAGGGCATTCCAGTGATCTGGACCTGGCCTTGATCAAGAAGTCACTCAAGAAGCCAACAGAAGGTTACAGAAGAGAAAAGCGTTGCAACATCATCTCTGCAAAAAAGGACTGCTCAACACAGAAAAACTATTGCAAATGTGGGAAACACGCATGCAAGTCCTACACATGTAAGGATTCCTACCACTGCTTTGAATGCAAAGACTAGTTTGTAATGAGGAATCTTTTATGTTTTGTGTTCTAAGAGTTCATTACTGTTGAATTAGCATTATAGACAGCAGTTATTAGGATTTGTTTATGATATATCAGTAAGGACAGTGTTTAAAGGTTTTAATGGTTATGCATGTTTATATAATAAATCCCAATAGTACCAAACTGTTCTTGCCATTTTCACTTTCAATAAAATATATTTAAATTATTATGACAGTTATGTTTTCATGTCTTAAGTAAAACAGTACTTGAGATTGTATGATAGCAGATGTTTTTCTCCAAAAACGAGTGTTGTAAAACCTTAAAGATACACTCTTCTTGCTCTCTGAAACATTAATCAAGGATTTATCATACATTTATTAATGTCAGTTAGGATATTTATACATTCTAAATCTGTAGTTCAAAATTTACTATACATGTAGACAATTGTTATGAGGGAATTCTTGGCCCTGGTCAAAATTGATCTGGACCATACTGTGAGGGCATGAAATATGAATAGTATGTAAGGGTTAATTTATGGCTTGTTCCCACTGAATTTGTCCCTTGACATTTAAAGCTGGCTGGGCTTGATACAAGTTACTACTGCAACTGTGCTTGAGCCTTCTTTCTCAGTGGTACTGATGTTCTTTGTACTGTGGTGTAACCCACATTACTACATTTCACTAACCTGACTTGATTTACCTTTTAGGAAATAATTGTTAATATGAGGTCCCTGTTGTTCATCCCATCAAGCACTTTTTCTTCCCATGATGTATTTTCAGGCCCTAAAATGATATTACTTTCCCTTAGCCACAGGCACAGACTTGAAATCTTCAATCAGATGCTTTAGTAAAATGGAACTCTTGTAAGGTGCTTGTCTTCCTTGTAGTCATTTCTGTTCCTAGGTCTGAAACCATGTTATCTTGCTGTGAGTCCTTGTTCGCCTCCATTCTCCCAGACTCTAGGGGTGTTTTTTCTTTAACGTCCTTTGTAGCCATAAAGTGGGTGACTCCAAAATACTACTTAGTATTGGATTCTGTAGACATGGGTGGCTAATCCAAACAGAGTCTATTCCCTCCTGTCAGCTGTCTTTCCAGCAGTCACATGGTCGTTCCCATGTTGTCAGCCACTCTCTTATATAAAAAAAATAAATTGATTTTTTTATTCTGCATTTTATTTTGTCATCTTACTTTCTCCTTTTGCTTTGTCACAAACTGGACAGACTACAGATCAAAATTGCAAGGTGCAAAATTAAAGAAAATAATAAAGAAATGGTGGCTACTGCATTTCGTTGTACCTGTACAAGACAAGTCAAGTCAAGATGGGGAGCATGCACTGGTACAGTGCGTTGCTGCACCCACTACATGGGAAAACGGGACTTATCGTCCCTATCTGGAAAGGGAAGCCGGGATGGCAACAACTACAGGGTAAGGAGCCGGGTAAGGTTCTTGCTAGGGTCGTTGCGGGGTCCAGCGGCTGTGGGGTGTCTGTTGGTGAAGAAAGATTCACAGATCTTGACTTTGCTGATGACGCTGTGATCTTTGCGGTGTCAATGGAGGCTCTGATCGAGGCACTTGAGAGACTGCACAAGGATTCTGAGTGTCTGGGCTTGCGAGTGTCCTGGATAAAAACCAAGATCCAGGCCTTTAATGAGCTCTTGGGCACAGCCATCAGCAGTGTGTCTGTTTGCAGAGAGAGTGTAGACCTTGTTGAGAGATTTACTTACCTTGGCAGTGACATTCTTGTCTCTGGTGACTCTTCCTGTGAAGTCAGTTGACGGATTGGGAGAGCATGGGGGGTCATGATGTCACTGGAAAGGGGTGTGTGGTGCTCCCGATATCTATGTACAAGGATGAAGGTCCTAGTCTTTAGAGTCCTGGTGCTTCCTGTCTTGCTATATGGTTGTGAGACATGGACGCTATCCAGGGACCTGAGACGAAGACTGGACTCCTTTGGTACTGTGTCTCTCTGGAAAATCCTTGGATACTATTGGTTTGACTTTGTGTCGAATGAGCGGTTGCTCATGGAGTTCCGAATGAGGCACATTACCTGCATTGTGAGGGAGCATCAGTTACAGCACTACAGCCATGTGGTGCATTTCCCAAAGGGTGATCCAGCTCATAAGATCCTCATTGTTGGGGACCCGAGTGGCTGGACCAGGCCAAGGAGTTGCCCACGTAACACCTGGCTGTGGCAGATTGAGAGTCATTTCCGGAGGGTGGGACTGGACTGCGTGTCTGCCTGGGGGTTGCCAACAGGGATCCCGAGTTGTTTCATTGTGTAGCGGGTGCAGCAATGCACGCACACCTGTGCAATGACAATAATGTTGAATCTAACCTAATATGGTCATTGCGCTTGCATGAAGTACAGAAAGCTGTGTCTCCCTTTCTCTTGAAATGAACAGTCACTTCTGATGTGGACTGAGTATGTAGTGTTCATCCTGGCAGAGACGGGGCCTCTTGGAGTCATTGGGAGGCATGGTGAGACGTCTTGTTGGTGCTGTCTTTTGGAGCTGCAGATGGAGAAAACAAGAGAACATAGTAACAGTTCCCCTTCTTGTCCTGGGATGGGGATGCTTACCTTGTAAGAGAAATGAAGGTATTGCCTAATTGTGTGTGTTTTTGTATATTGTGAAAGAAATACAACAAGCAAAGAAAAAAGGTTTGGGTTTACACCTCATATATTAACAATAGTTTCTTAAAATAAGCGATAAATAGAGAGAGTAGTCTCAAACAACTAAGTCCTGGACGAGACTGACTGGGGAAAAGGAATGAGCTGGCTTTTAAAGACAGCGAGCAGGAAGAGGAGTGTCCAGATGACTATAGGCAGAAGTGAGGTCAGAAGCAGGACGGGGGTTAGAACGGGAAGTAGAATCTGTTTGGGTGTTGGGTTCGAGTAAGCTTTCCTTCTGATGATCTAAAGTGGAGAAAGAAAAGATGTTAGTGCACTATGTCAACCTCCAACCCAGCATTTTACACATAGTCAAGCCCACTGACTGCCTCCCATTGTGCACGTGTGTGACAATATGAAACTATTATGTTTGATAAAGATTAAGATTTTTGAGCTGTTTCCATTATATAACAACAACAAAAAAAAGAAAATATCAGTTGAGATATTTTACATGACATAATCTTATTCTCTTTCACATTAAGTCTTAATTAACAATACTCAATTAAGTACTAAATTAAAAATATTTAAAAATTATACCATATAAAACTATACTCAATAAAAATGTAAAACCTAATATTGAAACAAATCACTATTTATTATGTACATGGAAATGAACATAGACATACAGAGAATGTTGGAAATACTAGTCTCACACTTCCTAGATCAGCCAACCCTCTAGTTTTCCCTGTAAGCAGAATTCCACAAAGATTTGACAATGGATTAAATATTGACAATTCAAGATATACAAAAAAAAAAAAGAAATTGTCAGTTAATAAATGCTGTGTACAAGGAAGGGGTGGCCTTTAATAACAACAATAGGCTATATGGAATGCGGTCATTAATAGCAATCCTAACAATGTATTTTGGTTGGTTAAACATATACTATTTAGACAACAGTTAGAGGCGGATGTGGATTTAATATAACCGTTCAGCATATGTTTATGTTAAATGTGCTTAATGTTCCTATACTTTAACACAAGGAATTGTATATTTTTTTTTAGTTTGCTTATTAAGGGGGCTACTCCATCATTTTTATTAAATATTGCTGTTCCTTGCTGTTTTGCTTGTTGTGAATTGGCTGGCTTCCTAGAAATTTGTCAGCAAAATAAAGTTAGCCAGCTACAGGCATGGTGCATAGCAGCAGTAAAAATGTAGAAATGAAAAGATGATAAGTATCTTTGAACTGGGTTTAGTAATAATATATCTTACAATGTCTTTTGGTAAGTACATATACAGTACTGCAGATATTACTTGATTTATAAAAAGAAACAAGTGTAATTTATTTAACCAAATGAAATGTAAATCATTACTATTTTTGTAATAATTCACATTTTGTGTGAATAAGTATGTACATCTACATCTAAATTACAGAACACATTTATTTAAAAATATTCTGTAAATATCTAGTATAAACCTGAACATGGTGGAACAACTGAAAAAATATTATATTTTTGGGGCCCGTGTATCTTATACTGTACATGTCAATCAGATGCCAGTAGTTTTTTCTGGGATGTTCACATATGAAAATTAAATCAAAGTCTGATAGAAGGTGCCATGAAGATTCAATGAAAGTAGTGCCATGAAGAAGAAGAACGTTTATAATCTGGTTGAAGAAACATTTCCATTTGTTAGCAAGCTGTTGTAGTATTGTGTCTTTAACTTCAAAAGTGATTAGAGCAATGTTTAGACATGTTTCATTAATAGTGACATGGCCTATAGAAATAAAGTGAATATTATGACATATACCACTGTAACATGAAATAAATGCAAAATATACATAATATTTTATAAATCATACTGAATGGAAAATATTAAACAATTCAATTAAACATTGTATTGGTCAGAATCAAATAAAATATATGAAGAATTTCATAAACAGATCTCTTATCCCAGCAATAAAAGATGCAAGTTTAAGATCTGATGCATCTACCTTGCCTCACATTTTAACACTTTCTGAAAATGCTGACATAGTAAAATCTTCTCAGTCATAGAATGTTCCTAAACCTGGTTGAATGACTGGACAATATTTTTAAAAATATATTAAAATAATCTTTAATGATGATTCCTCAAAGCTGCAAGAAATTTTGGAGAAATGGGACATCAGATAAGCATAACAAGATTTTTAGTCAAAACTAAGTAAATAAGGTACAAATGTTGTAGATCAATTTCTCTTTTGTACATTGATGTCAAGTGTTGGTAAAAGCAAAACTGCTTAGGAAAACACCTGCCTTCTTTCATTTCCCAATAACTGACAAGCTGCAGGGTGGCGCAGTGGTAGTAGGGAGACTGGGGTAAGCGTCCTAGGTCCTCCCTGCATGGAGTTTCCATGTTCACCCCATGTCTGTGTGAGTTTTCTCCCAAAAGTCCAAATGCATGCAGGTTAGATGGATTGGCATTACTAAATTGGCCATAGGTGTGGTTGAAGGTGTGCGTGTGTTCGCCCTGTGATTGGCATGCGGACTGTCCAGTGTTTATTTCTGTCTTGTGCCCTATGCTATCTGGGAAAGGCTCTAGCAATCACCTGCAGTCATGTTCTGGACTAAGCAGGTTAGAAAATCACTGACTCACTGGCAGGATTTATCATGTATAAACACTTTCTTCAGTATGTCATGATCTGGCTTTTGTTTTGAATATTTTGTAGTTGTTCCTTGGCCTTTAGAATATTCAATATATCATTTTGGAGAGTTTAGAGGCTAAGGAATTTAGTTTAATTTATTTTTAGTTTTGAATTGCTTAAACTAATCTAAACATAAATTAGTTTCTCATGTGGTGCCATTTTGTTTTTGTTAATGATGCTTCCATTTTATATTATTTGTTGTCTTTCTTACTAGCAGTTCATCTGGAAGTGTACAGTGCATAGGTCAGCATTGGGCACTTCCTACTTTATCAAAGTATGTGGAACAACTTTTATATTTTAGTGTATGGTTTGAATTCTACGTATATCTGTCTGTGTCTTACATTTTTTCTCAGTTTACAGGTAAATTCTTGTTTTTGACTCTCTCTTTTTCAAATTACTATGATTTTTGTCTCAGTTTCTTTGATTTGCTACTTGATTTTCACTCTCCCAGTTTTGACCTTAAATAGTTTATTTTATCATCACCAACTCCTGATTTCATCTCTCTCTCTCCATACTGCTTTTGCCTAGTACAGTCAGTAATACAGTCTGTGACATCTATTTATTATAGCTGCCATATAACTTTTAAAGCAAAAAAATACTATTGCTCCTAAATGCGGAAAAGATAGAACTGAGTGGGACTACTTATTCGCCGTTGTGTAGATCCCAAATGTAAAAGTATATGTAAAATTGTTGTATTCTTGCCTTAATTCACAAAAATAATAGAAAATGCAATATTGGGCTGTACGTTGTTGATCCATTTCTGTTTTTAGCTTTATGTTGTTCATTTAATTTTTTTAATATTTGTAGAAAAATGTGTAGTTCAGGGAAGTCAGTGAGGGTGATTAGAGCAAACTGATTCTTTGTACAAAGTTGTGATGCTGCATATATATATATATATATATATATATATATATATATATATATATATATATATATATATATATGTAACATAAACTCTTTACTTCTGTATTGACTACTTATGATTACAAAATAATCTACAGGTTCAAAGAATGATTCTCACACCAAAGGATTCCCATTACTGCAGAGACTGAATGTGATAATATGGGGGGCTAACCTGGAAAATGGTTATTAAATTTGTGATGATGTCATTGTTCAAGCTAAACTTAAGATACAGTTCTTTATTTTCCATGAATACCAAATGAAGTTCCTCTTCCATCATGTTACATGAATGTGCATCTTTAGTTGACACAGTTACTCATACCTGCCTAAACCAATTTAAGCTACGTTTTATTCCCTTTTTCAGCCATCACATAGCACCTTTCCAATAGGTTGATTAATTTCATTAACTGAAGTCATTCACACAATTGGTACAATACAATTTTTGTGGAATTTTCTACATTTTTTAATAGACCTCAGCTATGCCGCACAGTCACTTTTCTCACTTCTTTCCATTTTAATGCATTTGTAGTTTTGCTTGTATTGTAGCACTGTCATCATTCTCAGGAGGCATACAAATAACAATGGAATTGTACTATGAATTTGAACTTGATTTTTCTTTTGTTTTATCACTGTTTATATTTTTTATCACTTTGTTGGTAAACTCACCTCATCATTTTTGGCAACTATTTTGTTGCTTGTTACAAAGTCATAGGCATGTATTTTTACTATTGCTGAGCATGGTGGTCTGTCACATATCCTGCATCACCTACATTTGATGTCCTAACGCTCTGTGTATATTACATTGACATGGAAGGTGTCCTAGTTATGACCTAAAATTAAACTTTACAAATCAACTTGTTCTGTAGCACTAATTAGGGGATTTAGGACCTTTGCTTGTAACTTCTTGGTGTTCTAATCTTTTGACTGTTCCTGACCCTGCATAAGACTTTTCCCTCATGAATATTCCACCTCATTGTCCATATATGTTCTTCTCTTCCTTTTGACATGTTATACTTTTTACACATTCTTAATAAACTGGTGGGATCATTTGTGCAGATATAACTCCAGCTACATTTCTAGGTAGCAAATACTCAGAAAATTGGATTCTGTTAGGAATTATGCATTTCTCAGTATGTAACAGTATGGTTTACTAAAAAAAAGTGTTATATATTTTCTTCTCTGCATGTTGTCCTTTGTTGTACCATAATCAACAAATCTAACAAAGAGCAACAAAAATATTGATTTAGAAGTCTTTTACAACTTTTGTACTGTAATGTCGGTGTCAAGCACCACAAAGGATGCATTCTCTGCTTCTTAAATGGCTCTCTGAGGTGACTCACTATCCTTAAAACGACTACTCACCTTTTGCCACACTAGTAGGAAAAGTATGTGACTTTGCAGACTTGCCATTTATATAGCCATTCCTGTCACTGGTTATGTAATGCCAGCTCATACTTGGGTGAGTCATCCCTGGCTGATGTAACTTGTCAGTGCCATTACATAGCCTTCCCACTGAAGTCTCTGTCCCTAGCAACCGCTATCAACTCCTTGCAATAGCACACAATTGTTGAAATGGCAGTGTGGTTTTCTCTCTTGATTCAGCCATGCAGTTGGTGATGAGGGCACATCAGCAGGAGCCAAGAGTGCTGTGCTATAAAATGGCACAGCTGGGATGTTGAGTGCTGTGCTGACATGTGGTGTGTGTGGAGACGTAGATGTACTGGACTCTTGGCTGTCTTCTTTCATTGAACTGGAGCTGTACACTGTGTTCCAGTTCTGAATCTCAGTTTTGAGACTCTTCCCTCCACAGCCACTTCACAACACCTCTACTATCTGCCTTGTCCTTTGCCTATGCATTTTTACCACAGCCCTGCTTCTCACAGCTCACTTGAGGATAGTGGCAAAACAATCGGCCATGAGCCCAAAGCTCCATCTGCATCCATGCACCCATCATAATGGACCTTAGCAGAAGGATAAGCAGTGGTGGAATGGCAGAGGTGGTAGTCTCTCAGCTGTCTTGCTCCCTGTACTGCTGCTGCAAAGGGCACTCTAGATTACGAATTTGAGCCTAAAGACTATCCAGCAGCTCCTCTGAAGAGCCAGGAAAATCTGTTTTAGGTCTCCTAGGCATTCAACACTTGGCTAGGTCAGACTGTAGGTTTCCTAAAACTGCTTCTGACACTAATGTACCGTTGACACAGAGAACCGCAATGGATGGATTCTTTGCTGTTTACATGGCTTTTTCAGGTGGCTCTCTATCCTTAAAAGAACTGCTCACCCTTTGCCGCACTAGTTGGAAAAGCTTGCAAGTTTTCTGTGTTGTATTTTATATAGGTACCCCTGCCACTGGTGATGTAATGCCAGCTCATACTTGGGTCACTCATCGCTAGCTGATGTAACTTACCGTTAACAGTACCGATGGTACTGATTTAGTGTTCAGAATCTAAATTACATGCTAAAAAAGCACAGGGATATTTCATCATTAGCACATCTCCGTGACAGCAAATAGCTGAATGTTATTTTTCAATACTGGCCACTTAGATATGTTGTTTACTATAATATGCCATACTTCCATTTTCCAAACTATTCTCTCTGACTATTAGAGAGACTGCTATTAAATAAAGCTATTTATTTATTTATTTATTTATTTATTTATTTATTTATTTATTTATAAAGCACTTTAAAAACAACATCAAGGCTGACCAAAGTGCTGTAAAATAAAAACCCAACATATCAGACACACAAAACCAAAGGGTAGATGAAACAGAAACACATAAAAGTTAAAGAGATTCTTAATAAAAAGTATACAGTTAGCCAACATACAGTATCATACTGGGTTAAAAGCCAAATGTGTTTTTAAAAAGGATTTAAAGGCTGCTAGTGAAGGAGCCTGCCTAACGTGCAACGGCAAATCGTTCCAGAGTTTTGAGGCTGCAACTGAAAAAGCTCGATCACCTCGTAGTTTGCATCGTGCCTTGGGAACACAAAAAAGCATCTGGTCTGCTGACCTGAGAGAGCGAGATGGTACATAAGGGTGCAGCAGTTCCGACAAATAAAGTGGGGCACAACCATTAAAGGATTTAAAAACAAATACAAGGATCTTAAAATGAATTCGAAAACGAATTGGAAGCCAGTGAAGGGAAGCCAAAATCGGGGTAACATGCTCATGCTTTCTTGTGCCAGTTAAAAATTGAGCAGCAGCGTTTTGTCCCAGCTGTAGGCGAGCAATGGAGGCATGGCTCATTCCAAAAAGAAGCACATTGCAGTAATCTAGATGAAATGTTATAAAAGCATGTATCACTGTTTCAAGTTTGCGCTTAGACAAGACAGGCTTGACCTAAATAAAGCTATGAAAAAATAGTTTATCTAAAATTATATCAATCATTACAAGGCAACTCATGTTTAGACTCCTGAGTAAGGAAGACCTCATATTCACATTCACAGACAATGAGTTAAAGTTCACTCTGCAAAGTACATACCGTTCCTAAATCTATGCTACACATGCATTTTTAAACTGTACACATCATTGCTGGCACGGAGGAATTTCTGAACAAAGAAAGAGTTATTTTGTACAAAGGCAATATGTTATTGTAGTGTACTTCTTTTCATGAATTAGTTGGAGTTAAAAAAGGAGAAATGGGTATGAATTAGCAACTATATTCATACAGTCTTGATTTAAAGGATTATAGGAACTTTACTGTTCTGAGCCTGACAGAGTTTATATTTCAATGTTTTCACTACCTAAGCTCACCAATCCACAGGCAAAAGTAGGCCTTTACTTGGCAACATGATTATATTCACGAACTGTACATCGATGTAAGTTTAGTTTGGCAACTACGTGCAGTACATGTGGATTCTTCCAGCTAATTTGAACTAATATTCTATTGCTATCTCCTAATAAAATCTAAGTATTAATGTTATACAATATTGAATATTTTTCTTGAATATTTTGATTTGGATGAATGTACAAATTACAAAATGAAAAAAACAACCTTTACTTTAAAGGATAGTGTTGGTTAGTTAAGTCAATGTAATACTGTATATGTTCACAGCATTAATGTTAAGTTTTTTATGCTATTATAGACTCCTTTCTTCATTTACCACATAATTTACATTCTAATTAAAATTCTAAGAATCCCTAATTAAATTTGCATAAAGCTATTTGTTTAAAGATTGTAAACAATACTTTATTAGCAATCAGTTTCCTAGAATCCTAATGCATTACATTTTTTAGGGAAGGTTTGTTGCAATTTGATGAAATTTACTTCAAATATCTATGTAATGAATTCTGTAATTTCACAATAAATAAATAAAACAGTCGCCTTATTTCCAAAGATGTATTTAAACTGGTGTTTAGTTGCTTGATAAACTTAGATTGCAGTCAGCAAGGCCAGTACACGTTAACTCCCAATGTTAAAAGCCTTCAAACTATTATTGGTAACTAGTATAGAGAAACGGCCGTTTATTAAAATGAATTGTACAATGGTAAGTTTGTCTTACCAAATGCAATCACGTTTTGCATTTATAAACCTCTGTGCACCAGATTTACCTTACATTGCTCTTTCTTTTGCCTTTCTTCATCATCATTGCAGCCCTGATGTGGACATTGCTGTGGAGGATGCGATGCATGGACGTATGTTGCAGTTTACCAAACATGCCTTTGTTCATTAGGCATTTCAACCCTTTTGTGGATACCGGACAGAATTATGCCAGAGCAAAGGCACAGAATGTAGACAGACAACAACAACAACATTTATTTATATAGCACATTTTCATACAAACAGTAGCTCAAAGTGCTTTACATATTAAAGAATAGAAAAATGAAAGACATAATTATAAAACAAAATAAATCAACATTAACATCGAATAAGAGTAAGGTTCAATAGCCAGGGGGGACAGAAAAAACAAAAAAACTCCAGACGGCTGGAGAAAAAATAAAATCTGTAGGGATTCCAGACCATGATACCGCCCAGTCCCCTCTGAGAGATGTCCTACAGATGTCCTATTGCTTTTCCCTAGAGAGATTAAAAGATATCAGAATACATTTTATTAAATTAAATAAAAAATGTTAGTCATATATGTACAAAGTAAGGTGATAATGTAGACAGTCTTGATTAAAACCAGTGCATGTTTTGTGACTGGCGACCTGGCAAATAGCAGGCAGTCAAGGCTGGGAATAGGGCAGTGAGAGGTGCTCAGCAATGTTCTAGGAAGAAGAGGAGAGGAGAAAGATGCACTGGCGGTGATGATATATGTTATCATGCTAGTACAGAAGGAGGAATATCACAAGTACAGTATTCACTGTTAGTGTACAGGATGTCAGGGGAGAGTTGCCCAGGTGCATGAGAATGATATGTGACTTGGACACCAGCATGCAATGTTCCCCCTGTATGGTAGGTGGCAGGCAGCCAAGCTGTTCACAAAATATTCAAGCCCTCCTTATAAAATGAGAACAGGGCTATGGAGGACTGTAAATAGATTATTATATCTCCAGGCCAACAGAAGGCACTTATCCCCTGATGCAACAAGAGGTCTTCCCTCAATATACGGTCTTCTTAAAGGATCCGACAGAGTTGGGTTGCATGGACACCAGGATCTATCAGAGGGACCTCCTTCCTGGTGTCTCTCTTACAAAGTAAAGCTACCCTTGTCTCCTTAGAGTCATTGTAGGGTTTCTCCATAAACTCACTGAGCTTGGAGACAGGTGAGTCAGGGGCAAAATCTCAACTGCATAGAGGAAGAGAGCGGCCAGGTGGGGAAAGAATTTTTTTGTTGTACTTTGCAGTGGGCAAGTGAGCAAGTTACCCCCACTGAGACAAGACCCCAATCTATTATTAGCTGCACTGACTCACAATAACTGTGGTGAAACCAAATTGTAAAACTCTAACTATGAAAATGGTAAGACATGTGTAGAATTGTTAACCAATGTTTTGTGTATCTGTAATTTACAAGATACAGTACACAACATTAATTAGAAGAAGTAGGTGAGGGTCTGTTGGCAGGTCTCAATGATGGTCTGAATGTAGATCCTAATGCCACAGTTCAGTGATAGGAATGTTTTGCTCTAAATTTGGCGCTACCCTGCGAAGAAGTAAAACTGAAGTTCTGACTCTCTGTGGTCATAAAAGATCCTTAGTCATCCTTTGTAAAGAGCAGGGTGTATCCGGATGTCCAGGCTAAATTGTCCATGGCCTATTCATTCTGGCTCCTTAATCATCGACTGTCTTTAACTGCCTCTCTCACCCTAACCACCTAACAGCTAATTTGTGGTAAGCATACTGGTGCAAAATGGGCTGCTGTTGCATCATCCAGGTGGATGCTACACATTGGTGGTGGTTGAAGTGGTTCCCCTCTGTCTAAGCGCTTTTGAGTAGCAAGAAAAGCACTATATAAATGTAAAGAATTATTATTATTATTATTATTATTATTGAGTGCAATGAACAAGATGAAGATTGCCATTTTTTGCCAAAGGATAATACGGATAATGCTTAACAAGCATTGATCACATATAATCAACTTCTGTTCGATAAACTCATCTAGATATGTCTAGAAACAGCTCACTGCATTCTGCATTGTCGCTGTCATTGTCTTTGCAACAATCTAAGTAAAGTTAATCATATTTTGAATGTAAGTTTTGTATATTTCATTTTAAGTTAATTTTTAAAAGGAAAACCACAGAAATTAGCTCTCAAGAAAGATTAACACACCATTGCATATGTGTTAAGTTAAATCAAATAACAAAAAATGTTATAGCATTTCCTATTATTAGACATCAGAAGGCTGCATGCTACGCTAAAGCAATGGCCTGTACAATGGATAAGATGATCAAAACATTACTTGGAAAATAACTCAGTAGGAATTCTCTTTATTTAGAAACTTCAATAAATGTCAGCTATTCCTATTCAAATATAAAGCTGGAGGAAGGGGTACTCAAGAATGAAAAATGCACAAAGGCTATTAATATTCACAAAACACATTAGCTGTTCATTTGAGATGTTAAAAGTGTAAGTCATAGTCAAGTGTCATGTTGTCAGTGCCACTCCTCCTATGAATAATAGCATGCTTAACACAATAAAAATAGGGAAAAGTGTAATTTGAGCATGTCAACTTTAATCAGTCAGTTTGCTTAATTATACATCATAGACTTGACTTTTCAAAAGTTATTTCTTAACGGGTTGCTTCATCTTTGACTTTTTATATAATTTATACACTTCCATAAAGAGTTCTTGAATGCAGTGCATATATGTTCAAGCTTACTCCCATGTGTGCAGGGTACTTAACATACTAAGGAATATCACACATGGGACATACTTGTAAATTATAAAAATAGATAACATAAATAACTTTAAGAAAGACTACCAATAGCTGCAAGTTTAACTGAGTGGCTTATTAGGAATTCATCTTGTTAGATTATTGAGTACTCCTTCTGTAAGTCTGGTTGTGTTGAGTATCATTATATTCACTCTTTAATATTTATGACTAAAATCATAATGTATTGCATAACTTAAAAAACAGTCAGATACTGTATTGTATTGGCTATCAATAAGTTAGTCTTTAAATTTACTTTGAATAGTGAATGAGATCAACACTGCAATAGACACCATGTATTATAAACAGGGTTGGCAGATGTGCTGTTTTCCAACCAAAATGGGCTAATTTTGAAATCGATGTGTGGGAAAAAAAAATTAGATTTGGCCAATGCACAGGTTTTCTGAGAGTCCTCCAGGGTGGGTCCACCCCTTATTGGAGTGGGTATCAACTAGAATTTCTGGAAATATTTCCAGCCCAGTGACAGCTGAAAACCCACCTAATGTTGCTGTGGACCAGTCCACTGAATGACGCTGTTAATGTTTTTGGACTGTAGACGTCCAGGTTGGGTTTCCATTGGAGTACCGATGTCTTTCGTCCTTGAAGTTTTTCTGGAATCGACATCAGGGTGGGTATCAACGTAGATCCAACAGATCTAAGGGAGCTGGCATTTAAACACCTCAGTTCACCATGACAAGGCTGAAGAAGTATGGAATTGCTTGATTCCATGATAATGGATAATTTGCATAACATTGTACCTATCAACAAAGAAAATACAGTAAAAAGTACAAAAATATCAAGATAGACTGATTGTCTTTGGCAAATATTTTATCATTAAATAGGAACATCATAAGTATATACTCTAAATACTATAGTTAAAAACTAAATGTCATATGATCTCATCATCTCTATGGTAACTGTGCTGGCACATAATGTTTTGGTCACACAGATAAGCACACAGATAGGTATACAGAAAATTTCCCTTTCATAGACCATAAATCTTGTGCAGCACAGGAGTTAGCTCAGAATTAGGCGGTGGTAGATGAAGGAGTAATAGAGATATTCACTGTTAAAACCACATACTGGGGCTAAAAGTGTGGTTTTCAAAAGGTAAAGCCATGTGAGGCAGATTAGTTCAGACTGGGAAGGTATTCTTTGGATTTTAAAGATTTCACTGTTATTTTGTTTTCTTTTTTTATTTATTGCAGATGGCACTGGAGCAAAGGAATTAGTGTTACAGTCTCTCAGCTCCAGATAAGTGGATTCCAGCTCAGAGTGCTAGCAATCACCGTTAGTTTAATCAGCTTCCTGAAATCCTGTAGTTCAGAAGCTTTTGTATGCATAATCTTTTATGCAGTGAGTGCACTGGCAGTGTCCCATAACTGGTAAGTGTTGGTGTTGCAGTTTTAGTAGATGACAAATGAGTCCATGGTTTTGTTTTGTGAGGTGAATTTGATGTCAGTAGCACTAAGAGCTCAGCCACAGCCAAATGTAGGACACACAAAATGGGTTCCTTCCATGACAACAACATCAAGCACATCACGTCTATGACTGTTACGTCCTTGTCCTCATCTCCCTCTAACAAGCTCTGTTAGGTTACCATTTCCCTTTTATCATTTTAGTGTCTGTTTAGGAGGTTGTTGTTCTTGGGGCATATTCCACTTTTTCTCATAGTATCTCTCACCAGGAATGTTAGAATGTAGGATATCTCAAATGATTGAAGAATGCCAAAAGTAAAGCAGTACTGCAAGAGAACTATTGCAAGTATCCAAGTGGAGCCATTGTTTATTACCAATATGCATTTATTCTGTTTAATAAAAGATTAAGTCAGTGGGTAACTGATATTATATATTATCTGAAATTGGAAAAAATCATATTCTTACTTAGAGGATCTGTACTAAACTTTTTCAAAACCGGGATCTAATCAATAACATTTTAGAATAAGTATTTAAATTGACTGTGGTGGGCTGGCACCCTGCCCAGGGTTTGTTTCCTGCCTTGCGCCCTGTGTTGGCTAGGATTGGCTCCAGCAGACCCCTGTGACCCTGTAGTTAGGATATAGCAGGTTGGATAATGGATGGATGGATTTAAATTGAGGAAGTGGGTTCTCTTCTCTATTTTTACTCTACTTTTTACTTATTTATTATTTTTCCTACTATTAAAGTTTTACTCTGTTGGCCTAGCTGTCTTTCCCATGGGTGGGGGTTGATTTATTTTGAACCTTGTTTTGTAAAACTTGACTTGCTTGTATGGAATGTTATTTGATTTTTATAAATTCAATAAAATGTTAAAATAAATAAATAAAAGAGAAAGTCACATTTTCTGAAGTTTTACTGTTATGAACATGATAACTCTAATGTCAAATACAGAATTTCTGGCCACTGCATGCTCCATGCATAAGCTTTCCTATTTTGAAGTATGGTGTAGTCTTTTGAGCTGAAGTATTATTTGACTTTCATCAAAAAACACTAGCTTGTTACCCCAATTAAAGGAGGATTAATATACAGTACAACATAATTAAAAAGTTTCAAGTATGGACCATTAAAAAGTTTCAAATTATCCAAAAAATACAATTAATATGAATTAATTCATACAAGTGAAAGTGTGTCGTAGGAAGAGATGCCAGAGGCAAAGAGAATATTGCTGGAAAAGGCAAATGTAATATATGCAGAGGAACAAAAAAGACACATATCATGAAATGGTGACACTTAAATGTTTTAGGGAAAAAGAAGTTATTTTATATTAAGAATATTACAAAACATAATTCAGTGGCTTTTTACAATTAGTAATTCAGTCAGTATCAGATTCTAAGTTTTCTGCTTTAATTATGGATCATTGCTAAACTTGCATAACATTTTTATCTTGTTCTTTAATGTCAAACAATCAATCAAGTTCTGCTTTATTGTGAATTATGGAAATATGCAAAAATAATGATATAAATGTTATCCAGAGAGAGTTGATTTTCCAAGTTAAATTTATGTTTTTTCTTTCTTATGGTTCCAAAACACTAGAGCATTGTTCCAACTTTCTGGAACAATAGATTTAATGCTTGATGTACAAAGTCAGTTTAATAATACTTCATTTCCTAGTTACTAGACAAATACATCCATTGTATCATTAAAAGAAGGCTGTGGCAGATCTTTACTCCTACTCCCTCATCACATCTCATCCCCCAAATCATCCCAAAAGTGCTGACGCACATGGTGACTAAAGAGGCCACTTCTCTACCATTTTCCTGGTACCATGCCAGGACATTCCATTATAACACTGAAATTCTCTATGTCATTAATTGCCAGCAATGTTCAAATAGCATTTGACATTCAAATTTTGCTCTGTTTGAGTGAAGGAATCCAATGTGTACAATTGGAAACACATTCCACACTACTACAACTCCCCTACCAGCATGCACCATCGACATCAACAAAGAAAAATCAATGGCTTTGCGGGTCTTTTGATATCCCGTTTCTTCTGTCCCTATAAATCAGCATGTAGAAAGATTCATCAGACTAGGCAATGGTTTTTCCTATCCTCCATTGTCCAACAGGAACTGTTTTGTTTTTCATTGGTAAAAATGAAACTTGATTGATCTGTTGCCTTCATACTCAGTTAATGACAAAACACAGTAGGACACATCATGCATTCTAATATGCCACTTTCATCATCAACGTCATACTGAGCTGTTAAATGGCTAATTGTAGTCCATCTCGTTCTGTTCACAGGGTTCCTTCAGAGGTCTGCCATGGTACTGTCATTGATTTTATGTTTCTTGGTTCATTTTTTTGATTCAACCAAAACACACAGCAGAGTTGCTGTTACTAAACATATGTAGGTGTGTCTGGCACCTACTACTGTGCCACATTTAAAGCTGCTTAAATCTTTAGTCATGTTCCATTTCAACCCTGTCTACCTAATATCCCTCTGCACACATTCTCTTCAGTTGAGCGTCTGCGTCTCTCTTTACCTACTCTCTGTGGCAAATCTCCTGCAGACTTTCTCCATGTTTCTCCTTACCATATGTCTGCACCACATCAATCTAGGTTTTTAATTTTTTACTGATCTTTCTTTCTTTTGATGTACTCCTAACCTCTTCATTTTCAGTGTATTTCTCAGTGTAATACCCAAACAAATTTCATCATTCTTATGTTAGTTCTTTTAAGTTTCTTTTCCTGTCTTTGTTTTATTGCCAAGTCTCTGTACTATACACAAACACTGGCACTTTTTACTGTTCCGTACTGTAAATCTTTACCTAACCTTGCTTGACGTATTTTTATCACATAACCACCTTGACATCGTCCATCATTTTTCCATTCTGCTTTTATTCTCTCACCTATTTCCACTTCACAGCACCCCTCTAAGGTTGTAACTGACCCCAAGTATTTAAACGGCTCTACTTTCAAAGCCCCATTAATCTTCTGTTAGCAGGCTTTCCTCCCCCTCAATATACTGACCATAATCTCTATTTTCCTACATGGTCTGTCAATCCTTCTTGTTCCAAGACCCCTTCCACTTGATCACCCTTCTCTATAATTCATCTTCTGAATCTACTGTGATCACAAGATCATCAGCATATAGACATTCCCCTAATTTAGCACTTACCCTTCTAAGCAGATACACTGCAAGGACAGAAAGGAAATCAGTTGTAGACCTTGCACATTAAATATTTCTAGACTTCAGTTTGTGTTATTATTGATCCCTCATACATCATTTCTACTAGTCTTGCCAGTCTTTCCAAAAATGTATTCTTCCTTATACTGTAAAATATTACATCCCATGGGACTCTCTCATTGCCTTTCATATAAATGCATAATATAGCTTTTAATTTCTCTTCAACCTTTTCACCTGAAGATGCTGCACAATACTGTCTATCATCTATCCTCACAAGCCCTCAGTCTATCATCTATTACTCTTTCCAACATTTTCATCAAAGTGTTCCATTATCTTAACCGCATGATAATTTCCTTGATCCAGTCTTGCTCTTAAATAAAGGGACTAGTGCATTATCTCTTCAGTCATCTGGGATCTTTTCCTCATCCCATGGTACTTTCAGCAATTTAAGCTCTCAGTATTTGAATCTGAACACCTTATGGTTTATGTTTTTTTCCTGCCTTTATCTTACTTAATACTTTTTCAATTTCCAATCTTTGCTTTTTCATCACTGGATTTTGTACCTTTCCAAATATTTCAAGTTGACCTATTGTTCTCTGTATTTTACAGCTGCTTCTCGTACCTTCTCCATTAACTGTTAATATCGCTCTCATTTTGCAGGATATATCTATTCCCATCCTTAATTTTATAAGCTCTATTTAGATCTTGTTTTTGTTGTTTTTTTGGTCTTTGTTATTTCATACAAATACTTTTCTCCTTGTCCCGTTTCCAAGTTCTCACACATATCCTGCACCGCCCTTACTCTTGCTGTTGTCACTGCTCTCTGTCTTTCCATTTCAATACCTGCACAGTTCTTCTGCCCATGCAGTAAATGCTTCACATTCCAATACTTAAAGCCCCTTGGTTTTTCGCCCATGCTCATTCCTGTACTTCATTAACTCATCACTGCACCTCCTTCCCCCTGTGGAGTCCTATATCCTTTTGATCAGATGATTAACACTGTCTCTGCTCCTTCTATGCACAATGTTCTCATTTCTGTCCAACACTTGCCCCCTCCAGAAATTCCCATCTGATTCCAATTCTTTCTTTCTTACATATTCTCCTGCTCTCTCTTTTCTCCCTTCTTATTTCACATCTTAATCCTTGAATTTCCACATCTCTTCTTAGGCTTGCTTCTTTTCATCTTCAAATCCATTACTAGAAGACTGTGCTGTTTTATTCTCCAGGTATTAATTATAAACTTTCTGTCAGCTCTTCTCACCAGAATGTAATCTATCTGATGTTAAACTCCACCATTCTCATCAGTTATGTTTTATTTTCCTAAAGCAGGTGTTCATTCACTCCAGCATAAAGCTCTGTGCCATTTCCAGAACATATTCTTCCTCTTTGTGTCTTCTTCTTAATCCATATCTACCATGTTTATCCTGGTATACTTCATTCCCCTGTCCAATTCTCACTTTCATATCAAACTTCAAGATAATGTTCTCTACATCCTATACTACATTCACTTCTGCTTCCAGCTCCTCTCTAAATGCCTCCTTCTATTCTTCACAACATCCCCTTCAGTCTTTCCTCACTGTAAATCCTACACCATTTCTTCTGTTCTGTGTTAACTACTGTGCAGCCCTAAATAGGCCATACATCTCAGTGTGTGACGTACTCTGAACCACCCTATAAACAATATATTTAAAAAATTAAACTTATCCATTTATTTTTTTATTTAATCAAAAATAAAGGAGCTGATACTCTCCACATTTCATTCTGTGCATTTTATGAAGACATACAGTAAATGTTAAAACTGACAGACTTGTTTTTTACAGCATCTAATTAAATGATTTCAAACGAAACAATGCACTCGTCAGACAGCAGCTGTGTTTTTTATGCAAGTGCGGGTGTGCTGGAAATGAGTTTTGAAGCCACATTTCACTGCCAACATGAAGTCTGCTTTGCATACCTACAGACAGTGTATATCTTTTCCTCCCTATTAAATAAATTTAAATCTCATTACTTTTGTTCCTATTAACATTTCAAAGTTAGCTGTCTGTGTGTTTCCATGATCAGCTGGATTTGTCATTATGGAACTGAATAAAAATGTATACTTTAGCAGCAGGATTTTTCACAAACTCCTGACAATTATATATATTATCTACAGTTAATATGCAGTTTGTAGAGAATAAGGTGTAACTGTTAAAATCTATACATTATTATACAGTTAATACAAACTTCAAATCAAACATGACAAAGAAAACCCATTTGCAGAATTTAATACAAATGACCATAAATTGCATTAAATTAGGTGAAATTACAAAATTAACTTTTTTACAATGGGCAGCACAGTGGTGCAGTGGTACAGCTGCTGCTTCGCATTAAGGAGACCAGGGCTCATGTCCTGGATTCTTCCTGTGCGGAATTTGTATGTTCTGGGTGCTCAATTTCCCTCCCACAATTTCCAAAGATATACAGGCTAGGTGAATTACCAACTTTAAATGAGCCTTAGTGTGTGTTTGGTGTGTTTGCATGTTGCGATGGTCTGGCACCATGTCCAGGGTTTATTCCTGCCTTGCACCCCTGTGCTAGCTGGGATAGGCTCCAGCACTCCCCATGACCCAGTTCAGGACTAAGTGGGTTAGAAAATGACATGACCTGACAAAAACACGCATTATTATGTTACTTTTTCTGTTCTTATGATTGACTGTTCAGAACTTTACAATTTGTGGGTAGAAACTTTCCTAAATCTAATGGTGTTAGTACTAATTGTTTTGTATCATTTTTGAGAAGGAAAGAATGAGAAAGTGTGATGTGCAGGTTGGCCAATGTCTTTTTGAATATACTATTTGACATTCTATGGCAATGAGTAATGAAATATGTTTTGAACATTAGGCAGCTGGATGTTTTTAATGTTCTGTGTCGCTTTCACCAATCTTTACAGTGCTTAACATTGAGCCAAACAGGTGCCATATCAGGATGTCATGTAATCAGTGAGGATGAACTCTGCTGTGCACCTGTAGATGCTTGTAAAATTTCTCACTCATTCAACAGCATCCCTTCTGATGTATATGGAAATTTGGTCTGCCTTCTGCTTTCTGAAATTAATGGACAGTGAGATCATCACCCTGGATCCAGTGACTTAGCAGATAGACCTCTTCTATTTAAGCTGTTTCATTATTTTTGGTGAATATCCCTGTGATGGTGGTGTCATCAGCAAATCTAATGATGGAGTTGGAGCTCTGACCACACAGTCAGAGGTGGGCTCAGCATACTACCCTGTGTGCTGCCTGTGGTGAGGGTCAGCATGGAGCATGAAATTTGTTACCAATCTGCACATGCTGAGATCTGCTGGTTTGGGAGTCCATAATCAAATTTCAAAAGGTGACACTGACTCCAAAACTGAGGAGATTGGTGGTCAACTTTGATGTTACAGCAGTATTAAATTCTGAGCTGTAATCTACAATGAGAACTAGCATACCAGTTTGTATTATCCAAATATGCCAGGGTTATATGAAGTGCAAGGAATATGGCAACCCCTTTGACAGGTTGTGACAATATGCTGACTAGAGGTGATTATGACCATTTGACTTACTATATTCTTTGCTAGGTATTTGAAAAAGTAGTCATGTGATGTATTGTGTCATCATTTTGTGCCAATATAAGATGGTGGCATAGTGCATTTGTATAAGAGTACTGGTTTCTTTTTAAAAAAAAAATAATATTCGCTAGGTAGTTAAGAGTAGTGATGAGCAAACCGTACAGAGTTTGCTTTGCTGTGAGATTAGTGAAAACACCGGAATGATCGGGAACTTCACCAAACTATGCAAAATGCATTGAAGTTAATAGGGAAGGAGGAGCTGAACTAATTTTGACTGGATCATAATGGCACAATGGTCTTTTAAGTGTCCCTGGGGGTTAGGAAAGCATCTACCAACTATGCTGGACTGATTACTGTTGCCAAAAATATAATCTGTGCTGGGAGGCAGCAGTGCAAACCATTACACCACTGTGCCTCAAACAGCAAAAGACTCAGACAAACACATACAACAAACAGAATACAGCAAATGGCCACAAACTAGCAAATAGTATATAAAATATAGATCATTCCACTCACAGAGTTCCAGTCTTGCAGCACACATTGGCCCTGCCATGAAATGGCAGCATGGGCCTGATTAGTGGTCTCTGAACACCAGCTCCATAGCCAGGAAAGCCCAGCAGCATCTTTACTTCCTTCACAAACTGAGGAATGTCAATCTCCCACCACCCATGCTCACCACTTTCTACAGAGGGATTATTGAGAGCATTATGTGTAGCTGTATCACTGTCTGGTTTGGGAATTGCACTGTCATGGATCACAAGACACTGCAGAGGATAGTGAGGACACCTGAGAAGAACATCAGAATCTCTCTTCGCTCCATCACGGGCATGTGCACTACATGCCGCATCTGCAAAGTCACCAGCATTGTGGAGGACCCAACGCATCCCTCGCTCTCCTGCCGTCTGGAAAAAGATATCAAAGCATTCAGGCCTTTACTATCAGAATTTGTAATAATTTCTTCCCTCAAGCCATAAGACTCCTAAACACTCAGAGACTAGACTGATAACATGTACACACCTTCCCTGTCAACTAGATCATGTCTTTATATTTTTTATATTTATTATCATGCTGTTATTTTCTTCCTACTTCCAGTGTTATCTTTATATCTGTTCCTTTTATTAAGATATTGTCATATTTTGGCACAACCTGCTAATTTTTTTGTACTTGTAGATATCATAAATGTGTTCTGGTCGCCACTGCACTGCTTTGTTTGCACCACTGTCTGTCCTTGCACTGTCCTACAATGATTGCACATGCTTGCACACATCCATCTTATGTTAAACGTTTTTTCTGTAGTCCTGTGTTCTATGTGGTCCTACAAGAATGTTGTTTTGTTTCACTGTGTACTGTACTAACTGTATATGGTTGAAATGACAACAAAAATCTCCTCCTCCTACTACTACTACTAGACAACATTGTCTGGGAATGCTCTGGTGAGATGTTGAATAATCCATTATATAATCCATGTAGGGAATGGCCAAATTAAAGAGGTTTACCAGTAAATGCTGCTGTCTCTTTAAAAATCTTCAGTCTGTTCTTATAATGCATTTTGGAAAGTTATGAGAGACACTGTCACTGTTTGATAATGTGCAGTAAGTTTTTTGTCCCATATATGTTTATCTTCCTATATAAAGGAAAAAGGAGTGCTCTGGGATTTTGCTAGAGTTACTAGGGCATGAATGTTTTAAAGGATTTTTACCGTCCCACGTGAGGTGGATTAAATGTTACCATATCAGACTGATTCAGATCTGTACATCATAAGAATATATGATCTGAATAACAGACGTTTCTACTACGACTCTTTCAGGATGAAATACAAATGAAAACATTTACCAAAGATTCCATCTGATGCAGATCCCATTTTATAGTGTAAACTCCTTATGTGATTAAATTAAATAGAAAGACTTTTCATCATATCAATTACTCATGCAGTTAATCTCAAAACAGTGTTGCAGACATATATTCTGAATGCAGTTTCTGTTTTTCACATTTGAAAATCAGTCTGAAGGACTGCCGTGGAAGCCAGTAACATGCTGCCAATACTTTTTTTTGCAATGAAATCAGTACAGCTGCGTGTACCTATAATGAGAGGGCATGGGAACTTTCAATGTCTTTCAGCGTCAGTCAATATAGTTGCTTTGTTGAGCATTTAGGTGCGGATACACCATGATTCTAAACAACAGTTTTCATGCCTTAGATCTGTTCTACTGCACAGTGGGAAATGAAAAACATCTGATCAATGCAATAAAGCCTTAAAGCTCCAGAAGTGCTGGAGTGTTACTCCAATAGATCATGAGCTTTAATGTCATCTCCGTGAAGTTCAAAAGCATGTTAAAATGTAGTTAAAGCAGAAAATGTGTTTTTTATACTTTTATTCTTCAGTTTCAGAACAGAAGGATTTGTGCCGAACCTGATTTTAAAAATGCCTTCATAAAAAATAACCATACCATTCACCTTATAAATCTTGATTCCTTGTCTTATTACCTACGTGGTACCTGCTTACAAGCAATATCATTAAATATTTATTAGTGAGAAGGCAATCCAACCATTTCAGCACCTGGAAACCTGCAGTAATTTCTCCAGTGGCAGGGTCTGTTTTAATAATATGTGGCTTACCTTTCTACCGGATGAAATTGAAGAGCCTGTGTGAAGAAAAAATATTACCCATTCTGGTCCAAATTTATTACTGGCTGGAAAGGCCATCGTGATAGAACCTCTGGTACATATTATCATTTTAATAATCAGGTTTCAAGAGTTATGTGTCAAGCCTGTGAAGCCAAATATATTGGTAAATTCTTCAATCTGCCGCAACCCTTTCTTTTCAATATTACTCTGTCTGGAAAGACACAAAGTAATGAGTATTTCACCCAAGAAAAAAAAATGTTTCAAACCAGTGCTTTTATGTTGGCATATATAAATTAAAGTTGTTTTTGTCTGCAATCTGCAGTTGCTGATTTGCACGCTGAAGTTGCCGCACAGGGAGTTATGTGGTAGAATCAAATGAGGAATACAAATAATACTGAAATTTACAGTACTTAAAAGACTGATACACTTTTAAATATTAATAAATTATTTTCAAAAATATACTGAAGCCCATTCAGTCATATAATGTTAAATTATATTTAGCTATTAACATTAGGTTAAACTAATCAGATAGCACTGATTTTGGGCACAACCTCTAGCTTCATTATTTTGTCTGCAGGAAAAAACAGTTGCCTTAAATTGCAGCCAGTGGATTAAATATATAAAAGAATTATATAATGAGAAACAAACAGAAATTCCACAACTTGTCTTGAAATATTTGTTTATAGAGCAGTTGTTGACTATGGCTCTACATAATATATGAGAATTTTACAATTAAAATATACTTAATTAATTAGGAAATGGATTGCAGTGTTAATGACATCTTATTCAGATCAGGTCAGATACCCCTGCACCTAACTGTCTATCTTTAGAAGAAGAAAAAAATGTGTTTGAAATAATAATTCAAAGATACCAAAAATTTGACAAATTGTTTGATAAATTACATTAATTGAGAGCCACTATATGAAATGCTTAGAAGACCGAAAAAACATTTTAAAACATGTTTGCAGTGGGAACAACATAGTTATCATATCTGCTAAGGGTATGCTATGCTCAAATAATGCGTCTTTAGCTTGGATTTAAGATGCTGAGGGGCATATTTACTCATGGAATCAGGTTGTGATTACTGTCTTGTTTCTGGGATGTATACTCTAATAAGTTATGTTACATAAATTTGGCTGAAGACACACACAGCTTCAAAGAACTTAACAATTACTCATCTTGCAAAGCTTAAGAGCTGGTGTTATTCCTAAGATAATTTCTTAAAATGTAAAGTTTTTTTATTATATAAGCTGCTCAGCCTACCTGAGTCTTTATATTTCAGCCCAGCTGTGTTATTTATAATAAATTTTTGCTAATATTAATAGTGATTATAATAATAATGGCAGTGCACAAGTATGGTACATATTAATAAAATAGCTGGATAGGATATTAAATAGATTTTTTTTTTTTTAAATCTTGTAATATTGAAAGTTGAGCATGTTTCAGGTAACTTTCCAGCTGGGGAACTTTCTCTTAGGGGCTTTAATCTTCTCTCCCATGTCCGCATGCATTTCCTTCCACAGGCTCACATTTTCTTCTGTAAGCCAAAACCATTCTGTCAGGTCATTTGTCATCTTTAAAATGCCCTGGTTAGAGAGAGTGTGTGCGTGTGCATGTGTGACAATTGAACCCTAAGCTTGTTTTGTGTTTGCTATTGTCAAAAAAGCTCAAGAACCTGATGTCCTAATATTATGAGTAAGAGAGTAAGTGAGATGACACCTAGTTTTACATTTTATTTGTGGGACAAGCTCCAGTGGGATGAAATGTATATTTGTTGTATATATATATATATATATATATATATATATAAGAAATTGATACTTTTGCTATGTTTATAACAAATGAAATTTAGTGACAAGATTATAAGTAAAGGCACCTCTCGTACTGTGCAAAAAGATAATGACAAACAGAATTTAACAGAACATAATTCATTTTCTGAACTTGCTTGCTTCAATTAAAAGTCTAAATAACCAGAGCCTACCCTGCCTGACAGCACTGGGCACAAGACAGGAACTAACATAAGATTCTGTGCCAGGTCATTACCAGGCTCACCCATGCACACAGCCACACATACAAGACAAGTTTACTGCCATTAATAAACTGAAGCTGTTTTACATTGGGAGAGAACCAGAGTGCCTGGAAAACTCACATGAACATTTAGAAAATGTGCAAACTTTACAGACACACAACGGGGCAGCATTTAAACCCAAGGTTCAGGTAGAGCCAATCAATGAGTCACCATACAATGCATTAAAAGAATATTAGTTAAAAGACCTTTTATAACAAAATATTATATGTATAATTAAAGCAAGTTATAAAAAAACATTTGGAGAGAAACACATCCATGATTTTCCAATCTCCTTTTATACCATGTTTTCTCCTTTTAAACATATCTTACTGTTTTTTTATACATGAGTTGTTTTTTTCCATTTACACCAATACAATGTAGTGAAAATAAATCGCAGGAGGAAAAATTGTAATTCAAATGTAGCATACTGTAAATCACAGGAGGAAAAAAATACTTTCTGAAATACACGTCAGCAATGCATGTTTCACATAGGAGAAATCTTCTTATATAATACGCTACCGTGGCTGTCTGTTTGTCTGTCCAGGATTTTAAATCACCTGTAGCTCGCAAACCATTTGAACTATTGATCTGAAATTTGGTACACATATACTACGTTACTCTACTATCCACTTTCAGGGTAATGATTGACCTCTAAGGTTATTCCTCTTTTTATTTTTATTTTATTTTATTGTAGAATCAACTCACAGCAGCGGGCTGCAGGGTGGCCGTGCGGTGCATGCGTATGGGCACCATTCTCATACCTACCACCTTCGCCGTCACTTCCCCTGTCTCTTTATCTCTTGAATCATTCTTGAGGTAGTTTGAAGACTTAAGTGCCAGCTTAAGTGAAAAATTAAGGAAAACATACTAAGTAATTGCAACACAAATACTGACTTATTTTAGTGTGTTTTAGTGTGAAAAGATGCCGATGAAAGAAGAGAAGAAGCAGGCCGCTAGGGTGGAGAAAAGAAGAGCTAAATGTACAAAGTAAGAGTATGAAAACTATGAATGCTTAAGTCAAGTGTATTCACTGCACGTTATTGTGCAGTGTGCCGTTACTGGTGTATGATAATGAATCCTGTCCCAACACAAATTATAGATAATGTAATTGCCCTGAGATTGGAGACACCAAGTATAATCACAGCTATCAGGTTCTAAGCCTAGTGTCAGATTCACATATCAAAAGGCATCAGTCTTCTCACTTAGTTGATTTCTATTTCAGTCTTAGCCATTGGTTTATATGACAGTATTTAAATGTAAATTGGAACAGCACGTTTTTCAAAATACAAAAAACTTTACATGCAGTATAACAGCTGGTATAAATTTTATTGAAAGTGATTAGCTTAGATTAGTGTGTGTGAAACTCGTTGCATGACATGACTGAAATATGACATTATTTGTGGCACTTCGGTGAGTTCAAAGGATAATATTAAGTTATTGAAATAAATTAGCCTGATTACAAGAAAGGAAATATACAGTAATTGGCACAAGTGTGTTATGCCATATTTATACATATGACAATTTTCTAATGGTAATTTTGTATGAGCGCATTCTTTCAAGACCAATCTGCCTTGGACAAAGATCTTTGCAAAAGGAATTTATTGGGTTGTTGTAAATGAGCAACATAAATAAGGTATTCCTGATCTTCATATTTACAAGTTTCATTCACTTTTGATCCATCTATGTGCATTTATTTATTACCTACAACAACACTGTAGTCAAATGATGAAACCATTAACAGCAATAAATGATTATCATAATAGAGTGGGCAACTAGAAATTGGCATCAAAGCAGTGTATAAAAGTCCTCCTTCACTGAAACATTGAGACAATGTATTATAATATAGGAAACACTTCAGCTGGCCAGCTGCCCAAAATGAAGAAGTTTCACAATGAAATGAACAAAAGTAGAAGAAAGCAGGGTAAAATATCAATGAAGGTATGCTTGTAAATATTATTTCTTATAATTAAAAATAACCAATAAAACAACATTAAAAATTAGTGCACCACTGAATTTTCATTAGCTACATAAAAATTTAATTTTCAGTTGGCTGAGATAAGCCTAATATTTTTTATAACACTGCTAAGCGTGATTTGAAAATGAGGCTAGAAATAGAAGAGTGCAGGCTTTCCAGACCAGCATTTGCTGATACAACTTGTGTACAGCTACTTTCCCACGGTCACACGCACACTTTGTGTCATAAGGCAGCATTTTAATATGCACTTCCTCTTTGTTATAAACATAGAAAATGTACAAGCACGTTTAAAGTCTTTTTCAAGAAGGACAAAGGATTCACAGAATTCCAACACACGGGGCTCAAATCCAGCCATCATCTAGTTTGCAGACATGCTGCCCTCTCCTTATTCTTATTCCTTGCAGTGACCTTTATTCATGGCCAGAATGCATGCGCATATCCTGGTGAAAAACATTCAAGGCTGATGACATTCTTCTATATTAATGTCCCACATGCTAACTACCTGCTTTCTCCACATGTCAACTCCTGGTTTAAGCTTCCTGGAGACCATTCTCTCTTGCTTTTCTGGCCCTGGCACCATCATTTGTTACTTACCATTCTGGGCTTCATGCAGGTGTAACAGTGGCAATTAAACACTCCAGCCTTTGCTGACCCAAAATACAGTACAGTGACTTGTCATCCTCAGCTTAGGTGTAGCACACTCATATCCTGAACATTTTTCTCTGACTTGGAGTTCTCCTTCTTCAATGGGATGGCAACTTCGTCTGTCACCAATAGCAGGCATTTCAAACTCACTACCATTGGTGGGCCGCTTCGACTGCCATATGTGCGTCAGCAGGCCGCACTGTAACAAATACTATTATACTATTATACAAAGTTACTGTAGCTTTCTTTCCAATACTGAAAACTTTAAAAAATGTAACACTTAAAGTTTAAAGAAAAGCAATTTATTTCCATACAATCGCAGTACAACAGCGTACAATTAGAGTCTTAGCCTCTTATCTAGGTACTTATATTATTATATTATATTCATTATATTATATTCATTGCTAATATAGGAGTCTTAAACAGTGTGAGATTTATTTCTTTTGTCCCGACACTTGGCATCTCTTGTTAGCAACCAGTTTGTCAATATCAGGCTTGAAATCTTGTGCAGCTGCAACTTTTATGAGGGATGAAAGGTGCCCGACAGTAAGTCTTGAGCGATGTGGGGTTTTGGTAGCTTTTATTAACGAAAACAATTGCTCACAAAGGTAAGTGTTTCCGAACATAAACATTACTCTCGGTGTCAACTTATGGATCTGCACATATGAGAGTGGCAGGTAAGCATACAAGCCTGGCACACCAACTTCATTGTATTTTGCCATCAGAACAGAATTTGACTGCAGTTCAATCAATTCAATTTGGATATTCTCAGGCGCATTCTCAACGTTGTAAGAGTATGGTGACGTAAACAGCACAAAGTCCTGTTCGTGTGAACTGAAATTGCGAAAACGCTCACTGAATTCATTGCTCAGTAATACAAGTTGGAAAACAAATCCTCCAAAAATCAATTTTTACTTTACTAAGTTTACTTCAAGGTTTATATTGTAAAATAAGCCGATATGCGAAAGCCCCTTGACCTACACTAATTATACAAACTCAAAATCACAAAAATCTGTTAATAAACAACTCACCAACCTCTCGCGTCCACTTCAGATCTTCAGCTGTAGTCTGCACTAACTGTTCGTTACAATACTAGCACAAAATTACATAAAACTAGAGCAAAAAAACGTAAAAATATGCGAGCTATTACTACTCGTGATGGTCAGTTGTACCCAGTGGCCAGTCTCAGCAGCCCAGCCAGTAGTGTAGCCCAGTGGTCCGCAACCTAATTGACACCAAGAACCGCTTTACTAGAAGCAAATTTTTTTTCTGGGGTGATTATGGGTGGGTTCGTAAAGCAGTTTTATACACAATTTACATTACATTTCTATTATTATTAAGTTATAATTTAGTAATAGAAATTATACAGCTTACCATAATGCAGAATCAGTGAGAGCCCTGAGTTTGTTTTGCTGCAACCAGACGATCCCATCTGGGGAGGATGGAAGACAGTGACACGCGAAGTGTGTTGCTTATGTTCAGTATACTCCGTAATCTAGTTTTGGTTGCTGTCACTGCAGAAAAGGTGCATCACACGTGGAAGCAGCTTCAATAGCTTCTTTCGCATTATTTTAATCTTCTCCTGTCTAGAAGTTATGCTGACGAGAATTGGGTGGGAGGAATTTAACGTGAACATGCTATTGCCACATGTGAGATTGTTTGTCCGGGTCCCAAGAGAGTTTAAAAACATTATATATTTTTGAATGAGTGCCGCATTAATATGAATGTTTCTTGAACAAGCATCAATGCAACCACATAAAAACGGCTTTTTCGGCGTCTTCAAATGCAGCACTTTGCATACGTTTGCAACCCGAGATTTTTCTGCTTTTTTGCATATAATAAGCATGCCGTTTCTATAGAAGGGTGATCATCCATTAAATTCTAATGGATGTTTTTCAAATGTTGACGAGCAATAAGGAAAATTTTTCACTTAAAACCACACAAAACAAAAACAGCAAAAAAACACTACGAGGAAAGTTCGAAGAAAGAACATTTTTTTACAGTGTTTCTGTTTGGGGATCGTTGTGCAAATGTCCACAACTGAGCTGTGACCGCAGAACTAACTGCTCTGTGGATGATTCATTCAAGCATTTCAATGTCACTTTGTTGTAATGAAAGTATCTGCTGCTGAATGTACTTCATAGTAACGAGATTTCTGTGGACTCGTGTCATATGGGGAAACTGTCAGAAACATAAAAATACTTTGTTGTAATACTCTCTCACCGCGGTCTCTCTCCTCTTTCTGCACCGCTGCAAAGTCCCGCCCACCTAGCATTCTGAAAAGTGTCCTCAGTAAAGGGGGCAGCCTTTTTGCTGTAGCTCTTCACTGAGTGAGTCTCCATTGCTGGCAGTTCTCTCGCGGCCCGGTAGTGTACCGCGGACCACAGCCTAGCATTTCAGTTGCAACTTCGTGGCTGCAACTATACTAGCAGATGACGTTTCCGGTACCATAATGCCATGGGAAAATGTGCTTTTGTCAGAAAGCAGAAGTAAGAAAAGTCAATAAGTAATGCCGAAGATGCAGAATGATTCAATCACAAACGATAGTAATCATTTTGTCATTAGTTTAGTGCTAACTAGGATCTGTCATGCGGGCCGCATGCAGCCCGGGGACCACGTATTTGACATGCCTGACCAATAGTGTATTGTATTCCTCTTCAGAAGAAAAGCTTATCTATCTATCTATCTATCTCTATCTATCTATCTATCTATCTATCTATCTATCTATCTATCTATCTATCTATCTATCTATCTATCTATCTATCTATCTATCTATCTATCTCTTCCTGGAGTAACATTACCTTCACAACTTCTTGTATGGGGTTAAAGCATCTTTTTCATTACTGTTAAGGTGTTTTCCTCTCTTTCATGTATGAGTATAGTCTCCAAATTCGAAGTAACTGGCATTCAATCCTCCTTTGCCAAGATGCTGATGTCTCTAACACTCTCTCTCTCTGTTGCTCTCTGTACACTCTAACATCCATGACAAATGTCCTGTCAATTTACCTCTATTGCTACAACTGAACGTGAGATACTTGTTTTAAGGCTGGGAATGAAAACTCACGCAAGTAGCTGCAATCTTTCTACTCGTTCTTCACTGACCCTGCTGTCAGAAATATACTACCCTTCATCGTACACAGAGCTATAGCTTTTCTTTTCACTGTTGGTGGTATATTGCACATTTCCTTAAAAAGGTATACACCATTGAATTAGTTTATATTTCTTTACTTTAGCAAGCAACTTCCATGCTTAATTTAGCATATTGCCCTCTTTCCCCTTCTAGGAGTGAAGCTACAGCTGCTGTTTCTGCTATGCCATGCTTGCTTGTTTACTGGATCCTGGATGGAAACATCTCCGTGGCGTGTTCACATTTTCCCTGCACCGTAACAGCACATCTAAATGTTAACTTGTCTTTTGGCAAAATTTGCCTCACCCCTTAGGTCACTGATACTGGGTTAATCTTTTCCAGGGTGGAGTAGCAGCTATCCATTTTCTTCATAAAGTATCCAGGTTAAACAGCTGGATTTTAAAGCTCTAATACTTTTCACAGCTATACATCCAGTGCAGTATCATCATAATCTGATATCTACATCCATAAGCTCACTACATCCATAGCTGTTTCATATCCTTGTAAACTATTTATGTGTCATGCACCTTAAGTAACAAATCTAGGTAGAGTGTCATTTTTCCTATGACTATGTGCTAGGAAAAACATGACTAACCTCTATACAATGCCCTCCATAATGGTTGGGGCAAACAAACATTTTTCTTTGATTTACCCCTCTGCCCCACAGTTTAAAATTACAAATAAAACAATTCTGATGTGATGAAAGTGCACATTGCAGACTTTCATTTAAGGGTATTTACATGCATTTTGGCCACAGCATTTAGAAATGACAACACATTTTCTACAGGGTCTCACGGGTGTTTTTGATTACTCAGGTGTGTTTCATTGCTTCATTAGTGCAGACATAAGATACCTAGGCTTGCTTCTACCCTTTAGAATTTGTAGTTGCCATCGTTCAAAATGTGGTCAAAAGCTGTGCCAATGAAAGTCAAAGAAGCCATTATGTGGCTGAAAAACAAGACTAAGGTAAAGCTCAAAATGCCTGTCTGACTTATCAGAAAAAGTCTTTAGTAGGCAGATGTGTATATGTCAGAGACTGCTATCTACAGAAGACTTCCTGAATAGAAATACAGAGGCCAAATGGCAAGATGCAAACTACAGGTTAGTCACAAAAACAGGATGGCCAGATTACAAATTGCAAAAAAGTACTTAAAAGAGCCCGCAGAATTCTGGAAAAAGGTCTTGTGGACAGATGAAACAAATTTTAACCTATATCAGAGTGATGGCAAGAGCAAATTGTGGAGACGAAAGGAACTGGCCAACATCCAAAGCATACCACCTCATCTGTTAAACATGGCTTTGGGATTGTTATGGCTTGGGCATGTATGGCTTTCCACAAGTATTGGCAGCAGGACAATTAATTCTGAGGTGTACAGAAACAACTTATCTACTCCAGTTCCAGTAAATCCCTGAAAATTGGGTGGCACTATTGAATAACCAAGCCAGTCACCCCATTTAAATCCAATTGAGCATGCCTATCATATGCTGAAAAGAAAACCTAAGGGGACAAGCCCCATAACAAACAGCAGATGAAGATGACTGCATTAGAGACTTCTCAGAGAATAACCAGAGAAGATTCTCAGAATCTGGTGATGTCTATGAATCACATACGTCAAGTGATCATTGCATGCAAGTGATATGCAACAAAGTACTAAATATGACAGTTTAATATATCGACCATTGCTGTGTCCCAAACATTTTGGTGCCCAGAAATGGGGGAACCATGTGAAAAAAGAGTTGCAAATACCCTTAAGTGAAAGTCTGCAATGTTAACTTCAATTATGTCTTAATTGTTTGATTTGTATTCTTAAACTGTGGAGCAGAGGGATAAAGCAAAGAAAAATGTGTCTGGTGGAGGGCACCGTATTACCTGTAACTCTCTATCCCATACCAGGCTGCTACTACATAGTAGAAAATGTCAAAGAGAATGGGTGGCAGGCCAAAGATTCCAGTAGATTTCAGTAGAGATGCTTTAGGTTTTCTGTGCCCTACCACTGTTCTGCTATCACTGTTCTGACACCAACTGAAATATACTAGAGGAGTGATGCTGTTTGATATACTCTGAGATATTATGTAGCATCCTCTCATCTGATAGTATATGATGGACCTGAAATCTGCACGCTCCCTATCCCATGGGAACACAGACACGCTGCTCAGGGAAAGTGAAATGCCAGCAGGCCATGTGAAGTTGTAAACAGAAGACAGACAGGAAGCTTTATGGAGCATTGGATTTTGGAATGCTCCATACCCAGCAATCAACCCAGAACTATATTAAAAAGGTAGCATCCTAGTAAATGGATCTTACATCCTTGTTACACTACACAGAAGAAGTACATTGCATGTAGGAGGTTATTTTGGTTATGTTATGGTAATACTTTATTTAAAATCATGAATATTCATAACAAAACAGAATTAACTCATTTGGCCTACAGCCAGTATTGGGCTAGTTCATCCAGACCTAAAGTGATCTTACCAGGCAGCAACACTGCAGAACACTAACACTACCCACATTTAGCAGAAATGCTACATAGTGTATGATCAACGTGACCTTCAGATAGTCCATTTTCTAAATAATGTACCAACCTAATTTGTTTGACTGAAAGAACATTTGAAATCACCATCAACTCCTCTAATTTTTTTTTTTTTGATGTCAGTGTAGAAAAATGAGATTGTAGTGGAAAACATTTTGCATAATTCTCTGATATTTGGCTTCCATGGAAAAACTGTTTATATGTTAGACTGTATTAACTTTTCCTTTATATAAAAATTCATATTAAATGATGACATTAGAAATTCAAATTTTTAGACTTTATTCACCAACTATACTTTTAAAACATCATTTCAATTTTTAGTTTAAGAATACTAATCCTGTAAATTATTTTCTACAGCTGATACTCACAGAAATGTATCTCAAACTGTTTGGCTCTGAAGAGCTTCAAAGTTAATAACCACCAACAGTGGCTGATTGACTGTTGTTTCTCGAATAAAGTATGCATGATATTCATTGCATGACACACTTATGCTAGAATTAATTTCAGCATCTGCTGCATTAATATGGATGACAGATTAAGGCTTTTATATCTGCTCAAGCACCTTATAGATACTTAAACTAGCCTATATTTCTGATATGCACATTATGGAACGAGAAGTTGTCTAATGGATGATTTCCAGCCAACCATTAGTTTCTAAACAGCACTTGATGTGCTTTTAGCTGTGATCTTTGAGTTTTCAACAGTTACAATTGATAGTAGCTGTCTCTCTTTTCTGTCTAATCCATGTTAAAAGCGTGCACTATAAATGCTGTGTAACTGCCACTTTAGTTGGGTATTTTTTATTACCATTAAAAGTAAACAGAACTACCTGCTCAGTTTTGCTCAGTATTGCTCCAAAACCTAGTAATTAACATTTCACCAAGAATATTGATGTGTTCCAATAACACATAAGAAAAGATCTAATCAAGTTATTTTGATCAAAAATTCCCAAAGTATAAGCCCTGTTAACAGGCTCCAAACAAACTAAGTAGAGCTTTTAAAATATCAGTAGCATTTATTTAAGTAATTACAATAATGAACTTGTTGTCACGCATTTGTGCCCTGCTGACGTAAGCAGTACCACTGCTGAAGAAAGGGGGCCCTCATGCGGTCTCTTCTTTTTCACCCGCAGTCCTGAGAAGACATCCAATGAAAGCAGTTGTCCTCGTTCACGTAGCCAGATAGCTCCAGAAAGTAGTGTCTCAGTTTGGACACAAGACCTGACCTGAACAGAGCTCCTGCATAATTCCTGGGAAAGTGAATTTGTTGGGCTACTGCAGCTGTCCTTCCCATTGTGTTGCAGTGCACGCTTTCTGTTAGTTTATTGAAGAGTTCTCCCAGTTGGTGCTCCAGTACTCAAAAGTGACTCTCCTGATCTGTCAAACCGGTCACATTATACAAATGCTTTTCAGGTTACAGGACATGTCCTATTCAGAGATCACCTGACTTTTTGATGTAGTGCAGACATTTAAATGGCTTATAAGTCCAAGCTTCTTAACCACCACTGCTCTGGTGGCTCTTTGATGGCTAGATAGGCTCTTCTGACAGAGCTCGTTAACTTATTTTTAGATGAAAAGATTTAGATCTTCAACTTTATTGATTAATGTAGCCCTTTGGCTAAACATCAGACAGTTTAATTTCTTACACATCCTTTTTTAAAATGCTGTGACTGAAACTAATCCCAGGGTTTTCTTTGTGGTCTCTCCATGCACTATCTTTAAAAGTTAACACTATATAACTGTGGATAAAGAGTAAAACATTATGTTTTGAAAATTTGTTGCCTTTCCGCACTTCCAGAATTAAAATAAGATATAAGCTGCAACAAACCCTAAAATGTTTCAGTGTATTCCACAGCTAAATCATGTTTTATTGTTTTTGTACACAGAATGCATTGCCTAGCATTCTGTACAAAAAATGTAATTTTCTCTGTGTCAGCCCAGGTTTTCAATGTTTCCACTGTAAGTCTTTCAGAAATAAAATCTGCTTTGGGGCTTCTTACACCTGTCCCAAAGTATATGTCAAAAGCAGACTGACAATTATGGCTGGAGTTGTATTAATCAAGCTATTTTCTGTGAGTTGAAATCCACTATTTACAAAAACAAATCCATACATTTATGTTGTGATAACAAGCTGCAGTCATTTTTTGATAATCTAATAATACTATAAGGGTATTTGGGAATGGACACTTATATGCATACAAGAAAAATGTTGTACAGTATATTCATACATATGATTTGTTATTATGATTATTTTTATTACTATCAATACCACTAGTACTAGTATTTGGAGTAGTAAACAAGAAATTACTTAATGATTAAAGTCATTTTAAAGAATGTCTAGATGGATTTGATTCTGTAAACAGGTGTCCTGGTCACAAATTTGAATGCAGGCAGGTAAAAGTAGTATCAGACAAGGCACAAGGTCCTAGTAAGGTATACACAGGCAATGGTCACACATCTTTCTGTTCCATTGTAACTAGTACACTACTATGGGGCAATAATTGATCTCTGGGATTGGGGGCTTCAGTAAGGATACATACAAGAAGGCCACAGTAGAAGAAGAAAGAGTAAATCTGAGATGGACACATGCAGAGTATTCTTGGGATTCTAAGACTGGCGGCTCAGCCATTGACTTTACTAATTCTTTTTTAACAGGGAAGTATGAGGGGGAATCAAGCTAAAGTTAGAAAATGGGATTTATCAGAGGATAGAACAAACCTTAACAAAACCGATAATGCCATTTCTCAATGTAGTCTCCACCCTTCTCAATGCACTTGCGCCACCTGCCTGGAAGTGCCTAGATTCCAGCAGAATAAAAGGTTATGTCTTGTCCTCACAAACATTTATGCATCGCTTTCTTCATGTCGTCATCTGTCTTGAATCGACGACCACCCAGATGTTTTTTTTAGCTGTTCAAAAAGCTGGAAATGACACTGTGCCAAATCTAGCAAAAAAGGAGGATGTGGCAGTACCTCAAACTTTGGTTTCTCCAGACAAGCCTTGGTGTTCTTAGCATTGCATGGGTGGGCATGTCTTAAGACAGCAGTCCCCTCCACTTGGATCGAATAGTAGGCTTCACATTGGTCTCCAGCAAGTCGCAGTAACTTGGCACAAGTGACTGTAGTACCCCTCGGCATGTAGTGTTTGACAATAACTCAGGTGTACGAGTGGTTGCAAGGATAAGACAAAACCTTTAATTCTGCTGGAATCAAGGTACTTCCAGGCAGGTGGCGCAAGTACATTGAGAAGGGTCGAGACTACAGTGAGAAATGACATTATCAGTTTTGTTAAGGTTCATTCCATTTTGTAATAAATCCCATTTTCTAACTTTAGCTTGACTTCCCCTTGTAAAAACTGGATATGCCAGTTGGTTCTACCTTCCAGATGGCACATGGCTAAATCAGAGAGCAGGAACATGTTGTCACTCAGAGAGTACAGGAATGTGCTTTGCTGATTTAAAGACATGACTTTCTACCGAAGGAATTCTCTCTTGTTATCATTATAGCAAAGTACAATTCACCTCAATCTAATGCTAAGCTAGCGTTGGCACAGCTGCAGTTGGCTCTCAGTAAATAACAGGGCACTCATTGAGATGTTGCCTGCACTTTAACCAGACAGATCTTCGAACTGTGCTCCAGAAGTTTTACCAACATGTAACCTGCCCCACCTGAGGATCAAACACCCTGGATAAATTATATACAAATGTAAGAGACTCCTACAAAGCCCCACTTACTGAACCCCTTGGACACTGACCATTTTTCGTTATTTTTGATCCTCATATATCTGCAGAAACAAAGCTGTCACACAGATAGTGAGACTATGGCCTGAGCAAGCCATATCACAACTCCAGGACTGCTTTGAATGCACTTAGAGGGATCTATTTGCTCAGCAGGCTGTACGGGGCAAAGAGATAAACCTGAAGGAATACTCATCCATAGATAATGTCACTATGGAGAAGAAGATAAATTTTCCAAACATGAAACCATAGATGAACAAAGAGGTGAAACACCTTTTAAAAGCACGTAAGCAGACATTTAATTCTGGGGAGCTCAGAACCTATAGAGTTGCTAGGTGAAACCTGAAAAAAGGTATAAAAAAGGGCAAAGATATCTACAGGAAACGTGTGGAACATTATTTTTATAGTTTGGATACCAGGAGCATGTGGAAAAGCATTAGAGCTATTACTGACCACAAAGGCAGCCCTGTCTCTCCCCACCATTGGAGGTTTTAGACGGGGGCCAACAGGGGCCAGTGCCCCTGTAGAACTGGCCCTGGCCACTATTATGGCCCCTGATCTGAAGAGATAAAATTTTAATCAATTACTTATGGTAAATTTGGTCTGGAACCACCACAGGTCCCCACAGTGATGTTGCATTAGCCAATGATCTCAACACATTATTTGCCAGCTTTGAATTGAGCAGCCCTAGTCCACCAAGAAAGATTATAGCCACAGAGCATGCCAAGTTTCCCACCTCCAGACTGAGCGTGTATGACATACGACGCACACTGCAGAGGGCCAGTCCACGTAAAGCTGCTGGACTGGGATGGGTGCTTAAAAACTGTGATGAGCAGCTTGCTGAGGTATTTACAGTTTGGATGCCTTAATTCAGTCATTAGTGTGCCGTTGCCGAAGAAAACCAACATCAGTAAAGTGAATGACTATCATCCAATTGCTCTGACACTGATAAAAATGAAGTACTTTGAAAGACTGGTTCTCTTTTGCATTAAAGCCAACATCCTCACCTCTGTGGAATCATATTTATTTGCTTACAGAGCAAATAGACCTACAAATGATGCCATCGCTCTAGCTCTAAACACAACCCTGACTCATCTAAAAGGACAGGGCACATATGTGAGGATGCTATTTGTAGATTATAGCTGTACTTTCAATACTGTTGTCCCCTCCCAGCTCATCCATAAACTGCACCAGTTGGGCTTCAGCGTACCAGTATGTAATTGGGTTCTCTGCTTCCTGACGGAGCACCATCAAGTGGTACAGCTGGGCCCACATTTCTCCTCCACCATAACACTGAATAACTGTTTACTGAGCCCCATTCTCTAGACCCTCTTCACTCACGATTGTATACCTGCATATACCATCAATACCACAGTACAATTTGTAGATGACTTAACAGTGATTGGATTAATTTCCACTAATGACAAATCAGCCTACTGAGCAGAGGTGAAAAGTCTGGTGAGATGGTACTCAGTGAGCAACCTATCCCTCAACACAGGGAAGACCAAGGAGCTCATCATCGATTTCAGAAGATCACAGGATGAGCATGATGCTCCTATTTTCATCAATGGGTAAAGGGTGGAGTGTGTATCAAGCATTAGGTTCCCGGGGATATACAGTATATCACCAGGGACCTTTCATGGACAGCTAACACCACAGCACTGTCGAAGAAGGCACAGCAATGGCTGTTTTTCTTAAGAATGTTGAAAAAATCTGGCCTCCCTTGACAGGTGCTGCTGACCTACTACTGCTGAACCACTGAGAGTATTTTAACCCATCATGTTTCTGTGTGGTATCTCAGCTGCACAGCTGCTGATCAGAAAGCTCTCAAATGGGTTGTATCAAGAGTGCAGAGAATTGTCAGGGTGCAGCTTCCAGTCCTGGAGGACATCTTTAGCACACACTGCCTCAGGAAAGCCACCAGCATCTGCATGGATTCCATTTACCCATGCCATACTCTATTTGAACCTCTCCTATCTGGAAAATGCTACAGAGCCTTTAATGCAATCAAGGCTCAGAGACATTTTCATTCCAAGAGCTATAAACACACTCAATCAGTCCAATAAGTGCTCCTGGTAGAGCACTTTGTACTATATGTATATGTACATTGTACCTATATTTTCAAATTGTATGTTCATATTGTTCTATTGTGCTGCTTTTTGTCATTTTATGGGAAGATTATTCTTTTTTGTGTACTGTGTACAATAACAATACAGGAATTCAATTCATGTCCAATGCTTGGGTGCAGGACCATCATAAACCACTAGGTAGAGCTTCAGCTTGAGCATATTGAGTGTAGAGTCAGAAGGACAAGTAGGGTCAACCACTCAACTGGTAGAAAGAAGAGAGGCCAAAGTTTGAAGGGATGTACAGAAAATCAAAAAAACAATGAGAGTTTCATTATGTTAGCATGACATTGGGTAAGTCAGTATATTAGACAGTCATAGAACAAATGCTGGACAGGAAGCCTGAAGTGGTAATAGTTTGATTGTAGAGATTCAAGGCTGGTGCTGAGACGAGTGGCTATGAAAAGCCATTAAGGCATTCCTTGTGTGATTTTTGGCCATACAAAAAGCATGGCTGCTCTTGTTAATTGTTCCCCTATTCTTTTATGTGTTATTTATCATCATGCATTGGGAATGCATCTTATTTCACAAACTTACACTACGGTAAATGCCAGTGGCTAGACATGAACCTGTGATGTCTGGATTACAACAGCCTTCAGAAGCAGTCTGTTTAAGTTTTTAGCTAAAAGAGAACTCCTAGCTTTGACTACTCAAATATTACCTCTGAACAATACCTGTACAAGTGAAGTGGTTAACAGTGACATCAGCTGAGCCCCCTCTCTCTCTCTCTCTCTCTCATTAAGCCCCCAACTTACCACATATGTCACCACCACCACAGATCACTGTGTTTACTCCTGCCTGTATGGTTTATTTTTCTGGTGATAAGCATATATTTTTATACTACTTTAGTTACCCAAGTCTTATTCTGGGTTCAGGGACTACTCAAAAACATCATTCCATAATGTTCATCTCTACATTTTAAGAATTAGAACCATATTAATATTTTCTGCTACAAATCTTTGTATAGCTTTCCCTATGTAATTATTTTTTAACCATTTCTTTGTTCATTTTTAGGGAATAATGGTATATTTTCTTAATAAACTTGAATTATATTTTAAAGCTCTTCTGATACAGATTCTCACCAAAACATTGAAAGAAAAAAGGTTGATTAGCTAAATAAAATGTATAAGAATAATGCTAATGGAATATAGTGTCTCCAGTAATTAGCTTAATTCATATGGTACGGCTCCAGTTTGGAATTAAAGCTTTGTAGGATCATTTTTCTTTACTCCAATCAATTTATTTCTTGTGAATCTATATTTATATAGAATTTTAAATTATACAAAGATTTTTTTTTCTTCTTCACTTGGTGTTAGCCTAGTGGATTGGTTCTTCTTCATTTTACATAGTTTTCATGTACTTTGCTTTGATTCCTCATGTTATACCATCTGTATCTATTTATTTTAATGTGTTCCCTTGAGATAGCCAGCAACTTCAAAGAAGGTATAACAGAGAATGAATAACATTAAATAAAAAACATGTCAGAAACAGTATTGTTTGGAGCCAAAAACTGAAAGAAAAATCTAGGCAAACTGATGAAAATATTATATTTCTTTCAAATACTAATAACATTAAATCTAGTAATTAGAGGGTTCCCTCTAACAATTCATCAAAAAAGGGTTTTGTAAATATTTTATATATTGTATATGGCACGGTGGCGCAGTGGTAGCACTGCTGCCTCGCAGTTAGGAGACCAGGGTTCACTTCCCGGGTCCTCCCTGTGTGGAGTTTGCATGTTCTCTCTGTGTCTGTGTGGGTTTGCTCCAATTTCCTTCCACAGTCCAATGACATGCTGGTTAGGTGGATTGGCGATTCTAAATTGGCTGTGGATGTGTTTGTGTGTGTCATGCGGTGAGTTGGCACCCTGCTTGGGATTGGTTCCTGCCTTGTGCCCTGTGTTGGCTGGGATTGGCTCCAGCAGACCCCAATGACCCTGTGTTCGGATTCAGTGGGTTGGAAAATGGAGTGATGGTATATAGCACCTCTCCAATGCTTATTTTGCATGTATATTTTCTGGTGGACTCAATTTTGCTGGAATCTATGGCATATCAGTATAGGCCCCAATCCCTTGTGAAAGAACGAGTCTCAACACTCTTAAAAAAGGTTTGGAGGAGCCACCCGTATATTGTTCCTAGCTGCAAAAGGATTAAATTCAACACAGCGATGTTGCTTGTTTGAGTTCCCACACTGAGCTGATTTAGTTAGTCAATATGGAGGATTTTATATTCTGTAACCCGGAAGTGGTGTCAGCCTGGGTGCCGGAACAGGAAGTGACGTCAGATCAGGCAGGTTTTCCCGTATTTGATCTCCAGAAATAGGTTTACAGCACCCCGCCACCCCCTGGCCTGGCAGGTAATCACCTCCACTTTGTCCATTCAGCTCACTCCTAGTCGCACGTGTGTGACACAGCCCCCCCAAAGCCCAGACCCATTGGGTCAGGCTTACCTGCTCGTGAGGTCGTGGCACCGGGAAAGGGCATCAGCATTGGCCTGAAGCAGACCTCGATAATAAACGACTGAAAACTTTTAAGGATGTAGGTCCAAAAACCACCTCATGACTCGTGGATTCAAATCCCTGTATAACGCCATCCACTGCAACGGTGCATGGTCAGTTACCAGGGTGAATTCCTGACCTAGGAGGTAGTACCTCAGCTGCGTAATTGCCCATTTAATCGCCAAAGCCTCCCGCTCCACTGCTGCATACCTGGTCTCTCGGTCCAACAGTTTCCGACATAATGGGGTGTTCCACTCCATCGATACTTTGGCTCAGCACAGCACCAAGACCTATGTCCCAAGCATCCGTCTGGAGAATGAAAGGCAAAGTAAAATCAGTAGGAGCTGACGTGAGGGCCTGCTTAAGGTCACTAAATGCAGCGTGTGTATTATCATCCCAAACCACGTGGTTAGGTTTCCCCTTCTTTGTCAGGTTTGTCAAGGGCGTTGCTCTCTCGGAAAACCGGGGTACAAACCGGCGATAGTAACCCCCTAAGCCGAGAAATGCTTGTACCTGCCGCTTGGTTATCAGACGGGGCCAGTTCACTATGGCATCTATTTTGGAGCATTGTGGTTTGACCATACCCCGGCCCACTAGGTAACCTAAATATTTGGCTTTGACCAATCCAAAATAGCATTTCTTTGGAGACCGGCATTCGCTAGTGTCCATAATACAGCATCAAGCTGCAGTAGATGTTCCTTCCAGGTGCTGGAATAGATGACAACGTCATCCAGATAGGCAGCACTGTACGAATGATGGGGTGGGAGCACTTTGTCCACCAGACATTGGAAGGTAGCAGGTGCCCCATGTAATCCTAATGGAAGTACACGATACTGTCATTGTCTACTAGGAGTGCTAAACACAGTTTTTTCCTTTGCGGAGTCTGTTAAGGGAACCTGCCAGTACCCCTCTGTCATATCAAGAGTAGTCAAAAATTTGGCATGTCCTAGCCGCTCAAGGAGGTCATCCACTCATGGCATCGGATAGGCGTCGAATTGGGAGACTTGGTTAAGCTGACGGAAGTCATTGAAAAACCTCCAACTTCCGTCTGGCTTTTTGACCAACATGATGGGACTGGACCAGGGACTAAAACTTTCCTCTATCACACCTAGATCCAGCATTCATTTGATCTCCAACTCCACTTCTGCCTTTTTTGCTTCAGGAATCCGATATGGGCGTTCTCTGACTATAACCCTTGTTTCGTCACTATGTCATGCACAACCAGGGAGGTTCGTCCAGGATTTTCGCTCACTACCTCTGGGACAGACAGGATAACTGCTTCGAGCTCCTGTCCTTGTTGGCGAGTCAAATCATTACCAAAGTTAAGGTGTAATTTATGAGTGAAGAGTGAGCAGGGCTGTACGGAGGAGGGATTGGGATCCCTTTCCTTCCACAGTTTCAGCAAATTGACATGATAAATCCACTCTTTAGGTCGACGATTAGGTGGAATAATTAAATAACTGACCAGACCCTTCCTCTCCTTAACTTCACATGGGCCTTGCCAATGTGCCAATAATTTGGAGTGTGAGGTAGGAACCAATACCATGACACGATCCCCCGGGTGGAACTCCCGAAGAGATGTGCCACGGTTATAACAACGAGCCCTGGCTGCTTGAGCCATCTCCATGTGAGGATGTAGGATAGGTCTAATTTTTGCAAATCTATCACGTAATTGCGCGACATATTCAAGTATATTTACAAAGGGAAGGACCTCCTCTTCCCATCCAACAAACCCCGGGGTTGTCGTCCATGCAATAATTCAAAGGGTGAGAACCCCGTGGAGGCTTGTGGGACTTCCCGGTATGCAAAAAGGATGAGGGGGAGGAGCTGATCCTAGTTCCTTCTGTCCTCATTGACTACTTTGCATAGCATCTGCTTGAGAGTTTGATTAAACCTTTCGACTAGACCGTCTGTTTGAGGATGATATGCAGAGGTCTTTAAATATTTTATTTTCAGTAACTTAGCTGTCTCCCTGAACGTCTCTGAGGTAAATGGAGTCCCTTGATCCGTCAGGATTTCTTTAGGGATTCCGACTTGCGCAAATCCTCCTACCAATTCCTGTGCGATATGTTTGGAAGTGGCTGAGCGTAATGGAACAGCTTCAGGATATCGGGTGGCATAATCCACCAGGACCATTATATATTTATGTCCTCTGGCTGAAGGCTGTAGGGGTCCCCCAGATCAACACAGATACGTTCAAAAGGGACATCAATTGGGGGTAAAGGGATTAGAGGAGCACGGTCCCTTCAAGGAATCTGCCGCAATTGACAGTCTGGACTGGACAGGACCTCCTCATTAATCCCTGGCCTAAAAAATCGGAGCTTGATTCACTCTAAAGTTTTCTCGGGACCCAGATGGGCTCCCAGGAGGTGGGTATAAGCTAGTTCACAGACTTGTCACCAGTAAGTCTGTGGAACTAAGAGCAGTGACCTTACCTGCCCTTCATGATCTGCCACCCGAAATAAAAGGTCATTATTTAATACAATGTGGGGACCTTGTGGCATGGGATGTGTTGTACGCTGGCCATCTACTAAGACAACTGCATTTTTCGCAAATTTAAGGGAGTCATCAATCCATTGCTCCCTTTTAAATGAAGCCAGTGTCTGCCTAAACTGAAATTGCAGACGACTGAGGGGATCAGACTCGACCGTAAGGGGCGTGGTTTCAGACCGGGCCAGCGCAGCGCTTGGAGATGACATATCGCTCTGCGACGGTCCAGCTGTTTCCACGTCATTCTCTAAGGCAGCATTCTGTTCCCCTACCAGCTGTGTACATTTTGTGGAGGTAGCTGAGGATGCAGAATCAGCGTCCATAGCAAGACCTAGTGTTTTTGTAGGGATAGCGAGTGTTTTGCCGCAGTTTTTATCAGACCAATCTCTACCCAGTATCAAGGGAAATGGAGGATTGTCGTGCACCGCCACTGTTATTTTTTTCAAAATGCCATTTTGGCAGATGTAGCAGCGGGCGGACTCATACGATCTGACGTCCCCATGAATACAGGTTAGACGGGTCTTTATTTTTAACCTTTGTCGCGTCAACACTAAATGGCGAGCAACAATGGTAATGTTACTGCCAGAGTCAAACAAAGATGATACTTTAAAGCCATTGACCAGTGCTTCTCCCATATGAGAAAAGGCCAGAGGATTAGCAGGAGCCCTCTGCCCCTCGTTCTGCGTCTCTCCGCAGACCCTCGTGTCACCTCGCAAAGCCCTCCGTCGTGCATCGGAGATTTCCAAAACATGTTCCGCAATGTAAGAGAAAGACTCTAACTTAGTGGCACAACTCCATCTGGGTTCACAGGGATTCCATTCTGGTCCTTCCAAGTAGGTTTCCTCCCTCAATGTGTTAATGATCCCCAGGAGGGTGATCATGTTATTATATGAATGTCCCCAGGTCACCTGGGCGAGTTTAGTGGGTAACCTATTTATTATTATTGCACAGGCCAGCTTTTCTGCAATGTTTCAAGCATTTTTATTATATGGCCGTAGCCAACACCCAACTTTTTTTTATAGTGTCATGGCCTGTCCTCAGACATATTCTTCTGGGATATACTCCCAATTCATTATCTCCCTCACCTGCCGACTCAGGGCACTCCCACCTTTCGCAAAGAAATTTTTCTTTGTGGGTTTCTTTGGGTCAGTCCCCATCTTCGGGAGCCTATAATAGGTCTCCATTGTGTTCCTTTCAGAACCTGGTCCTCATCTGTAGGTCTTCTGCCTAAGCTCCCAGGTTCTCTTTAAGGAGAACTGGGTCGGAACATACACCGTCAGACCCCAGCTCAGCAACATAAGAACAGTACTGTCCTACCTGATAGGTCTTTACAGTTTCACTTTGCAAACCCTCTGAGTTTGTTTTCAAATCCCATCTATCCATCTTCTTCCACTTATCCGAGGACGGGTCGCGGGGGCAGCAGCTTGAGCAGAGAGGCCCAGACTTCCCTCTCCCCGGCCACTTCTTCTAGCTCTTCCGGTAGAATCCCAAGGCATTCCCAGGCCAGCCGGGAGACATGGTCCCTCCAGTGTGTCCTGGGTCTTCCCCTGGGCCTCCTCCCGGTTGGACATGCCCGGAACACCTCACCAGGGAGGTGTCCAGGAGGCATCCTAATCAGATGCCCGAGCCACCTCATCTGACTCCTCTCAATGCGGAGGAGCAGTGGCTCTACTCTGAGCCCCTCCTGTATGACTGAGCTTCTCACCCTATCTTTAAGGAAAAAACCCAGACACCCTGCGGCGGAATCTCATTTCAGCTTCTTGTATTCACAATCTCGTTTATTTCAGTCACTACCCATAGCTCATGACCATAGGTGAGGGTAGGAACGTAGATTGACTGGTAAATTGAGAGCTTTGCCTTTCGGCTCAGCTCCTTTTTCACCACGACAGACCGATGTAGAGCCCGCATCACTGCAGATGCCACACCGATCCGCCTATCAATCTCACACTTAGCAGAGTCCTGGAGGGTGCATGGAAGTTTGCCCAACCAGTCTACATGTTTTCAAATCCCATTTTTCACATTGTGAGATATTTTAATTTGCTCTTTTAAAAACACAGAAAATAAAATACAATAAATAACATAGCATGTGAAGCATTTTTGTTTTTATTTTATTAAATTCACCACAAGTTTATTTCTAGGTGATGTCCCATCCTGTGATATTGTGACCAGATTTTTGCAGTTGGGCTTTGGTTCCCACAGCTCTTAACCACTTTAAGCAAGTATAAAAGATAACGGTCTCCATTTTTTTAAGAAAAAACATCTGACTAAAACTATGATGGCTTCTGTTCATGCCGGAAAATGAAAATGTGTTGCATGCTGGTCAGAGGTACAAGTTGGAATTTTACTGGTTTACTCTCTGCTGAGGACCATATGTCTTCCTCTTCTACTATTACTAGTGCTACAGAATTGTATAACTGTTTTAAATAGGCCAAATGAAATATTCCAGTATACATGCCCATAAGTAAGTAGTTCTGCTTTGTTTAGAGGCCTTTGAAATTTTATAGCATTGTATTTTGTTCAATCATGTGGCTTCCATGTTAATTGTATTATCAAGCAGATGTTGTTAATCCAATTATATGAAGAAAGAATTTGCTATGAATGTGAAATGCATTCTTTTTGATTTTGTGTGTTATGCCTTACTGTTGCAAAAGCATATAATCTCAAAAAATGTTACTGCTTTTGTTGAGAGTCAGTAAAAATAGCAAGCAACCTAGAATCAGTGAAGAGATTCTTTTTTTCCTTTTAGGAAATGCCACAAAAGTAAGGATTCAAAGTGGAAATTGTCTCTCACACATATTGAAATACGCCAAAGAAAGCCAAGTTTATTTTAGATATACACAAATACCACCTTTTTGCACTTTCATTCTAGTCTTTCAGTCAGCAAGGAATGAATGATAACACTCTAAATGTCACTCTTCCAAAATAAGAAAGTAAATACAATATTTATAATAATAATAATTTTTTATTTATGTAGCACACTTTACAATTAAAATAACAAGAGAATAGAAATTACATACAAAAAAAATGAATAATACTCATTGAAGAGATGTGTTTTTAACAGGATTTTGAAATGAATAATAGATTCTTCCTTACAAAGTCTGAGATGAAGAGCATTCCAAATTTTAGGGGTTTTCACACTCTTTTTGAAAAATCTATTAATAAAATTAACAGTTAAAGTATCCTTCTTACTGGTTTTAATATTTAGAATACAAACACTGAAAATTACACTCGTATACACTAATGCTTGGTTTTCAAAGTAACTGGCTAAATGCTAAAGTGAAAATTTAAACAATATATAAAAAGCATTAAAATGAGAAATTAGGTAATTCAGCATAAAACTGAAATTTACAAGATCACTCAAATACACAATGGATCACAGAGAACCAATGAAAAGGCCTGTAAGCGTTCTGAGGTGCACTCAAAATATAAACCAGCCAATAGTGACAGGAATTGATTGCCATTAAGTAGATGAAGACAACAGCTGAATCAGCACCAGTGTTCTTGGTACACCACCATTATTTTAAACACATTAATAGAAAGGTGGTTTTGGGGTAGGATCAGAATACTGTGAAGCAACAGAATTCATCCATTCATCCATTATCCAACCAGCTATATCCTAACTACAGGGCCATGGGGCCTGCTATGCCAATCCTAGCCAACACAGGGCACAAGGCAGGAAACAGTCCCGCTGCTAGGGGGGGACAAACGGGTCTCTGGTCCGGGGCCGTAACGGAAGAGGGCCCCTTCGCGCTTGATTTTTTTTTATGCTGATGTTGTGCGCATAGATATATATTCGGACAATTATTCAAGTTACATGTAATAGAAAAGTTAAATCATTTAGCTTACAACAATACAAGTGAGTGTTTTAATAGCCGCAAGCTCCACGCAAGTAGATATCGTGCTCGTGTTGTGTGAAGCACGCTTGTCAAAGGGGGCCGGCAGTGGCACGCTTCTCAAAGACAAAGGAGAGCCGACGCCGACGTCCTTAAGCTTGACGTTGAGTAGTATATTTGTTGTACAGGGTACGTTGATAATGGATTGACTTCGCTGCTGTAATTGAATACTTCCATTTCACACACACAGGCGCTGTTCTGTCTCAGACAACAGCGATATTGTTGTGCACTATCGTGGATGTTAACGTGTATGGTGTAGCAGAAGTCCGTCTCTGTAGTTTGATAATTCATTTGCTTGGTTGTTTATTGTTGTTTTTAAAGCAGTCACGATTGTGCGTTGGTTTTGTGTGTATCACTAAAGATTCTGGATCACCCGGATTTTTTGAAAACTTTGAAGTTTGATACAGCAAGTTACCATACTGATTGTACACCATGTAGATAACCCTAACCGTTAGTATATATTAAAATGTTCAGATGTTACTTCTATTCATTGCATTGGTATAATTGTACCGTTAGATTAGATAATACATTAGATCAGGCATGCGCAACCTTTCCGCTATTGACGGCCGCACTACAGACTTTTTACTTTAATAACGGCCGCACTACAGACTTTTACTTTAATAACGGCCGCCAGTAAGTCCAAGTAAACTTAATAATGTTTTATGATTTATGTAAAAATTTACAGATTACACATTAAAACAGAGTATGATATATCTGACAATATTCAATTTACTGGTCTACATATGTAAAAAAATGTCTACGAAACGTCATATAGGACAAAAAACCGGTACCTGTTTTTCAGATATTTCATTCTGGAAAACGCTGCTTCGCACAAATAAGTGCTTCCGAAAAGAACGAGAATGTTCCTGGCCAGTTCTCGTTGTTGTGGGTATTCTACTGCTGATTTCCACGTATCCAGCAGGTCGCTTTCTTCCGTAAACTTTTTCACAAGCTGCTCATTGTTCTTCAACTCTACTAGCTCCATTTGTAGATGTAACGGTGCACTCTCTGTCTCCACCAGATGAGGAGAAGCAACGAGTCTTATTGTTGCTGAAATCTTTTCGAAATCTTGAAAACGGTTAGCGAATTCCTGCAACAGCCCGTCTAAAGTGCCCGAAAAACGGACGGTAGGAATTTGGTCAGGCTTTACTTCTTTGCTGTCAATCAGAGCCGTCACTGGAGTCCAGAGACCCTACACCTGCACGGCCGCCATTACGTACACTTTTATATACACGTCCACGGCCGCCAAAGTCCTTGCCCACGGCCGCATGCGGCCGTACGGCCGCAGGTTGCGCACAGCTGCATTAGATAATACATAGGCCTATCTCATTAATGTATTGTTACAATTCCGCTACAAGCTTCCGTTAGCACTGGCTTTCCTTCTCGCAGTCATCAAAGCTTAACTCATCAAGTATGATATTCATAAATGCAGCATTGTCACTGTCGGATAAACTACATTTCGATCATTTTGTATACGTATTTGAAGGTTTTGGCATGTAGGGACCCGGGGGAAGGCAGAGGGGCCCACACGTACCCAGTTGTCTGGGGCCAAAATATTTATTGCGGCGGGCCTGCAGGAAACAAACCCCGGGCAGGACGCAGGGTGCGCACACACACACACACCAAGCACACACTAGAGACAATTTAGAATCGCCAATGCACCTAACCTGCATGTCTTTTGACTGTGGGAGGAAACCAGAGCACCCGGAGGAAACCCACACAGACACGGGGAGAACATGCAAACTCCATACAGGGAGGATCCGGGAAGCAAACCTGGGTCTCTTAACTGCGAGGCAGCTGCACTAACCACTGCGCCACCGTGCCGCCCGCAACAGAATCTAGAGGACAAATCCAAAATTCCATGGAGCAGCAATGCAGAAATGGAATGTTATTTGAATCCAATGCTCTAGGTTAAAATCACATTCCTGGTCTTTATTTCTTTGGAGTTTGCATGTTCTCCCTGTGTCTCCCTGGTTTTTTCTCCAGGTCTTTTCTTTTTCTCCGACATCCTAAAGATGTGTAGGCTAGGTCAATGGGCATGTTCCAAATTAGCACTGTGTGACCATCCATTATGATGGAATGGTACCCTTTATAGGGCTATTTCCTGGCATGAGCCAAGTGCTCCTGGAATAGCCTGGCCCTGAATTAGATTAAGCACAATTTTATGTTTAGATTGTATGGATTGCATTTAATGATATTGATTTATTTGTGTAATACACTAAGTTATTCAACATTTATGGCTGTTATTCTAATTAAATAGTACATAAGATATTTTTTATGCTGAAAGGAAGGAAATAAAAGGTGGTGGTTACAAAGACTGAAAACATGAATTTAATCACACCCTTCTTCTTTCTATAATCCCAGCTAACATGTGGTTACTCAGGAGCTAAAACAATGTGCCACAATCTAGTGCCAAATTCCTATTATTTGTACTCAAGGACACTGGTAGAAATCTGCAATTGTGCATTCAAAATGCTTATCAGGAAACACACGAGTTATGGAACTCTCAGACAAACTACCATGTCATTTGTTGTCTCTAAACTGGCCTAGCATGAATGAATGAGGGGATGTGCATGAGCGTCACCAGTCCCTGATCTGTGACTGTGCTTCTTCAATTCAGGTGGATTAAATGGTTTCAATGAATGGAAGGATGGAAAATGTATCTATTAAAAAGTCAACTGTATTGTAGTTAGAGCAAACTTATGGGGAGTTACTGTAAGCAGTAAATGCTGATTTAATATGCTGTTCTTGTAATAGCCAGGATTTTCTGAAGTTGTATATATTGTTTATATTACCAAACTTAACAATTTTACATTTTAAAAACTTTAAAAAGTTTTAATGTTTCTGTGAAAATCAATAAAAGGAAATGTAATGAAAGCTTGCAGTTAATGCTCTGTCAAGTCACCCTTTATGATCTACCTGAAAGTTAAAAGGGCATTAGGGCAGAACACAAAAGTGAACCTTTAATGATAGTGTTATTAGTAAAAGCTGTACTGGCTGTTAATGAATTTTGGGTGTAGAAATTACCGTAGAATCCACAGTAATAGTAAAAATTAATAATGCTGTTACATTTCACATGTTCACAATACTTAACAATATACAGTAATATTTTTAATATCAGAATTTCCGTTACGCATAGTTCTCCATCATTTAATGTCAATTTTTACCAAAATTGAACCTGTACAATTTCTGAAGATTCCACATGGATGTTTCTGAGGTGTTAGAGTCAAATTGCAGTAGAAAATAATGCAATTTGCCTCCGTAAATTCAGCTACAATATGAAACATGCTACTTATTTTTCTGCCAGTTCACCTTTTTATTGTAGACATTCCTGCCTTGTCCATTTGAACCATGTAGGAGGAATGGGTAAGGTACTGACCTGCACTATACATTGATTTCACCTTTCTTAAGATTTCATTTCACACATCACAATGCATGGAAATCCTTTCAGACAAACATAAACCATAACAAAATTATCTTTCCAACAGAAAGAAGAAAACCAGAAAAATACAGAGCAATAATAAAAACCCACATATTATTAAACAAGAGCACAAAATTTTCACTTATCTGTTGTATGTGTACATCTGTTATTTGAAATATTAACACAGACTTTGAGGTCTGGGAAAAGTCATCCAGACACATGGAGAATATCGTGTTGTTGATGGAGTTGTGACAAAAAAAGGTAAAGGTTGTTATGAAGCTGAAATAAATGGAGAAATGATGGGAGATATAATGTTCCTGCTTTGTAGCTTTCATCAAGCAGTAGGTGCTGTATCACTTGAACCAAATGATTATTGAGAGGATTCTTTAGGCATCATGGGTACACCGAATAAAAATGTCCAAAAAAAAAATAACAAAAAATGTATGTTAAAATATGGGAGAAGAAAACAGCAGTAAATCTGAGTAGATCTTTTAAGAAAGTTTTACAAATACAGCTCACATTCATTTGAATTAAAACAATTACTTTCATTGATTTTACATTCATTAATGTTACTCCTGTTCTTGTTTTTTATTTATAGAAATATAAAGTATTCTGTGTCTTTTCACATCTTTCAGTTACTGTATATAAGAGATGCTGTGCCAGCTCAATTTTAATTTGCAAGAAATTTGCTGCACGTTTGATTTCATTTACCAGTTTTCCTCATTCAGACATGAATGACTGCATCAAAGGTTATGTTCACAAATGACAGTAAGTAGCTAATAAGAAGTTCAGGCTCATTTTTCACAGATTTCATCCCTTATCATATCACTGGCAGGGACATACTAATGGTTAGAATTTAGTAAATTTTGAAAACTGTGGCTTTTTGAAAAATATTTCAAACCTACTAAATGAACACAACTCGGTGATCTTAGTTTAACTGTACCTTGTAATTTTGTAGTTATGTAGTCATTAATTTATAATTACCTGTATGAATAAATAATAACTATACCGTGTAATATTTCAGATTTTACAATGTAGTAGTATGCAATAGATGAATATTCTTTATTGCTATATTATAAAATGTTCTAAATTCTAAGTTTACATACTGTAACTCTGCACATTGATCAAAATATATACTGTATAATGAAGTCATACAGGTAATAACAGAATTATAACTTTACACTGTAATAACATAGAAAAAAGGGTTCAAATTTTAATTTCAAGTTTACATTAAAATGTACAAAAATTTAAACCATTTAAACATACAACATTTGTACTCATGATGTTCTCATCACATCATGTTAATGTTGATGGTTTTGTCTCCCTCTTCTGGAGAATTTGTCGTAGACATTTTTCGTGGTGGTCTTACCAGTCACATGACTGGTTATTATAGTGAACATGTGAGACTTAAACTAAAATGTTTTTGTAGTGTCTACATGATTTTCTTATGTTTCAGTTGTTGACTAAGAACATGTAAACCCATTTTACAACAATAAAGCTAGAAACCTTTTATTGAATTGTTAAATGTCTGGTGGTGTCCACGAGTATAAATAGCCTTCTAGGTGTTAAAGGATAAGTATGATATTTCTCAAGTCAAAGTTATTTGTTCGCAGTCATGGTGTATATTAATTTGGCTAATGCAATTGTGTTCTAATTTGAAGCAGTTTTTGTAAATTAAAAAAAAAATCTTGCAGGTGAAACAGTAATGGTATGTTGTGACAGATGTCTTGAGTACTCCCACAACTAATCAAACCATCTTCAATATAAATCTATATGCTTAAATAAAATGATGAGTTACAGTTTTTGTGTTCATAAAATTAAGACGACTATAACAATCCAGCTAGGCAAATAGTAAAGAAAAACATCTTTTAACCTTAGATGATGTTGGTGTTACCTTCCAGTGTTCAAATACCTAAATGCTAAAGAAAATAACAATTGGAAGCAAAGCCAGCGGCATTACCATATATACTCGGAATTATCGTTCAAAAGGAAACAACCAGAACTCAGCTTTGGGAAAAGAATGGATTGAAAACAGAAATACACAAGAGAAACACACGTTGTATCAAACTGGGAAACGCCAGTATTTGAATCAGAAGACATAACAGTATCTGACTGTGAGATTCAAAATATCTGAAAATGTAACTGTGGATGGCTGGTAGAAAACACAAGATTGTTACAATTTACCAAAGGGAGGATGGACTGGGTAACATACCAACAGTCGCAGGCTGTTTTTGTAAACTGAAACATTTGGCAATTCATCAGTAATTTTTTAAGCTTTTGTTTTCCGGAGATGTTCTGTGCTCCAGCAACACAAAGATAGGATAACAATTTAATCAATGGCATTTTTGAGTTAAGTGCCAATTTGGCATAGCCCCACCAGATGTTGCACATAATAAGATATACATTTCCCTGAGTAATTATTGAATTGTTTAATGTATGTCAACCTTCAACTTTGTCTTAAAATTTCTTATCTAGAAAAATACTGGTCTTATGTGAAATTGTGTGTTTCCAGCAGGTGGTTCTAGCTCTGTTCTGTCCTGCGCTATTCTAGGTTTCTTTTGAGTCAGTGCACATAAGTTTGCACAACTAAAGGACAGTTCTGGTATGGCCCCACCACAATGTTAATGCCAAAATATCCATGGAATTCAATGAAGAATTTTCTGAACATTACACTAGAAACCCGTAACTGATCGGCAGATAATAGGTAGATTATACAGTATAAGTTAAATAGGACAAAACATGTGTTGTGTACTATTTGTATTATTGGCTGGTACTATTTCGCAACTGAGAGGACGTGGCGGATGTCATCAACCAAGTAACCACCCGAATATCAGATTGTGATCAGACCTATTCATATATATATATATATATATATATATATATATATATATATATATATATATATATATATATATTGTGGTGATTATTCTTCTTGAAATAATACTGCACAAAACAAAACAAAGTTTTGGGGACCGTCCCCATATATTGTCGTCCAGACAAATAAAGAATTAAGTGATTCAATGTCTTAAATCAAAACAGAGAACAATTTTTTTCAGTCAAAATGGTGGTTTTATAGAGAAAAGGATTATGGGACAGGAAATGGTTGGCAAGAAGTGACGTTGAAAACAGGAACCGGAAACAACGTCTTCATGATGAGACGGAAGTGAGGTGGATTGATGGAGCCGGAAGTGACGTCATCATAGTTGGCCGGAATTTACGTCATCGCAGCCATTTGGGAACCCGGAAGTGGAGGAATTATTTTTCTTCAGGTTTTCTGTTGACCAAAAGAGATCTAGGTAAGTACCACATGACAACCCTCTATCTCGCGATGTTTCATTCACCTTTAGGCTCTTTGACTGCCTCCTAATCGCACATGTGTGACAATATATATATATATATATATATATATATATATATATAATAATAATAATATATATACAGTGGAACCTCGGTTCACGACCATAATTCGTTCCAGAACTTTGGTGGTAAACCGAGTTGGTCGTGAACCGAAGCAGTTTACCCCCATAGGATTCTATGTAAATACAATTAATCCGTTCCAGACCGTACGAACTGTATGTAAATATGTAAATATATGAAAAGATTAAGCACAAATATAGTTAATTACACCATAGAGCACAGTGTAATAGTAAACTAATGTAAAAACATTGAATAACACTGACACAAAACACCCAGGCTCCCTGCTCAGCCTGCTCGCGCTCTCTTTCACTCTAGCACACACACACACACACACACCACCCACCCCCTCCCTTCCCTGTCAGCAGCACATGCTTGCTCTCTCTCTCTGTACTTGCTCGCTCGCGCTCTCTCTCTCTCTGTAGTACACACACACACACACACCACCCACCCTCTGTCAGCAGCATGTGCAGTTTTTTTAAAATGAATTTTAAGCACAATGGAAAAAAAGGAACATTAGAACAAATCTGAACTTTAAAAACCAACCACAAGCAACCAAAAAACATTGCAGGAGTTCATGCTAATAGCCTTACAGCCCGATCGCTGTAAACACTTTTTTTAAAATGAGTTTTAAGCACAGTGGAAAAAAAGGAACATTTGAAAAAAAAGAGAAAAGTAACATTGCAACTAATCGCGCTATGAACAACTCCATCTGTAAACACATTCATGAGTTTTAAGCACAGGGAAAAAAGCAAACATTTGAAAAAAGAGAAAAGTAACATTGCAACAATTTACGCTACAAACTGAAAAATTAACTTTGGGAAAATCCGTAATACAAAAACCACCAAGAAAACTAACCTTGCATGAGTCGAGTTCTGGCATGAAGTGTTTTCCTTCAGGTGTTTTCTCTCTTGTGATTTCTTAGGTTTCTGGTGTTTTTAGCTGTTTAGCTGGTGGGAGTGAAAGCCTCATGCGGCCATTCCAAAAGTCTTTGTGACCCAACCCTTCGTGTTTGCCCTCCACATTACTGGCAGTCTGGCTTTGTTTACATTGTGTTGCTTGAAAGCACAAGGGTTCTCAAATTGGTAAATCAGTAAACTGGTAAACAGTTTTTCCACCTCTTGTAATTTCTTTCTTTACTTCGATTTCAATTTTCTTCAAAACTTTCTTCTCACCACTCTTCACTTGCTTAGAAGCCATAGTTAACTGCAAAAGCACACGAAATACTGTAGAGCACAAAGAGAGTGCAAGTCTGACTGAGAACAATGAAAAGGTTAAATGAAAAAGCCAGGGAGGCACGCGGCTTGCTCGATTTCTCTCTCTCTTTCTCTCTCAGCCTGCCTGTGCCGGGGGATGGTTTGCGTGCACATACTGCCTGCTTCTTAGAAAGAGAGTCTCAGCTGTACCCCCCCTCCCCATATGCAGAAGGCAGGCAGTTAATGCACACAAACAAACCCCCCATTCCACCCTGGCACAGGCAGGCAGATAGGCAGGCAAACACGTTCAGCAATCTCCCCCTCCCCCTCCCCAGCAGGCACATGGCTTGCTCGCTCTCTCTCTCTCTCTCTCTCTCTCTCTCTCTCTCTCAGCTCAAGTAGGCAAGGGAAACTGGCTTGTTCGTATACCGAGTGTGTGGCTGTGAACCGAGGCAACAGTTTTGCGAACTTTTTGGTCGTGAACCGAGTTGTACATGAATCGAGACGTTCGTGAACCACTGTATATTACAAACAAAAAACAACACCCCCAAACAAACATAACAAATTCTGGCTTGAATAAGAGAGCTGCTGCTGTCAATCACAGGTTTGTGGCTGGGAGTAACACATGGTCAGATTTGCTCAGTTGCACTGCATATTTAAAGGGAGTGACATTCCAACAGAGCGAGTCCATTTTGTTGTTTCCACAAATCCAACACGCTAATTGATATTTGTTTGTTGTGATGTCCCCCAGGTTAAGTCAACAGCATTCTGGGGTCAAAATGAGCCATCCATTAGAATGTTAGTACAGAGTGTATCAATTCTGTTTATGAGTTAATAAACATTAATATGGATGATGTACTTTATCTCCCTAAGTAGTAAATTTGACAAATTCTGTCAGTATTTTAATGATTGGACAACTCATTTCCAATCACTGTCCTGCCTTTTCAACTCTGTCTGAACTATCAGCTGAAAACTGTCCGGCATTAAAACAGAATCAGAAATATGAAGTTTGAGCCGGTTCTCTGCAATAAACAAATGCCACAGTACCTGAAATCACTATGACCTGCCATGACATGTAAACATTCACCCAACTTATTTAAAAGCAATCGAACATTTCACATTTATAAAGAATTCTGAGTACTTTCCACCCTACTTTTATCCTTGCTCCATATTTTTTCCATCTTCGGACGAGCTGCTCTTGTGATTAGGTATAACAGGCAGTGGTGATCACAATGCTACCAGCTGAGTACGGAAACATTTAATATGTCACACTTTACATTCTCAGAAACTCTTACATTCTCAGATGTTATAGATGTAGGTAGCCATCAAATTCATCTGATCCTCTTTGCTCACTCTGTGGAATCCTTCAAGTTCACCAGCTCATCTAAAAAGGCAGTTGATGAAGGTCGACTACTCTGGTGTAGGATGACAGCTTCAATTTAAAAATTCATTTAAGATTTATAGTAACAAGCCAGAGACCCACTTCTTAATATTAATATTAAAAATAATGAAATAAATTGGTTAATAATCATAAGAAAAGAAAGCTGTTGCATAAAAAGAAGAGAGAGTGAGAGACAGAAAAACCTTTAGTAAAAGACAGCTGCCAGCGTGTGATCATATGCAGTGGTGGCTTACTTTTTTTCCTGGTTAAATTTTTATCATTTGAAGTAAAAAATAAATAACATGCCTGTTAAAAGAACAATTTCAGTACTTCAAAGAGTGGATTTGTTATTCTTTAGGGAAGCAAGGATGGCATTTATTTGATTCAAAGCTCATAATGGTCTTATTTACTGTGAACAAAGTGGCAATGCTATGAAAGGTGAAGAGCTATAATCAAAAATAGCAAAAAGGCACATTCATTTGAAGCAAATTGGGTCATTACTCACTATTCGCTTTGGACCAACAATTCCACTTAAGAAAAATCATATAAATAGTGGATAAAATAAGGTGCTTCATTTGACATCTGTAGCACTGGGCCGATCTAAAATACTTCCTCTAGGAGGACAGCTAGAAAACAAAATAACATCATTCTTATCGGCTGCAAATACATACATATATAGTATACAAAATTTTAAATGCTCTGTAGCAAATTAAGCTGATGCAGTGCAAAATCAATGGAACTTACTGTGATCTATTACATCTATTAAAACTGTTATATTTAAAGGAATACTCCACCCAAAAATGATATTTTTTATGTTACTTACCCCAAGTGTTTTTTAGTGTTGACTGAAAAAAAATTGAAATTCATGCCTTTATAATGAACGAAAATAAAACAGCTTGTGATATAATGCATGCCAATGGTGACCAATGCTATGCAATGGCAAACAACAGGAAAAATGTCAAAGAAAAAAAAAATCACATTACTAATGTTGCTCATTTTGGTACAAAAACATTCATAGATTTTTTTCCAAATGCTGTGTGAACTTTGCGCTGCTGCTTCGCAGTTTGGAGACCCGAGTTCGCTTCCCGGTTCCTCCCTGCATGCAGTCTGCATGTTATCCCCATGTCTGTATGGGTTACCTCCGGGTATTCTGGTTTCCTCCCAAAGACATGCAGGTTAGGTGCATTGGCGATTCTAAAATTGTGCTTGGTGTGTGTGTGTGCGCGCCCTGCCTGGAGTTTGTTTCCTTCCTTGCGCCCTGTGTTGGCTGGGATTGGCTCCAGCAGACCCCCGTGACTCTGTAGTTAGGATATGTTTAATTTATTAATAATTAATTTAATAATGTTTAAGATTAGGCATTAGGTAAACAGTTATATGTAAGATATCAGGGGTTGTTTTTTGTGAAAGAATATTTCTCCAACTGTGTTATTTGAAATACTGTCCAAAACTGTCCAGCAAATAAGAAAAGATTTTATTCCCTAATATGAGTTAAGCTTAAGGCAGTCCCAAAATATTTGACCTAGTAAGTAAGATGATATTTTTCAAAATTCATGTGTTGTCCTGCATATATTTTGGTAAGTATAGTCCTGATAGGTGTATGCAATGTACAATTTTGTAAATGAATTATACCATGCTTTGTACAAATGGTTGCTGATAACTGAACTCATGTCATTATTTCATAATATAATTAGAAAGCTTCCCAATGTCACCTGAGACCATTTAGTCTTTGATAAAAGTTTGTAAAATCTGTAAGTTCTACCAATATATTAATCATTACTGGACAGTGTTTATTTTCTAATAATCAGATTTCTTTCATTCATCCCAGTTTTGTTTCAGAAAACCCAAATCTGTCTTCACAGAGCTAAAGTAAAATTAAGAGTATTTTCTATTTTACCCTGCTATTCAGTCCTGTAACATTGCAGGTATAATGAATGTAGGTTTTTTGGAATCTTAGATAGATAGATAGATAGATAGATAGATAGATAGATAGATAGATAGATAGATAGATAGATAGATAGATAGATAGATAGATAGATAGATAGATAGATAGATAGATAGATAGATAGATCTGCTTCTATTCTACTACTCCAGTGGGTCCAGATTGTCCCAAAAAGGGCAAGCTCTGCAGTCTACAATGTAGAAAGATAAATAAATAAATCAAGATAAATAACATTCGATATGAATTAGGATGACACACGACCTCTTGCTGCATCCAAACGGTGACATCTTTCGGCTTTACGCCTGGTGCAGCTGCGTTGTTCTTATATGTGAGTGGATGTTTCTTGTGTGTGGGGGGGGCTTCTGTTCTCTTTCTCCAATGTAGAACCCTTATCCTCATCTGAGCTCACCTCTGTTACAGTACGTCTTTATTTGAAAATTAACAGTTTCAGATCGGGGCAAGTGTGAACGCGATTGAGAGAATAAAACTGAAAAAAAAAATGCTAACCTTCACAAGTACCATACATTTACACCGTCTGTTACATACTCAAATTAAATGTATGTTTTTATTATATAATAGTAACAATAAGAGCAGCTGACTACTCAGAACATTTATTTTGGGATGCATGAAGGCTCCCGCAACCTTTTCAGTAGAAGTCAGCAGTTCTTACCACTGTACTACCAAAGAAGTCACCACAACAAGCCACACTAACCCGATTTCTTTTTCTTCAGTTATAGTATTGATTAAAAGCACACTTGTTCTGTTATATTTGTACCTTTTGTGAAAGTGCTAATTTGATATCTGGACTTCAGTCTTCACACATTTCAAAATTTTGTTTTAGTACTAAAACATGGAAAAAGTTTGTCTTTTAGGTAGTTGTTCACCATTTCTTGCATTTCCTGTCATCCTACACTTACTGTATATAGATCTTTGTAGACACGGAACACATATGAAATGCATGTGTTCCAAATAACTACAGTACATATTTTTTAGCCTATACAGTTCTAGGTACCTGACTCCCCGATAAACAAGGCTTGAGCTGGGAGAGGTTTTTGCCATTTCTGTGGTGGTGGAGGATGGGATAGCAGGCTGCTTGCTGCTTGGGCTTATTGACATATTTACAAGACAAAAGACGCTGACGGAGAGGTGTGAGCGGATTTAAGGTGGGCTGGATTTACAAGTTTTTTCATAAGCTTTCGTAATTTTAGTGTTAAATAATCTTGCTCCTTCCTACATCTTGGAGTGCCTGTTCCCCTATATACCAGTTCGTAACCTTAGATCTTGGATTTTTTTATTTCAAGAGCCAAGATTAAAAGAAGTGGTGTGGCACATTTTGCTATTATGCATCAAAAATTTGGAATACATTAACCAATAAAGGCACACCAGGCTAATACCTTACAAAATTAAACAAAAACTGTTAAAAACTTTTTTTAGTTTTGTTTTTTTGTAGCTTCAATTTAGATCTGATCTTATAGATATGCATATAATTATCATTCTCCTCAGTGAATCTTCTTCTTCTTTTGGCTGCTCCCGTTAGGGGTTGCCACAGCAGATCATCTTTTTCCAAAATTTCCTGTCCTCTGCATCTTGCTCTGTTACACGCATCACCTGCATGTCCTCTCTCACCACATCTATAAACCTTCTCTTAGGCCTTCCTCTTTTCCTCTTGCCTGGCAGCTCTATTTTTGACATCCTTTTCCCAATATACGCAGCATCTCTCCTATGCACATGTCCAAACCAATGCAATCTCGCCTCTCTGACTTTGGCTCCCAATAATGTACTCATTCCTAATCCTGTCCATCCTCATCACACCCAACGCAAATCTTAACATCTTTAACTCTGCTACCTTCAGCTCCGTCTCCTGATTTCTGGTCAGTGCCACCGTCTCCAACCCATATAACATAGCTGGTCTCACTACCGTCCTGTAGACCTTCCCTTTGACTCTTGCTGATATCCGTCTGTCAGAAATTACTCCTGACACTCTTCTCCACCCATTCCACCCTGCCTGCACTCTCTTTTTCACCTCTCTTACACAATCCCTGTTACTCTGTACTGTTGATCCCAAGTATTTAAACTCATCCACCTTCGCCAGCTCTACTTCCTGCATCCTCACCATTCCACTGACCTCCCTCTCATTCACACACATGTATTCTGTCTTGTTCCTACTGAACTTCATTCCTCTCCTCTTCAGAGCATATTTCTGCCTCTACAAGGTCTCCTCAACCTGCTCCCTATTCTTGCTACAGATCACAATATCATCAGCAAACATGCAATCATTATTAATCTTTACTTTTCTCAGTTTTCTTTTACGGTTTTTCCGTAATGGTGTTCTACACCACCATCTCTTGATCAAAGTCAGTGATGTGTAAATGAAAGCGAATATCACAACTTGTCACGAGAACCACTGCATCAAATCTACTAAGATAAAGCCTAAAAAAAAAGAATAACTCAAGAACATTTATGTTAGGCAGAATGTCCAGTGGGGCTAGGTGGTTTGTTTTGGCCCTGCAGATTTTTTGTTTTTTCCTCCAGCTTAACTTCAGTTTGGTGTTTTTATTTTTTCTGTCCACCCTGGCCATGTGACGTTATCATCGGGCTGTCATTTAGAAATTTATTAAACAATTCTATATTTAATGACCCTGCTTCATTTAATTGTATATCTTTCTTATGCATGTGTGCATTATTTATTTATCTTTTGTATGCTATTTATTCATTTATATTTTTATCTAAGTTTAATTTGTTTTTATTGCTTATAAATACTCCTACATGCACTATGAACTACCTGTACATCCTTTGTATGAAAATGTTGTTGTTGTTTGAGCTGGTGCACAGAGAATACCAGGAGAAAAAGCTGAATTCAACAATAATGAACCAAAACAGAAGTAAAAAGAGTCACAACTATAAGAACATAATAAATCTGACAAACAAATGGAGACCATTCAGTCCAGTAAGCGTTATTTGTTTTAGGTTATAGCTAAGCTCTCTCAATTCTCAACCAGAAAACATCAATGATGCACTTAGAGAAGAAATCCACAAAAGCCTACAGAGGTTGCACTTAAAATTTATAATGCTGATCTGAAGCTCTGGAGTGTATGCAGCCTTATAAAAACCGGGGCCACCCCAGCTGCAATGCTGGGGTTTACACCCCTTTATGCTTAACGTAAAATGTAAAAATCCTGAATACATATTGTGTCAGTGGCTTCCCAATATTCCTGCCAAAAAACAGCACCTGTTGGCATGCAGTGGCAAACAACCATTTTATGCACAAATCGCTGTTGCCTTTATAAGCTTTGGGTTGCACATTGGTAGCAGGAATGTAACAAAAATGAGAGCTTTAACCTACTTACTAAATATCAGGTGGAAATGGTGCTCTTTTCAATTAAGACAGCAATGGTAATAAAACAAAAGAAAATGTCTCTTTCAAATTTCAGAAGTAAACATCGCAAATTGTTTATGCCACGCATGAAGCGCTCAGAACAGAACAAAATTATCCATGCCGTCCATATTACAGGCATATCTATAACTCATTTGTCTTTTTTTTATCTTGCATATTAAATTCTCACAGTCATTTTCAATGGCACTTATCACTAAACGACACACGGCACCAAACTTAAATTTTATCATAGATGAAAATGAGAATCCATGCTCTGTATTGTGAATTCTGAAGTAACAGTAAATCTGCATGTATTTGAAAGGGAGATGAATTATAGTAGTAATGGATTCAAAAGCACACACATTTTAATCTGCTGGAAAAGATTTGTTTTCTGACAAAAGGTAAGAGACAGGCAATTTTCTTCCAAGGATAATAAACTGTACTTAACAAGGTTCAGTACATCTTCAGGAGTAGTGAACCTAGCATGGGCTAGACATTAGTTAGAAAGTTTAACTGTTATTTTTAAGCTGTTTATCAATTGTTTAGATAATCTTATTAATTTTTTATGTACTTCTTTTGCCCATTATTGTTGGGTTAGTACATATTTCAACAAATTCAGTTCAACATCTTTCCTTAGCAAGTTGCTGCTGTCCTGAGTTACAGTGCAATTCACTTTAGAGTTTAAGACTTTTTTTCTACTTATTATAAAGGACCACAACTACTTTAACTACCAGAGGTCATCTAGGTGCTCAAATGATATGAATAGTCTTTAAAAATTATTCAGAACAAAAGCCTGAAACAATTTCTAAACCATACAGTAGTGTTATGCTGTCGTGCTTATCATAAAAATAAAAAATCAGTGGCACTTGGAAGTAATTTAACATGCCAGCTTAATTCTGACAAATAAGCCACTGTTCTAAGTACTACACAAAAGCTGTTTTCATGTTAATGTATTAATTATATAAAATATAAACAATAAAAGTGGTCAATTAAAAAGTTCTCTTACACCCTTGAGCATTGTCAGTTCGTACTCTTTGGTAAACCTGTAATTTACTTGTTTAATTTTGGGTTTTTTTAATGTAAAAGTGTATATTTTATTGTAAAACATAAAGTGTTACTTGTCCTATAGCTAAATACTATATTTAAAATCTTATGTCTTCATACACCAGTAATAAATTATAAAAATAAATTATAAAAATAAAAATAAATTTAGAATTCCTTACAATATAAATCAATTAAATTTGTGCTGTAATATAGATATTGCACAGTTCTGGTTTTAAGATTTAAATTTATTTCCAAGTGTAGAAGCATATCAAATATAATTTACATTATAATATCAATAACACAAGTAACAATTAGATGTACTCCTGAGAGCCACATTGGGCCACTTACAGTCAGACAAAATCCTACTGAGTTCTGCGGCTATAGACACATTTGCTAAAGGTGTTTGTTTCCATTACACTCATTAAAAATACTTAGTCAAGTTTTTAGGTTGGACTCTTCATAAAATAAAACAGTCTGTGCCCAAAAATCATCTTCATATTTTTTAAAAAGGCTTTGTTTTGATTTGCACACCAAATTACTTATCGTCAATTAAAGGGAAGCCGCAGCAACCATAAGCTGTATAATCCTGGTAAGAAGACACACACGATTCAATAACATTTCAATTTTTACTTTGGTGCACATGGACTGAAAATTATTTCTTAAATACTTCACATTATTGGAAACAGACATTATTACAGTCTGCAGCAATAAGGTGGAGAGTCGTCATCAACAAAATAGCCTAATTAAGCCCTAACTTTAAATAAATTGCTTCCAAGAAGCCATGCTTGCTTTAGCGCTGTTTTTACACAGCAAGGATTGTTAATGTTATGTGATTTGGAACCACTAGTGATGAACGCTTTACTGGCATCAACAGTGCTGTTGAGTACAGAGTAGTGGCTCTAGATTTAAGTTTGTTATCCGGGTGTTGAGGAAGTAACATTAAATTGCCTAAAGCCCTGTGCTAACTCCATTAGACCATACCACTGTTGCTGTTGTTTGTGCAGCTGAGTTTGTATGCCCAGTGAGCATAGTAAGCCATAGACAGACCAAAGTCAAATAAGATGTAAACAAATTACCTAAACAAGTTCAAATGTAGTCTCGCTGACACCAGATGTATAATATATATGTCTGGAGACAACCATGAGTGAATTTTACTTAAAACTCAGTGAGAACAATTAGACAGCTCAATGAGTTTCACATTTCTAAACCAATCCAACACCTCATGAAAGTGGTGCTCAAAGGTTTTTAACTGCAAAGATCAGACATGCCCTTGTTAACCTGGTCTGACAGAGAGAAAGCCTATTTTAACAACCATTTATAGTTAAAGTCTCCTAAAAAACCTATAAGACATAAAAACATGTGTCACATGTGCAGAGAGCACATTGCATATTTTAAAAATAAACATAAACTGATTTAAGGGAAAAACCTTTCTGTAACATCAGATTATACATTGTCATTCAACGCCATCAATGGATGAATGGTAAACATAAGTAATATGTTGTCACAGTTTGCTGTGTATGCTCTCTGTAGGTTATCATTACAACAATACTGTAGGAATCAATGTAAGCTTGAAAGAACTGGCAGCTATATTCATAAAAATGTGAACTGCAAAATCCACATTTGAAGTAAATGGTGTGTCACACTCTGTCAAAAGTACTGCTGATAAGAGAGGTGCTAACAAAGAGCCAAAGGAGATGCAGATTTCAGTACTCAAAATACCTGAATCAACAACTCAGCCTAACAACACCAGAAGATGTGCAGATGAGACTTCACAACATCCACCTTCTTAGTGCATGTCTAAATGAATAACTAAAGAAATGTAACATTTCTGTCAAATTAAAACTGCAAACATGCCATGACAAAATAGCCACCGCATTTTAACGCATGGTACAGTAATTCCTCCTCGATCGTGGGGGTTGCGTTCCAGAACCCCCCGCGATAGGTGAAAATCGGTGAAGTAGAAACCATATGTTTGTATGGTTATTTTTATATATTTTAAGCCCTTAGAAACTCTCCCACACTGTTAACATTATTAGAGCCCTTTAGACATGAATTAACACCCTTTAGTCAAAAGTTTAAACTGTGCTCCATGACAAGACAGAGATGACAGTTCTTTCTCACAATTAAAAGAATGCAAACATATCTTCTCTTCAAAGGAGCGCCGTCAGGAGCAGAGAATGTCAGAGAGAGAGCGCTCGCTAAGAAAAGCAAACAATCAAAAAATCAATACGTGCTGTTGGGCTTTTAAGTATGTGCACCACGATAAAGCAGCCAAAAAGAAGGGAGCAAAGTGAAGGTAGTCTTTCAGCATTTTTTAGAGTAGCATCCGTATGTTCTAGGCAAACAGCCTCTGTGCAAACAGCCCCTCTGCTCACACCCCCTCCGTCAGGCGCAGAGCATGTCAGAGAGAGTGAGAGAGACCGAGAAAAGAAAACAATCAAGCACCGCTCGGGAAGCACATCGTATATCATTGAGGAGTTTTAGTTTATACGTAATACATGCTCTGATTGGGTAGCTTCTAAGCCATCGGCCAATAGCGTCCCTTGTATGAAATCAACTGGGCAAACAAACTGAGGAAGCATGTACTTTAAATTAAAAGACCCATTGTCCGCAGAAATCCGCGAACCAGCGAAAAATCCGTGATATATATCTAGATATGCTTACATTTAAAATCTGCGATGTAGTGAAGCCTCGAAAGTCGAAGCGCGATATAGCGAGGGATCACTGTATACCAACAGACCACAATGCTGATCTAAACTCTGTTTGCTGTTGTTATGGCATATAGTGATGCAATAATTAAAATGACAGAAGGAGACTAGCAGGCAGAGGCACTTCTCAAACACGTGTAGCCCAGTAACTTCACTGATCTGTGTGTGTGTCTATCTGTCTGTCTGACTCCACTGTCACTGCACTCATTACAAAAATTCAAATCAATTGCTAAGTTTCATTTACTTTGAGATACTAAGCTCCCGAATTGGTAACAGCAATTTTAGCTTTTTATTTTCTGTCAGCATCGAGTCTTTTATTCAATATCTTTTGCTCTCTCCCTAAAATCTTGGCAGCAGTTTAAAATGCACAGCCTGGAGAAATTTGGGGCAGGTGTTTTAGAAAGAAGCCTTGTGGCTGTAGCTTTTGCAGTGCAGGATTTTACCGCTATTCACTACATAGCTTTTAATGGGCTGCCCCCAGATGTATTCTCATTTGAGAATCATGTCTGGCCCCATGTTTGTCTTAGTTATTCAATCTGTGAACCCTTTCTGCCATATTTAAGTTTAATGAACTTTTTTACAGGTAAAGGCGATGTCTGTGTGATCAGTTATACTGTACTTATTACAAAACACAAGACACAGAAGCACCCTCAAAAAAGAAAAAAACAAGGCTTACATTCAGAATTAGATACATTTGATACAGACTGATACTGCTGCAGGTGTCTTTGGAGTTTCAGGTGGGCAGAGCTATGGTTACAGTACAACCTGACTCAAACTAGAAGAAGGTGGCATCTCCAAAGTGCCTACTTTACTACTTGGAAACATCTGGCTCGGATCAATAGAGATTCTAAGCAGCAGCTTGCCTCATAACTAGAAAGGTCTGCTCAGTACTAGTTTAATTCAGTCTGAGGCTGCGTGTTCACAGCCAAAATAGCTACTAAACATCTCTTTCTCTTTCCTACCCTTTCACTTACTCATTCATTTGTCTGCCTCTTACCTTTGGCTGATTTCTTTCCATTCATCCCTAAACATCTCTTTTACAGCTGTCTCAAGGATATTAACCAGGATAACAGTCCAGTAACTTAATCTCATGCTTTGACTAAAAGTTCAGCCATGATGACATTTGCAAAAATGTAAAAAAAAAAAAATTCATTATACATTTCCAAAATCCGTAGACTCTGAGATTTGTCACAGAGTCTGGAGAAGGAAAACATTGCATCAACATAAACACCTAAATCTGTTTCTTTCTCAGTTTCTCACATCTTGTATATACTTGACATCCTTTCTAGTTTTTGTAGTACTTTAAACTTAATATTTTTTATAAGTAGTTTTCCAGTTAATGAAGACTTTCCAAGTAGACTTGAAATAAATTCACTACCAGCTAAGAATTTGCTGTTCTTTCTGCTTAGGAATATTCTCTCTGTTTGATCTTAAAACACATTGAGGTTAGAATAAATGGTGATTCCAGGGCTGTTTCCTTCATTGAAATAGGCTCTAGCCCCCACATACCCCTAAGTTGAGTTAAACAGGTTTTAGAATGGAATTTTAATATTTAATATATAATAAAGGTTAGGTGAGTTGATTAGAGGATGATTTTCTAAATTAGAGAATTTTTTTGCTAAATGTTGAATGTAATACCCTTTATTTAAGTTATTTATTGTTAATAACTTTATACTTTAGCAAAAGTTTTTTTTTAATATTTGTATTTCAATTGTAATTAAATATAATATGGGTGGCACTTTTAGGCTGCTACTTCATGGATATAGCATCCTGCATTTATATACTGCCCCCATAGTCTGTTGAATGTTACTGTTTTATTGAGTAGTGTCGAGTTTGCTGTTTTTCTAATGTCTACACATGGTTTCTTACCAGATTCTTGACTCACAAGTCATACATGCTACGTAGATAGGCTGGTAAGTTGGCCGTATGTAAGTGTGAATATGGGTATGTGTGTAAATGGGCCCTGTGACACAGCACCATTTCTTTCAGGAATGTTATGTGATACTGGGATAGGTTCAGGCTTCCTATGACCTTGAATTAGATTAACTGTCTTTGATAATGTTATAGTACATTAAGTATAATATTCTATTTTACTTTACTCATAAACATTGAATTGCACTTTTAATTCCTGTCTATTTATTCTTGATACTTTTTTGTTTTATTCATCAACATGAAAATTTTTTTTGGCTTCTCTTTGTTTGTGGAATACAATTCAATGCAATATTTTTTTTTATATAGTCTTCTTCACTGAGTGTAGGCACAAAAAACTGTAAAGAAATGCTCAAGTAAAATACAAGTATGGATTATACTAAATACAGAATTAGTACACATTACTTAGTCAGAGTTACCGTATTTTGTGCATGAAATGTGCGTTTTTATTTTATTGTGCCTCTTGTAAAAGATTGTTTGAATTTATTTTTCTTTTATTATTTTATGAGTGATATTTTAGTCTACATAAGTTCTGGCATTGCACTGTATAACTTAAGATTTTTACATACTTTATAATTTTCTAAAATATTAGCATGTAACAATAACTTAGAGGTTTTAGCCTTTTTTGCACTCTTGATTGGTTGAGAAATCGAGAGGTATTATTAACATTTCCACTTAGATATGTGGCAAATTGAGAAAGAAGTTAATTGTTTGGTTCATGTTAGGCTTCCATGTGTTATTTTATTTGTATTGCATTTTCATAATTATGAATTCACTGAAACACTGCAAAGCTTCAATATTTAATATTGCAATATACATTGCTAGGTAGTTTTATAGCATGGTCTTACTTTTTTCCTTTGATACTTGATATATAACATGGACTTACTTTACTCCTTTTGATGTTTGACATATAAAAGATTTAAAGTATGCCTTCTACTTTTTATAGTATATGTTAGTTTTTATTTTTTTCTTTTCTTTTTGCAGTGCTTTTATTGTAGTTTTCAATTTGTAAATTTAATATTGTGTTGTAATACTTTTCCCTGTATCATTGTCATTTTAAAAATACAGGGTGGTTTATTTTTTATTGATTGGTTGACACTAGTAGTAGTCTGATGAATACTTCACTTATTATTCCAATCATTTATTTCTCTTCTGATAATACGGTTCTTTTCAGCTTAAATCCACTAATATTAATAAACCTGTACTTTTCATTATAAATACTCAATAATAACATGTGTATTTTTTACATTTTGACTGATGACACCATGACCAACTAAATTAGTATACTGCGTTTTTTAAACTTTTAATTGAAACAATGTTTTTTTTTTAAGTCTTTCAAAATAAACATGCAATTTGATTAGTTACTTAAAAGTGTTTATTAGAAAATATTAGAGTAATGGAACTGTCATTAAAAGAGATTGCCTTTACTAAGCTACATTAGAAATTATTTATACAGTGTACACTGTATATACACACAGAGGGGTGGGTAAAAGTAGGTTTATAGTTGTGAGTATCGAAACACAAAGTTTATTCTTGTATAAATACTTATTTATTAATTATTGTATTGCTTAAGTGTATTTGTCTTCTTGTAATTATTATTGTTAAAGTGTGCTTGAGTATACCAAGTAGACTACAAGAATATGTAAATAATGAAGGCTGGCAAATTGTGCACTCATGAAATTGTACCTATAGTAAGTGCACGGTGCCACTGTGACATTCTTTTGAGTTAATAAAGCTACTGTATTAGTCATAACCTGCATGTTTTTTTCCATATTAAGAGCTATATATATACTTTACTAGGCTAGTTTAGGCAGCATGGTGGCGCAGTGGGTAGCGCTGCTGCCTCGCAGTTAGGGGACCGGGGTTTGCTTCCTAGGTCCTCCCTGCGTGGAGTTTGCATGTTCTCCCTATGCTTGCGTGGGTTTCCTCCCAAAGACATGCAGATTAGGTGCATTGGCGATTCTGAATTGCGCTTAGTTTGTGTGTGCGCCCTGCAGTGGCCTGGCACCCTGCCTGGGGTTTGTTTCCTGCCTTGTGCCCTGGGATTGGCTCTGGCAGACCCCCGTGACCCTTTAGTTAGGATATAGCAGGTTGGATAATGGATGGGTAGGCTAGTTTATTAGGTACACCTTGCTAGCACCAGGCTGGATCCCCTATTGCCTTCAGACTGCATTCCACTGGATATTTTCTCTTTTCAGACCATCCTCTGTAATTGCTAGAGATGGTTGTGCGTGAAAATCCCAGAAGATCAGAAGTTTCTGAAATACTCTGACCAGCCCATCTAAAACCAATTACCATGCCACGTTTAAAACCACTTAAATCACCTTTCTTGCCAATTGTGATGCTTGGTTTGAATTTCACCAGGTTGACTTGATGGTGTCTACATGTTAAAATGCATTGAGTTACTACCATGTGAATGGCTAATTAGATATTTGCGTTAACAAGCAGTTCAACAGGTGTACCTAATAAAGTGGCCAGTGTGTGCATGTTTGTGTGTGTGTGTACTTTTTTTGTTCTATCATGATTAATTATTAAGGCTCTGAATGAAAAAGTACCTTTGTACCTTCAATATTTTATTATCTTTTTAAATATTATATTAAACAATCTACTTTATGATGAGTATAAACAGTTAAAAATATTACTAAGCTAGCTACTCAGAACTGTTGGGCAGCTTTTTATGTGCTTCTTGTATTCATTTGGCAGGCAGTTAAAAGAATGTACTTCATCATTAAGAATCTGAATTGTAATGGTTGCCTGAGAGGACAGTGGCATGCATGTTGCACAGAATGGAAGCAAGGCTCAGCATAGTGAGACAGAAGGAAACTTGCTCCAGCAATGGAGATGCAGGCCTATACACCATTGCAGCCAAAAGGGAATCACTCCAGTTTGCACAGTGAAGTAAGTAAAGTATGGTGTTCTCAGCTAGAGGGCAGGGGCAGAGTCTGGGAGGATTTGAGGCCTGAGTTTTGACAAGGGCCCAGAATACATCATGGCCAATAAGGAGTAACACATGGGTCCTAAACAGCCCATCGACAACTATGTTACTCTTATTACCATCCAGTCCACTACATGTCAAAACACAGTATCAGAAGCTGTGCTTTTATTTAAACATCAAATACAAGGGAATGCAGCCTGCTATAGGGAAACAGCCCATCTTGGTAAGGGATTTTGTGTGTAGCAAATATAATCAATCAATAATATGTCACTATGATTTATGTTTTAACTGGTTATGCAGATATGTATAATTTGTTCTATGAATTTATTTTAAATATTTTGATTTAGTTTGTTTATGCACTCTGAGGTAAACCAAATGGGACAGGTAGCCTTTTTAATCAATGTATTCTTGACCAATGCAAATTGTGTATTGTTAGGGTATTTTGCCCATTAAAACACCAACTGTACCTTCTTGAGAGTCTCTTTACCACCATAGGCTAGTAAACTTTTACTATATTGAATTGTTTTGAAAAAGGCTGGAAACAGGGAAATTCACTTGTATAATCTCTCATTGTATACCAAAGCAAAATCAAGATAATGACTAAAATATTTAATGTAAAATTCAAACACATGTCTGGATGTACATTTCCAAAAGTAATTTAACTGAGACTTTTTAATTGAAAAAGTTTTTCTTTGATGTAGTTCATCAAAGTCTTGTTAGCAAGCTAATGAATAAAATCATGTTTGATAGAGCAGGTAGAGACCTAAAAGATGCACTCTGCCGTAAATCCAAATGAGAAGGACTGAGAAACACTGCTGCATAAAAAGCAAAGCATTATGCAGGGGTTGCTGTCAAGAATTGTATAGCTGGAATTCATCAGGCAAGCTAAAGCTACACTGAAATTTACAGGACCTTAAAGGTAGAGAAAATCCCTTTTATCAGCTATTAAAAAAATAGGTCAATGTTTTCAACCAACAGATGAAGTATCTGGAAGGCCCAAAGAAACACCATGTAGGCGTGAACACTTTCTAAAATTAATTTTCCTGATAAATAGAAAAAATGCCTGCAAAGTATCAGAAGAATTCAAGACCTTAGACAACAAGACTAAGATGTTCAATTAGAAGAAGGTTGTCTCTTGCTAGAAGATGTGTTGAAAAGCCACTGTTGTTAATAAAAAGAATAAGGTTAGAATGCAGTTTTGGCAGAGTATCGAAAATGTAAAGTGTTTCAGCAGAGGTGTATGGAATGATGAATCACAATTTGAATTGTACACTAATGGTTCAGAGAGATGTTTTTGAAGATCTGTGTAGAGCATGCATCTGAACAATGGTTAAGCATGAAGAAAGAGGTGTCATGGTGGAGGAGTCTTTACGGCTGCTGGTACAGGCCAAGTGGTTAACTGTGAAAAGATTATTAAAGCCGTTCAGTACAGGAGACTATTACAGAAATGCTTGCTTCCTATAACTGAGGATTTGTTTTCAGAGGAGGAATAATAAGAACTTATTTTTCAACAAAACAATGCTCAATCCCACATTGAAAAGACCACCAAAAAGTGGCTTGAGAACAAGGCCAACGGTCTCATGTTTGGGACAGAATCCAGAATAACCCTATAGAGAATACTTACTCTCACACTAAATCCAAACTAGCTTTGAAATATTGTTCCACCACTGATCAACTGGTCAAAGATTTTAAAAATGAGTGGACTCTTTCTAAAAGTGGTTCCTGCAAGTTTCTTCAAAAGAATGTTTGAGAAAATCTAAGGAAAATACTATATTAAGCTATTTTATCTAGTTTTAATTTTTTGCTTATTTCCTGGCCATTTGATTTATTGTTAAAACCATAATAAAATATATTTTTGGCAATTTTGGTTTGGTACATTTTTGCCACAGAAAGTACACACATATTGTCACGCTTGGGTCACAGATTTGCACAAAGACACTCGGGTTCGTGGAAAAAAAGAAGGAATTTTATTCAAGCACTGCAAATAAACATTTGTCACTTCAAACTTGCTCCCTGACAAAGATGGCTGTTTCGTCTTTCAATTAAAGGTTACATGAGTTTCTTCTTCTTCGAATGTAAACGCGTCAGGAGCAGAGGCAGTCTGAGAGAGAGAGAGAAAGCAAAAGAAATCAATAACAAAACCGACAGGTGCTGCGCACGGCTTTTTAAGTCGGCGGAGTACCGCGCGAGGCTTGTATTGCGCGTTATAGTGCAAGGTTAATGAGCAATGCGGGGGTAGTCCGTGTTTCGGGCTCTGTGGTTTTCCCAGGGGCGTCCGTATCTTCTTGGGGTGCGATCAGCCCTCCAGCTCACACCCTCCCCCTCAGCTTTATTCACATTCGTGTGAATCAAGCGACTTTCTAAACCAAGTTCATGTTCATGTAGTCGTGATAATACGTCTGCGTTGACGTGTTCAGAACCTGGTCGATGCTTAACTGTGAAACTATAAGGTTGTAAACCCAGAAACCATCTCATTAGACGAGAGTTTGTATCTTTTTGTCGGTACAACCACTGGAGTGGAGCATGATCAGTTACCAAAGTGAAGTTTCGTCCCCACAAGTAATATCGAAGTGCCTCCACAGCCCACCTGATTGCCAAGCATTCTTTCTCAATTGTAGAATAATTACGCTCTCTAGGTAGTAATTTCCTACTTAAATATGTGATTGGATGTTCTCTCCATCAAAAATCTGAGACAACACTGCGCCCACACCAAACGCGCTTGCGTCTGTTTGCAAGATAAAATCTTTTGTGAAATCCGGGTTTCTTAGAACCGGGTAAGAAGACAATGCTTTTTTTAAATCGTTGAAGGAGCGTTAGCAATTTTCTGTCCATACGATAGGTCGGTTTTTCTTGCCTCTAGTAAGTTCTGTAAGGGAGCAGCTCTATGTGCAAAATTTGGAATGAATCTTCTGTAGTATCCAGCAAGCCCAGAAAGCGCGTACCTGTTTCTGTGTCCCAGGTCTCGGATAAGCAAGCATTTCTTCTATTTTCCTTAATTGTGGTCTAAGTAGACCCTTGCCCATAGAATAGCCTAAGTAATGAGTTTCGGACATGCCCAGTTTACATTTTTTTGGGTTAGCAGTAAGGCCAGCCTGTTTCAAGCTCCCAAGAACGGCTTGAAGCCGCTCTAAGTGTGTTTGCCAATCATTGCTGAAAATCACACATCGTCAAGATATGCCCCAGCATATTCAGAGTGAGGACGCAGGATCTGATCCATCATGCGTGAAAAGTCAGAGGTGCCCGTGAAGACCAAATGGAAGTCTTGTAAATTCATAGAGTCCGTCAGGAGTCGCAAATGCCGTTTTCTCACAACTGCTAGCCTCTAAAGGCACCTGCCAATAGCCTTTCGTCAGATCTAGCGTGGAGATATAGCTCGCCTGACCCAGTTTTTCCAACAGTTCATCGACACGGGGCATGGGATAAGCATCAATTTAGAGACCTTATTCAAGCGTCTGAAATCGATACAGAACCGAACCGAACCGTCTTGCTTTGGGACTAATACGACTGGGCTGCACCAGTCACTTACTTTCACGAATTACACCCAGTGTCAGCATCTTTTTACCTCTTGGCACAATATTCGCGCGCCGGTATCCGAACGGCGCATCTGTACGCGAACTTCAGGTTCAGTGGTAATTTTATGTTCTGTAATGTTAGTCTTGCCTGGTAAATCCGAAAAGACATCAGTGTTCCGTTCTATCAAAGATAACAGTTCTGTCTTTTGCGTGTCAGTAAGATCGTTACCAATGGTAACATCGGTCTGAGAAACAGCAGCCAAGGAAGTGTTAACCTCTTGTCGGTCGTGCCATTCCTTCAAGAGGTTAATGTGTAAAATCTGGAATGGTTTGCGCCGGCCGGGTATTCTAACCTTGTAATTTACTGGACTCATACGCTCCTCAATAATGGTGGGCCCTGCCATTTAGCTAAGAATTTGTGTGGATCCGAGGGAACCAGTACCAAAACACGATCGCCAGGTTTGAACTCACGGAGCTTGCTGCGCCTATCGTAAAGACGCTTCTGAGTTTCCTGTTCTCGTTGTTGGTGTTCCACAGCAATAGAGGAAAGCATAGAAATTCTGTCTTGCAACGAAATTAGTCGATCTGCAAAGCTTGGACCCTTAGCTGCTCTCTTGTTTCCTATCCATTCCTCCCGTACCACATCCAGGATGCCTCTCGGCCGCCTGCCGAATAACAACTCGAAGGGACTCAAGCCAGTGGGCGCCTGTGGTGATTCTCGCACCGCACAAAACAAAAGGTAGGACAGTGTTCCATGTTGTGGGATCATTATGAGCAACTCGCCTGATCATCTGTTTCAATGTTTTGTTAAATCGCTCGGTTAAACCATTCGTTTGAGGATGGTAAACAGTAGTACTCAATTTCTTAATAGCAAAGCTGTCACACAATTGTTTCATCACGCGAGAAGTGAAAGGTGTGCCCTGATCAGTTAAGATTTCTCTAGGGATACCAATACGAGTAAAAGTTTCACATAGTGCTTTGGCTACAGCCGAAGAGTTGGCCTTTTTCAGCGCAATCATTTCTGGATATCGTGTTGCATAATCAACCAACACCAGCAAATATTGGTACCCATCCTTAGTCTTAGGTAATGGTCCCACAATATCTAATCCCACACGCTGAAAGGGAACTTCCAATATGGGCATAGGACAAAGGGGAGCCGAGGAGGCTTATAAGCAGAGACGATCTGGCAGTCTGGACATGAAGTACAAAACCGTTCAACATCTTTTCCCATATTAAGCCAATAAAATCGTTTTGATAACCGGTCTCTAGTTTTGTCGGCACCAGGTGCCCCAAGATGTGTGAATGTGCCAGATGCAAAACAGTTTCTCTATGTGCTTCAGGTACCACCAGTTGTTCAATAAATTCCCCTCAAATGATCTGAGATCACCCTGAAAAGGCACCCGTCCTTTTCTATAAAGTGTGGGGTTTTCACCCCCCCGGAATTACGCTCTTGGTAATAAGAGTCATTAGCAGGGTGAGCCTGTTTAAATGCATATTCTAATGAGCTATCAGTATGCTGCAAACGCACAAAATCTGATTGGTCGTTAACACTCGATTTGTGTTCGAGGCGTTTGCAATCTGGGAAGATGTAGAAGGAGCAGCCCATTCTGGAAGATTGTCGGGGGTGACCTCCTCCGTCTCGCTGGAGAGATCGGGTTCAATTTCTAAGACGGGATTTAATTTTTCCCCGGCCGCTACCAGTTCTTCGTCTTGGTTTTCTTCTTCTCCCCCCCCACTAAGTTGCATATTGGATTGTTCTACCGGTCCCTGACATTTGTTAATCAGTTTAGGAAAAAGGGCATTTCTCCGTCCTATGAGTAATGGCCATGGACAGGAATCTGACACTGCAGTCCAGACCTTAAAGCGACCCCTGTAAGTTAAAGGAAGAAGTAATGTTTGATAAACTTTAACATCACCATGTACACATCTTATTTTTACAGTCTCACAGTCTCTAAGGAATCTTTCTTCAAGACAGTCTCGTCTCACAATACACAGTTCACTCCCCGAATCTAACAATGCTGAGATTTCTCTGCCCCCCAATTTAACTGGAACAAATAATCCATCCTTTCCTTCCGGCGAACATGTAATATTCGAACAACAAACCTCGGCCAATCCAACTTCCATCGACTGAGCTGGAGATAGACGACATTCTCTTGCCAAATGACCGAGTTGATTACACCGGAAACATCGACGGTCGGCGCCGCTGCCAAAATATCCTCTGCGACGTCCTCGTACAGCTGGTGGAGCTTCACCAGAAACTGGCATCTCTGTTACGACCGGGTTCCCCGGGGGCCTACCTGACCCCATCTGATTTTCCTTTCCACCAGGTTGTCGAAGTTGCTGTCGCCGATCGAAGTACCGAGGATGTCCAGCGCTCGTTCCCTGTTTGCGAAGAATCGGCAAATCCACTGTAACCGCTTTTCTTCCAAGTTGCTTGTGAACCTTCCAGTCGTCTTGACATAATCGTTAACGACTCAATATCATGACGTAGAAATTCATCTCGAATAACTGTTGGTATACCGTTCAACAGTATATTCATTACCACTTTCTCTACGACTCGATCCATCTCACTTCCCTCAAACCAGCAGTTCACTTTATGTATCAAATCTTGAATCTTCACAGATCGGGCCATCCATATTCAGCTTCCAGTTGTTTAATTCGAACCCTTTTGCCAAAAAAGTCTTAGTTTTACGTAAAACCACTTGGTCTTTCAGGAACTCATAATCGCCAAGCTTGTCTCTGGGTACATTACGTAAAGAGTAAAGAGCATCTCCAGATAAAAAGGGTGTGATTATAACGGCCCACTGTCGTCTGTCCCATCCGAGCATGGTTGCGACTTGTTCAAAGGCTAACAAGAACATCTCAGGGTCATCGTTAGGGCCCATCTTCGTTAGTATATTTTTCGCATTTTCAGGTAGAGGAGGCAAAGGGATGTATGGCTGACGGTTAACAATTGGAACATTCGGATCACGAATATGTCGTTGATTTCCCACAACAGGAATCTCAGGGATGTCATCCTCCGAATCAGCTGGGAGTGGAACACTTTGAGCCAATTGGTATAAATAATCTTCAGCATCCATCTGTGCAACCACTTCTGGTACCACTTGTCACGCTTGGGTCACAGATTTGCACAAAGACACTCGGGTTCGTGGAAAAAAAGAAGGAATTTTATTCAAGCACTGCAAATAAACATTTGTCACTTCAAACTTGCTCCCTGACAAAGATGGCTGTTTCGTCTTTCAATTAAAGGTTACATGAGTTTCTTCTTCTTCGAATGTAAACGCGTCAGGAGCAGAGGCAGTCTGAGAGAGAGAGAGAGAAAGCAAAAGAAATCAATAACAAAACCGACAGGTGCTGCGCCGCTTTTAAGTCGGCGGAGTACCGCGAGGCTTGTATTGCGCGTTATAGTGCAAGGTTAATGAGCAATGCGGGGGTAGTCCGTGTTTCGGGCTCTGTGGTTTTCCCAGGGGCGTCCGTATCTTCTTGGGGTGCGATCAGCCCTCCAGCTCACAATATACAAATATTGTATGGTATATAAGCAGTGAAACAAGAAGTGTTTGAAATTAAACATCCAGGAACAAAATGCAAAACATGAGAGTTGAAGATCAGGCACAAACTATTTCATATAGCTGATAGACTGATAGAATATTAAGATTTCAGAGAGAAATGCAGGGGGGCACATGTAGGGAAATATAAAGAATGGTAGCATGTATCATATGAATAAGATGATAAGGGTGGTCCTTGCTTCTTGAGAGCTGGTTCACAGTGGTCATCAATCCATCCAGCCCTTTGACTTTTTCTCCAAACCAAACCACTTGGACACTTCTATAGAGCCAAGGCCTCAGCTACAGTCTAGAATTTTTGCCCATTTTTCTACTGTATCAGAGACACTTGTTTGATTATGCTGATGCACAGCCTTAAAAAACTTTAATCAGCATTAAAAGTCAAGTTAGGTGTTTTTTTTTTTTTATTTAACGTTTATGAATTATTCCTCCACCATGCATTTTAATGAGGGAGTATGTTTGTGGGTTTGCATTAAGCTGTGAGTTAAAAGAAACTTTTTTCTATTGAGTATGCATACAAAATACATCATATTATCTGCAAGAGTCTAATTTAGCCTCAGCATCAGATACGTGGGCACCTAGGAGGCATCTTACTAAGGCTGCTGGGCTTTCATAGTTTGTAAATGTAACATTTTGAATATGAGATCATCAATGATGAAGACTGTTATTAACAGCATTACCATTTGCATTGTTGAATGTGGAGTATTGGCACGCCATGCACTACAGTGGTGTCTGGAGAGACTAAAATTGAACTAAAAGACGTTATATCATCTAAACTAACAATGCTATTTCAAATATCAGGTTAGTATAATATAAGCTGACAATGCTATAAGTGTCTCTGGAGTTGAGGTTGCTGGATATTCTTAGTAAGTTGTACAGGAGAACCACTCATCTCTTCTCCACATTTACTACCAGACAGTTGCCCACTTTCCAAACTTCTTTTTCCGCATTGGCTCTAAGCTTCATTCAGTTTACTTTAGATTAGTCCTCCTATCAGCTGTACATTCAGCTTGGTTTACTTTACTGGTCCACTCTTAGTTTTGTATTAGTACAATTGAGCTGGAGCCTTGAAATAGTTTTTTGTAGTGTTGTGGTATTTTTAACAGGCTAAGGCAAAGTTCTGCCCATACTACACTGACCTCTTTTCTTCCATCTTTTTACTATCACCTGTGCCTTACCATGCAATGTGAATGTGTTGTGGATTGAGTAAATTGTGTGGCACACATATTGAAAGCAGCCTTGACCAGGATAGCTGAAACTCCTGGTGACGAACCATGCCACCCTCCAGTGGATGGCTCTGCATCGGGACTTGAATCCCCGGGTCACTAGGTGGTTTTTGGATTTGCAGCCCTACAAGTTTACTGTCACTTATCACCAGGGTGGTCTCCAGGCCAATGCTGATGCTCTCTCCCAGGTCCACGACCTCTCGGTTCGGTCCGCCCGACCCAATGGGTCTGGGCTGAGAGGGGGTCATGTCAGGCACGAGCGCATCCTGAGCAGCTGAAGGACCCGACGTGCACTGTGACAAGCCCTGCCAGGGGACGAAGGCAGCGTACTAACCTCTTTCCCTTTTTTCCCATAGACAAGACGAAATGCCGCCACCATAAGCCGGCCCAGGCTAAACAAAGAACAGCACTTCCGGGTTCCTTTCTTCCCTCTGGTCCCCCAGTGATGACGTCCAACTCCCATACGCCACCATGACTTCCCAGCATCCATCACGTTTAATTTCCGGTCCACCTCTTTATATTGTCCGTCCACCCCTTCCATTTTGTCTTATGAGTTGATGGTTATTTTTGGACCAAGACTTCTTTGTTACAGTATACGGGGCTCAAAACCACAAATCTTTATGCTCATGTCTGTGCTTTCTTTACAACATTTACAGTATTTTGTTTTGATGAAGTATCTTTTTTATAAGTCCAGAGCAACACAATATGTTCTTCTTTGTTTTGAGATTATCTTGTATGTTGTAGTTGTTGCACAAGTAATTGTGTTCAGGATATGTATGTGATATAAAATATACTTGGTAACTACTTACTCAATAATGAACTTCTACTCATGATAAAAGCTGGCTTCTACAGACACAGTTTTCTCAAAAAGGTTTTTTTTTTTAATAATTTCTAAATCTCTCCACATCCTTGAACTCCATTGTCCTGTAATCAAATAATACAAAACTTTGCATTGTATCAGTTTGTGACTATTACACATATTATAAACATAATCAATGTGAGTACTAAAGAAACAAGTAACCTGCTCATTAAGATGACCAGCATATGTGCACCATCATCATTTTAGGCTGTAAAGGAGTGTGAAAATATAAAGTAATGAACATATTTGGACCAATACAGTATCTATCTATCTATCTATCTATCTATCTATCTATCTATCTATCTATCTATCTATCTATCTATTCTATCTATCTAAAAGCTGAGAGAGATTTGTTGAATCCATGCTGTTAAGGCCAACACCTACACACAGTCTTAAATGTGCTCCTGATGTGTGTTTCTAAGAATACAGGCAAAAGGCTTTCACATTTCTCCAAAACCAACTTCAGAGTGCAAGAGAAGATCTGTTCAAAAGAAAAGAAGATTGTTAGACAGCTAAATTAGAAATGATAAACCAGAGTTTATACTGAGTTTGTAAACTACAAACAAAGCACTTTGATGACGCAGTTTTAACACTGCCAACCATCCCAACTGCTTTTTTTTCACTGGGAAAAATAACAGAGTTAAGAAGCTGCTTCGAAAGGCCTTTCATATACTGAAGAATATACAGTAAAAAATAGAAAATTGATAAGAAAGTCACACCACAAATAACATAATATTTTTCCAAATAAATTCTTGCTGCTTGATTCATTTGATAACTGCATGTCTTTGAAACATGCCATATAATATTATTTCCAAAGCTAACAAACTAGTGACGATGTAATAGCCAACTTAAGGAGACAGAAGAAGAAGATAGGATAAGAGAGGTGGCAATAAGCAGTTTGATTCATTTAAAAAAAAAATGCTAGTCCATTCAAGAGTTCATCTTCTAAAGATGGGCTTCATTATGTACAAAAGTACATGGAAAAACTTGGGCCTATTTCAATTTGAGCCTAACCATTTTTGTTTGTTCATCTTTATTGTACATACATTCAATCATAAAATTTATGTTTTAGTATATCAGCTGGGCAAAGGGTGCTTGACAAATGCATCAATGTTTTTCCCACAAACAAAGCCAGATGTTGAATTAAAGATCATGTGGTTGACCACACCAGCAGAATCTACTGTGTCCCGTCTTTCATTGCAGTGTTTGTCATAACATAAAATGTGGCACACTGTTTTTCATATGGCCAGGTTACCCTGATAGATATAGGAATTATGCAGTTGAATGTTACTACAGTATGCCATGACTGACCCCCATTAATCAGTTTGTGAAACTACTTAAAGAATATGTATGCTCTACCAGTAATTATACTGGCAATAAAGTAATTTGGGCTTGTTTTATTAAAAAATAATATACCAGTAATAGAAAACTGCAAAACAACAAGTGAAAATGTTATATATTATTGGAAGCATTCATACATATCAAGACCTGTACATTCCTGTAACCTTCCCAAAAAAGATACTGCCTAAGGCAAAATGAAAGCTAAAATGGTATGTATCTATGTATCTCTAACAGATAAATCACACATTCAGATGTGATGCAAAGTGTTTTCTTTCTTTTTTCTCTCTTTATTTAAAAACATGCATAGATTACAAAAATGCTGCAGGCTTATCCTGTCACTCGTAGAAATGGGCATATGCAAAACAGCTGCCTAGGTTGATTCTAGGCTAGTTACTCAGAAGAACTGCTTCATTTAAATGTGTGAAGCTTCAGTATATGATAACTTCAAACTAGGCTCCGGCTAATATAATTATAATATTCATACTTCAAAGTAAACATTTCTGACAAACATTTTCTTCTTTCTTCTCCTGTTATTGGATTCTCGAATAGAATTTCAGGATTACTTATATCAGGCCTTCCTACATGCAGCACTGGAGTACTTCATTTTCTGCAGGCATACTCCCAATACATTTCTTAACCAAAATTCAAACCCTGGCTGTAATTCAGCTCATTTTAGATTCTTTATTTTATGGATTATTTTGAGTCAGAAATACCACTCATTTGTGCCATTGACTTTTACCAGAGGTTATAAAATAAATGTTGTCATAACTTTCAGTGTACAGGAATCCTTCTTCTTCTTCTTTTGGCTGCTCCCGTTAGGGTTTGTCACAGTGGATCATCATTTTCCATATCTTCCTGTCCTCTATCATCCTCTTTAATAAAACCCCAGTGTGCATCCAGGTGTCCGTGTGTGTGTCTTCTGGTGAAGTGCGCATGCGCGTGGCAACATGGCACGTGTTCAGTCTCTTCCTGTGCATTCCCTGTGCAGAGAGAGAGAGAGACAGACACACACATACAGGCGCGCGTGAGACAGACACACACACAGGTGCACGCGAGACAGACTCACACATACACACAAAGACAGACACACAGGCGCGCGCAAGACAGACACACACACACACACACAGGCGCGCGCGAGACAGACACGCACGCACACACACACAGGCGTGCGCACGACAGACACACACACACAGGCACGTACGAGACAGACAGACACATACACAGGCGCACGCAAGACAGACACACACAGGCGTGAGAGAGACACTCACACACACAAAGGCACACGCGAGAGACAGACAGACAGACACACACACAGGCGCACATGAGACAGATACACACAAGCGCACAAGACAGACACACAGACACAGGCACACGCGAAACAGACAGACACACACACAGGCGTGCGCAAGACAGACAGACAGACACTCACAGGCGCGAGAGACACACACACACAGTCACGCGCGAGAGAGAGACAGACAGACAGACACACACACACACAAGCGAGAGAGAGACACCTACACAGGCACGCGCGTGAGAGAGAGACAGACAGACACACACACGCACGTGAGAGATAGACACACACACGCAGGCCCATGAGAGAGACACACACACACACAGGCGCACGTGCATGCATTGTTGCAATGTTACTTTTCTTGGTTGTTTATTAAATTACAGATTATTTTTTTCCCTGTGTTTAAAACTCATTCAAAAAGAGTGTTTTTAGCAATCGGGTCATAAGGCTATGGTGTGAACGCTTGCAATGCTAGTTTTCTCTGTTGTTCAAGGTTTCCTTAGTGTTATTCAATGTTTTTATATTTAGTTTACTATTACTCTGTGCATTCAATGGTATAATTAACTATATTGTTCTCAATATATGTGTTTAAAAACTTAAAAAAATATATATTTACATACAGTTCATACGGTCTGGCACGGATTAATTGTATATAAATACAATCCTATGGGGGAAATTACTTCGGTTCCTCGTGAACCGAGGTTCCACTGTATTACTGTCAGACAAAATTACAGGTATTTTACGGAAATACAAACCAGTATTACTGAGAGAGAAAATTAAAGGCACACAATACAGTGACACATATTACAGCCACATATAAGATCCTTGGCCATTTAATATAGACTGTTCCTTCTAATGTTTATGCACTACTGTTCTAACGCCCGTTATTGTAACAAGCTTAATGTCTAGTTTCTAATAATACCCCTAATTTCATCTTCATTACATCTTACATTAAGAAGGTTGTCCAGAAATCAATTTCTTCCATATTGAGAGTTGAAATACTACAATATTTAGGCATTTTCTTAATTTTCAGTATTTTACAAAGCTAGTTCATTAATTTCTTTCATGCAGAATTGCCAGTATTAAAAGTGCAATGTAACATTGCTTAAACCATTTGCTTACCAATCTATCGTTAATTTAAAACATGATACTGGTTCTGAAATTGCCTTTAGTACAGTACTAGCTGTCCCCTGTGGCTCAGCTTGTGTAGTAGTGAAACAGGACAAACTTTAAAAATCAATACAAAAATTTAAAAAAAAAATGTAATAATTTGTATTGAGAAGAATTTATATTGATTGCTTTCATATCTGAGGGCCTCTTGATATACAAAAGTTTTGGTTTTACTATCAGGGGAGAAAATGTAGCTGTGATCTCTTTGCCAAAAAGGAGACTGGCACGTGAGTGAGAATGGCCCCATCCAGCTCTGTACTCCTGAGGAAACAACCTCCCTCTCCCCTTAGCTCGCAGCCTCTCTCTCGGATTTGCACGAATAAATCGGTTCTGCTACTGAATATCACTACTGCAATATCAACCAGAATGTTCAAGCAAATTATAGAAATAAACCTGATCTAAATCTGTTAAATAGCTCTCTTGTGAAAAGTGGACAGGCATACAGACAGACGTTGGATTTTATATACTGTATACAGAGATAAAGAGGAATTCAAAGGAAGAAGAAAAACTTCTCAGAATTTAAATTAACTCATACTGAACAGATCGATCCCCACCCTTGAGAGAGAGAGCAAGCCAAACGGTGTAAAATTTAAGGCTTTTAAAAATACCTAAATCAACAAATTCTATGTGCTTTATGAAATCATTTCAAAATATTACTGATTAGATCCTGCCATGTTTTGAAAAAAGTCTGCACAGATCCTCTAACTGAGTATTTGATTTTTTCCAATTTTAAATAATATAACACATCAGTTTCCCACTGACTTAAAAGAGGAGAGTTTGGGTTCTTCCAGTTTATCAGAATAAGTCTGCGTGCCAACAGTGTAGTAAATGCAATCACAGTTTGTTTGTCTTTCTCCACTTTAAGACCCTCTGGAAGAACCCCAAACACAGCTGTTAATGGGTTAGGAGGGATTGTGAGTCCAAGACTGTCTGAGAGGTAATTAAAAATTTTTGTCCAGAATAATGTTAATTTGGAGCAGGCCCAGAACATGTGACCTAGTGAGGCTGGGGCTTGGTTGCAACGTTCGCAGGTTGGATCATGCCCTGGAAACATTTTGGAGAGTTTTAGTCGAGACAGATGTGCTCGATATATAATTTTGAGTTGTATAATTGTATGCTTTGCGCATATGACAGGTTTTTAAAAGAGGGGTCTAAGCATGTTTAAAAAGACATATCAAAAACAAGATTAAATCAAAATTGTCATCAACAGCAATGTGCAGTCCAAAAGATCTCAGTCTATTTGGTTATCATTGCTCTTACCATTCCCAACACTTTGTTTGCTCTAAACATAAAAATGACAATTTACTGACTACACCAGCATCTTTTATAGGGAGAGTATGTTAACATTACAGGCCATCAATCATGTAACTAGCAATGTCTGTTGATACAAATAACCAAGTACAGCCAACTCACAAAATAGCACATGCATAGAAGAATAGCAAACAAAATATCAACCTTATGACACAAGCGTAATAATGCGATGAGTGGTTTGAGGCGTCAGGTGAATTTTAGATAAATAATCATGTGCAGGGCTTCAATTAGGGAGGGTATGCAGGGGCACATTTCGCTTGGTGACCAGGGCACTTGGCTGATCCCGCTGCATGCATGTGTGGAAAAGGGTGGATTGGTCAGGTTCCTCAGTTGAGCCATGGAGGTAGCAACTTGTTGGACCAACCCCTAATTAGAGAGGAGGAACAAATAGAAGCCTGCACAGGACAAAGGCAGGAAAAATAGACTGGTCAGGGAGAAGTGAAAGATGAGTGAGAGACGAAGGTTAAATGGAGAGAAGACAGAGAGCACCCTTGCTGCAAGGAGCGAAAGGCAGGTGATTGGAAGTGTGCTTCAGGGCTGCTGGAGCCTGAGGAGGAAGATAGGGCGCTCCTGCTGAGTGACTGCCATGTTGGGAGCATACACTGATAGACCTTTAAAAAATGTCTGTTTAACGTTTGTGCCATCAGAAGCAAGTTGATTTTCTGCTGAGGGGATGTTGCACTCATCGATTAATTTATTACATTTATTACAATACGTTAATGAACAAAAAAGGCAGACAAGTTGATCTGATATAAAGTTTGCTATTTTTTCCACATTAATACTAGTACCTGTTCATATTGTGTGAGTACATGTGTGAAAGGATGTCTTTAGTCGGGATAGTGAAATGAGGGTGGCCATTTGAACTTTGATACTCCAGGATCAATGAGGACCTTAATCTGGAATTGGTAACCCTCCTCGTTTTCCTGTTCAAGATTTCACACCAAGCAGCATATTTTATTCAGTCATTGATGTGGATGAATCTGGAACATCATACTGTTTGGATTTAGAGTAGTTTGTGAATACTTTAGCTTATTTTGAGATTTTTTTTTCTTTTCATTAAATTGTTTTATTCTTATGTTTTATGTATAATTTGTTGCATTAATGATGAAGCCATCTGAATTAGTCATATGCTTGTTTTCAAGGTTGCTTTCCTGTTGTGCAAATCCGGCTGTGCATACATCAATTACTGGCAGTCCCCATTATGTCAGGGCCAAGGTCTTTGACTGTGCCCCATTTGAAGTTTAAAGGAATAAAAAAAAAAGTCTGTTTAAAATATTTAAAGGAAGGAGTAGAAATTAAGAATTGAAGTTTCTGGCCTTGCTAGTTTGTAGTTTTTGGTTTACCCCTTTTCAATAAAGGCTGGGGTTCTAATGTCTCTTTTTGGTTCATTCGCTATGTACCGTGTTTTATGATTAGTTCCATAGGAGCCAGAGCCACCAACCCATCACTGCAAAGGGACCACTGACAACCCTATAAAGGCTGAGGAAAATATGCAATCCCTTGCGGTTCATTGAATGTGCTTTTCTTGTGACTTCCTGGATTTTTGAACATTTGTTCTGTTATTTTTTTTTTTAATTTGCCTTTGGATTGTGTATTGTGACACAGTTTCCCTTGGATTGCCTTTGTTGTTTCGTGAGCTCCTCAGTGCTTTATTTGCTTATGGAGCATTTTTTGTAAAATGTCTCTTTTTTTTTATAAAGATTCTTCATTGCCCTCTTTTTGACCAGCCAGGATGTTACAGTCTTTTCCCCTCTAGTGGACATTTTTGGGGTTTTGCTCTCCAGTTTCATGAAATAATCATCTGACTGTGGATTGCTTAACATTTCTAATTCCTGACTCTGCCATTAAATTCTTATTTGAATTTTCAAAATGTGCTTGTTTGTCACATAGTCTTCCTTTGCCTACCTGGCATATCTCAGCATTTTAAAGTGTCTACAGTACATCTAGATTTGAGTTGAAAAGTTGAAATTTCTATTACGGTGCATTTGTTTTGTTTCATTTATTATTAAACAGAAATTACTAAGAGTAATGCTGGCACATTTTACATTTGAGATTGAAATAGTGTAACAATCTTGCTTAATATCAGCATGGAAATCTGCCATATATGACACAGTGCACACAGAAAATATTGTGTTGCACTTGTGGTGATTTAGCCTAAGAACAGAACATATTTGTAAATATACATACCAGAGGACTGCATGACTTCCAGATTTTATGTGGATCCCTAACAGTGTGACCTGAAGTTTACCAACAGATTGCTTTTTTTAAACAAATATAATAACTCTGAAATAAAAGTGTGCTGTTCATTACAATTTCATGACACCATTTAGGAAAGCAGGAAAATAGAAATGAAGTTTATATTGTCATGCCTCCATGATAATTAAGTGCAGAATGTGCAGATCTGAGTACAATGGCTGCTTCTGTTAAGCTGCGTGGGTGTGAATAAATCTTGTAAATTTATTGCAAAGATATTTTTTTCACTGTTTTTGAATGGACTTTTGGACAATATACTGTCTAATTTTAAAAAGGTTTATTTATTAATATGACAGTTCACGAAATAACCTCAGTTAGCATATAAAGTCACTTACCCACAAGCTGTGGTTTCCATTGAATATTTATTATCCTGAAACACTATTATTTATAAGATTCTTCAAAGTTGTATACTCAGCATTTTAATTGCCATCATGGGCAACAATGCAACTGTTCAGAACCGATGTTATTTCTGGATGATAAGTAAGAAAGATTACACAATGTTGGCTCAATATAAACTACTGGATAAACTACAAAGATTATGTTTTTAGTATGGAAAAAAAGAGACAGTTATAAAATAGAATTAATTCCATTTGCCTTATAATCATTTGAGAATGTGAGGAAAACAAACATACAAATGGAAACAGAACAGCATGTTTGCTGAATACATAAAGAAAAAACACATGCCTATGCATTTTTCTCTAGGGGCCATGACAACAGCACTAGTTTCTTAATATAATTAATAATACTGTCCAGCCATCGACATTTTACTTCTGTCGTTTTTTTTTTTCCTGATATACTTAATTATGTTTACATTTATATTTAAGAAAGACTATGTCTGTTTAGTCCCTTTATATTGACAAATTTTCATTTTCCTTTCTTGAGTATGTATTTTAACCCCATAATCAACATTTTAATTGCATAACCCAGACACATTATTCTAGTTTGAAAATATTGCATTACAGTTTGTGGAATGCCTGTGGTAATCAGGGTGTCCTGTTAATACACCATTGTTGGTTGAACACTGAATTCTTACTTTGAAACTATACAATACAGTATACAATAAAATACAGGGTGAGCCAAAAAGAAGTACCACATTTCAAACGTTTATTCTTCAAAAACGCTACAAAATAAAATAAATTTCATTACGACACAAGAAAGGCTATACAAAATAGATTTTTTCACTGTGTTTTAAAAATGATGTATTCAAGGTGGTGGCCATCATTAGCGATACACTCTTCCAGATGATTTCCGAGTGCTCGCATGACTTGTTCAGTCATTTCAAGGGGAATTGCGGCAATTTTGTGGCAAATAGCACTCTTGAGGGATTCAAGTTTTTGAGGTCAGTGTGTATACCTGCGACTTGAGATAGCCCCACAAGAAAAAATTCCTCGGAGCAAGATCACCTGACATCACCGCATAGGGAGATAAGCTTCTCCGGAAACATTTCCTGGAAAACTTGCATGGAGGATACACCGTACGAGCTGTTGCTCCATCCTGTTGAAACCAGCCATCCACCACATCCATTTCTTCCAGTTGGGACCACAAAACTTCTCTAGCATTTCAATGTAACGTTCTGAACGTTTTGACCGATTCCAAATTCTGCAATGGTGCACCAACTTGTAACATGCTCACTGTGCAGAGGTCTCTGATGAAGGTCATGAGGGTTGGTTTCAGCCTAATAGTGAAGATTTTCCTTATTTACGCAACCATTCAAATGGAAATGTGCTTTGTCACTGCATATGACAATGGCATCTCGATGAATGGTTTGCAGAATGTTCACACACAACTCTCTACGGCTCTCCCAGTCTCTCACAGTGGTTTCCTTCACTACCATTATTTTGTATGGGTAGAAATTAAGATCCTCATGCGAAATCCTCCTCAAAGTCATGTTAAAAATGCCTAAGGCAGACATATGTTTGCATGCTGAACGTGTAGGAGACTGCAGAATTGATGCCGTTACAGCTGAGATGTTTTCAGGCGTTCGTACAGTCTGACGACAGTCTGGAGATTTTCTGTTCAATGTTGTACCTGTCTGTCTAAATTTAGCCACACACTGAAGATTTGTTTTCCGATCTGGGACATCACCATTAGAAGGAATGCTGAAGTGCGTTCGAAAGGCACATTGCGTAGTGATGATGGATTTGCAAAATGACCTTGACAAATGTGGTACTTCATTTTGGCTTGCCTGTTGCTACAAAAAATGCCATCACTTAGGACACTGCATATCTAAACTAGACAAATTGAATTATACACAATCATATGCAATTTGCAAGCAAAAGCAAAACACCTTGTACTTTCTGACCAGTGTCATACAGAACAGCAACATTTCATGACATATATGCATTTTGGTGTGGGAGAGCAGAATCCGCCATCTCAAACACCATAGCAATGCTGATGCCTGCTTCAAAAGTAGCAAAGCTTTCAGATAAAGTTTTTTGATTTTTGTAATTTTTAATGTTCAATTTGATTTAAAAAAAACACAACTTTGGTTTCTTTTCCTTCATTGCAGAGCAAAGTTAAGTGAAAAAAGCATCACTAGATAAAATAGCTAGATTATTCAATGACGAATATTAAGTTGATTTTGTGCCTTGAACCAACCTTGCCATAGGCCAGCTCTGCAGCCTTAGTTAGTTAAAAGCACAGAAGGCAGTAGCTATCACTTCAGGGGTAGATTAGACTAAAATAATAGGAAAACCCTTTCTAATGACTGTCTTCTAAATTCATATTTGAACACATTTTATCTCAAAGCCAGTGATTGTAACTGAATGATTTATAAAAACACAACATTCCCTTAAAATTTTCATTCAAGGACCCCATCCGCCACAGTTTTGATTTTGAGGCTTTCCAATAGTCCAAATGATTAATTATGGGTTCCTGAATCCTCCCAGGATACCCAGTATTTTGCACTTTGATTTGTGGAGACTGGCCCGGACACAGACAGGCAGACATGTCAATCTCACCCAACACACGTTTATTGCTCATATTTACAGTGCCACACAACCCCAAAGTCCTGGCCAAAACACAATGCCTTTCCTTCTTCAGGCCGCCTCCTTGCCTCTCCACCAAGACCTTGTCTCTTGACCTCCTGACTCTAACCCTCATATGAAGGGAGGTGGCCCCTTTTATAATCACCTGGATGTGCTCCAGGTGTGTCCCGGCAATCTTCCACCGACACGCCCCAGTGTGGCTGAAGTGTCGGCTGCATCCTTGGAACGCTCTGGGTGTCCCTGCTCCTTTTCCCCCCAGCATTTCTGGGTGTGGTGGAAGTGCTGAAGTCCAGGGCTCCAAAGGCATAGGGGCACCCCCTGGTGGTGACCATGGGCCCCTACAGGGTTCAGCTTCAAAGCTCTGTAACCGTGGCCCCCAAAGGTACCAGGGAGGTCACCCCCACATGGTCTGGGGAAGGCATAAGCCCTCCTCTGGTCCTCCTGAGCATCCCGGCCGGGTTGCCCCTCCAGCCATCTCTGACAGAATGTATATTTGCAGAAGCAGTACTTCAAGCACATGCAGTAGGTTCAGCAGTGGGCCTGATATGAATATTAGACAGTTAGACTGGAGAACTTGTTCAAGTACCAGTCAGGGTAGTCAGGGACTGATAGGTGATAGTAAGCCCTGTTGCCCTAAAAGCTGGTATTTCAAGAGATCACCATAACAACAGAGGGAGCAGAGGTTCTCCAGCTGTACTTGCTTCTCTAAAGGAGAAAGCTAAGTCAGTAGTGTCGTGTTAAGGAAGATTCCCAAAGTCATAAGGCACTTTGACTTGGTGCTGTTGGGATTCAGATGTATCCTTAAGGTTCGGCTTAATGGTTGTGCCTTGCCAGAGACCTTTGGAGATGATATTTAGGAGTTAACTTGGAGAAATTACTTAGAGCATACAGTACAGCTCATAACTGGACAATGGGTTAAAGTGGTCAATTGGCTGAGGTCTGAGGTGGGCAAATAAAGAAACAACTAAGATGAATAACATAGAAGCAAAAAAAAAAACAATATGTGAGAGGACCAGTTCTCATCTCTCAGGTTGAAGTTTTTTAAATTCTTGATTAGAGCTATGTCTCTGTCCAGGAGTCACTGAAGTATTGCATACATTGGACATAGTAAATTGAGTACAGCCTTTCCTTTCCATAGCTGTGGTACATTGACCACTATATTCAGCAATAAGAGCTATAAGGTAGGACTAGCTTTGCATTTTCTAATGTGCAGTATACTTCACACATTCTTCTCCTGGGTAGAATTAATGCAAATCTTTTAGCTGCTATATTGCTTTAGTCCCCTTTATCTATGTGCCATCTGCAAGTAGTAGGTTATGCTGCATTCTTTTGCAAACACCATTTGATAGGTAGCCTCCCTTTCTCGGATTCTGCCTTTCTCAAGCCTGGTATATTCCACTATGCATCATGTGTCTTTCTCAATGGTGCTTCTTTAAAAAAAGTCCCTCAGTAAACAAAGCGACAAGCAAATGGACTACAAAACCTCGATAGTATTGTTTAATTCTTTGGAAAATTGGGGTACTCTAAAGGAATTTCCAAACCTTGAATGAAACCAAACAGTTTCAAATACACAAAATCAAAGTTTATCTGTTAACAAATACATGCAGGGAATGGTTGTATAGAACACAAAGTTCAACACTATGTGAAAACAATATCAACAACAGTAACAAGACAGGAAATCAATCAATCAATCAATCAATCTATCTATCTATCTATCTATCTATCTATCTATCTATCTATCTATCTATCTATCTATCTATCTATCTATCTATCTATCTATCTATCTGTCTGTCTGTCTGTCTGTCTAACATCTCTCCATCCTCTCACCTCCTGTGCCTCACGATACAAGTGACCAGGTCAAGATGCTTGAATCTGCAGTTCAAATGCGTTGTTCTCTTGGTACAATTACATATTAGTCTTAAAACGTATACCTACGGTGTACCACACCAGTACACATTTCAATCAATAAAATCAATATTTTATGTATAAAGCATATTCAAACACAACAAATGTTGACCAAAGTGCTGTACATAATCTCAGAATAAAAACTTAAGAATAAAATCTATAAATATATTAAACATATAAAAATGTTAGCAAGAAATATAATAAAACACTGACACATAAATCATTCCAAAGGACTAAAAGAAATACAATAAAATGTGACTCAACTACCATTAAGTGTTACCGTATGTCCACAAGAAAAGAAAAGATTTTAATTAAGATTTAAAAATATCAATAGTGTTGGAAGACCAAACATACAAGAGTAGATAGACTATTCTAGAATAGGGGCAGCCATAGAAAAAGCACAATCACCCTTAAGCTCCAACTGAGAGTACGGTTGTTCAGATGATCTCAAAGACCCAGACGTGAAGTAGAGGGGAAGGAGGTCTGAGATAAAATGTGGTGTTATACCATGAAGTGCATTAAAAATACTAAACCTTTAAACTGAATTCTGTAATTTACTGGCAGCAAGTGAAGAGAGGCCAGTATTGGAGAAATATGTTCTACTTTTTTTGTACTAGTCAGGAGCTGAGTGGCTGCATTTTTCACCAGCTACAAACAGGATACAATATTTAAGACAACTATTTTCATGTGTTTAAATGAAAGTACAAATTTCAGTTTAGTAATCCTCTTAAATTGAAAAAACTGCCTTTTACCAGACTGTTAATTTGTCAAATTTAAGAGAAGGTTCAAAGATGTCAAGGTGGTTTCTGAAATGAGTGCACACATTTGCCGACAGAGTTCCTAAATTGATAGTTATATTACTGACAGAATTGCAGAACCAAATATAATAACCTGAGTTTTACTTTCAGACATAGTTTCTAGCAAACTTTATAACTTCTTGCTATTCACGGCTTCCTCCTGATATACTCTTTAAGTTAATTTTGAAATTTCAGCACAATATTAATTTTATTACTTGTTTTTATTTATTTATTTATTGATTGGCTCTATTACTGGTCCTGTGAATCTGTTTTCTTGTTTTTTTTGTTACTGCTGCTATATGCATATAAATTTCCCCTTAGAATTAATAAAGTTTATCTAATCTAATCAAATTTTGGGGGACTCAGAATATACTGCACACTCTGCACACAGACATAGCCTCTCAACCTAAGGTATTCACTAACCTGGGAGACTTTTGGGGTATACTCATGGATTAAGAATGATAACCACTTATCCAGAGCAAAAAACAGGTACAAGTATAGTTGTAAAATTCAAAATCAGATATGAAGTATTGGCTTTCTAAACAGAATACTTTTTAATGTTATTTAATAAAAATATCCTGCAAATGAAATTGTTAGTTCCAAACTGTGAGAACCTTGAAAACCATTTGTGATCCTTGCTTATGCATACATTATTAAATGCTAATAAGTAACTGACTCACTCCCCCAAAGCTCCTTGAAAATTTCCCTGCTTATGCAGTATTGTGCTACATATTGCAAGGAAAATGTTCCTCTTTTACAAGAATGTCACATTCTGGTAAAGGAAACTCTGACGTATTTACACCTATTTATATTTATAGAACTCGGTTAATTAGAGAGATTACACATTTTAAATTTGCATGTGTATTATTTTTCTGGCTGGTGTTTAATCAAGGTTAAGAATAACAGTTCCTGTGTGTGATTTTTGATTATTCCTTAAAAAAAACTGCTTTTACTTTTTAACCTTTTAAATGGTTGTGATAATACTAAGCATTGTTTAAATATGAAAAACACCAGTAAAACTTTAATGTCACGGCATCACACCTGTTGATTTTTCCCATACTGTATCTGATAAGATGGCTCCTGAGGTCACTGCACTTAAATATTCAAAAGCCGTGAGCTTCCTAGCCTGTATAAAGCAACTTTTTTGTATCCCTTGAAACTGGAGCTGGGTGTAAAAATTACAATGCTTTAGTTGGCGATCGATCATGAACACAAAAGAGAAAAAATGGATACATATTTTATTTACTCTCTATGTGAGCTGTGTAGAGGACTAAGCAGTTTTGAAATCCTACAGTATATAAATTGTGTGAGTTCAAGTCCCATTGGACACAATGCATTCTGCCTTTTGTTTCTTTTGTGTTTTATGTTCTTTCAGTTCCTTTTTTGTGCACCCATGACAAACCTAGGAGCATCTCCAGAAAAATACAGCTGAAGGAAATGCCTTGGCAAAGGCCTGGTGCCTGTACACTGAACATGTTTCTTAGGATTCAAATCATATTTTTCTATTTTAACTGTAAAACAAGAAGGTAACCTTGAAATGAATGCTTATGATAAATGTCAAGGCGCAAAGTAAATTAAAGTTATAAGATAGAAAAAATTATAAGCATACATTATTAGTCTAAAATGATAAAAAAAATATCAACTCCTGTCTGTAGATTTTCATTGTTACTGCTTATTATGTATAACGCAGTCTTTCTTCTGATCCCTAAGGGTCTGAAGCTGCAAGTGTATTACACTTTCTCCTGTCCTCTTTGCCTACCTCAGGAAATCAAAATGTGCTACAACATATTTGATTATAGCATCAATCACTTGGGACTGCAGAGTAGAACTCCAGCACAGCAGATACTGTAATGATTGTTGCAGTCTTCTTGAGGAATATGCAGTTAGGAGAAGATGGCTGTTTGCATTTTGCCAGACTTGCATGCATAAGATGAATAATCCTTCATAAAAGGCAAAACTAATATGGAAGGCTCATCATGGTCATGAAAGATTTGCTCCAAAGCATTTTTGGGAAAGGCAAAAAAGACATTTGGGGATACTGTAATTATTTCAGATAGGGTATCAACAAATAAACATATTAATTATTTTTGATTTTTATCAATATCGTGAAAATGCATATATAAATGAAGTGGGAGAGCATCTTTGTAATGAAGTGTTCTACTATGGGCGTTTGGAGGCCACTAAAGGAAAGCTAGTCCGTAAAAATGCTCATGTTCTTTAGATTCATCTCTCATTCCTGTATAACAAAAGACTTGTGTAAAGAAAGAGAACACATCAATAAATTCTGCTTAATGTCAAGAATGGATCTCACATTCACTTATTCTGCAGACAAATATTCTGTATCTTGTTGAAAAATACATTTCCTTTATGTATAGGACTAAATAAGTAGTTCTTAGGCAGTCTATACCAAGAAGGCGAATTTTCAGCCATATCATGTACAACTTTTTTTTTAATTTGTAGTGTATTCTTGGAGTATTGTGTGCGTGTAACCTTAAAATTAAATATCTGAAGATGGAGTTCAGCTTTCCAGAGGTAAGGTCTCAAGTTATTAAGAATTTCCAGCTATCTATATGCGTTCACTATAACGTAAAAGTGAGATACTTTACTCAAGAAGACCTTCAGTCCATCAATGGCACTTTACAAGACGCCTACAGTATATTTCTATCCATAAGCCTACTCTCTCAGGAACTGGACAAATATAATGATACAGTAACTTGACACCACAATACCACAGATAAGATGTTTGAGAAAAGGAAAGGGACACCATTGTGAGAATCTAGTCTGACATGGTGGGGGACCATAAATGTAAGACCTGACATAAATATACTGTATAATTATTACAGTTCTTATGTAATGAGGTGATCCAGTTCATTAATTTAATTCACCTTACTGAATTAAAGTAAATGAAAGTTCTGTAAAAACAAAAACTTAAAATGCTAGTGATTGTTTTGTCCAAAGTGTCCACTTAGAAGCTATTAGGCATAGCAAACAAACAAACTAAGAAATAATAAGAGATAATAATGAAGACAGACTTACATTTCATTACATAAATTCACAAAGAACAAAAAACAGACAAAAAAGTAGGCCTTAAAATAAGAAAGAACAAACAGGATTAAAAAGAACATAAGATGGCAGCTAATATATATATATGTAAGGCAATACAAAATCTAATTTAAAACCCATATCTACTGCCCAAATGTAATATATAATCTCAAAAACTTCAGTTTAGCTTAATTCTTTATTTCGGTTTTAGTTTACTCAATAACATTCATTCATTCATTTTCCAGTTGCCTTATTCAAATGCAGAGCTCATTAGAGCCTCACCCAGCAGTGTCAAGTCCAAGATAAGAACTAAATATGAACAGCATAATAATAATAATAATACATTTTATTTATATAGCACCAAATGCTGCAATTTCTTAATGGGGCACAGTAACTTAGACTGCTCAGTCTAAAGTTGTCAATCAACTATTGACATGAGGTAGCAATTACAGTTTCACAGTTTGCTCAACTTTCTGATGACATGGCTGCGGACACAAAGAAAACCAGGAGGATAAGACAATTAATTCTTGATTGCTCAAAGCATGTTATCTTCCATTCCCAGGAGTGGACTCCAAATTAGCCATGCATGAAGACCTCACCAAGAAAGAATACAGGAAAGCAGGACCAGAACAACTGCTCAGTAATAGCAAATACACAGAAAAACAGCCAGTTAAGGTGACCCAGGGCAAGAGAATAAAAGGGGAAAAACAAAGAAAGCAAATCTGTTTACTCCCTTTAAGAAAGAAAGGAGGAAATCCCTCTTGCACAAGGGGTTTCTACTGTATGAGACAGGCTCTCACTTATTTTATATAACTTACAGACTGTAGGACTTCTTGGAAAGCATGATACAGCCTGTGATTGGTCTGGAGTAAGGAAATGCTTCTATTGTTAGGACCTAGAAAGACTTTTAATAGACATTGGGCTTTGATTTATTCTGTAAGAATCGAATAAGCTATTATTCTTTTACAAAATCTGGAGTGCCTAAGGCATAAGTTTTCTTTGTGGCTGCCTGATTGTCCCCTTCCCAGAGGTCACACTGTACATGAAGAAGGCAGTGCAGAGCAGGCATGTCAAACTCACTACCATTGGTGGGCCGCTTCGACTGCCATATGTGCGTCAGCGGGCCGCACTGTAACAAATACTATTATACTATTATACAAAGTTACTGTAGCTTTCTTTCCAATACTAAAAAATGTAACACTTAAAGTTTAAAGAAAAGCAATTTATTTCCATACAATCGCCGTACAACAGCGTATAATTAGAGTCTTAGCCTCTTATCTAGGTCCTTATATTATTATATTATATTCATTATATTATATTTATTGCTTATATAGGAGTCTTAAACAGTGTGAGATTTATTTCTTTTGTCCTGACACTTGGCATCTCTTGTTAGTAATCAGTTAGTCAATATCAGGCTTGAAATCTTGCGCAGCTGCAACTTTTATGAGGGATGAAAGGTTGCCGACAGTAAGTCTTGAGTGATGTGGGGTTTTGGTAGCTTTCATTAACGAAAACAATTGCTCACAAAGGTAAGTGCTTCCAAACATAGACAGTACTCTCAATGCCAACTTATGGATCTGCACATGCGAGGGTGGCAGGTAAGCATACAAGCCTGGCACACCAACTTCATTGTATTTTGCCATCAGAACAGAATTTGACTGCAGTTCAATCAATTCAATTTGGATATTCTCAGGCACATTCTCAACGTTGTAAGAGTATGGTGACGTAAACAGCACAAAGTCCTGTTCGTGTGAACTGAAATTGCGAAAACGCTCACTGAATTCATTGCTCAGTAATACAAGTTGGAAAACAAATCCTCCAAAAATCTATTTTTACTTTACTAAGTTTACTTCAAGGTTTATATTGTAAAATAAGCCGATATGCGAAAAGCCCCTTGACCTACACTAATTATATAAACTCAAAGTCACAAAAATCTGTTAATAAACAACTCACCAACCTCTCGCGTCCACTTCAGATCTTTAGCTGTAGTCTGCACTAACTGTTTGTTACAATACTAGCACAAAATTACATAAAACTAGAGCAAAAAAACGTAAAAATATGCAAGCTATTACTACTCATGATGGTCAGTTGTGCCCAGTGGCCAGTCTCAGCAGCCCAGCCAGTAGTGTAGCCCAGTTGTCCGCAACCTGATTGACACCAAGAACCGCTTTACTAGAAGCAAATTTTTCCAGGGACCGGTGGGTTGTTGGAGGTTGGAGTTTTTGGGGGTGATTATGGGTGGGTTCAAAGGGCAGTTTTATACACAATTTACATTACATTTCTATTATTAAGTTATAATTTAGTAATAGAAATTATACAGCTTACCATAATGCAGAATCAGTGAGAGCCCTGAGTTTGTTTTGCTGCAGGAGGATGGAAGACAGTGACACGCGAAGTGTGTTGCTTATGTTCAGTATACTCCGTAATCTAGTTTTGGTTGCTGTCACTGCAGAAAACGTGCATCACAAAGATAGGATGTTGGAAATGGAAGCAGCTTCAATAGCTTCTTTCGCATTATTTTAATCTTCTCCTGTCTACAAGTTATGCTGAAGAGAATTGGGTGGGAGGAATTCAACGTGAACATGCTATTGCCACGTGTGAGATTGTCTGGGTCCCAAGAGAGTTTAAAAACATTATATATTTTTGAATGAGTGCCGCATTAATATGAATGTTTCTTGAACAAGCATCAATGCAACCACATAAAAACGGCTTTTTCGGCGTCTTCAAATGCAGCACTTTGCATACGTTTGCAACCCGAGATTTTTCTGCTTTTTTGCATATAACAAGTATGCCATTTCTATAGAAGGGTGATCATCCATTAAATTCTAATGGATGTTTTTCAAATGTTGACGAGCAATAAGGAAAATGTATCACTTAAAATCACACAAAACAAAAACAGCAAAAAAACAGTACGAGGAAAGTACGAAGAAAGAAAATTTTTTTACAGTGTTTCTGTTTGGGGATCATTGTGCAAATGTCCACAACTGAGCTGTGACCGCAGAACTAACTGCTCTGTGGATGATTCATTCAAGCATTTCAAGGTCACTTCGTTGTAATGAAAGTATCTGCTGCTGAATGTACTTCATAGTAACGAGATTTCTGTGGACTTGTGTCATATGGGGAAACTGTCAGAAACATAAAAATACTTTGTTGTAATACTCTCTCACCGCGGTCTCTCTCCTCTTTCTGCACCGCTGCAAAGTCCCGCCCACCTAGCATTCTGAAAAGTGTCCTCAGTAAAGGGGGCAGCCTTTTTGCTGTAGCTCTTCACTGAGTGAGTCTCCATTGCTGGCAGTTCTCTCGCGGCCCGGTAGCGTGCTGCGGACCACAGCCTAGCATTTCAGTTGCAACTTCGTGGCTGCAACTATACTAGCAGATGACGTTTCCGGTACCATAATGCCATGGGAAAACGTGCTTTTGTCAGAAAGCAGAAGTAAGAAAAGTCAATAAGTAACGCCGAAGATGCAGAATGATTCAATCACAAACGATAGTAATCATTTTGTCATCAGTTTAGTGCTAACTAGGATCTGTCATGCGGGCCGCACAGATTTCTGTTGCGGGCCGCGTGTTTGACATGCCTGGTGTAGAGAATATACTGTACATAGTCCACAGAAACAATAACAAGACTGGGATTCCAACCCAGTGACCAGGAGACATGTTTTTAGAACCTTTTTTGCTGATGACTTCACTCAGAAAGTAAGAGACAAAGTTTGTCTGATATTAAACATTATTGAACAAAATCAAACAGATAATTAACTGTTTAACAGCTAATCACTTAAGTAAAAGAGAAAAGAAATGATAAACTATAGTCAAAGTTTTTCCAAAGATTTAAACAATTTTGTATTCATTTATCACTATGCATGCTTATTCATACTGTATATGTCACAGTTCCATTAAACATTTTTAGGTATCTCTATAGACATCTAATTTTGTTTGAGTTGTGACCATTGTAGCTTGTGCCGCACAATATGCAAAGTTTAGTATATTTTTGAATGTACCACATAATAAAACAAGCACTATGTACGTATAGCTCAATTTTAATTAAAAAAAAGTGTTCAATACAATGAAGGTTTTAGTAAGATATGATTCCAGAAGTACATCAAAGGCATTATTTATTCATTATTTTTTAGTATGAGACTACATATGGAGGTTACCTACTATGGACTAATGATATGGAATCACATAGATGCCAGAATAGTCCATTAGCACAGGCAGCATCACCTCCAAAGAAACAATGGTTTGTGGAATAAGTGAATGTACCACCATAGCCTTTTTCAGACAGGTCCAGTGACATAACTAAAGTAGGTCTTGATGTCTTCTGGGCATTTCTGGGGAAGTCCAGCTGCACTTAGAACGCCATTATTTTCTTACTGAAAAATGGCTCCAGAGAGAGGGATGATAAAAGGTCAAATGATAGGTCACAGGTTTTTTCGTGATACATAGTTAAATAGCCAAACTACTTAACAAGCCACGTACGTTCCCAGAGTTTATTGTTTGTGTCATATTCATGGCCATCAGACACTAAGAGGAAATCAGAGACTTTGCAGTAAAGGACACAGTATCAATTCACACAAGTGCAAGGTGCTTGAGTATCAATTCACACAAGTGCAAGGCGCTTGAGTATGATACTTGCTGAGATGCATTCAGTCAAGGCAAGTGTTCAGTGGAATGCAAAGAATCTCTCCTTTAGGTCTGAGGCATTTCCATGAAATTTTGGAGGGGCACCACATCTCAGTATACAGTGGAAAGCATCAACATACTTGTTACATTGACCTATCACCTAGTCTTACCAGTCCTTCCATTGCTTTATTCCTCTTGACCCTCCAAAACCTTTGTGACAAACATCAGACCATGGTCAGAAACATTGTTTAGACTTGTTGGGCTGACCACACAGCTTGACAGTGCCCTACAATTCAGAGCAAGGTTATTATAGTTAATGAAAACTAAAATCAAAACTGAAACTATTATTAAAAAAACATTTTCGTAAACAAATTAAATTATTAACAAAACAAAAATGAAAAACTAAAACTAAACAATACTATTAAAGTAGCTGGAAAGACTAACTAAAATAAAATAATAAGTTACTAAAATATTTTTAGTTTTCGTTTTTGAATGAATATTCTTGCCGTTAGTCTTTAACCTTAACCCTTGAAAGTTTTAACTCTAAAACAGAAAGTCATCCACCACGAGCTTCCCACACATATTCATCCAGTGAATGGCGGCTGGTGACAGGGGGCGGCTGTTCACACAGCATTTGCGATGACATAGCAAGCTGAATGCAAATGCAAAATTCGTGTGAAATGGAAAGCGATTTACGTGCCGCCTTTCTTTGCGCTTGTTGTATATCAATATGTAATTCAAATGGCTGAAATCAATGTGCTGGTCAATAAAACGTTTACCATATGGACAGAAAAATCAATATTGAGTAACATTTCAGTTTATTTCTCAGGTGACTACTTTTTTACTGTTTTTTGGAATTGTGTGTTCGTTTGTGTCAAAAATGCAACTAGATAGATATGATGAAATTCGGCATGTGGTTGTTACACCACAATTGTAGATCTGTATTAACCTTTGGGCCAAATCCATCACTGGTACTTTACCTGAACACATACTCGATTTTTTTTTTTTTATTATTCATGCATTTGCAGAGTCTGATTTATTCAACTTTATTTTTATAATAATTTTTCAGTATATTATTAATTTGATTTGATTTGCTGTTATGGGCATGGTGGCGCAGTGGTAGTGCTGCTGCCTCGCAGTTAGGTGACCCCGGTTCGCTTCCCAGGTGGAGCTTGAATATTCTCCCCATGTCTGCATGGGTTTCCTTCGGGTACTCCAGTTTCCTCCTAAAGACAAGCAGGTTAGGTGTATTGGCAGTTCTAAATTGTCTCTAGTTTGTGTGCCCTGCCTGGGGTTTGTTTCCTGCTTTGCTCAGTTCATCATGGGTTTACTGTCCTTTATGTTGGGCTATTCAAGTCTCACTATCCCTAACTTCGACACTATATGCTTGTTTTTCTTTGTTTCCCTCAACACAGTTAGGTGGGGTCTGCACACTGATTCAAGTCTAAGAGCCCTGTTCTTTATAAGACCCTGTGATTTTCATGAGAAAATATTTTAAAAATTACAATATTGTTCATATTCAGTATCTAGTTTTGATTATGCTTGTTTTTATCAAACCAGTAAACCATATAGTGTAGTAAGCTTCCACTAACATTAAACTTATATCCAAATCTGTTAAGTGTACAATTCTGTCTGATTGTGACACAAAACTAAACTCCGTAGGAGCTCCATGCCCTAATTACTAAAACTAAAACTGAAACTAATAGATATAAAAATAAAATAGAATTGTCTTTATGAAATAAAATATAAATTAAAACTAAAAATACACGATGAAGGAAACTAAAACTTAACTGAAATTCCAAGAAAGGTCAGAAAAAATATAGAAATAAAAACTAATATAAAAAGGCAAAACTATATTAACCTTGATTCAGACTGTATCTCATTTTTAATATGTCTAACAAACACATGGTCAAATGTTTTCCTGGTGTGTTTTACACTAATACTAGGCCCAAAAGTCCATCATCCTACCCTGCGTAGTTATCCTCTTTTTACACCTAACCCATTGAGCCGCCTCTAGATGAAGGTACTAAAGTAAAAAGCATTGAAATCTTATAATTTGTGTACCTGCTTATGTTGATATCCAATGCAGCTTTCACTATATATTGACCACTGCTTCCTCATATATGCATTTTTTGTCAGAATGTGTATAAATATTGTTTGGGCGGGAGTCACTCTAATATGATGTGTCTTGTGTGTGCAGTATATAGTGCGCAACACACTTTCTTTGTGTCCACCTCCACACCAGGGATTTGTCTAGCAAGACTAAAGAAATTCACCACTATCAGGCAGACAATTCTGGCTGACAATTGTTCAGAAGCACAGCTCTTCACTTGAAATATGCTGCAATATATGGCATATATAAAATTCTCATTCTTATAGAATTTCATCGCTTGACAGTCCAAATAAAAGTAAAACGATAAGAAATATCAAGCAAACTCAGAAGTACTGGGTTTGTCCTGCAAAAAATGTTAAATAAGTTATGAAATACAATAAAAATTTTAAACTTCCAGGAAAGCACACTATGTTTTCTTTTAAGATTTTTTTTCCATCTATGCTTATGTGGTAGTGAAACCCATACCATCAGGAGGTGTTTAACAAATCAGCAAATCATCAAAAATTAGTCTTACAATAACAATTACATTCATTTACCGAGCTCCCTTGGTCTGCAATTGATCCAAAAAAATCTAAATTAAATTTTAGTTCATCTAAATTAAAACAAAAATCTTACTGGCATGCAGAAATGAAACTAAGAGCTGCCATTATCATTGCAAATTGAGTTTGAATAGTTACCCTCCAACCATTCTGTTTCTCTTTCAGTGCACTTTACACCCTCAAGAACATCTTTAATTGAACAATGGTCATCGGTTGTGCATTTGATAATGATATAAGTAATTAAATGTGTTTAGGTTAGCCTCACTGGCACAAACATGAGTGAGTTTAATTTAATTGAAAAGGTTTGATGTGTACAAGATCTAGTTCTTTATTACTATTACTGAGAACTCAGAAATAATTTCATGAATAAAAGCTGTGTTTAGTTGCTTTATTTGCCATATGTCTCTAAGAACTGTATTTTATCTGTCAGCACCTCAGTAAAACAAGAAAGCATCACTTATGATATTTAAAATGTTCTTTACTACTAGTGCATTCATTAGCTATATTTTAATATGAGTAGCTTATTTTTCTTTATGTTTTTAATCTGTCTGGAATCAGAGAATTACAGTGTCCTTCAGAAATTCTACTCAAATGAATTCTTACTAGCTAGACGTAAATGCCCATCTCCTATTGTAGTGGCTCTGAAACATATTCACACACTTCTTTTGATTTGTTTGATTTGATTTCTTGATTTTGTTTAATCTGTCATTTAATTCTAGCCTTGTTCAGCCTAAACTGGCAAGGAAAGTATGTATTATTAATAAAACAGTGGTTGCACGCAGGGTAGTGTTCTGTGTTAATACTGCTTTGACATGGTTGATCAGAAGACCCTCTTAGCAAGGTTAAATCACTCTTGTGGTTATCAGTAGTTCAGCCTTGGCTTGATTTACCTCATATTTAACTCATAGGAGTTTCTCCGTCTCCGTGGGGCAAGTATACTTCTGCCTCTGCTGCTTTGACTTGTGGGGTACCACAAGAATCTGTCCTCATACCTATATTGTTTTCACTGTACAGTGATCCCTTGCTATATCGCGCTTCGACTTTCGCGGCTTCACTCCATCGCGGATTTTAAATGTAAGCATATCTGAATATATATCACAGATTTTTCACTGGTTCGCAGATTTCTGCGAACAATGGGTCTTTTAATTTATGGTACATGCTTCCTCAGTTGGTTTCCCCAGTTGATTTCATACAAGGGACGCTATTGGCGGATGGCTGAGAAGCTACCCAATCAGAGCACGTATTACGTATTAAATAAAACACCTCAATGATATACGATATGCTTCGCGCGCGGAGCTTTGCATACTTGAAAGCCCGAACAGCACGTATTGATTTTTGATTGTTTGCTTTTCTCTGTCTCTCACTCTCTCTGACATTCTCTGCTCCTGATGGAGGGGGTGTGAGCAGAGGGGCTGTTCGCACACTGGCCTAGAGGATATGGATGCTCCTCTAAAAAATGCTGAAAGACTACCTTCACATTGCTCCCTTCCTTGCAGCTGCTTTGTCCAGTGGTACTTCGCATATTTAAAAGCCCTATTGTTTTTTGATTGTTTGCTTTTCTCTCTCTCTTCTGTCTCTCTCTCTCTCTCTCTGACATTCTCTGCTCCTGATGCGCACTCCTTTGAAGAGGAAGATATGTTTGCATTCTTTTAATTGTGAGACGGAACTGTCATCTCTGTCTTGTCATGGAGCACAGTTTAAACTTTTGACTAAAGGGTGTTATTTCATGTCTAGAAGGCTCTAATAATGTTAACAGTGTGGGAGAGTTTCTAAGGGCTTAAAATATATAAAATCGCCATAAAACATATGGTTTCTATATTTTCACCTATTGGGGTGTTATTTCATGTCTAGAAGGCTCTAATGATGTTAAAAAACGTATTTATAAGGTCGTAAACAGGTTTTATATGCTCTAACTGCGAAAATATTTGATTTATAAAGAATCCTACTTCGCGGAAATTCGTTTATCGCAGTAGAGTCTGGAATGGATTAACCTCGATAAACGAGGGTTTACTGTATATGCTTCCTCTAGCTCAAATTATCAATTCTTTTAATAGTATCTCCTTCCATTTTTATGCTGATGATCTAGATCTTGTAAGCCCAAAGAACTACACAAGTTGTCTTCTTTGGTCGACTGTCTGAAAGAGGTCAATAATTGGCTACTTGCCAAACACTTAAAGTTAAATACCCAGAAAACTGAGGTTTTATCCTTCTGATCTGCACCCAGACGTTTCTCAAAAACCTTCCACCATCTCCACTTCTTCTCATGCATCCCTACATAACTGAGGTATCATATTTGACCAATCTTTGAGTTTTGATGTACATGTCAGTTTTCTCAGTCATTGTTGTTTTTTTTCATTTAAGAAATTCAGCCAAGTTGAGATCTGTTGTTACCAGGGCTGTGATGCTTTGATGGAAATGCTTATTCATGCTTTCATCTCATCTCAACTGTATTATTGCAATTCCCTGTTTACCTGTCTGAGTAAAGCTGGTTTGTCTTGTCTTCAGACTGTCCATAATGCAGCTTCCAGGTGTTTAACACATTCACACAAATAGACCCACATTTCCCAAATTTTAAGGGCCCTGTAGTGGATCGCAGTGGAATTTAGGATCCAGTTCAAAATTCTGGTTCTTACTTACAGAGCTCTGCGTAGTAAGGCTCCCCAATATATTACAAAACTCCTTCAACATTACACTTCAGGTCATGCTCTTAAATATTCTCCTTTAGATCTTCTTTTGATTTCTTGTACCAGATTAAAGACACGTGAGGATCGTGCATTTCAAGTAATTGCTCCAATGTTATGGAACAGTCTTACACTGTCATTGAGATTAGCAGGATCTACTGAACTGTTTAAGTGTCAGCTTAGGACACATCTGTTCAGACAGGCATTTGGGTAGCCTTGTTTTGTATTTTGTATTTTTTGTATTTCATTTTATTCTATGTTTTGATGTTCTATCTTCTTTATGTTTTTGATATTTTATTTCATTCTATGCTTTATTGTTCAGCGCCTTGTGACTTTTGTCTGTGATAGTATGTATAAATAATTTAGAAAGGTGTATATATTTTCTTTCTAACTTGGAAATTGCAGAATTCTTTGTCTCAGTGGTTAGTGCCTCACAGCTGTTGAGACTAGGACTGAACACTAGCTTGGTCAATGTCTGTGGATTTTACATTTGGCGTTTCTCTATGGGTACTCTGGTTTTTCTGGATTAATTGGTGACTTTTAAATTCCAAGTATAATTCATTCTGGGGATGATCTTGAATGCAATATGCTGGCACTTCACAGAACTGGCTCTTGACTTGTTACCAATGGTGCCATGACAGTCTCCAGTCCTCACTATCCTGAAAGACATTAAGCAGGTTTCAGACTTAATTCGATTGTTATTATTTTGTTCATTTTTTCAGAAGTACAGACCATTTGGCTTTGTAACCTTTGATTAATTACATGTTTCACATTCTCCTCTAATTGTATGTGGTTTTATATCAAGGTGAACATCCATAAAAATTATGTGATTTTGCTAAAGTGAAAAAAGAAAAATATGCAATATGATCACGTTTTGTTTTTAAAAAATACATAATTTTCAAAGTGCAAGTGTAATAATTAAGACTGAAAATCACAAAGCATCACTTAACAGTCCATTTTCACAGCCTGTGTTAGCCATTTGATTTAGCGGCAGACACATTAAGTAGAAAGAATTGATTCTCATTCTCTTACATAAGACTGTTTCACTAACAAAACAAAGTAACCCTAATTACCTATAGGATTTGACAGTTGCTGTTTTTCAGCTCAATTGCAAATCAATTTTTGCTGTGCTGCCCCTACACATAGAGGACAGAATGAATTTGGCTGGGTTAGCTGTCAATGAGTATACTCATAGAGCAATTTATCAGGGGTGATTTAAATAATGTGCGCACACTTACTACAGCTGGTCAGAGAAGTGTTTCTTTTTTTATTGTGCTCATCGAAATGAACATGGCATCGCTTCCAGTAGAAAAAGACTCAACAGCGAGCACAAGGACTTAATGTTTTAGTGGCTCTTTTTTTAGTGGCATAAAAATATACAATAGAGAAATTATCAGTTTGCACCATTAAACAGAAGAAAGAGCTTTTGACGTAGTCGGAACATGAATGAGCTAACCCAGCATGCAACCAGAAGTATAATTACTGTATATTTAAGGAAGGCCCAAAAAGAAAGAAGTATTTTGTTTTGAATCTGTTGAATAAATGTATTATTGTGTTCATAAGAATTATTTTTGAACGCTTTGAAACCACTTTAGTTATTTTTGTCTGGGTGCCTCCAGACCCCAACATCTAGTGTGTTGTTCAGCTCATCTTGATATCTAGTTTTACAAGATGTTGAACTTTTTCAGGGTCCCAAAACCCCTCATTTTTAGACCTTTTTTAGGCTATATTTTGTGCAGTAAATTACACCCTTTTATAAAGAGCTCATAAATAAGTGTCTTCAGTGAAAATGATCAGGACTTGAAGTTGTTCATGCTGCATCAGCTGACCCCAGGGGTTCACAACTTAATGGGATATGAGGAGTGAAAGTTACAGCTTTTCACAAAAACTTCAGAAAAATGAGGATTGTTAATAAAGGTGCGTGAAGACTTGTTTTATGCTATTTTGAGGTTGCTGATCATGAGTATGACAATATTTTTGATATTTGATTCTTTACTGGTGGTCCTAACCCTCTATGAACCACTCCCAGAAGGTTAAAAATGACAAATTTCAAACATACGCTTGTGGGGTATTGTTTTAGATTATTTCAAGGTCAGTGATTACAAATGTGGTGTTTATTTTTGATTTTTTATCATTTATTAGGGATCTAGCCCTCTATGGACCTCTATCCAAGGGTGAAAAATGACACATTTCTATTACAAGCCTGAACATTTAGAATTTAAACATATAAAATGAAAAAGAAAATTACTATTTTAAATATTTTTCTCTATCCAAAAACTGCTGAGTGACTTACAGGTTCACCCACACAGGCACAAGGAAAAAGTGCAAAGTTCACAAAGGAGCACACAAGATATGAACTCCACTCTTCTTGTTGCAAGGCAGCAGCACTACCACTGTGCCACCATGCCAGCTCTTTTTGGTGAATGTTACACATATTTCATTTTTAATTTTTTAATGAAAGTAGGTTGTGTTAGAAAGCTGACACAAAACTGAGAAGCAACATTTGTGTGCTGTGTTAATCCATTTGGATTTGTTTTTCTTCCTGTGTGTTTAAACAGATCTTTGTCTTTATATGGGTTTGTTATATAATTTCTAATGTTTGTAATTGAATTTATCTGTTAACTTGTTACAGCAAACTCAGCCTGCACTAAATGAAGAGTGTTGTACAAAAGCAAACTGAATTAAATTGAAATGTGTTAAGTATACAGCTTATATAGCTTATTCACACATTGACATGTGCCTACAATGCACAAATGAATGTCACCGAGTAAACCTGAGCTGATCACACAGCTTTTAAGAGACTGGAAGGAGGATAACAAATTAAATTAAGGTCATGTCCCTCTGCAGTTAAGGCAGTAAATATAGTATATATAGTTTCAGAGTTCATTACATAAATCGCCTCCAAGGGTGAAGTCTCAGATAGAGGTAGACATGCAATGCATTCTGGGATGCTTAGCCATAGAAGTTTCAAGCTTAATAGAAAAGAGATCTGTTAATACATAACTAAAAAAACATTATTTCACACACACATGCTAATTGGTGACTGCAAATTGCTACTGGGTTATGCTCCAAGTTCTTGCAATCCTATAATTGAATAAAGAAATTTGGAATGGAATGGATTAATGAATGCAAAACAATCTGTCATGAATGGTTATGATTTGATCAGACGTCCAGATATCACAAAACAATTGGCTCATTGCAAATATTTCTTACCAGGGAGAAATGCTTTTTTAAAAATGTGTTTAGCTCTATATTATCTGGGTAATGTACTACTATCAAAATAATAATTACAGCACACTCACTACAAAGATACACCACATATAGATGCACTTGGTGATGTTTGCAGAAACTGGCTGAATTCCCTTCATTTTACACTAAATAACTCTTAAATGTGATTTAAATTCCATTACAATTCAGTGCATTTCGTTGCTGCCCACCTAATTATTACATTTCCTAAATTTAATATATTTTTTTTCATTTCTAATTACAGTAGATTTGGTTATTAAAACAATTATATTAATTATAGAATAGATTGTGGAAAATAACATTAAATACAAAAAAGATTTTCTTACAAACTGCATCTTTTTAACAATACAAAAATATTTCTGTTATATCTGAAAAGCAGTTATATCCAGAGCAACAAATTTTGAAAAACATGCAACTTTAACACTTTCACAATTTTGTTAAAATAAACTTTTCAAATCAAGCTCAGTGTGTCTCTTTTACCCTGAATTGTCTTACTTCTATCTTTAAAAAATATTTTATAAAGAATTTGTGAACCATGAACTAATTTGTGTTATGGGATTTTATGTGTTATGTGTTTCTCTATTTTTTAAAACAAATATGTGCTTTATGTGTATTCATTCAATCAGTAATTTGTCACGTTTGTATTTGTATTTTACTCCATAAAGAGTGCTATACAGAAATAAACTGAGTTGAAAGGAATTGAATTGGACTGAAAGGAGTGCAGGGAGGACTGACAAAAAAAAGTTCTCTCTCTTAGAATGGTCCATTTAAAGAAATGTGAAGGACTGCCTTGGAGACTTGGCATCTTAACAGCAACTAAACACACACAGGGTTAGGGGCACCAGGGGCTGCATGATGGAGTTCAAGTTCAACTGAATGAACCTGAAAGTGTCTCCAACAGGGATATAAAATTATTGTGCCCTCAACTCAAAACATAAAAGCCAAGATGCCTTTAAAGTTTTGAGAAAATTTTAAGGTGTAGGTTTAATTAATGCCATCCAGAATCAAGAAGTGTTACAAAAACAATATGGAAAAATAGAATGCTTGGGTATTTTTTGGTAGGTTTTTGACACTAGTATAAGCAAGAAGTGCATAGTGATCAGAAAGCACACATCGGATGATATATTTTCAATTATTACAGTAAAATAATACTCAGTCAAGGTGAATGATTTAACTCCAGATTTTTGTGATTATGGTGCTAGGTGTTATCAGAAATCCAGATAACATAATTTATAAAAAATCTGAAATGACTCAGATGTACAGTACAGTTAATCAACCTTTCTGGATAATCTTTCTCTCTCTATTCTGCTCAATGAGTGCAATATTTAGTGTACTAAAGACAGAAAGCAAATGTAATATTGCCAAAGCCAGTGTTCGGTTTCAGTTGTAATCATCTACTCTCAGAATACCAAACAAAAAAAGAAAAATAGATGCCTTAAAGTCATTAATGCTGAAAAGGCAAAAAATTAATCAATGTGTTATTTAACACAATCTTTAAACATTGGTTTCAAGAAAATAAGTTAGTCCAGTCATCCTAAAGCAAAGAAAGAAATCAGGGGATCGGCCTATGACAGCACGACAAGCAGACTTCTCAATTATTTTTTATAAGTTTGTGCTTTAAAATATTATACGGTAATCATATTTTTACAGCATTAATAGCCAACTTATATCTTAAAATGTGTGTAAAAAAGTACCTCACACATTTATTCCACTGCCAGCTCTGAAACTTTTTGGGCTTGGAATATCAAGAGAAACTAACACACCCAATAATCTTTGATACTTTCTACTATATAATAAAACACTATGGTCTGTGTGTCAAGTTTGTCAGAGCAATCTGATCGGTCAGTTTGTCTCTGTTGATGTGATCGAAAGAGGAACAATGACTGTGAGAGACATGAGGAGGAGAAAAGCCATAGGAGGCACACTGAGAGATTTGCCTACAAAGACGGGAAGTATAAAGGCGGAAAGGTTGCAAGAAAGGTTCTTCAAAAATAATGAAGGAATCTGAGAAGTAGGTTTTACGGCAATGTGCTTGAAAGAGGGAGTGCCAGTAAAGAGAGATTTAGACACATACAGATACAGAACCAAGATACCAAAGCTGCACACAGGGAAAGAGATGTCAAATATTTTTTACTTCTTCTACTAACTGTCTTTGACAGGTAGTAGGGGTGGTATATATTATATTATATACATTTATCATCACACACCCCCACCAACGCTTTGATGTAACAGATGTATACCAGTATACCAATGCACTCAAAACTCAGAGGCGGATTTTAATTGTGCACCACATTACAAAAAGCACAAAGAAGCTGACAAATACAGACATTACTTTACTTCATCATTTTATATTTGTTAGTAAATGTTACATGGGAAACTGTTGCCTAGGATCATCATGAGAAAACATAGCTTAAACTGGATTAAACTCTGACCTAGGGTATATGTTTTAGTGTTCAGAGGTGTAGGAAGCCCCAGGTCTGCCAGAGAGTGTGGTGACTGGGGACATCAGACTTTTATTGGCCCACCCAGTGACATTTGAAAAGGAAGATGCCTAATCCAGATCAGAATTGAAAATATTTCTCTAGCAAGACAATAATGGCAAGGCTAGGGCTGATGTGTTTACAGGTAAGAAAATGAGAAAAAAGTGAATGAGGAGAGAATGACAAAAGTTGTAAACCTGATTGTTGAAAACAGAATAAAATAACTTCATGTGGGATATCTTAAGGGGAGATGATTATACAGGTGGTAACCTTTATGGGTTTGAGAGCTGACTGGTTATGACTGGTTTTTGGCTTTTATTTGAGGAGTATACAGGGAAAATGTATTCACAAGTTAAGCAAGATAAAAATATTTGTGTATTGTTCTATTTAAAAGACATGAATAAAATTAGCAACATTTTAAATCTGGTTTTATGAGGAGAAGGATTACTTGTTTATTTATTAATTGATTAACTATTAAAAAGAAAAGCAGACCTAAATCTGATCAAAATATGAAGGTTGTCCATGGAGCATGTTAAATATCTCAACCTAAACTTTTCTTTGGGTAGAATTTGTTTAGATCAGATGCTTGAAGAACTATGTAGCAGGAACAATGCAGAATGGAGAATATAGCTGGATTGATCATGATTTCGAAATTGTCTAGAGTGATTCATAAATAGGAGGCAATAAAAATATTTGGTAAAAACAATTGAATTTTACGGTAAGACAAATGCACTTAAGTACAATGGGAGATGTGGTGTTGAGTGATGACACTGAAAGGGAAGCAAAAAAGGGAGGTAAATTAAGGACTAGCCAAGAAATTCAAATAGAAGGTAACAATATAATCTAAGTAAGCAGAGTAAAATCTTAGTAAAAGCAAGAAAATGGAAAAGAAGGTACAAGGCAGTCATTTTAAAGCAGTACAGAATTCAACAGTACATTAAATTGTATTCAAGACCACAAAGCAGATACCCAAATACCAGTAATAGAAATTAAGTACTTGAAAAATGCTGATAGAAACACTCCTATTGAAAGTAGTGGGATGAAGAATGTCAGGAAAAATTGCAAGGAGAATTTGTTCAATAAAACACACAAATAGAATAATGTTCTTAATTCTGCAGAAATGGAAGAACGTAGCTTTGGCTTCTCAAAAGAGGAGGTTGTGGAAGTGCTGAAGAAAATTAAAGTAAGTAAAGCCACCCACTGAGCTTGACAAGGGCTGGAAATGCTAAAGCAACTGATATCCTAGGAGTCATATACTGTACTGTTGATGATAGAGAAAAGAAGCATGACTGGGAGGATTGTACAGATTCTAGCAGATAGGCAGTGTATTAATTTCAGTTTGCAACAGAAAGGGGGATGTGGCATACGGCACATGGCATACAAACTACACAAACTTTTGATTTTGGTAATTTATGTTGTGTGAGTTAGGTGAAAGTAAAAAGCAGTTTTGGTTCATGTTAGGAAATTAACAACATACACTGACTTTATCGCGAGGCAATTGCAGAGACTGAATCAGGAAATAAAATAACAGTATCAGGCAAGTTATATTTCTTAAGGTGTTTTTGAAAAATATATGTAAATAAAAGAAAATAAATGGTTAGTACCTGTTAATACCAGCAGTGATGATGACGTACATAGAAGCATACATTTTGATCAAGCAACAAAGATATAGGAAAGAGAAACCTATGAGGTGACGGTGTGGTCTAAAGGTATTTCCACAGATGTTAGTGAAAGTAATATGTAAAGTACATCATGGATGTTTTTATAAGGCTATAATTTCTTACTGATTGTTAAAAGTGAAGTGACATTAAAGATGAAATGCTGAAATGAAAAAGAGTTATGGAAACAAAAGGTCTGAATGTCAAATGAGGGAAAGAGCAAAGTGATAATTCAACATGATTGGGCAGATATACGCATAGTTGAAGACTGAATATAGTTAAAGTATTGTAACTAACTTTCTTTAATGAAATGGCTATAGAAGTGGGTTTATGAAACAAGCAGTAGTGTGAGGGACTGTTTGCAGGTGGTGAGCACAACCTTTGTTTTTTTAAGTGATAGAGACAATATAAAATTAGATGCCGGAAATGAAAATCTTTTGAGAGAAAGCAGGAACATTTTCTGAAATTGGTGTCATATATCGAGGTACAGAATTAGCAGTCATAGTGAGCATGGATGATGTTCTGAGTATCATCCACTATTCTGATTTTTAAAACATCTCTCTAGCATTGAAGGAAAAGGTTTGTGCCAGTTGGGTGAAAGGATTGTGAAAAGGCGCTATATAGCGCCCGACCCAGCACAGACCACTCTGAGGCACGTGTTCACACTCAAAGGGCTTTTATTTCTACTTCTTCAGCCATGGGCACACGTCTTCCCCGTGTCCGACAGGCCCAACACAGTCCAAAGCACAAAATACATAAAAACCAAACGCTTCCTGGCACCACCACTCCTCCCAGGCAACCTCGTCGTCTTCCTCCCGATTCTGGCCCTGATTGCTGGGAGGCAGGCCCTTTTATACCCCACCCGGAAGTGTTCCAGGTGCCTGACCAGTTGGTCTTAATTGCGCCTCCGGGTGGGGCTGATAAACCGTCCAGTGTGGTGGCTGGTTCTCCGCAGCACCCTAGCGGCCACCCCATCTCCCAACCGGGCTGCTGTGGTGGACTCCATGTCCCATGGAGTCACGGGGGAGATTGAGGAGGGATCCACATCCAGGGAGACTGCCCCCAAGCGCCCCGGGGAAGGTACTGCATTGTCCATAATGGCTCCCCCGGGACGTATGCAGCAGAGGCGTCCCGGCCGGGTATGGGACCCGGCTGTCCGTCAATGGATGTATGGTATTTTAGACACAAATCAAGTCAAACTTTATTTATTAAGCACATTTAAAACAGCCTAAACTGAGCCAAATGCTGTACAAGATAAGTTAAAATTAAAAGAAACAATAAAAGTATATGTAAACATAAAAAAACACAATCATGACAAACTGAAATATAAAATGTGCTCAAAATGCCTACATACACAAATACACACTGATAATTATGAATGTACATAAACTATCTCATACAAACATAATATATAACCTCTAATGGGCTCAAAGGCTAGCGAAAAGAGATGTCATTAATGATGACCTAAAAGTAACTAATGTGGGGATAGACCTAATATAATAAGGTAAGCAGCTCCAAAGAGGGAGCAACTGCCACCACAAAGGTGGTAAATGAAGGCAGAATATGAAGCAGATAGAAATTAGTTACATGCAAACGATCAGCTGAATCTACAGGTTTCATTGTGTGAGATGCAGATGAGTTAAACATAAACAGGCCAAGGAATTTTGATATTGTGGACTAAGATGTGGAGAAAGACCAAGTGTATAGGTGTACTGTGATGAAGGTGGAAGGGGTGAAAACAAGAAGATAGATAGATAGATAGATAGATAGATAGATAGATAGATAGATAGATAGATAGATAGATAGATAGATAGATAGATAGATAGATAGATAGATAGATAGATAGATAGATAGATAGATAGATAGATAGATACTTTATTAATCCCAAGGGGAAATTCACAAAGAAGGAAGACAAAGAAGATGTAGGTGGCACTGGTGATAGATGACATGTATACAGTGGGTTTCATCTTCAAGCATGTGTAAGGCAGTGGAACCTGAAGTAAAGGCACTGAGGCAAGCTGCTTCAGCAGGATAAATCCAGATATTGGTGGCACTGTTTGGCTATTCTCTCTAGTGCCAAGCCTGTCTCTGTAGCGTAGGTGTATTCACAATGCAACCCAATCCATCTCAGTCTTCAGCTATGTTCAATGACACATAAAGCATATGTCCAATTTGTTCCAAATCCTTCTCCACTGTTAATTTACCATGAAAGGATTTGATGGTGAGCCTATGCCTAGGAAATTCTATGTATGCCTGAGTATCGCAAGCCTTTGACGCTTGTCCTATTAAGTCACACTTATCAGCCTGACCTATGGTCATCTGTCTTATGGTCAGGATGAAATAGAGCTGACTGTATCTCTAGGTAAAAATTTTCCATCCTCTTATATCTAGACTCCAGATATTTTAATAGGAAAAATTCAAAGCAAGGAGAGAAGGGGGTTCAAAAGATTATACTTTTATTCAATCCACTTAGAATAACATCTTCTAAACTATGATTTTTAATGTGCCAAATGTGAAGCAATTCAAATGAATACAACCTGGATGAATAACAATTCTAATTCTCCTTGAAACGTCTAGGCACCCAAAGTGCCTGGATTTTAGGTGGCTATTTTTGTTTAGCATTTCTGAGCTGATAGGTCTTTGATCCATCATGGTATGTAGGTGGATGTTGATGGAAGGGCAGAGAGAGAGAGAGAATGAGTATCAGCACAAACATCATAATTTCATGCTCAAGACTCAGACCAGTTAATCCAACATTACCCTGTGGTATAAGATCTCACCTAAAAGGATTACAAAAAGATCAGGAGCCATTTTGCAATCCTATAATAACGACACTGTCACTTTGGAACCAGTCTAAGGTCACACCGTTTATTTATTTGGAACTTGGCATCAATTACATAGAATGCGCACATGGGTTAAATGATCATAATAGCAAGTTCCCAGCTGCAAAGCAGAACTCACACCCCTCTCCTATTGACTAAGTCAAAAGTAGGCCACAAGTCTAACTTTGCAGTCCTTAGTGGACATTTAATGAATGTGTAGGTTTGCCTGAGTGTGTTCAATTTAAATTTTTTTCCCATAATTGACCTCCCTGGAGTATAGCCACTTTACCCTCCTATAATTCCTTCTCTCATCCTGATAAAGGCCTTCTGCAGAACTTATAGTAGTTGCATTTTTCTTGCTTCCCTGGCATTTATAAAATGGCAGTATGATACCTCTATCCCTGTCCTTGGGTATCTTTCTCCTGTATACTGTATCAAGAGTGAACTACATGATTCCCTCCTTTACATTTTAAAGTGATCTTACATACATCAGGAAAAGGACATCAGTCTTTACTATATAATGTCAGACATTGCTATAATCTTATAGTTAAAAGATTCTGTCTTTCCACCTGACTCAATAGAAGAATTATGGCCCCTGTGTCATAAAGAGTGCAGACACTGAGTTTGCAAACCCTCAACCTCTTTTTGGCATCAAACCTGATATTGTCAAGTTCCTAAATCCACCTTTCCTTCTTGCAGAGATTTTGCTTGATGATGACCTAAAAGACCCTAAGTATGGAACTCCTGCACACTTAACTAACTGCCATGCTCATGTTACTATTTCTGTTCATTGGCCATGATATCATGAATAGTAACTTGGCTAATCATTTCTTCCAGTCACTCACCAGGTGGTAATGAGAGAAGCTAACTGGCTGGTTTAACTTGATGTATCTACTGCACCTTTATTGTATTTGATTTTTTTGAATTTTAAAATATGATTTCTTAAGGAGATGGGGGTGAGACATATTTAATGGCAGTCACCATACTCACTATGAGAGATCTGCCATCAGGTTCTGCAATTCCACTCATCACAGCCTTCCTTGCACCTAATAGTACAACTTCTGTTGGTGAACTCCGGACATTACAAATTCCACCCCTTCTGCACAAAACAATCAGTATGCTATTCTGGAAATAATCTATTTAATTTATATCTTAAATAGTCAGTTTTATCTTTAGTAAGTTATATCTTCATAAAAAGAATGCACAAAGAACCATGATTTGAGTAATTCACTGTGTTCTGTTATGTTGACTGATAAATGCTGAATACTAACTTTATTTTATTTAGTTTCTTTCAACGTGCTTTCTAAATAAACATTACAAAATAATTATCCCATTACCACAGAGATTGTTTCCAGGATATAGAGCATTACAGTTAACAATCCTGAAAGTGACAAGCATGTATGTGCCAGCTACTTCAGCCTGTAGAGTTGAATTAAATAAATTTTGCAACAGATGTTAGGCTTAAAATACAAACTGGTCTTAAAAATAATTTGATTTCTTTTTAATCACAGCAGATGGTGTAAACTCAGACTGAAGGTATTTCGATTTCCACTGATGGAGAAGAACACCAGCAACATGTTCTTCCTGACATTTAGGTTGGACACCCTTCTTGTGCTTTTCTTTCCTTTGCAGATAAGGATGTGAAGATGCAGTAAATTAACAATAGGATTAGTGTATGGATAAATCTGAATGTCATCCACATGCTAGTGTACACTGACACCAGGACAAGAAATAATCTCAACCAAAGGCTGCAACAAAAACTGAACCCAAACCACAGGTCTAGGATTCTTTTAAGTATTCTTAACATACAAAATACATGTTTAAATAAAAAGGAAATAAAGAAAAGCTTGACATTTTTCAAGTTACAGTGCATCCGGAAAGTATTCACAGCGCATCACTTTTTCCACATTTTGTTATGTTACAGCCTTATTCCAAAATGGATTAAATTAATTTTTTTCCTCAGAGTTCTACACACAACACCCCATAATAACTACGTGAAAAAAGTTTACTTGAGGTTTTTGCAAATTTATTAAAAATAAAAAAAAAACACAGCCTTTGCTCAATACTTTGTCGATGCACCTTTGGCAGCAATTACAGCCTCAAGTCTATTTGAATATGATGCTACAAGCTTGCAACATCTATCCTTGGCCAGTTTCGCCCATTCCTCTTTGCAGCACCTCTCAAGCTCCATCTGGTTGGATGGGAAGCGTCGGTGCACAGCCATTTTAAGATCTCTCCAGAGATGTTCAATCGGATTCAACTCTGGGCTCTGGCTGGGCCACTCAAGGACATTCACAGAGTTGTCCTGAAGCCACTCCTTTGATATCTTGGCTGTGTGCTTAGGGTCGTTGTCCTGCTGAAAGATGAACTGTCACCCCAGTCTGATGTCAAGAGCGCTCTGGAGCAGGTTTTTATCCAGGATGTCTCTGTACATTGCTGCAGTCATCTTTCCCTTTATCCTGACTAGTCTCCCAGTTCCTGCTGCTAAAAAACATCCTCACAGCATGATGCTGCCACCACCATGCTTTACTGTAGGGATGGTATTGGCCTGGTGATGAGCGGTGCCTGGTTTTCTCCAAACGTGACGCCTGGCATTCACACCAAAGAGTTCAATCTTTGTCTCATCAGACCAGAGAATTTTGTTTCTCATGGTCTGAGAGTCCTTCAGGTGCCTTTTGGCAAACTTAAGCCGGGCTGCCATGTGCCTTTTAGTAAGGAGTGGCTTCTGTCTGGCCACTCTACCGTACAGGCCTGATTGGTGGATTGCTGCAGAGAAGGTTGTCCTTCTGGAAGGTTCTCCTCTCTCCACAGAGTACCTCTGGAGCTCTGACAGAGTGACCGTCGGGTTCTTGGTCACCTCCCTTCTCCCCCAATCGCTCAGTTTAGAGGGCCGGCCAGCTTTAGGAAGAGTCCTGGTGGTTTCGAACTTCTTCCACTTACGGATGATGGAGGCCACTGTGCTCATTGGGACCTTCAAAGCAGCAGAAAATTTTTCTGTGACTGGTTTGTGCTCTGACATGGACTGGCAACTGTGGGACCTTATATAGACAGGTGTGTGCCTTTCCAAATCATGTCCAATCAACTGAATTTACCACAGGTGGACTCCAATTAAGCAGCAGAAACATCTCAAGGATGATCAGGGGAAACAGGATGCACTTGAGCTCAATTTTGAGCTTCATGGCAAAGGCTGTGAATATTTATGTACATGTGCTTTCTCAATTTTTTTATTTTTAATAAATTTGCAAAAACCTCAAGTAAACTTTTTTCACGTTGTCATTAAGGGGTGTTGTGTGTAGAATTCTGAAGAAAAAAATGAATTTAATCTATTTTGGAATAAGGCTGTAACATAAAATGTGGAAAAAGTGATGCGCTGTGAACACTTTCTGGATGCACTGTATTTCTTCAGAATCATGGTACAGTATATATTTATTTGCAACATAAAATTATATTTTAAAGTGAAGCATTTTTTACAAATCTTGCATTTTAAAATGGGAATGTTGGAGCCAGGTGCCAAAACGCAAAAATAAAAGCCTTAACACTTACCAAATACATTTATTTTTCAAGCCAAGAGTGTTATTGAGTATTGATAGTCATTTTGAGATTGAAAACGAAATAACCATGTTGTTGTAGTAAGAAAAAAAAGCAAAACATTTTTTGTGAGATTCAGCCATTTTAAAAGGAAACCAGCTGTTTGCTTCATCTCATTTATCTTCTACCTTCATGGTAATCTGTCAGACCCAGGGGTGTGGATTCACTTTGAAAAGTCATCTCCTAGAGATGTTATTGACTTTTTTGAATATTGATGCTTAGATATGAATTGTTTTTTTTTCTGTAAACAATTATATAATAATCACTGAAAAAATGTTCCATTATAATCATTCACAATTTTTCACTCGTAAGATAAAACAAATTGCTAAAACTTGATTTAAAAGTGATATGAATCACAAATCAGTGCTACCTCATTATTATTATGGGTATAAGGATAGTTGTTTACCAATAAGAAATGGTGAAGGTTATTAATTATGGTTACTCACTTTGAAAATGTTATCCTCAGTTCTTTTATTACCGTATATTGAACAACTGCAACTCAGCACCTTCTATAAAAGTTCAGAATTGTTCTGTGGTGCTTCAAACTATTTTATCATGGTTTGGATCTATTGCATTGTTTCCCTTTTTCTTTTCTTTTTTTTTAATTCTCTGCACACCCAACATGCCACAGTAAATACATAATGCTAATTGTTGATTGGCATTGCGTACGCTACGTATAATAACAACATAGAATGTAATAGATGAAAACCACTCATCATTTAGGAATAAAATCTAATTTGAGTGCTTATCTGTCAATAAATCACGTGATTCAGTATATGTGCCAGCATTGCTTAAAAAATATGATTTGAGTTCAAATGAAATAAGAAAATAATCATATTGATGAGAAACAGTAATAATGGACTGGAAGATATGTGTTAAATTAAAACAAATAAATAAACTGAGAGTCAAATCAAATGTCCATTAGAGCCAAAAAGATAACCAAAAATCAGCTGTCAGGAACCAGAACATAAGAAGGTAGAGTCTCACTCTCTTGAGAACTGTATGCAGAGCAGGATCAACTCAGAATGGGCATATTTGCAGGACACACCACGGGCCATTTTTACTGGAAACTCAATACGTAAAAGTAAAGGAAAGGATTTATTTATTATCCACAAACTCGGATAGAGAATAACTGGCAGAACTGACCATTTAACTTCTTTATGTAACTGACACTTAAAGTCATCACTCTGGTGGTCACAACCCTAACAACAAGGACCTGTACCATGATGATGGGATCGGCACTCAAAGAAAACAAAGATGGCATCACCTGTAGACGTTAAAAATATTAAACCTTCTCCCCTAAACAGACATATACAGCATCTTAAATACTGCAGGTACAGCTGCAAAAAATTACAAAAACAATCTGATTTTAATAATAGCATGATGTATGCAAACATGTGACACCACCTCTGGTGGACATTGTGAATTACGGCAGATGCATACTCTATTTAGATGATTTTAGTGCATACTACAGAACTGCTGCCATGTTAGTCACTTGGTACACTTTTGTGCAGAGCCTCATTTCTTACAAATCATGGAAGAATATATCTTGTTGTGGAAACAGAGCAACATAGTGACAGAGACAAAAGTAGGATAACATGCAGCCTAAAGGCACAGATATTTGGCAAACTAGGGTCAGGGGCAACTGTGAAAGACATCAAAAATCCAGCCGTGACAACCATTGCAACCAGACAAGTGAACAGGAAACATATTCTTACCTCACAGAAATAGCACAGTGAATATATGATAATTTTTTTCTTTCCATGTTTAATGTTACAAGCATGCCTCAGAAATTCAGATGGCATGTTTTCTTATTTCAAAAGCTTTGCTTCTTCAACATGGATTTATCTGGTATGTTTTAGGGCTTTTGTTTTCCTGGCCCCATCACCTCCAAATTTACAGACTAAGTATTTTTTAAATTTATGGACAATGCTTTACTTTAAAACAATATTTTATGTGTCATATTATTACACATCATGATTGTGAGGAAATACATTGAAGTTATCCTTTAAAAAATTGTATACATTTTATGATAGTGAAAGGTGGTTCAACTCTTTGGCGTGGATTTTCTTTTCATGTTTTCAACATTGGCGAAAAAATGCAAGTCCTGTATAAAATTCTGAATTGTTTTTAGATTTAATGTATAATGTTATACAATAAAAAATAAAAACACACTCTTACCAACTAAAATTTGTTAATGCAACCTTTGAATATCCTTTGGTGTGCTGTGAAACTCTATAGAAAGTCTAGGAATTTCAATTATTTGTGAGCCCAAATAACATTTAAAAATATTATGTAAAGCATGTCCAGGTATCTTCAAATTAAGTATGTCTTTTTTCAGGAGGTTTATTATATGAAAGTATACCTTATGACAAGGATGAAATGGTCTCTGCAGTCTTATTACTGCCACACCCTTACAACGATCAGAACTAATTAAAGATGTTAAGATGTTTGGGGTTCACATCATGCTATGTCAAATATACATTAGGAGAGGATTTTCTTAAGCTATGTGGTACACTTGTGAGACCTTCTCTGAAATACTGTATGCAGCTTACATCTCAATATTATGTAAAATATATAAGAACACTAGAGAAAGTCAAGAGAACTCCTACTAGCTTTACTCCAGGACTATAGGATATGAGTTGTGAAGCATGAATGAAGAAAATTAATCATTTCGGTTTCAGTAAAAGGAATTTAAAAGGTAGAATGAAAAATATGCTTAAGACAATAAAGATAGTCTGTAGGGTGGGTACCGTCTTCTGCTATAACATCGAGGCAAAGATGGAAGCTGACAAAGAGTAAAATAAATTTAGAAATATTAAGCAGTCACAAAAACAAAAACAAAAAAAAAACCAAAAAAAACATATAATCCTAAATCCAGGCATACATTACAATAAATGAGAAGGTGGAGTCTCACTCTCTTGAGAACTGTATGCAGAGCAGGATCAACTCAGAATGGGCATATTTGCAGGACACACCACAGGCCAAATAACCTGACAGAATGTTTCTGGACTGTGCCAGGATATGAATATGTTCAAATGTACCCCAAAGGAACAAATGAATGGTGTGCACCTGATTCAGGCATTAACAGTGCTGCAAGGTGGCACACCAGTAAACTTCAGACTGTCACAAGATCACTTCCGCCCAATTGTATTTTAGATGTTTTGAAATCACTACCTGAAAGAGAGCCCCAACTTTTATAATAGTAACATCTGTATTTGTGAAGAAACATATTTGCCATTCCTCATGAAAACCTGCCAAATCCAAGTTGAGAATTAATGGCGAGACACAGTTTTTACTGGTAATATCAGTTACAAGGCAGAAGCCAACATTTTTATAAAATCTTTAAAATAATTACCTTAATTCTATGACATTTGAAATACATTTCAGGAAGCTTGATGTCCTGTCTATTTTTGACATATATTTAATATTTTCTTTGCTATTTTAGAATTATTTCTGGTCTTGTCCATTTTCAGATATCTTTAAGTTGGGAGATTAGTCAGTTCATGAATCTGTAGAGCTGTGTGTCTGCAACACAATGGCCAACCCTCCTGTTCACCACATGCATGTAAAGCTTTAAATACAATTCTGAGATGTGTCACAATCATTGGTATGTAAGTGGTGGATAGGAGAAACAATATATAGACTTGCCAAATGCTTTTCTGGTTTTGATACGGGTTAAACCATCTTCAGCTCAATATTAGTAAAACCCAGAATATGGTAATGGACTTCTGAAAGACCAAAATTACCGTGGCTCTGGCCTTTTTCCAGGAAATATAACTTAAAGGGACCAAGGCCTATACATGCCTATGGTGCATGTGAAAGAAAGTTGGATTATAAAAGATTTTGAATTTTCATAAGTAATAATTGTAATCACTGTTTAGGTAGTTACACAAAGAATACACAAATTACTCAGATTGTAACAGGATTACTGTGATCATTAGTTCCATTACTTTACTTTTATGTTACTCTCTAAACCCATGCGAATATGTACCAATACAGTACAAGGATAATACCCAAATGTCCATTTGGTGTTTTAATAAAGAGAAAATAATCAATAACTTCAAAAATGAATTAAATAGTTCAACAAGTAAACTACATGACTTAATTTAACAATGTGTCATTTCAAACATGTCAATTAGCAAGTAGAGGTCTTTAGCTCACACAAAAAATTCTTAGCAAAAAAAACTTAAAATTAAAAACATAACAAGTTTGATTCTGTCTTTAGTTGTAGGAGCGGGCTCTGTGTGCATGAGAGTTGAAAATTTATTGGTATAATCCGTATAATGCAGCAACATAGAATAAGAGATCTCACAAACAGAAGAGAAACTCATTTGTCTGATGTCTTGTGTTTTACATACCACAACAAAACCGAAAAAAGAAAAAAAGGCAAGATTGTGGCTGAACTTAATGTATATGGTAACCCATCTTAAAGCTTCAGTTCCATTAGGCAGCACCCTATTGGTTGTTAGAAAAAGGGGAGAGCATATCTGTGCTGGAAAGGTCTTACACAGTTGCATAACTTGGCATGCTCAATCAATCAATCAATCAACATTTATTTATATAGCACATATTCATACAAAAAAATGTAGCTCAAAGTGCTTTACAAAATGAATAGAGAAATAGAAGACACAATAAAAGATAAACATAAGTCAACATTAATTAACATAGAATAAGAGTAAGGTCCGATGGCCAGGGTGGACAGAAAAACAAAAAACTCCAAAGGCTGGAGAAAAAATAAAATCTGTAGGGGTTCCAGACCAAGAGACCGCCCAGTCCCCTCTGGGCAATCTACCTAACATAAATCAAACAGTCCTCTTTGTATTTAGGGTTTTCATGGAAGGACCTGATGATGATGGTCACGTAGACTTCTGGCTTTCAGTCCATCAATGTTGGTGCATCATGATGCTTTGAGTAGGTGGTGGTGGCGCAGGCCGCCACCACAAAGAAACCGGAAAAAGAAACAGAAGAGAGAGTAGGGGTCAGTATGGATTTTGGAGCCACTGTGAATAGTTATTATGAAGAATTGAACATACAGAGTATTAAGTTAAAGTGAAGTTATAAAAGGCCATGTTAAAGTAATGTGTTTTCAGCAGTGTTTTAAAGTGCTCTACTGTATTTGCCTGGCGAATTCCTATTGGCAGGCTATTCCAGATTTTAGGTGCATAACAGCAGAAGGCCGCCTCACCACTTCTTTTAAGTTTAGCTTTTGGAATTATAAGGAGACACTCATTTGAAGATCTAAGGTTACGATTTGGAATATAACGTGTCAGGCATTCCGATATATAAGATGGAGCGAGATTATTTAAGGCTTTATAAACCATAAGCAGTATTTTAAAGTCAATCCTGAATGACACAGGCAACCAGTGTAGTGACATCAAAACTGGAGAAATGTGTTGGATTTTCTTTTCCCAGTTAGGATTCTAGCAGCTGCATTCTGCACTCGTTGCAAATGATTTATGTCTTTTTTGGGTAGTCCTGAGAGGAGTGCGTTACAGTAATCTAGTCTCCTGAAAACAAAAGCGTGAATTAATTTCTCAGCATCTTTCAATGATATAAGAGGTCTAACTTTAGCTATGTTTCTTAAGTGAAAAATGCTGTCCTAGTGGTCTGATGAATATGCGATTTAAAATTCAGATTACAGTCAACGGTTACCCCTAAATTTTTACTTCCGTCTTAACTTTTAATCCTAGTGCATTAAGTTTATTTCTGATAACCTCGCTGAATCCATTATTGCCAATTACCAAAATTTCAGTTTTCTCTTTATTTAGTTTGAGAAAATTACTATTCATCCATTCAGAAATACCAGTAAGACATTGTGTTAGTGTATCGAAAGAGTCGGAGTCATCAGGTGCTATAGATAAGTACAGCTGTGTGTCATCAGCATAGCTGTGGTAGCTCACGTTGTAACCTGAGATAATCTGACCTAACGGAAGCATGTAGATTGAGAAAAACAGAGGACCCAGGATAGAGCCTTGTGGAACACCATATCGGATATCATGTGTCTTTGAGATTTGATTACCACAACTCACAAAGAATTTTCTCCCTGCCAGGTAGGATTCAAACCAATTTAAGACACTGCCAGAGAGGCCCACCCATTGACTAAGGCGATTTCTAAGAATATTATGATCAATGGTGTCAAATGCAGCACTCAGATCTAAGAGGATGAGAACAGATAAATGGCCTCTGTCTGCATTTACCCAAAGTCATTTACTACTTTAACAAGTGCAGTTTCTGTACTGTGATTTGTTCTGAAGCCTGACTGAAAGTATCAAGAATAGCATGTTTATTTAGGTGGTCATTTAACTGCATAATGACTGCCTTCTCTAGAATTTTACTTAAGAAGGGCAGGTTAGAAATGGGTCTAAAATTTTCAAAGGCAGAGGGTCAAGATTATGTTTCTTAAGAAGGGGTTTAACTACAGCAGTCTTAAGACAGTCTGGAAAGACCCCCGTATCTAATGACGAATTAACTATGTCCAGAATATTGTCAATTAGACGCCTGATATTTCTTTGAAAAACCTGGTTGGTATTGGGTCAAGGACGTAGGTGGAGGGTTTCAGTTGAGAGATTATACTATGTAATTCAGGTAAATCTATCCTAGTGAAAGCATTTAATTTGTTTATAACGGAGTACCGGGCTTTGGAGGTTCTGCAGTGTTGGGGAGATATACTATGTTATCTCTAATATCATTAATTTTTTGAGTGAAAAATACAGCAATGTTCTCACAGGTTTCACTGGAAGTATTCTGGGGGCATTCCTTTGTGTTACCTGGGTTTAACAGACGATCAATTGTTGAAAATAAGACTCTGGGATTACTAGCATTGTTATTTATAATATTAGAGAAATAGCAGCGCCTCTCAAGACGGACTGTGTTATTGTATTCTGTTATTTTAGCCTTCAATATCTCATAATGGATAGTTAGTTTAGTTTTCCTCCATTTACGCTCAGCTCTATGACATGTTCTTTTTAAATCAGACACTCTTTGGGTCTTCCATGGAATAACAATACTAGAGGATTTTTTAACTGTCTTTTCGGGTGCAACTATGTCAACAGCAGTTCTTACTTTAGAATTAAAGTTTTCCACTTTACTATTTACATTATCCTCGCTATTATAGCTGGCATTATAAACGGACTGATTGCTTAGAATAGTTGTAAGCTTTAAAGCTGCTGATGAGTCAAAGAAGCGTTTTTTAACAAAATGCTTCTCATGAGTGTTTTCTATCTTTATTTCTATATTAAATAGAAGGAAATGGTCTGATAGACCGATATCAATGACCTGCTAACGTATGACCTGCTTTATGTGTAGGCTGATTAACGAGCTGCCTCAAATCAAAAGAGTCCAGGAGGTTCATGAATTCCTTTACCTTTTGGTCACACTGATTGTCGACATGAAAGTTAAAGTCGCGACTATTAAGAGTGCGTCATAGTTTGTAACTAAAATTGACATTAAGTCAGAGAATTCCTCAAGGAAAGACGCGTTATATTTAGGAGGTCTATACACGGATAATACTAGAACGTGAGAATCTCCATGAATAACAACGGCGAGATACTCAAAGGACTTAAATTTACCAAAACTAACATCTTTACATTTTAATCGGCTCGAGTAAATGTTTGCCAAACTGCCCCCTTTTTCCCCTGGCGGTCGGCACGAGTAAAACTGTAATCCGGAGGCGCAGATTCGATTAAAACTGCCGCCCCATTGGAATTAAGCCATGTTTCATTTAGCGCAATAAAATCAATCTTTTTATCACTAATAAGATCGTTTATAAAAATGTCTTGTTAGTTAAAGCTCTAACATTTAATAGTGCCATATTTAATGTTTCTGAAGGGCAGAGCTGAATTTTATGCGTGTTATTGGTAATCGGAACAAAAATTAAGTTATTTTTGTTAACGCCTCTGTGTGTACTTTTATGTAATCTACAATCCGTTTTTATAGTCTTAATGCAGTGTTGATCTGAAGTAGTAATTTCAATTAAATTATTGGTGTTTATGCCGCACTGCCTAGATTTTTTACGTGCATTAAGATTTGTTATTAGATTATTAATGATGTACACTTTAATGGAAGACTCTGTTAAGCCATTATGTCCTATCAAACCAGTAGCATTACGTAAGGGGTTAGCAGTAGAAGTAGACAGTCAAGATAGACGAATTACCTTAGCGATGTTTTCGGAGAGGACCCGGGCGCCAAATCTATTCGGTGCAGTCCATCCCGCTTGAAGAAGCGTGGCCTTTCCCAAAAAAGATCCCAGTTGTCTATAAACCCGATGTCTTGATTCTCGCAGAAGCCTCTCAGCCAGTTGTTTAAACCCAGCAGACGACTGTAGTATTCATGCGATCGTCTGACGAGAGGTAGTGGACCCGAGATGAAGATTTTTGCGGATGGGGTCCTCTCCTTCGTGTCTTCAACTAGTGCTGCGAAGTCAGCATGTAGAATGATGGATCCAATTGCCCTCTTGTGCTTCTGGTAGAAGGTCGGCGCCTCATCACATCTCAAACTCGAGCACCGGGAAAACAAGAAACAAAGGATTTTTGATTAGGGCACGTGATATTCAGGTTTCGTACAATGAATCACCTACCACGATTACATCACCCGGGGTTGAAGGCAGACTGGGGACGCGGAGAGGGTCGAATCGGTTCTGGATTTGAATGCTCGCCTGTGCCAATGGAGGTGTTCTAGCCTTGAACCCCCGCCTGCAAAGCTGAAACCCGTCGAGGTCTTCATCAGCGTTGTCGTTGTTCCTACGAGGCGCGGGGGTGAAGCTTACTTGCCCTTGGACTTGAGCGGCACGAGGTGGAGTTGATGTTACGCCGACTTCAGTTGTTTGGTGTGGTTTGTCCAGCAGCCGAGTCTTCAAGTCTCTGAGGTACCTTCGTCTGGACAGGAGTTTCTGAATCTGTTTGTCGAGTGCCTGGAGTTCCTCGACAACGACGGCAACGCGATTCATCTCACTGTCGGCCATTGTCTGCTTCTACTTCCGCTTCGTCACCTAGGAAAGAAAGAGAGAAAGAGAGAGAGGTCCTCAGCAATGCTCAGCAATTTTCAGTTGTTTAAATTGACATGGTGTGGCAACAAGTCTGACTTACTCTATGACTAAAAGTTGCATAATGTGACTTTTGATAAAGACAATTAACTATCATATATTTTCATAAATAAGTACCCATGTTAAATACAAATCTGACATCATCATAAAACTCAATGTACTCAAAGCCTGCATTAAAATAGTGCGCACATGTTGAGCAAATCAGGCAGGGTATGTAGACCCTTGGAACGTGATTTAAATGGAACACAAGAAATGACATTCTAGTTAAGTAAATAACTGTAACATGACTACCTGAATTTAAAAAAAAAAACAATGCGTTGCACTACTTTTATACTGCGACATGTGACCAAATTACAATAACTTATTACCCCCATTCTGTTTTTAATATATATTGTAGCGATGGAAGGCTTTGGCAGCCTGGATGCTGCACCTAAAAACAGACTTTAATTAATTAGAATTTCTTTGATGTTCAGCTTTAAACAGTTTGTTGTGTTTAATGTTGTTTTGTAACTTTTGGTAATGAGGCTATTGTTCTATTGACCTTAGGGGGATTGACTTTGCCTGCCACTTCTAACTGATGCCGGCTGGTGTATTCATCCTGGTATTGAGACAAAATGAGGTAGACTTAATTAGAGTATTTCCGTTTGTAGCACTTTAATGTAGGGTACTACCAGTATAAAGAAAAGTGTTTTTTTAATAACTGAGTGTGTCTGTTTGTCACAATATATTAATTTCCCATATTTGAAAAATTATTTTGCATTTTAAAACAGCTCAAATACTTTTCAAATATCTCAGAGTACTGATTTGGTTTACCATACTCCCGAAACTAAGACTTACCACCACATACAGATCTTTGTAGCATCATACTGTCTTCTAAAGTATGGTGTATGCCTTTTGGTCCTGGACTATGCCTTCAGTCTTTCTTCCTATATCCCTTAAGCTCTGGCCCTTGCCTTTCTAAGGCATTTAGTAAAGCTAGTTTAAAAACTTTTAGTTGATAAAAATGTATTCTGTCTCTTTGATGATCATTAAAAGTGCACTCTGTAAGTAATTCTTGAAAGGCTGGTCAGGGCTGATAAGCAGAGCAAACCACATAGAATAAGAAGTAGTTCCTCTAGGGCTCTACATGTAGAGAACCACTCCTGTTTCCTGTTTATTATAAATTACTATTATAGATTGTCTTTTTGAAGCTAAACCCTTTTTTTTGTTAAGCTGTATCACATTATGTATCCTCCCCTGCAGTCAATAAGTTCTTGCTCTTAAATTTAATTATCTTTCAGCATCTTTCACTGTTTCTCATTTTCTATTAAGCAATGTTTAATCATGCTACATTCATTCCCACTCCCCTAAACACATTGACTATTTTGCTCATTATAGACAAAAATGTATTTCTGTAGAAAAATAAAAATGATGACACTCTTTAGCTTGAAGACAGAAGAAGCAAACAAAACAATGTCACACTGTACAAAAAAGGAAAGAATATCAGATGAGTTCAGCTCAGTAAAAATGCCATGGGAAAAATTGAATTGTAATTACTGTATGCTGTGTGATGTTAAACAGAGCCAAAACACTTAACACATAGACTACAAGTAATCTTAGCAAAGACTACTTTTTTGGACTTGGGAGTCTTTCAGAACAAATGTGTGAAAAACAAGTATGCTAAAGTCATTATCAAGAAAATTAATATACAATATAGATCAAAGAAATGTACCCATAAGAATATATCATCTATTCACAAGGTTAAAGTCAGGATTGAAGCCAACTAGCTTTTCAGAATATTTCTGATGAAAGTCTCTTGGTATTTTCCAACAAAAGATTGCCAGCAGCATTGGCAATTTTGACAACTAACATTGGTACTGATTTGGCTATAAATTATGATCACGCAGTACTGATGGGGGATTTTAATGTACACATTGATGTGGAAACTGGCACTTTTAGCAAATGTTTTACTTATTTGTTAAATTCAGTAGGATTTTGTCAGATTGTCAAAGGTCCAACTCATAATTATAACCACACATTAGATTTAATTATAACTTACAAAGTTGAAATTCAAAATTTAAATATTACTCTATTAAATGAACTTATTTCCGATCACTACTTAATTACATTTGATTTAGTCTTGCCCTTGCCAACACACTCCCAGATTAAAACAAAGCCAGTGCGACATCTAGATTGTAATTCTGCTTCAAAATTTATAGATACTTTGAGTAAGTCAAGTGTAATTGTGGAAAACCATTTAGATCAGTTAACATCAAACGTAAACGTGGAAAACAATTTAGATCAGCTAACATCACATTATAATGTGACCTTGAGAGATGCTCTGGACACAGTTACTCCCCTTAAAACAAAAGTGATCAAAGAGCATAGAAACTACATGTCTTTCAGAGACAGAGAGTGTTAATAAATATAAAAAAGCCCTCTTTAAAGCTCGCTCAGAATACTATTCTACATTAATAGATCGCAATAATAAAAATCCTTGGGTACTGTTTAGAACAGTTGTTAAATTAACAAATGGATATTCAGATCAACAATGCAAAATACCAACAGATATTAGCAGTACAGACTTTATGAACGTCTTCAATGAGAAAATTAAAAATATAAGATCCCAGATCTCAGTATCACAGTACAAGCCAAATACTAGCTTAGCAGACCCTGTCTCACATTGCATTCAGCACTTTAATAATTTTAATCCTGTAACTGAGCAGGAAGTCTTAACTTTAATTTCTAAAATGAAGCCCACTACTTGTTCTCTAGATCCAGTGCCAACAAAACTAGTAAAAAGTGCAATGGATGTTCTTGCAGCGCCTGTTCTAAACATTATCAATAGTTCATTATTGCATGGCACAGTACCTGAAGCATTAAAAGTGTCAGTCATTAAACCATTACTTAAAAAGTCAGACCTAGACCCACACATACTAAATAATTATAGGCCTATTTCAAATTTACCGTTTCTCTCTAAAATACTAGAAAAAGTAGTCGCCAGTCAGCTTCAGTCACACCTTACGCATTACAATTTATTTGAGAAATTCCAGTCTGGTTTTCGCACTGGTCATAGTACAGAAACGGCACTAACATGGGTTGTAAATGACATTCTGAAATCCTCTGATGAAGGAAACTCCACTGTAATTATGTTGTTGGACTTAAGTGCAGCATTTGACACCATTGATCATTCTATTTTACTGCACAGGCTAGAAAATGATGTTGGGCTTACAGGCCCCGTGCTCGCTTGGTTTAGTTCTTATTTATCAAATCGATTCCAATATGTACAGAAATGTGCTGACAGTACTCCATCATTATACACAGAAGTTCAATATGGTGTCCCGCAGGGCTCAGTACTGGAACCTTTAATGTTTTCACTTTACATGCTTCCACTGGGATCTCTCATTAGGAAACATAATGTTAATTTTCACTCGTATGCAGATGACACCCAGTTATACCTTTCATTTAAATCAAATGAAGTTTCTCCAATGTTGTCTTTAATTAGTTGCGTTAACGAATTAAAGGAGTGGATAAATGAGAACTACTTGTCTTTAAATACAGATTAAACAGAGATGTTAATTGTTGGAGGGAATGATGCTGATCACAGCAATATTCTGTCTTCATTTAACTTTAATTTAACAAAGTTCTCTTTGACTCTAGCATGTCATTTAAAGTGCATATTACAAAGTTGTCCAAAACATGTTTCTTCCATCCTAAAAATATTAAGAAATTAAAGCGCTTTCTAAATAAACAGGATTTTAAGAAATTAATTCATGCATTTATCTCTAGTAGGATTGACTACTGCAATGTGGTGTTCACTGGCTGTTCAAACTGTTCTCTATACAGCCTCTAGTTAATCCAAAATGTGGCTGCAAGAATTATTACAAGAACAAGAAAATACGAACACATGACTCCAGTTCTTAAATCCTTACACTGGCAGTTAAGTTTAGGGCAGATTTCAAAATCCTCCTTTTAACATATAAAGCATTAAATGGCCAAGGTCTGGCTTTCTTGTCCGAACTTATCATGACTTACAAACCTGAGCGCACATTAAGATCTCAAGATGCCGATCTGCTTATGATTCCAAGGATTAATAAAATAACAGTGGGAGGTCTAGCTTTCAGTTACAAGGCCCATAAACTGTGGAATGGTCTGCCTGCTTCTATAACAGCTGCCCCTTCAGTCTCAGCGTTTAAATCCCGGTTGATGACTCACTATTTCAGTTTAGCATATCCTGACTAGAGCTGCTAATTAACTGTACAGACTGCATCTCTGTTGTCAGTCATTAGCACTAAAACATAAGTAACATGATAGTTATAATTGGATACTAACCTTCACCTATTCTGTTTCTCTTCTCAGTACTCAAATGTGGCACTTGGTGCCACGGCCCACCTGCCAAGTTGTTTTTGCCTGCCTATGGTAAAGTCATCAATGATGAAGGATCACAGGAAGAAAGAGGGGTCCTTTCATCAGATTGACTGGCCCAGTACTGTTTCAGCCGTGGAATGGCCAAATGGGGGAGGCAGCTTGATGGATGAGGTCTCATGGACTCTAAAAATATCCAAATCTTATTATGTGATATCATCTACTGTTAAATTCTGCTCCATACTTCCAAAATTTTTATTTCTATACTGTATTGAGGATTTGTTCTGTTCTGTGTATTGTATTGTATTGACCACCTTCTTTTGACACCCACTGCACGCCCAACCTACCTGGAAGGGGTCTCTCTTTGAACTGCCTTTCCTAAGGTTTCTTCCATTTTTCCCTACAAGGTTTTTTGGGAGTTTTTCCTTGTCTTCTTAGAGAGTCAAGGCACAGGGGCTGTCAAGAGGCGGGGCCTGTTAAAGCCATTGCTGTACTTCCTGTGTGATTTTGGGGTATACAAAAATAAACTGTATTGTATTGTACTGAAAACATGATTCTTATTAGTATTTAATTAGTATTTCTGATGTAACATGTATATAAAGTATGTATTGGGAAGAGGCAAAAATCAACAGTTAAGCATTAAGTACTCATGGCAAAAAGCACTGCAACATCCCAAAACATTTCTTTAAATGAAAAATCAAAGAATGAATTACCTCAGCATACAGAAAACATCAGAGTATAAACCCAGAGTAAAATTAATAGATAAGTTATCAAAAGAAGCTAAGCCAGATTAGAAGTTTAGAAGAGTCTTCTCTGTCACTTCTGGTAGCATTCATTGCACTTGGGCTCTAATTTATTTCCAGACTGTGTGCCTACAATATGGAGTTGGCATCTTGTGCCTGCATTTGTATGAATTTCTCATAGTGATTCCTATTTTCTCGTACTCTGTAGAAGCATATTATTAAAATAAGTAGTAATTGCATGAGCAACTACAGTATGTGGCTGAGTTTGTGGCATCCTGTAAAATACCAATATCCCATATAGAATGAATTCAAACAGTAGCTGCCTTGATAGTACAGTACAGTATCTATTTCCCCAATCTAATCTGATGTAATGATCTAATGTATAATGTGAATAGCATGTTCAACATGTTCTCTGTATGTGAAGTTTCAGTTTATTAAGTGAATAGAAGAGAAGGTTATGGAGCTCTGGACATGTCAGTCTTCCTATTCTTCTTCTTCCTCTTCATCTTTTCCCATTTCTATGTAGGTTCAATGTTTCATAGGTTTTTGGTGTGATTTACAGCCTGCCTATTACAATTGATAAAACAACATCTCCAGTATATATCCTTTAATGTAGAAGAAATATTCCACTGGAGTTGCATGCATGGTAGATTATCTTGTCTTTTGGGAAGAGTTCATAATGTGCCGTACTTTACACACTGTCTGACTTTGCAAGGCTCTTATTATACTTTCATTTAATTATAATTTAATCTGACCAGTCTTTGTACATCCATACCTATTCAGTGTGAAATAAATACAGTAAATGACAAACCATAAAAGAGAACAATTAGCTCTTTCTAATAATAATTTAAAAAATAATGGAAGTGCATTTGGCAGACATGGTGGCATAGTGGGTGGAAAATCCAATTTACATCCAGGTTTAATTAAACATCTTCTCAGTAGGTTCTAGTTTACTTTCAAAATACTATAACATCCTATTAGATTATGCGTGCGGAGTGAGCAGTAATTATTTTTCCTAGACTTTTTAAAGTTTTTGGTAGACCAACAGTTTAACATCAACATAACAATAAAACCATAAACGCAGAAAAGATTCTCTTCTGTGAAGAGAATTCGGCAACAAATTTTAATGCAGGTCCGTGCCTTCCAGACGGCCAGAAATCCTGCCAACTATGCCAGTGTGAAAAGGCGCTATATAGGCGCCCAACCCGACACAGACTGGACATGGAAGCACAAGTAAAATAAATAAACTATTTATTTTTTAAATTTACCTGTGGGGCATGTCTTCCCCGTAATCCCCACAGGCACATCACAGTTCCAAGCACAAATCTATACTAATAAAAGGCAAAGCCCTCACTGACACACACTCACTCACTCACTCACTCACTCACTCACTCACTCACTCACTCATTCATCACTAATTCTCCAACTTCCCGTGTAGGTAGAAGGCTGAAATTTGGCAGGCATATTCCTTACAGCTTACTTACAAAAGTTGGGCAGGTTTCATTTCGAAATTCTACGCGTAATGGTCATAACTGGAACCTATTATTTCGTCCATACACTATAATAGACTTCTGCTTGATGCTCGTGGGAGGCGGAGTTAAGCCTCCCACGTAATTTAGTGCCTGCCCATATAAGGCCGTCTGTCAGCGACAATCCAATAGAAACACTGCCGCTAAATATTCACGGGTGAAGGACTGTGCTAATGCAGAGGAAGATGAGATGGTCAGGGTGGTGTTTGGCACAAACTCAGCAAAACTGCGAGAGAAACTTTTAAGTGCCGGGTCTTAGCTAACATTAGATACAGCCATAGGGTGGAAAAAGTCAATGTCCCGCTAAAGGAAGACAGTGTAAAAAAAAAACCCGTGCATGCAGTGTGTCACGTCTCAGATAAAGAGGAAGATGTGCTGTTTATTGATGCAGTAAGGAACGAATCGATGAATGAAACCTGTTATCTTTACAACGATTGACAAACACGGAATGTAACTTGAACACAACACATCCTACAAATATGAACCTGATTGAAAGAAATAATGATAATCAAATCCTTGATGACAGCAACACTCATAACACTCACGAAAGAATTACTGTATATTGACAATCATGTTACGTTATTTTTAAAATGTTCCCTTTTCTTTTTCATAACATCTTTAACACACTACTTCTCCGATGCGAAGCGCGGGTATATATATATGCATATATATACCCTGATCTACATACTCTCAAATCAATAAATCACACGTTGTGGCGCAATGGGTAGAGGCTTTGCCTCTAGCGCTGACGTCCAAGGTTCGATTCCTGAGAGGGGGTGCACTGAGTATGTACGTGCGCTTCCCGATTTATTTCACCCTCGCATCCCCTTGGTTTGAGACGTATGAAAAAATATGCGGTTAACACAGAAAGACAGATCACCAATTGAAGCTTTATGAATAATGGATACTTTATTCGCCATCAATGATTGTTTTGGTAAAGCCATACTCAGTATATTCATTAGATGAACGGTAAAAAAGTAAGAGCGAGGGGAGGGTGACTTATTGAGGCACGCAGGCAAAACCACAATAGCATGTGGGCTCGATGCGTCGGTGCGCGTCAACTCGATCTGAATTGCGTGATCACATTCGAAAAAATATATCTTTTCAAGTTTTATTTAGTCGACACAAATATCTTTGGTTGGAATGTAAGGCGAATTTACTCTTTACATTTGTATGGTGAAGAAAAATGTATGCAGTGGTGCCTACATTTAACTTACATTCCTACCAAAGATATTTCTGTCGACTAAATAAAAATTCCTTCTATTTAAAATTTAAATAGAACTTGAACAGATACGATAGTATCAGCGTATTGCACTGATATGAAATAGCCTGCCCATTTAATTTTTTAGGAATGGATAAATAAATTAAGATTTTGTACAAATAATGTTTTTCATTTTTCTTCCTTGATGGATTCTGGCACCCCCAGCAACAGTTGCTCGCACCCCAAAGAGTATATATATATACCTTGGGATGCAAAAGTTTGGGCAACCTTGTTAATAGTTATTATTTTCCTGTGTAAATTGTTGGTTGTTACGATAAAAAATGTCAGGTAAATATATCATATAGGAGAAACACACAGTGATATTTGAGAAGTGAAATGAAGTTTATTGGATTTACAGAAAGTGTGCAATAATTGTTCAAACAAAATCAGGCAGGTGCATAAATTTGGGCACCACAAAAAAGAAATGAAATTAATATTTAGTAGATCCGCCTTTTGCAGAAATTACAGCCTCTAAACGCTTCCTGTAGGTTCCAATGAGAGTCTGGATTGTGGTTGAAGGTATTTTGGACCATTCCTCTTTACAAAACATCTCTAGTTCATTCAGGTTTGATGGCATCCGAGCATGGACAGCTCTCTTCAACTCACACCACAGATTTTCTATTATATTCAGGTCTGGGGACTGAGATGGCCATTCCAGAACGTTGTACTTGTTCCTCTACATGAATGCCTTAGTGGATTTTGATCAGTGTTTCGGGTTGTTGTCTTGTTGAAAGATCCAGCCCCGGCGCAGCTTCAGCTTTGTCACTGCTTCCTGGACATTGGTCTCCAGAATCTGCTGATACTGAGTGGAATCCATGCGTCTCTCAACTTTGACAAGATTCCCAGTCCCTGCACTGGCCACACAGCCGCACAGCATGATGGAACCACCACCATATTTTACTATAGGTAGCAGGTGTTTTTCTTGGAATGCTGTGTTCTTTTTCCTCAAAGCATAACGCCCCTTGATATGCCCAAATAACTCAATTTTAGTTTCATCAGTCCACAGCACCTTATTCCAAAATGAAGCTGGCTTGTCCAAATGTGCTTGAGCATAACTCAAGCGGCTCTGTTTGTGCTGTGGGCAGAGAACAGGCTTCCTCTGCATCACTCTCGCATACAGCATCTCCTTGTGTAAAGTGCGCCGAATGGTTGAACGATGCACAGTGACTCCATCTGCTGAAAATGATGTTGTAGGTCTTTGGTGTTGGTCTGTGGGTTGACTCTGACAGTTCTCACCATTCGTCACTTCTGTCTATCCGAAATCTTTCTTGGTCTGCCACTTCGAGCCTTAACTTGAACTGAGCCTGTGGTCTTACATTTCCTCAGTATGTTCCTAACTATGGAAACAGACAGCTTAAATCTCTGGGACAGCTTTCTGTGTCCTTCCCCTAAACCATGATGGTGAACAATCTTTGTCCTCAGGTCATTTGAGAGTTGTTTTGTGACCCCCATGTTGCTACTCTTCAGAGAAAATTAAAGGAGGAGGGAAACTTACAATTGACCCCCTTAAATACTTTTTCTCATTATAGGATTCACCTGTGTATGTAGGTCAGGGGTCACTGAGCTTACCAAGCCAATTTGAGTTCCAATAATTAGTTCTTAGAGTTTTGGAATCAATAAAATGACCAAGGTGCCCAAATGTATGCACCTGCCTGATTTTGTTTGAACAATTATTGCACACTTTCTGTAAATCCAATAAACTTCATTTCACTTCTCAAATATCACTGTATGTGTCTCCTATATGATATATTTAACTGACATTTTTTATCGTAACAACCAACGATTTATGCAGGAAAATAATGACTATTGACAAGGTTGCCTAAACTTTTGCGTCCCACTGTATGTATGTGGATGTATGTGTATATATGTATATATTGTGAACGCTGGCCCTGGCACAGACAGACGGACGACATATTTTCACCCAACACACTTTATTTACACTATTTACAGTTATCGTGCACTCACGCAACCCCAGTGCCTTCTGCACCGAATCCCCCAAAGTCCAGGGCCCACAGTCTCTGTGCCTTTGTCCTGGCCGCCTCCTGTCCTCTCTCCAGCTCTGTCCACTTCCACCCGACATCCACTGCTGACTGGAGGGAGGCGGCCCCTTTTATGGGGAGCCGGATGGGCTCCAGCTGCTTCCCGGCATCTTAACGGTGGCCACACCCTGTGTGGCGGAAGTGCCGGCTGTGCACCCGGAAGCCGCCCGTGTCTCCCCGGTCGTCTTCCCCCCGGCACTTCCTGGTGTGGCAGAAGTGCCGGGCTCCTGGAATAAACAGGCACTGGGGCGCCGCCTGGCGGTGGCCACGGGTCCCTACAGGGCTGGGCTTCCAAGCCCTGTACCCGAGGCCCCCTGTCCAACCAGGATGGACGCCCCCACTCGGTCTGGAGGCACACGCCCTCCTCCCGGTCCTCTAAGGCGTCCCGGCCGAGGGCCACACGGGATGAACCGGCATCGTGGCTCCCAACAGAACCAGGGCTCCAGCCCCGGCCGGGGACCACAATATATATATATATATATATACTCAGCAAAAAGAAACGTCCCTTTTTCAGGACTGTGTATTTCAACAATAATGTTTTAAAATCCAAATAACTTTACAGATCTTCATTGTAAAGGGTTTAAACAATGTTTTCCATGCATGTTTAATTAACCATAATCAATTAATTAACATGCACCTGTGGAATGGTCGTTAAGACCTTAACAGCTTACAGAAAGTAGGCATTTAAGGTCACAGTTCTAAAAACGCAGGACACTAAAGAGACTTGTCTACCGACTGTGAAAACACCCAAAGAAAGATGCCCAGGGTCCCTGCTCATATGTGTGAACGTGCATTAGGCATGCTGCAGGGAGGCATGAGGACTGCTGATGTGGCTAGGGCAATGAATTGCCATGTCCGCACTGTGAGACACCTAAGACAGCGCTACAGGGAGACAGGAAGGACAGCTGATCATCCTCACAGTGGAAGACCACGTGTAACAACACCTGCACAGGATCGGTACATCCGAATATCACACCTGCGTGACAGTTACAGGATGGCCACAACAACTGCCCGAGTCACACCAGGAACACACAATCCCTTCATCAGTGCTCAGACTGTCCGCAATAGGCTGAGAGAGGCTGGACTGAGGGCTTGTAGGCCTGTTGTAAGGCAGGTCCTTACCAGACATCACCAGCAACAATGCCGCCTATGGGCACAAACCCACCTTCGCTGGACCAGACAGGAGTGGCAAAAAGTGCTCTTCACTGATGAGTCACGGTTTTGTCTCACCAGGGGTGATGGACGGATTCGTGTTTATCATCGAAGGAATGAACGTTACACCGAGGCCTGTACCCTGGAGCAGGATCGATTTGGATCGATGGCTAGGGCCATTCCCCCCAGAAATGTCCAGAAACTTGCAGGTGCCTTGGTGGAAGAGTGGGGTAACATCTCACAGCAAGAACTGACAAATCTGGTCTAGTCCATGAGGAGGAGATGCACTGCAGTACTTCAAGCAGCTGGTACAGCAGATACTGACTGGTACTTTTGATTTTGAGCCTCCCTTCATTCAGGGACACATTGTGAAACATTTTTAGTTTATGTCTTATGGTGTTGACTCTTTTAGTGTTCATACAAATATTTACACATTAAGTTTACTAAAAGTAAAAACAGTTGAAAGTCAGAGGATGTTTCTTTTTTTGCTGAGTATATATATGTATGTATATATGTGTGTGTGTATATATATATGTGTATATGTATGGATATGTATATACTGTATATATATGTTTATATGTGTGTGTATATATATATATATATATATATATATATATATATATATATATATATATATATGACAGCAACACTCATCACTCACAACAGTGACAAAACAATTACATTGACAATCATGTTACGCTATTTTCAAAATGTTTCCTTTTCTTTTCATTACTTCTTTAACACACTACTTCTCCGCTGCGAAGCGCCGGTATTTTGCTAGTATACCAAATAAAACACACAACAAAGCACTTTCTTCTTCCTCCACCACTCCTCCACGGCAACCTCGTCCTCCTCCTCCCAATTCTGGCTTCTCGAATGGTGGCTGCTGGCCCGTTTTATAGTTCATCCAGAAGTGCTCCAGATGCTTGATTACCGAGTTCCGGCAGCACTTCCGGGTGTGGTGAAATCACTGCCCACAAGGGCTCAGGAGTTCCAGCTGTAGATCCGCCCACCCCCAGCCCCCCCCCGCCAGCAGTGCCTGCGGGACCCAACAGGCTGCCCCCAACTCAAATTCCCATGGAGCCCTGTGGGAAACCGAGGTACCGCTCCAACCCTGTTGACCATCTAGTGTCCAGGGGCAAGTATTGCACCGTTCATGGCTACTTCCCATGAGCATATAACGAAGGGGTGTCCCGGCTGGTCATGGAACCCGGCTGTCCGCCGCTATATGGTGCAAACAGACAGAAGAATACAATATAACCAGTAGGAAATAAAGTAATACAATACATTTGAGTATAACAGCAGCAATTTACAGTGCATAGTTACATAAGTCAGGATGATGAGAAACATAGAAAGGCTGTTGTGGAGCCTAAAGCAGGGTGAGAGATGCAGTTACATAACCTGGGAGAGTTGGTCTGAATTCTATGATACCTACTACCTGAATAATAGATGACATGAATTTTTTGGGGGTGTGAAGGGTCCTCTACAAAGTCTACCATTTTGTAGCACCCATAGAAGAGTGTGAAATAGCTGGACTCTCTATAAAATGAGGTGAGAAAGAGAGAAGGAAGTCTACTGCTCCTCAGGCACTACAGGAAATAGAGATACTGCTGTACCTTCTTGGACAGGGAGGAGATGTTAAGACTTCAAGTGAGGTTGACTTGCCAGGTGAACCCCAAGGAAACTGATATTCCTTACAGTTTCAATTGTGAAGCTCCTAATGTAGAGGGGGGAATGGGCAGCTCTGAATTTTCTGAAGTCAATTATTGTCTGAGGAAGGCCTAAGAGAAGGATTATGGATGTGGTGAGAGAGGACATGCGGGTGAGGGGTATAACAGAACAAGATGCAGACGACAGAAAGATATGGAAGAAGATGATCCGCTGTGGCGACCCCTAACGGGAGCAGCCTTAAAGAACAAGAATTATTGTCTAGATAAGGAGACAAATTGCTGACATTATACCAGTCTGACAACTACCTCACCACCATTCACTATGCTGCCTGATCACTATTCCTAATGATGCCAATCACTGTGGTGTCATCAGCAAACTTAATAATTGTATAATTACATAAAATATATGCTGTAAGTTCACTGTATTTAATAGAACACTACCTGCTTGATATACTCCAATTTTCATACAATTTGATCAAGTGTGCTTTAGGTCCTAAAGCCTTGTAAAAAACTCCAGTATAAAACTATAGTAAACATTACACAATCATATTTGCAATATATCATTCATATCTCAAAGCTTCCTTCCCCTACATTAACATGTTAAAATTCATGCATCTGCTTTGCATAATATTAAATTAACCTGCTATACAGGTGAATACTGAATCCAACATAAGACAGATGTGGTATCGTTAATCACATTTGGTTACTGACAAAATCTGCATTTTTTGTGGAATTAAGATAAATTCATACTGCATCTTCAGCAACTGTGTTTCCCCAAAATGACAATCTACTTAACTAACCAGGGTCTGCTATTAACCTTAATGTGAGGTGCATATGGCTCTCTAATGACAATATAATTTTAGTATTGGTCAGCATCTTTTCTGCATTTCTCCCAAGTAACAAAAAGGTTCACATAATTAAATGACACAGAAATTCTTAGATAAGAACTTACATTTGTTTCAATCAAGCTGCAATTGCTTTTTAATAATGCTAATTAATGTTCATGGTTTATATAGGTTTCTATTTTAAGCTTCTATATTACATCAGATATAGCTACATTAATGAAATGCATACTGTTTTAGTTAGCATTTCTGTTTTTTCTTTGTAAATGTGCTAAGGCTTTAAATGTCAGCTTAATATTCCATTTTGAGCTTCACAGTGATGATCTAAGTGAAGTATTGTTCTTTCACTTCCCTTGAAAGCTGCCACTTCAGTTCCAATCCTTTCTCTGAAAACAAGCTCAGATACACACTTAACCAAAGCCTAATTGAATTATCAGCAATGTCAGCCCGCGGAATAAAAAAATATATGATTTCTGTATGAACGAGACTGTTCCTTGGTTTTTATCATGAGAGAAATTGTGTTTTTATACCTTCATCTTCATGTAACGCATTAGTACACAATGATCGCACTGATTGAATGCAAAACCTTTTAAAGAAGGAAGAAACAAAGATGATCATTAGACTTTTCAGATTATAACTTCAATGCCATCAGCACAAAATAATCTTTGCCTCATTCTTCAAAATCTTCATTTTAAAATGCATTAAGATGATTCTGAAAAGTGTAAAATTTATTTCTGAAGGGTAGATTTGTAAAATACAAAAGTGCTTGCCAGTTGTGTTAACATCTAGTACTATAGGATTGACATGTTGCTTGTCTTTTTTAGTGTACTTGTTGCATCTAAAAAAATAGGAGAATGTATTAGCTTGATATTTCCTCCAAACATTAACTTGACTTAGGCTTGTACAGAAAACACTCCCATTACAAAGCATGGCCTTATATATGAGATGTACATATTATGAGTCATGGATTTGCTTTCCTGCGGTAGGCTGGCGCCCTGCCCGACGTTTGTTTCCTGTCTTGCACCCTGTGTTGGCTGGGATTGGCTCCAGCCGACCCCCGTGACCCTGTAGTTAGGATATAGTGGGTTGGATAATGGATGGATGGATGGATGGATTTGCTTTCCATTAAGGTGACCCTAAATAGAGAATTATGTTGGTAGGTTTTGACTTAACATTTTTATGGCACATGTTTGTGCTTAATTAAGTCTAATTTATTTACCTTTTGTTGCTTTAAGACCTCCAATCCAGAAAGCTTTACATACAGTGGGCTAAAAAGAAATAAATATATGCTGACGCAGCAGAAATAAACTCTTAAGCAGCCTGAAGAACATAAAACAATATTTAATATTTACACTTAAACACTTTCACTCTCAAAATGTATACTTAATACTTACACTCTTGATACTGGTAACATACTGCACATCTTACAAATGCATTTCAGTACTGACATTTTCCTCCGGTTAACTTCTGAGCATTTTGAACTCTCTAGATCACTATTATTTGTTCAATACTTGCATAAGCTTACCCTTTTAAACCCTCTACAAAACAGCCTTTAACCTTTTTATTTTTCAAAGCCATAATAAATCCATTTCACAGTCTCTTCTGGAATGACAAATCCCAGTGCACTGTTCTGCTTATTATTGTTTTTTTAATACAGGTATGTATTTTTGAATTGATCAGCCATACACATCTTTAAACTTTACATACACATAAACTTTACTAGGAATATCATTTTGATTTTAAATACTTGTCTCATTTAACCTAGGAGCATATATGAATTTACATTTGCTTTCTCACCTTGAAAATATATATTAGTAAAATAAAACAACTTTTTTCAGTCTGGTTATTTTTTAAAATGATATTAAGAACTGGTTATCATGTTTAAATGTTAATCCCAGGATTCCATATTTATTTATAACTGAGCTACTGTAAATCTATTTATCTATCTACAGTATCTAATAATGACATCTGAGCATTAATGCTTCTGTGTTTGTGATCAATTGAATTTTGAAACAAATTGCAAATAAAGAATATGTATAAATAGAGCACAGCCATGAGTATAAAAGGACAACAACTCCACTCAATCCCAACATGTGCCAAAGGGAATGGACAAACAAATGACAACATCTTCAAAAATAAAAGAAGAGAATCCTGTATCCAAATTCAACAGCAAGATTATATAAAACAACAGTACTTGAAAGCCTCATCACCGTACCAAAGACATTCAACAACCAAGCCGAAGTAGTCTATATTTCAGTTGATTTGCTAGATGCTATATTAATCCTGGTTGCAGACAGAATGAGGATTGCTGGGAGTGGAGAACATGTGAAGTAAACCACCAGGTATGTTATGAGATAACTCATGGTAAAAGGTTTTGAAATGACACCTATCAGATGGTGCTTGTGAGGAGTGGGGTTAAGTGTATTGAGAGATTATAACTAGACATACAGGTATTGGTGGTTGGGGATTCTGGAGCAGTACCTAATACAAAAAAATATAGTACACCAGGAGAGAAGGGAAAAGAGAGGGAAGAGAAGAGCAGGCAAATGAAATTAAGTGGAGTAGTCTATGAGAAGCATTACAAAAATATTTTTTAGGGTATATTAAAAGGAGGATGAAAAAGATTATAATTTGTGAGTTGTTAGAGAAGAAGATAGGAGAACCCCACATTTCCTGAGCACTGACCATAGCTGTTGAGGGAAGAAAAAAGTCATGCTATCAAGTGGATTGCTGAATGAGTTAATCACTGTGTACTGATAAGGTATGTGTTTGGTTGGGAGATTTATCTTGGGTTGGGAGCAGAAAATTTGTTCAACAATACAATTCCCAGCTTTGTGTTAGAACAGTGTATTAGTATGCCATTTTTCAAAGAGTGCAAGAGCTTCTACATCTGGTTCAACCCAATACTGGCATGAAACAAAATGCATTCCAAAGAGATCTCGTTGAATAAAGGCTTTAGTGAGGCAAACATATTATATATGAGGGAATGAGCGAAAATGAGTGCTTCACATAAGTCGCTTCATTAAAACCATCAACAGCCCTGGCAGAGTCCTATACCCATTGGAAATGGTACTGATGTTTTTTCTTAGTATGCAAACACATACTGATTGTAAAGGGACTGAATAGCCCTTATTAGGTGCCCCAAATCCCTATGCTGCCCCAGCACCACCTCAGGATTCCTTGAGGAACATGGTCATACACCTTCTCTAAATCCACAAACAGCATATTTAGAACTTACTCCCCTCCCTATGTCTGCGTGGGTTTCCTCCGGGTGCTCCAGTTTCCTCCCACAGTCCAAAGATAGTCAGGTTAGGTGCATTGGCGATCCTAAATTGCCCGGGTTGGACAATGACTGACTGCCTTACTTCCATGCCCACCCCCCAGAATCGTCTTGGGGGTAAAGAGCTGGTCCACCGTTCCATGGTCTGGATGGAATCCACATTGCTCCTCCTTGATTTGAGGTTTTACGACTGAGTGGAGGCTCATTTCTGATACACTGACATAAGCTTTTTCAGGGAGGACTGAGCAGTGTGATCACCCAAAAGCTGTGGCACACCCTTCTGTCCTTCTTTTGAAAAATAGGGACCACCACCCTGGTCTGCCACTCCAGAGGCACAGCTCCCGATAACCACATAACGCCGAAAAGGCATGTCAGCCATGACAGTCCAACAATGTCCACAGCCTTCAGCATTTCTGGGCAGATGTCATCCACCCCTCGGTCCTTACCTTCCAGAGTTGCTTAACTATCTCAGTGACACCCTCAGGGAAACAGGAATCAACCCCCCAACAGTTTCTGGCTCTGCCTCTGCCTGCTCCATAGAGGGAATGATCATTGGGTTCAGGAGCTCCTCAAAGTGTTCCTACCACCGTCAGACAACATCTTCAGTCAACACTTCTCCACCCTTGCTGAGAACAGCCTGGGTGAATCCCCGCCTTCTCTTTCTGAGTCATCTGATAGTTTGCCAGAACCTCTTTGAGCCTGATTGATAGTCACTTTCCACAATCTCTCCAAACTGCACCCACACCCGGGTTTTTGCTTCCCTGACCACCAAGGCTGCAGTCTTTTTGGCCTGTCAATAACTCTCTGCTGCTCTGGGAGTTTCCTGTGGTAACCATACATGGAAGGCTTCCTTCTTCAGCCTGATAGTATCCCTCACATCTGGTGTCCACCATTGGTCCTTGAGTTGCCACCTTAAGAGGCACCCATGGCCTCCAGGCCACAGCTCTTTGTAGCTGCTTCCACTATGGAGGCTTTGAACAAGGACCATTTGGACTCTGTTCCTAGCCTTTCCCGGGATGCAAAAAAAGTTCTTTCAGAGGTTGGAGCTAAAAGTATTCCAGACAGGATGCAATAAAATGTTTTAGATATGTGTTCATTTCCATTAAAAAGAAATAGTACAATGTCAACTAATGTCATACATACTGTATGAAATTTATTTGATATAATAGGTAAAGGACAAAATAGCAAGTAGCAAATAGCAGTAAAATGTTTCATCTTAAGGAAGAACTAAAAAAAACATATTGTTAAACCATGAGAAGAATGGAGCATTATTATAAAATGTGGCTTTCAATGTCAATTAATTTTATACATTTTTCAAAGGAAAAAAAAAGATCCATTTCTCAAATTAGTTCAGACAGTTATGCCAACAGTAACCAAACCAAATGGAAATATAGGCCATTTACTTTCGTGGATTACCTGCTTCACTATGCTACGTAGGCTTTGCATGGTAAGCCAATTCCAAAATATTTATTTCCAATAACCCATTTATATCTTGCCCTTGTAGTGTAAGCTGTGTCAGCTTTCTAACAATGCTTCTTGCATGTATTTCCAGTATACTTGCCTATATAGTACCTAATGATGGCAGCAACTGTGCATCTTATTTGGTAGTTCACCGCATTGATGTTCTATTGTGAACACTACCAAATTCAGGGCGTTAATTAGACTGGTATATTGTCATTTAAATTCAAGGTTGCAGTAACACTGTAAAATTGCTGAAAATGCATTTGTTGCTGCTTAAATCATGCCAAATAAGCCATATTTACATAGTGGAAAAAATTAAATATTTAAGATTCATCAAAATGAATTACTTAAGTATTAAGTATAATAAAATTACATGTTGTCATTTTGACAGAATCTATATTTATTACTTTATAAGCAAGTTATGATGATGTGATCAGCTAGCCCATGTGCCTATTAAGCACAGGGTTGTTAGGCAGAAAGAATAGAGCTCTAATAATCTGTAGGAAGCTTTGCCCTGGGGCTTCACAGGAATGAACACTGTTTTTAGGTCAACATTCTTTCAGCTCAGGGCTCAGCAATGAAACAGAGTAAGAAAACAAAGACATCAGCACTGCGGATGGCAGCGCTCGCATCAGAACAGTTTCTAGTGCAGTCTATAGAATCTGCCAATTATGCGTTTTGAGTTTTCAGTAGGAGGATAACTTTAAAACATACCTAATGAAAAGGGTTATTTTAATAATATATACAAAAGTGTAAATGCAACTTTTGTGAAGAAATACAGTATGCCTCTGTCAGTCATTCCTTGAGTCACTTTGAACAAACTGGGTAATAGTGAAAACTTACAGTTAGGTAACAATACCACAAATCCTTTAAACATATGGTGTATGTAGTATATATACATTAGCTGTATACACTAGATAGAATGGTGATCACCCCTATTTTCTCACAATGTTTAAAAGTGAACCAAATCATTTTCTGTCTTGACATACTGTTTCTCTCCCATCATTCAAATACAAACTTGCAGAATAATTAATAAAAATACTAAAAATGTAAAGTTTTGAATGTGCTTGCTAACTGGTTTCCTGACATCCTGCTTCCACCAACTTGCTTCAAGAATAACTATACACACATGGCAATCAGCTTAGAAAATAACAGGAGTTTTTCTATTATTATTTATTTGATTGGTTTCTAAAGTGGATTGAATTCACTTTTCATACACTCGCTTAAAATATGGTTACATTCCAATCACAGTTTTATTCCCTGATGTAAATAATATTACTTAAGCTGTGCTATCTCAGTGGCTTTCTCAATGATTTATAGCTGTTTAAAGCAATCATGTAAAGAGGATTGCTAAAATTTAAATGTTATTTATTAATTTAGAAGTTTAACACAACACTGTTAAACCTGCGTAATCCAGTTCTGGGTTACAAAATCCAAAGCCTATCATGACAGCATAGGGCACAAGGCAGGAACAAATCCCTGAATATGTGGCCATTCCTTTACTGTGTGGCAAGTGCCTGGGGGTGCCTCATTGGAAGGCACCTGGAGCACATTCAGGTGGGTATAAGAGGGGCCTCCTCCTTCCATTCGATGGCTAGAGTCGGGAGGAAGAGAGACAGAGCTCGGGAGGAGAGGAGTGGAGGCGGACCTAGTGAAAGAAGCATTGCAAAAGGCCTGGACTTTGGGGGAGTATTGGGTTATGTGTGCACTTTGTAAATATGGACTTTGTAAATAAACATGTGTTGGGTGTTTCAATGATGTCTACCTGTCTGTGTCCGGGCCGGCTTCCACAACTGCAAGGCCTACTGTTACTGAGAGTAATAATGCTCTTTCACATTTAATTTGTTAATTGCCATTTTTCTGCCACCATCACTGGAATATTGCCCAAGCAATACTTCAGAGGGTGTGGTAATACAATCTTTTCCAACTCTGCTTTAAGACAAATGGAGGGTTATTAAGTAATCAACAGAGGTTGGGGACACCAATGCACATTGTTTTCTTCAACTTGCAAGGCTTTACTTTAATTGATGAAGAACATCTGTATACATAATTTTTAATATTAATATCACTGAACATGAAAGCTGCAGCAGAAGAATAACAACCTCATTGCTTAGCATAAAGCATCTCAGTGAGCCATGGACGCACCATTTGTATGTGCACCAGGTTGCAATTAATCTATACTAATAAAAGGCAAAGCCCTCACTGACTCACTCACTCACTGACTCACACACTGACTGACTGACTCATCACTAATTCTCCAACTTCCCGTGTAGGTAGAAGGCTGAAATTTGGCAGGCTCATTCATTACAGCTTACTTACAAAAGTTAAGCAGGTTTCATTTCGAAATTCTACACGTAATGGTCATAACAGTCGACAACGTCCGCCATGTTGAACTTTCTTATTTATGGCCCCATCTTCACGAAATTTGGTAGGCGGCTTCCCATGATTTTATAAAATCACTGAAAAGAGTATTTTGCCAAATTTGTACTGTATATAAATGATGAAAAAATGGTAAGATTAAAAAAAAATAGTTTGTGTACATTGGTTTCGAACCTTTGACCATTTGATTGAATGTCCAACATGCTAAGCAATTGACCGATGATGCCTGTCATAATGAAATAATTTGACAAAACTTAAATATCAGTTAATCAAAATTATTTTTTTAAATTAATTTGTCTACATTGGTCTTGAACCTTTGACCATTTGATCAAAAGTCCAACACGCTAACCACTTGACCACCACCGCTAGTTCATATATATATATATGTTGGCTAAAAGCAATATATATAAGTTGTCACAAAACTGAGACATATTCGAAGAAGTTTTGGGGCAGCCACCCGTATATTTTGGTATCCTGGCTGCAAAATCGTTTTTCATCACCAACAACAGCACTGATGTGCATACAAACGAGTCCAAGACAAGACTGAGAGTAAGGGGAAAAAGGGCAGGCTTTTAAAGGGGAAGACAGGAAGTGAGGTCATGGGAATCGGGCACGTGTTCGTCACTCATTGGATCAGGCCCGGACGTGACATCAGGGGGGCCGGCTCCTGTTGGTTCTGTCTCCATTGGTTCGGTCCCGGAAGTGATGTCACGAGAGCCAGGTGGAGTCTCCCAGGGATGGTCTACAGGGAAGTGAGAAAAAGAGTCAGTGCACTCTGCCACAGCCCGGCCTGTCTCAGAACTGCCATCACTCAAGCCCTTTAGCTGCCTCCCATGCGCACATGTGTGACAAGGCCGCCCCCTTAGCCCAGACCCGTCGGGTCGGGCGACCCTAACTGAGAGGTCGTGAACCTGAGAAAGAGCATCAGCGTTGGCATGGAGAGCACCCCGACGATGAACGAGCGAAAACTTGTACGGCTGCAGGTCAAGAAACCACAGGGTGACCCGGGGATTCGACTCCTTGTGCAGGACCATCCACTGTAGAGGTGCATGGTCCGTGACAAGAGTGAACTCCCGGCCCAACAGGTAGTACCTCAGCTGAGTAATCGCCCATTTAATCGCCAAAGCCTCCCTTTCCACCGCTGCATACCTGGTTTCCCGGTCCAACAGTTTCTGGCTTAGGAACATGATGGGGTGTTCCACACCATCGACACTTTGGCTCAGCTCTGCGCCCAGGCCTATGTCCGAAGCGTCCGTCTGGAGGATAAAAGGCAAAGAGAAGTTAGGTGCCATCAAAATAGGTGCGGATGTAAGGGCCTGTTTCAAGTCACTAAATGCAGTGCCCGTGTTCTCAGTCCATACCACAATGTTCGGGGCCCTCTTCTTTGTTAAATCAGTCAAGGGCGCCGCTCTCTCCGAGAAGCGGGGCACAAACCGGCGGTAGTACCCGGCTAATCCGAGAAAGGCTTGGACCTGCCGCTTGGTTCGCGGACGGGGCCATTTCAAAATGGCATCAACTTTGGAGCACTGTGGCCTCACAGTACCCCGACCCACCAGGTAGCCTAAATATTTGGCTTCACTTAACCCAAAGAAGCATTTCTTGGGATTAATCCGGAGCCCGGCCTCACCAAGTGTTCGCAATACCGCTCGGACCTGCTGTAGGTGTTCTGTCCACGTGCTGGAATAGATGACCACGTCATCCAGGTAGGCAGCACTGTATGAGTTATGGGGCCGGAGCACTTTGTCCACCAGATGCTGGAAGGTTGCTGGCGCCCTGTGTAACCCAAATGGAAGGACACGATACTGCCAGTGTCCGCTAGGGGTACTAAACGTGTTTTTTTCCTTTGCGGTGTCCGTTAAAGGAACCTGCCAGTACCCTTTTGTCATGTCAAGTGTGGTCAAGTACCGAGCCTGTCCCAGCCTCTCGAGGAGGTCGTCCACTCGAGGCATAGGATAAGCATCGAATTGGGAGACTTGATTAAGCCGACGGAAGTCATTGCAAAACCTCCAACTCCCGTCAGGCTTACCGACGAGCACAATTGGGCTGGACCAGGGACTATAACTTTCCTCAATCACACCTAGTTCCAGCATGCGCTTGATCTCAAGCTCCACTTCAGCCCTTTTTGCCTCGGGAAGACGATACGGGCGTTCTCAGACAATAAACCCGGGCTCTGTCACAATGTTGTGCTCAACCAGAGAGGTCCTTCCGGGGCGTTCACTGACTACCTCCCGGACGGCCCGGATAACTGTTTCCAGCTCCTGCCGTTGTCTGGGACTTAAGTCCGTACCGAAGTTAAGGCGGTGTGTGTGAGTGAAGAGTGAGCGGGGCTGGCCGGAGGAGGGATCGGGGTCCCTGTCCTTCCACGGTTTCAGCAAGTTCACATGATAAACCGCTCCTTTGGCCGGCGATTGGGTTGACTCACCAAATAGTCGACCAGCCCCTTCCTCTCCTTAACTTCAGTAGGGGCCTTGCCAATGGGCAAGCAGCTTAGAGTGGGAGGTAGGCACTAGGACCATGACCCGATCTCCGGGTGGAACTCCCAAGAGGCGTGCAGCGGTTGTAATAACGGGCCTGTGCTGCTTGTGCTTCTTCCATGTGACTTTTAAGGAGGGCGAATCTTTCCCAATCTATCGCGTAACTGCGCGATATACTCTAATATATTTGTAGTGGGAAGAGCCTCTTCTTCCCACCCTTCTTTTAGAATGTCTAATATGCCCCGAGGTTGTCGCCCATACAGTAATTCAAAGGGGAGAACCCGTGGAGGCTTGTGGGACTTCCCGAAAAGCAAAAAGGACGAGGGGGAGGAGCAGATCCCAGTTCCTTCCATCCTCGCTGACCACCTTACGTAGCATTTGTTTGAGAGTCTGATTAAACCTCTCTACTAACCCGTCGGTTTGAGGATGATACACCGCGGTCTTTAAATGCTTTATTTTCAGCAACTTGGCAGTCTCCTTGAACGTCTCCGAGGTGAAAGGTGTCCCCTGGTCTGTCAAGACTTCCTTGGGAACACCCACGCGAAAAGACCCCTAGTAATTCCCGTCGCGATAGCTTTGGATGTAGCTGAGCGCAACGGAACAGCTTCGGGTATCGTGTAGCGTAATCCACGAGGACTAAAATGTACTTGTGTCCTCGGGCTGAGGGCTCTAGGGGTCCAACCAAATCGACCCCGATTCTTTGGAAGGGAACATCAATCAGGGGTATAGGGACAAGAGGAGCACGGTGCCCCCTGGGAATTTGTCGCAGTTGACACTCCGGGCAGGAAGCGCAAAAGAGACGAACCTCCTCATTGACTCCCGGCCAGTAGAAACGGAGCTTGATCCGCTCCAGTGTTTTTTCGGTGCCCAAGTGGCCACCTAGGAGGTGGGCGTGTGCTAGCTCGCAGACCTGCCGCCGGAAGGTACGCGGAACTAGCAGCAGCTTTCTCTCCTGCCCATGATGCATTGCTACACGGTAAAGAAGGTCGTTGTCTAATACAAAGTAAGGGCCCTGTGGTATAGACTTATCAGTGCGTTGGCCATTTACAAGGACCACTGCATTTTTTGCAAATTTCAGGGAGTTGTCATTCCATTGCTCCCTTCTGAAAGAAGCCGGCGTCTCTTTAAATTGAAACCGCAATACAGAGAGAGGGTCAGCGTCGACCTCAAGGGGCGTGGCCTCCTCCCGTTCCGTCTCGGCTTTAGTGGATGGCGTACCAGCACGCGACGGCCCGAGGGTAACCACGTCACTCAGGAAGCCGCCGCCTCTCTGCCGGCTGATTACACGGCGTGGAGGCAACCTGAGCGGCTCGTGCCAGTCTATAACAAGGCTCAAAGTATTCCCGGGAGTGGTATGTGTCTCACCGCTTTTAATTTCAGGCCAGTTCCGCCCCAGTATCACTAGGAAGGATTGCCACAGTTAATTTCCAAACCGATCCCCCGTAACTGATGACACACGTGGCGGCCTTATAATTTAACCACTGTCGCGGTAGCACAAAACGGCGAGCAACAATGGTAGTGTTGCTGCCGGTGTCTAACAGAGCAGACGTTTTGTACCCGTTGACGACCACCATGCCTGTGTGTGGAACCGCCAACGGGTTTATCAGAGCACACCAACCCCTCCTCCCCCTCCACCTGCATTCCGCCTCATTCCCAAGCGGTTTGAGCGCCCGCGACCCCGGGGACGCCGGCACAAGCTCTGGGTTGTACAGGGGGGGGCTAGGTGTTGGGACATACCCCGGTTGAGTTCGGCTAGAGGACGGTTCAGCTCCCCCAGATTGCGAGGCCGTCCTTTGTTTCTCTACGAGCTCTATGAGCTCTGCCATGTTTGTAAAATCTCTACCCCAGACCGGCTGGGTGAAACCACGGGGTAGTGTGTCCAGAAGCAGGTAGCAAGCCACCTGCTCTATGACTTGGGAGGGCTTAAGTTTCTGTGGCCGCAGCCACTGCCCTACTTTTACCCATAGGGACCAGGCTTGTTGTGGGGTTGGCCGCTCTGGATCAAACCTCCACTTTTTCAGGTTACTCACCTGCCAGTCTGGGGCACCCCTAGGTGGAAATCGGAGCTCTGGCTTCACAGGGAGGCAGGCACTCTCCTCCGAGAGAGCACAAACAGCCCCCTTCGCCTCCCCCTTCCGAAGCAGCCCGCCTGTGAGCCCTCCCAACACTCCCTGGCCTGTCTAGATTGCCTATATGAGCATGCCGGGAGCAGAGCCTGTACCGGGCCACTCCGAAACACGGGCCACCCTCCCCGCCTGAAAACTCGGCCCCGGTACGATCCCACCTGGACGTGTTGCAGGTCCTGTCCCCTTCTCTTCCAGGACTTCTCCATCCTGCCGACTACGCCAATGTCACAAAACTGAGACATATTCGAAGAAGTTTTGGGGCAGCCACACGTATATTTTGGTATCCTGGCTGCAAAATCGTTTTTCATCACCAACAACAGCACTGATGTGCATACAAACGAGTCCAAAACAAGACTGAGAGTAAGGGGAAAAAGGGCAGGCTTTTAAAGGGGAAGACAGGAAGTGAGGTCATGGGAATCGGGCACATGTTCGTCACTCATTGGATCAGGCCCGGACGTGACATCAGGGGGGCCAGCTCCTGTTGGTTCTGTCTCCATTGGTTCGGTCCCGGAAGTGATGTCACGAGAGCCAGGTGGAGTCTCCCAGGGATGGTCTACAGGGAAGTGAGAAAAAGAGTCAGTGCGCTCTGCCACAGCCCGGCCTGTCTTAGAACTGCCATCACTCAAGCCCTTTAGCTGCCTCCCATGCGCACGTGTGTGACAAAGTGTATTCACTAAAAGTATAATATAAGGAAATGAGAAATTTAAATGTGATGTAATTAATGTACAGATCCCAGGTCAAGACTGATAAAATATTGCATTGTCACCAGAGATCAGCATGCATGCGAAGTTTGAAGGTAATTGGTTTAGTAAAAGTGAAACATAATGAAAACAAAAAGGTTTGCATATGGCGTTTATTGATTTGAAGAAGGCTTATGATGGAATGCCACGTCATGAGGTCTGCAGGTGCATGAAAGAGAAAGGATTACCAGAGAAGTATGTGAGGATTAAGCAGGATATGTGAGAGGGAGTGGGGACTTGGGTTAAAAGCAGTGTTGGGATAACAGACATGATTCCAGTTAAGGAAGGTCCCTGATGCAGACCTAATGTACAGTAATATACCTAATGTCCTTACCTCTTTGATCTGGTTAAGGATGTGTTGAGTTCTGGGATAAAAGACCAGTTCCCCCTGGTGCATGCTTTTTTCTGATGACTTTGTGTTGTGCAGCACCAGAAAGGAGGTAGTAGAGAGGAAAAGAATGGAGAAGGGCTTTGGAAGACTGAGGATTGAAGATAAACAGAAGACAGAATATTTGAATTTTAATGATGATCACGATTCAGAAGTTAGTCTGCAGGGAGAGCTACTCAAAAGAGTGGATACCTTTAAATGTCTAGGCTTAGCAATAGCCCAAGATGGAAAATTAGATGCAGAGATAACCCATAGAGTGCAGTATGGATGGAACAATTGGAAGAGTATTGTGTGATCAAAGAATTATGGCAAAGGTTAAAGGTAAGGTTTTTAAAACAGTGGAAAACCCAGAAATGATGAATGGACCTGAGACATGGGCAAGAAAGAGAGCACAGGAGAAGCAGTTAGATGTGGAGAAATAAGAATGTTGAGATGCATGTGCAGAGTTACAAAAAAGGACAAAATAAGAAATGAGACAATCAGAGTTACAACAAAAGTGGGATAAATATCTAAGAAAGTACAAGAAAGTAGGTTGAAGTGATATGGACATGTGACGAGAAAGACAATGAATATGTGGGCAAAAGAGTGATGGGAATGTAAATACAGGTGAAGACAAATTGCAGGTTAATGGATAAAGTAAAAGAAGATCTGAAGAAAAAGGGTTTCACTGAGGAGGAGGAGGTGCAGGACTGAGCTGTATGGAGAATGATAACCAAGCACATCAACCCACATCAAGTGGGAAAAGATGAAGAGAAAGAAGAAGATGATGAAGAAGAAGGTTTCTTTATTTCAACAAAAATGTTTTGGTTATTTGTGAAAGTAAGCCTTCAGTCACATACGAACCACAACAGAGGAAGTGAATTTCGCGGATATATGAACTTCATCATAATTTGAATAGATCTCTTCATATTTGTGGCATCCTGACCACAAATTGAAACAGAGATCCCTCACTCGACCTACATTAATTTGGTGTCTCCCATTGTGGGTGTCTTGTTAATTGTTTTAATTAATTACCAGTATTGCCAAAGGTAGAACTGATAATGAATTAACTGAGAGGTTAACCCTTTATTTTTGTGCAACTCATAGGAGTGTTTTTGAAGGATTTTACTTGCTATATTTTAAATGCCCCCTCCTTGAAATGTCACCTTATCGTGGTGGAGGGGTTTGCGTGTCCCAATGATCCTAGGAGCTATGTTGTCTGGGGCTTTATGCCCCTGGTAGGGCCACCCATGGCAAACTGGTCCTAGGTGAGGGATGAGACAAAGAGCGGTTCAACAAACCTCCAATGATGAGCAAAAACTCTGGACAACGTTTTCCCTTGCCCGGATGTGGGTCACCAGGGCCCCCTCTAGAGTCAGGCCTGGAGGTGGGGCTCGATGGCGAGCGCCTGGTGGCCAGGCCTGCATCCATGGGGCTCGGCCGGGCACAGCCCGAAGAGGTAACATGGGTCCTCCTTCTCATGGGCTCACCACCTATGGGAGAGGCCAAGGAGGTCAGGTGCAGTGTGAGTTGGGTGGTGGCTGAAGGTGGGGACCATGGCGGTCGGATCCTCGGCTACAGAAACTGGCTCTTGGGATGTGGAATGTCACCTCTCTGTAAGGGAAGGAGCCTGAGCTAGTGCGCGAGGTCGAGAGGTTCTGGCTAGATACAGTTGGACTCACCTTGACGCACAGCTTGGACTCTGGAACCAATCTCCTTGAGAGAGGCTGGACTCTCTACCACTCTGGAGTTGCCCACTGTGAGAGACGCTGAGCAGGTGTGGGCATACTTATTGCCCCCTGACTTGGAGCCTGTGCATTGGGGTTTACCCCGGTGGACGAGAGGGTGGCCTCCTTCCACCTTCGGGTTGGGGGAAGGCTCCTGACTGTTGTTTGTGCATATGCGCTGAAAAACAGTTTGGAGTATCCACCCTTTTTGGAGTCTCTGGAAGGGATGCTAGAGGGCGTACCTTCTGGGGACTCCTTCATTCTGCTGGGAGACTTCAATGCTCACATGGGCAATGACAGTGAGACCTGGAAGGGCGCAATTGGGAGGAATGGCCCCGCCGATCTGAACCCGAGCGGTGTTCTGTTATTGGACTTCTGTGCTCATCACGGATTGTCCATAACGAACACCATGTTCAAGCGTAAGGGTGTTCATATGTGCACTTGGCACCAGGACACCCTAGGCCTCAGTTTGATGATCAACTTTGTGGTCGTGTCGTCGGACTTGCGGCCACATGTCTTGGACACTCGGGTGAAGAGTGTGGCGGAGCTGTCAACTGATCACCACCTGGTGGTGAGTTGGCTTCGATGGTGGGGAAAGATGCTGGTCAGGCCTGGTAGGTCCAAACGTGTTGTGAAGGTCTGCTGGGAACGGCTGGCAGAGTCCCATGTCAGAAGTAGCTTCAGCTCCCACCTTCGGCAGAACTTCGACCACGTCCCCAGGGAGGTGGGGGACATTGAGCCTCTATTGTTGAGGCGGCTGACTGGAGCTGTGGCCTAACCCGTTGGTGGACACCGGCGGTGAGGGATGCCGTCAAGCTGAAGAAGGAGTCCTATAGGACCTTTTTGTCCTGTGGGTCTCTGGAGGCAGCTGATAGGTACCGGCAGGCCAAGCGGAATGTGGCTTCGGTGGTTGCTGAGGCAAAAATTCGGGCATGGGAGGAGTTTGGAGAGGCCATGGAGAGCGACTTTTGGACGGCTTCGAGGAGATTCTGGTCCACCGTCCGGCATTTCAAGAGGGGGAAGCAGTGCAGTGTCAACACCGTATATGGTAGGGATGGTGCGCTGCTCACCTCAACTCGGGACATTGTGGGTCGGTGGGGGGAGTACTTCGAAGACCTCCTCAATCCCACTAACATGCCTTCCAATTAGGAAGCAGAGCCTGGGGACTCTGAGGTGGGCTCTGCCATCTCTGGGACTGAGGTCACTGAGGTGGTCAAAAAACTACTTGGTGGCAGGGCCCCAGGGGTGAATAAGATACGCCCGGAGTTCCTCAAGGCTCTGGATGTTGTAGGACTGTCCTGGTTGACACGTCTCTGCAACATCGCATGGACATCGGGGACAGTGCCTCTAGATTGGCAGACTGGGTTGGTGGTCCCCCTCTTTAAAAAGGGGGACCGGAGGGTGTGTTCCAACTACAGAGGGATCACACTCCTCAGCCTCCCTGGAAAAGTCTATTCGGGGGTTCTGGAGAGGAGGGTCCGTCGGATAGTCGAACCTTGGATTCAGGAGGAACAGTGTGGTTTTCGTCCTGGTCGCGGAACAGTGGACCAGCTCTACACCCTTAGCAGAATCCTGGAGGGTGCATGGCAGTTTGCCCAACCAGTCTACATGTGTTTTGTGGACTTGGAAAAGGTTTTCGACCGTGTCCCTCGGGGAATCCTGTGGGGGGTGCTTCGGGAGTATGGGGTACCGGACGCCCTGATAAGAGCTGTTCGGTCCCTGTACAACCGGTGTCAGAGCTTGGTCCGCATTGCCGGCAGTAAGTCGAGCCCGTTTCCAGTGAGAGCTGGACTCTGCCAGGGCTGCCCTTTGTCACCGATTCTGTTCATAACTTTTATGGACAGAATTTCTAGGCACAGCCAGGGTGTTGAAGGGGTCCGGTTTGGTGGACTCAGGATTGGGTCACTGCTTTTTGCAGATGATGTTGTCCTGTTTGCTTTATCAGGCTGTGATCTTCAGCTCTCTCTGGAACAGTTCGCAGCTGAGTGTGAAGTGGCTGGGTTGAGAATCAGCACCTCCAAATCCGAGACCATGGTCCTCAGCCAGAAAAGGGTGGAGTGTCCTCTCAGGGTTGGGGGAGAGATCCTGCCCCAAGTGGAGGAGTTCAAGTATCTTGGGGTCTTGTTCACGAGTGACAGGCAGATCGGTGCGGCGATGCGGGCTCTGCATCGGTCTGTCGTGGTGAAAAAAGAGCTGAGCCGTAAGTCAAAGCTCTCAATTTACCAGTCAATCTACATTCATACCCTCACCTATGGTCATGAGCTATGGGTAGTGACCGAAAGAACGAGATCGCGAATACAAGCGGCTGACATGAGCTTCCTCCGCAGGGTGCCTGGGCTTTCCCTTAAAGATAGGGTGAGAAGCTCAGTCATCCAGGAGGGGCTCAGAGTAGAGCCGCTACTTCTCCGCATCGAGAGGAGTCAGATGAGGTGGCTCGGGCATCTGATCAGGATACCTCCTGGACGCCTCCCTGGTGAGGAGGCCCCTGGAGGAGGCCCCGGGGAAGACCCAGGACACGCTGGGGGGACTGTGTTTCCTGGCTGGCCTGGGAACACCTTGGGATTCTCCCCGGAGAGCTGGAAGAAGTGGCCGAGGAGACGGAAGCCTGGGCCTCTCTGCTTAAGCTGCTGCCCTCGCGCTCCGACCCCAGATAAGTGGAAGAGGATGGATGGATGGATGGATGGATGGATGGATGGATGGATGTTTTAAATGCATTAAGTGAGCTACTCACGCAATCATATTTATTAAATTACAAAAATGAAATATTAAAGATAATATTTGTAGTAATGGGGCACTTCTTTTTCCTCCTAAACATCAGTTATATTGAGATAAAGTGCTCACTACCCAAGTCAAATATTTAAAATAAGCTTATTAAAAAAGGGAAAAGTTTAAAAATACTACCTGCCATTCACAATAAGATCAAATTCACAACCTGTCCAAAGCATTACTTTTTATTGTTTGTTAGTTTAATGAATGTTTATTACTGGTGTGTCAAGAACTTTAAAAATATCAAAACATGACAATAATTTATAGTAAATATCACCAGGCACATAATTACTTTACTTTAAGTTAAAAGTCTGACTTTATTCAAACTTGTATATATATGACACTTTAACTTCTTTATTGGTAAAGTGACCCCAGGGAATAAAATCTAAACAGTAGTCTGGTAATTCTAATATGGCATCTGGCAGGAAGCCTACAATATTTTATGTAACAGTTTTCCTCCATTGGCATAGAAGGCAGTTTAGCTGTAATGAAAGTGCTCATTAGCCAATACTGCTCCAAGCATGCCAAATGTATTGCCTTCTGATGAAATTCCATCCATCCATCCATTGTCCAACCCGCTATATCCTAACACAGGGTCACGGTTTAAAATTATTTAATATGAATCACCAACAACACTGTAACAGGTTTCAATATTCAATATTATTCCATAACCCATCAAACCCACTGCTAAACTCTTCGGTCCATTTCTAGGCTCATGTTTCCCTATTTGTGCGTATGTTTATATATATATATTTTTTAATGATACAACACAGACTTTAAGATATATGGGAATAGTTAGTAAAAGTCTGTCTGTATTTAATGACAAGCTGCTTAGAATGTAAATGGGAGCAATGCTGAGATTCCCATGGATGTGGGTAAAAAGATAACCACAATGTTCCATTAATGATGTTTTTGGGAAAAAAATAGTTAATGAATGATTGGTACCACAGGAATGGGGAAGGAAAATATGTTTAAATGTCAACATTTTGCAATAGTCATTAATATAGCTTTATAAAATATAAACAGTCATTTAAAATGGTATTTCTCAGTCCAAAAAGAATGCACATGTACACAAGACTTTGTTAACAATGCTGATTTAGTGAATAGGAAAAGTTCTGTGTATTATTAAAGAAAGGAAAAAGTAAAATTACCAGGGATGTCAGTATGAATTTTCTTAGTACAATATTAGACAAAGAATATGCTAATTCAACCTAATTCTTTGATACAAGACCACGTTTGAAGTTGAGATCACAAGATATTAGGCATGGACTGAAAATCCAGTGTGGCAACATTATGGCATCAATTAAAACCTTTCCTCTAAACGCTTGAAAAAGCCAATCTGATAGACTCAGAATGGTTTGTCCCAGACAGAAAAGAAATGGACATCTTACATAATTTTCTCAGACGTTTTAAGTTAACTAATATTATTGCTAAGTGATATGAATATGAAGTCTTAAAATGCATTGCATATGCTGCTGTTTAAAATTTTATATTTTTATACTAAGCTTAGCAGGAATATCAAGGCACATACAAAAACAGAATTTTCACACTATTTTGCAATAATACATAAGCTATCTGTAACGTTACTATTGTAACTAATAGAAAAGGCTATCAGTAGAGTGAAGAATAATAATTTTTTCATGAAATCAAATGGATGTTATAAAGACCACAGAATTAGAACTTTATTTTGGCTATGTATAAATAAATAATATATAAGAATGGTAAAGAAAAGAATCTTCTTCTATTATCCTTCTAGTACATTTTTTATGTATTCTGTTATTTGGGCTTTATAACACAAAAGCTGATACCCTAAAATTTTAAGCTTTCTGTAGCCTTTCTGTGAAAGTCAACATCAAAACCCATTTATATGTGTTCTAAACACACCTTCTTTCCCCTTAACATGGCTGCAAACGTGTCTTGGTGCATTTTTGTAGTTCAAAATATATTATTTTTGTTCCTTACATTCTCAAGTCCACTGAAATAACAGTATACCAATGCATAAGCTTCATCGTACATTAGGCCTTTTATTTGGAAGTGACAACAGTAATCTGCTTGTTTTATTATTACTCCATCAAGCATTATACTGTAGAGGATGGCTAAAAAAATCATAATAAAGTTTTGCTGAGAGTAGATTTTTTAAGTATCAAAGTTTAAAAAAAATGTACTCAATTCATTATTTTGTTAATACCCTAAACAATCAGTAAGGATTATAGAGGAAAAATGCAATTATTTAAAATACCAAACAATAGATTGTGATGTATGGCCAGCCGTTCATCCCGGCCAATACCCCCAAGCTGCCAGGTGGAGTCCTCCCTGCAGTATGGAGGTGCCCCAAAGACCAGCAGGGCATCATGGACATTGGAGTCTTTATGCACAACCCTGCTGGATACCATAAGGGCCGCTAGGAGACGCTGCAGGGAGGAACGACGATTATTTGCCTTACGCCCCGGAAGTACGTCTGAGTCACATGGACAAGGGGAATGACGTGCTTCCGGGGTGAAGAAAAGGACTTTTGATCTAACCCGGAAGTGATAGGAGATCACATGGACTGGGGATTGGAACACTTCCAGATCAGGGATGATAAAAGGATTGTGGGAGCTCCCAGACAGCGAGCTGAGCTAAGTGAAAGGGTGGCAACGCATCTGGGAGTGGAGGATTGTATTATTGAGTATTTATATTGTTTAATTTATGAGTATTGTGGATAGGAGGGTGCTTTGTGCACTGTGCATTGTTAATAAAGTCAACATTTGAACTTTTACTACATGTCTGACGTCTTGGACAAGGGTTCAAGGGAATGATAGTACCCCCAAACTGTCACAAGATACATAAAACTTACATATTGACATTGAAGATTTATAATGACTTTACATGTAAAATTATATTTAAATAAAACAAAGACAAGGCTGACATCAGTTTTTTTTTTGCTTTACAAAACATACATTCCTTTTTCATCTATAGGCCTGTAAGCTATAATGTGTGTAGAAAATGTAGCCCTAATCTCCATCTTAGCCAAAAAGAACTCCTCAAGAAACTAAAGAGATGACATGTTATGTGGAGAACTAGTACAATGAGCTTTTTATTATGCATGAGCAGGTCTCTCCATGAGATAAGAGAAAGTGTTTGCCACATTAAAGTAACATCTGGCTAGTAACCCTCAGACTGTCAGCGCCTATTATCTGACTAGTCTGTAATAAGAGTGATTATACCCCTACCTTGTAACATCTTTGAACTTTCAAATAATGAAAGGTTACATCCTGCATTCATAACATAATGTAACTATCAGATTAGTTGCTGTCTGCCCCTTTGTCCTGTCCCTCAATGAAAGCCTTAAGTTCTTGTACTTATAAAAGGGGAAAACTGGTGTATGGACGTAAATGGAATAAGACCAATAAAAGAGTTTGGTGTGTGGCACATATTCCAGCCTCACAGAAGACTAGGGAGACTGTTCACAAATGTAACAATATGTTTTGCTGAACTGAAGGGTTCCCTGATCAATAAATCTCAAAAGGCATAATGTATGATGTAAATAAAAGACGGCATTCTTGATGGGATTCTCAAAACACACATGGGCAAAGCAAGGTGCAACAAAACCATGAAATATTGAACACAAGACACAACCTTCTTCTAAATGTGCAGGTGAAATCTCTGTTTGGGACTTGAAGAATTGCTTCAAGGTTTTGAGAGCAACCAATCAAAGAGGAATTACCACTACTGCTTTAAACATATGATTCTAAGACTACTACTACATAGTCAGAATAAAAGCCAGTAAAAATATTGGCATATACTGTATAATTGCTGATCATTCGGTGTTATTTATGCTTAGACTGGTAGCCTATGTATGTGCAATGGGTAAATGTTTCATTTTTAGAAGTTCTTCATCCATCAGATTGAATAGGAAAGTTAGGTCTGTGATATTAAAAGTCATCCTTTCAGTATAAATCGTAGCTAACATTGAGGGTGCTTATGTGATGCCATACGCTCACACACATTACCAGAAAGGCCAGCTCATAACCTTTTTAGAAGAGAAAAAGAACATGATTTCCAGCTCAGATGTTTTATTTATTATCTACATTGTTAGTTTTCAAATAAAAAATATATTTATTTGCATCAAAAACAATAGCAGCAATTTAAGCAATACAAAAAAAGTATACAACCCTTGCTAAAGGACAATTCTCAGAAAACGTCTTTAACTCAGTTGCAAAGTGTGTGTCCTTAATTTAAAAATTAAAAGAAAAAGATTTCTTACTGGAAGCAGATCTATTTTCCCAGTGTCCAGCAGCTAAGTAGCAGCAGTTAGAAAAGTCCAGGAAAGTGTCCATTGTAGCAACTGAGAGGTTCCTTGCAAGTGTCCATTTTTGCAACTGAGCTGAGCTCTTTACAAAACTATTAGAAACTGAAGTAAAAGTTCAAAGAGAGAGCTCTTTCTTCTTGAAAATATGTCTAATAAAAGGCAGACACTGTCCCTTTCTCTTCTCAAACACACAAAACACCTGGCTTACTTGTGTTCATCTGTATTAATGGAGCACTTACAGTTTTCTCAAAGCGCACAGAAAATGTCATTATTGAATCATTATTACAAGTGCAAAGTTATTTTCCATTGGGAATCAAAAGCTGCACTGTCTAAATAAGCAAAATACTATGAATCCTGCTTTGCCTTTCAGCTTTCCCAGAATACACTACACTCCTGTTGAATATAAGAGTCCTGAAATCTGTCAGGTAGAAGGGATAAATTACCTTCCATACAGCACAGTGTATTTTTCAGCATCAGCACTCATTTTTAGCATTCTGTAATCTATAAATATGCAAATTATATGATTTTTGTTTTAGGACCCTATAATGATGTAAAAATACAAGCTGCAAGATTCTTTAGTGATGCTTCTGTCTTTTAACTCTGCTAGATATCAATGTACATCCTTTGTGATCTTTGGTTATTTTAAATGGCTCAGCACCAACTTATTCTGTAAAATATCTGTAGCGGATGGGTAGCCTGTTGGCCAAGGTCTTCAGGACTGTAGCTGTGTCTTTGGCGTCATCTTTTACAACTGTTGTGAACTGGCTATAGTTCAACAGTTACTGTATGTTAATGCCAAGATATTGGTAACTTCCATTTAAGGTTAACTGCTTAGTCATCCTGTGTGTTGAATCTGTTTTCTAGATAGATAGATAGATAGATAGATAGATAGATAGATAGATAGATAGATAGATAGATAGATAGATAGATAGATAGATAGATAGATAGATAGATAGATAGATACTTTATTAATCCCAATTCACAAAAAAGTAGTAAAAAGTGTCCAGGTAACGAGTCCACATAAAAGAAAGTGGTAGGAATGATCAGTGAAATAGAGAAAAAGGTAGAAAGATAAAGTCGTACACGGAGCTGCTGGAAAGGCTGACACTTGCGGCGGTGCCTGAGTCATGAAAAAGACTAGGGCCAGAGTGATGAGATAAACAGACATGTGAGCAGCTCCATTAACTCAAAAGAGAATTTCACACTCAAACAATGATAGTTTTGTTTGATACCTCCGAAAACATATCAAAGGTAATTCGTTTATCTTGACTATCTATCTCTGCTCTTAACCCCTTCCGAAATTATACTGTTGTGCTAGGACATGATAAGCAATCTCAATGCACGTAGAAAATCTAGGAAATACGGCATAAACTCCAATAATCTAATTAAAATTACTATTTTAGAGGAACAATGTATTAAAACTATAAAAACAGATCACAGATTAAACAAAAAATACACACAGAGCGGCTAATAAAATAATTTAGTTCCTATTCCAAATATCAATAACGCACATAGTATTCATCTCTGCACCTCTGAAACATTAAAAATGGCACTATTAAATGTTAGAGCTTTAACTAACAAAACGTTTTTTATCAACGATATTATTAGTGATAAAAAAATAGATTTTATTGCACTAAGTGAAACGTGGCTTAACTCAGGCGCGCTGTTTTAATCGAATCTGCACCTCCGGACTACAGTTTTACTCGTGCAGACCGCCAGGGAAAAAGGGGGGGCGGCTTGGCAAACATTTACTCGAGCTGGTTAAAATGTAAAGATGTCAGTTTTGGTAAGTTCAAGTCCTTTGAGTATCTCGCCGTTGTTATCATGGAGATTCTCAAGTTCTAGTATTATCCGTGTATAGACCTCCAAATATTCAAGCGTCTTTTTGAGGAATTCTCTGACTTAATGTCAATTTTCATTACTAACTATGACACACTCCTAATAGTTGGCGACTTTAATTTTCATATAGATAATCAGTGTGATCTAAAAGTAAAAGAATTTATGAACCTCCTGGATTCTTTTGATTTGAGACAACTCATAAATCAGCCTACACATAAAGCAGGTCATACGTTAGACTTAGTGATTACTAAAGGACTGAAAGTTGATATAAAACAGATCATTGATATTGGTCTATCAGACCATTTTCTTCTACTTTTAATATAGAAATAATGATAAAAAACACTCATGAGAAGCATATTGTTAAAAACGCTTCTTTGACTCAGCAGCAGCTTTAAAACTTACAAACATTCTAAGCAATCAGTCCGTTTATAGTGCCAGCTATAATAGCGAGGATAATGTAAATAGTAAGGTGGAAAGATTTAATACTAAAGTGAGAGCTGCTGTTGACATAGTTGCACCTGCAAAGACAGTGAAAAATCTTCTAGCATTGTTATACCATGGAAGACCCAAAGAGTGTCTGATTTAAAGAGAACATGCCGTAGAGCTGAGCGTAAATGGAGGAAGACTAAACTTACTATCCACCATGAAATATTAAAAGTCAAAATAACAGAATACAATAACACTGTCCGTCTTGAGAGCTGCTATTTCTCTAAGATTATAAATAACAATGCTAGTAATCCCAGAGTCTTATTTTCTACAATTGATCGCCTACTAAACCCAGGTAACTCAAAGGAATGCCTCCTAAGTACTTCCAGTAAACCTGTGAGGCTATCGCTGTATTTTCAATCAAAAATTATTGATATTAGAAATAACATAGTATATCCCTCCAACACTAAGGATCCTCCTAAACCCCAGCATCCTGTTATAAACAAATTAAACTCTTTCACTAGGATAGATTTACCTGATTTACAAAAATAATCTCTCAATTAAAACCCTCCACCTGCGTCCTTGACCCAATACCAACAAGGTTTTTCAAAGAAGTATCAGGTGTGCTAATTGATAATGTTCTGGACATAGTAAATTCGTCATTAGATACGGGGGTCTTCCCAGACTGTCTTAAGACTGCTGTAGTTAAACCCCTACTTAAGAAACATAATCTTGACCCCTTGGCTCTTGAAAATTTTAGACCCATCTCTAACCTGCCTTTCTTAAGTAAAGTTCTGGAGAAGGCAGTCATTATGCAGTTAAATGACCACCTCAATAAACATGCTATTCTTGATAAATTTCAGTCGGTTTTAGAACAAATCACAGCACAGAAACTGCACTCGTTAAAGTAGTAAATGATTTGCGGTGAATGCAGACAGAGGCCATTTATCTGTTCTCATCCTCTTAGATCTGAGTGCTGCATTTGACACCATTGATCACAATATTCTTAGAAATCGCCTTAGTCAATGGGTGGGCCTCTCTGACAGTGTCTTAAATTAGTTTGAAACTTACCTGACAGGGAGAAAATTCTTTGTTAGTTGTGTTAATTACAACTCGAAGACACATGATATCCGATATGGTGTTCCACAAGGCTCTATCCTGGGTCCGCTGCTATTCTCAATCTACATGCTTCTGTTAGGTCAGATTATCTCAGGGCACAACGTGAGCTACCACAGCTATGCTGATGACACACAGCTGTACTTATCAATAGCACCTGATGACCCGATTCTCTTGATTCACTAACACAATATCTGACTTGTATCTCAGAATGGATGAATAGTAACTTTCTCAAGTTAAATAAAGAGAAAACTGAAATCTTAGTGATTAGCAATAATGGATACAATGAGGCTATTAGAAATAAACTGGATACATTAGGATTAAAAGTCAAGACTTAAAATCGCATATTAATCAGATCACTAGGACAGCATTTTTTCACCTAAGAAACATAGCAAAAGTTAGACCTCTTATATCTTTGAAAGATGCTGAGAAATTAGTTCACGCATTTGTTTTCAGTCGACTAGATTACTGTAAAGCACTCCTCTCAGGACTACCTAAAAAAGACATAAATCGTTTGCAACTAGCGCAGAATGCAGCTGCTAGAATCCTAACTAGGAAAAGAAGATCTGAACACATTTCTCCAATTTTAATGTCACTACACTGGTTAACTGTGTCATTCAGGATTGACTTAAAAATTCTGCTTATGGTTTATAAAGCCTTAAATAATCTCGCCCCATCTTATATATCGGAATGTCTGACACCTTATATTCCAAATCGTAACCTTAGATCCTCAAATGAGGGTCTCCTTAGAATTCCAAGAACAAAGCTTAAAAGAAGTGGTGAGGCGGCCTTCTGCTGCTATGCACCTAAAATCTGGAATAGCCTGCCAATAGGAATTCGCCAGGCTAATACAGTAGAGCACTTTAAAAAACTGCTGAAAACACATTACTTTAACATGGCCTTTTTATAACTTCAATTTAACTTAATTTAATTTAATCCTGATACTCTGTATGTTTCAGTTCTTCATAATAACTATTCATGGTGGATCTAAAATACATACTGACCCCTACTCTCTCTTTTTCCGGTTTCTTTGTGGTGGTGGCCTGCGCCACCTCCACCTACTCAAAGCTTCAAGATGCTCCAGCAATGATGGATGGATTAAAAGCCAGAAGTCTAGGTGACCATCATCATCAAGTCATTCCGTGAGAACCCTAAATCCAAAGAGGACTGTTTCATTTATGTTAGGTAGAATGCCCACAGGGGACTGGGCAGTCTAATGGTCTGGAATACCTACAGATTTTATTTTTTTCTCCAGCCGTCTGGAGTTTTTTTTTTTTGTTTTTTCTGTCCCCCCTGGCCATTGGACCTTACTTTTATTCTATGTTAATTAATGTTGACTTATTTTGTTTTCTTATTGTGTTTTTTATTTTTCTATTTTTTATTATGTAAAGCACTTTGAGCTACTGTTTGTATGAAAATGTGCTATATAAATAAATGGTGTTGTTGTTTTATGATACAGGCAGTCCTCTAAATAGTACAATTAATCCAGCTTGTGGTAACAGCACATAAGGATTGCCACCATGTCCTTGTCAACTAGCATTTATCAGTTTAAAAAATGTGTTACATTCTTTTCTAGGAGTATTAAATATGCCACTTTAAATGTCCAATTTAAAATCAGAAAGTCGCCAGCAGTGGACTTTAGGACAGTTTTACACAGGCATGAATACATAAAGAGACACTTCCAAATCCTGATAAGCAGAATGCGTAGTTGGTGGTATAGTAGTAAAGTGATTAGGCCATAGACTCTGTCCTGTCTACTGTCCATGTGGAGGTTGCAGATTCTACTCATGTAAAGGTTAGTTTTCACTGGGAAATTTGACTTCTTACCACAACACCCTAGTTGAGCTTTTCAGGTTAACTGGTGTCTCCTGGTTTGTATGGTATGTTTAGACATGCATATGCATGAGTGTGCCAAAGCTGGTTCTTGACTTGTACCTGATGCTGGAAAATGTAAGCTTTGGTTTCCTTAAACTCTAAATTGTGCTAACCATTTTATTAAAGTATGAATGAACGACTAGATGCAAAATTGGGCCATGAGTTGGAGATATGGCAAATGCTAAATATGCTGCTTTAAATGCTTGGAACCTTTGATGTGTAGTATGAATAGGGGCACTGCTCATGAACTGTGGCAGTCAACTGTTGTGAGCTGTTTGTTGCTTCTTTTGTTAAGTGTTTGCTAATCTAATTCAACTGAATATCAAACCACAGATATATGAAACTAACATGGACATCTATGTACAGTGTATCATTATGCCAGTAACTTAGAAAGTAACAAATTGCTAGAAATGCCCTTGATCACAACACAAGTGAACATAGCAAGCGAAACGTCCCGTAAGGAATACTTCAGAAATTTTACCAAATTAAGTTTCATCCTCTGTTGTATGGTCCTGTTCTTAAAAATGTAAGATGAGTAAGAAAAAGAACTGATGATCTTAATGCCAGTGCCTGTTTCTCACAAGAATGCAGATTATTGAGCCATGGCTATCATTGCATACACCATGATTTTGTTAATCTTCAGACCTTCCACAAACCTGTTTGTGATAATCAGACCTGACAGTGACAAGTAATGCTTCAGATAAAGGGGTTATTTCTGTTTATTAAAGAATGTTGGTTTTCCACTATGCAGGTTAATGATAATATACACTCAATGGACATAAAAGTGCCATGCAATTCCCTGTGCTTGTACTATACTGTATGTCCGTTGAATTTGAGAATAATTTGATGGACAATAGTATACTGTGTATACTTCTTTTAGAAAAAAACATCTACAGCATTGCAACTTACCTCAAAATAAATTACTTATTGGTATAGTGTTGTAAAAATACAAAGACATGTATTGAAAAGCAGTGACATTAGTCTGTGTTGGAATTACCGTACATACTGTAGTAACCTCCATGGATTAATTAAAAATATTTACAGAAGCTTACTAATTCTTTCTAAGAAGGTTATTTTCAGTTAGTTGTCAAATCATTTGTGTGTTGCTTCTAATTACTGATGTCAGCATAATATTTTTCTTCTGAAGGCCAACAATGAGATCACAAGGAATACATTTTACATAAGACAGTAGGTGAGAGAAAAACTGATGAATTAACATTGTGGATGAATTTTATAGTTGCATGAAATTAATAAGGTTGAGCATTTTCGGGATGGAGAGGAAGTGTTCTAAAAGCCAGTTGGGACAGGTCACCATCTTGCTTTTTGTCTTCAGCACTTGTGTTTTGGCCCATTGAGGTTGAATACAATTCAAGAATTTCTTGCCCCAGGGAATGCTTTGCCAATGTGAAAAGGACAAAAGCCAGTCTGAAGATATTTGAACTTTAATCTAATATTAATAGTAAATTTATCTTAGTTTGCTTAGTTTTGAACTTGAGTATAATGTAGCCTTAATATAGTTAATGGAAGATTCAGTTTAACCCCCTATAAATTAAAGGTAATGGAATGCTCATAATGTTAGCTCTGTGATAGTTGAATAGCCCTTAGATTGAACTTAGAGAGCTAGAAAGAAAGAACAGATAAGTATTACGGGCATATAGTTTTCATACCATTATGTACATAGGTCAAAGGTAGGTCCTACTTTATGTGATAAGAGATAGAAAACTTAAGAAATGTAACCTAGATGCTTACCCTACACAAGAAGTTTCTCTTTTCCACCCTCTTTTGCATGTATTATCAACCACCCTTTTCCTTCTTTTTTGAACTGTTTGCTTTTAATTGCACTAAAATCTTTTAGAACGAATACACTTGGACTATGGATTTTTTTATGTATGGTGAATCATACTAGTGCTGGAATGCCTTTCAGGTAGCATTTGAACTATTTTGAATTATTTGGAAATCCTTGACAAATGCATTTACAAAATTTGATATGAATATTCAAAAAATACAAATGATTACATTCTCAAAAGTACTTAAAAATTCACATGTGAAGTAGAATTACAGGTATGGGACACACTAAATGCTTATAATTAATGGCACTTTAAACAGTAAAATAATAATGCTAATGCTGAACAATTGCATAAATAATTAAATCAAATCACTGAGTAGTTTTGATGGTGGATGTAATTAGTATATACCGTATAATTACCAATATGCAGTGTACTTAAAAGGAACATTCTTTTCATAATCTAAAATTCATAAACAGAAACAGAATCAGTGTAAGGCCTAAAGTCACTGCCTCATATATTTTCATTTTGTGTAGTAATTCATCTTTTTGCATGATATTATACCCACTACAGAATTTGCTCTTTGTTTAGGATGAATGAAAAAATCACATTTGTGATTCTCCACAGAGCTGCTTACTTGGAAGACAAGCACGGGAACAATCATTAATCCTCAATTTGTCCTTGGGACAGCCACCAAGGTTATTCAGCATCTGTTACTGTCTCATATTAGCCATGCCAAGCCATTTAACTCAATCAGGCTGCACAGCATCATCCAGGGACTTTATACATTATGGCGGTATCTGTTAAGCCCAGGGTCTGACTGGTTGTAGTGTTTTCTCAGCAATTGGACAATGAGAAAAAAAAAAGCCTCTTAACCTCTTTATGTTTGCAGAATAAATAATGGCTATGTAAAATCTGTTGTACTGTATGTTTTGTCATCAGAGGTAAAATATATCTAATTTTAGGATTCAAAGTGAACTAGGAGATATTTCAATTTTTTTCATATACACAAAATCAGAGAAAAGAAAGAGAGTCTTCTTTCATTTTTCACACACATTTTTTGTCTGTAGCCCTTCTGTTACTTTTATATATACTGTACTGCAGACCAACAGGGGGAACACCCGACACAGGAGACACCAGGACACAAGTTCAGCACAACACACTTTTATTCAGCTGTGGGAAACGCTTTTGCCTCATTTCCAACCTATGCAACACAATACTGTAAGCACTGTAAGCATAGCACGCAGCACTTTCTGTCTCTTTCTTTGCCTCCACTCCTTTTATAGAATACCCAGAAGTGCTTCAGGTGTCTGGTGATCTTCTTCTGGCTGAACTTCTGTGTGTGGTGGAAGCCCAACGTAGTAGGGCTGTACAGGCTCTGCAGCACCAAACTGGGCTGTAGCAAACTCCAGCTCCCAGTACACCCTGCGGGAATCCGTGGTGCTGTAGCATCCCAGGGGGACTGTCCTCTATCCTCACGAGGGAGATAAAGCCCTGAAGACACTCTCTTCCCCTGCCATCCACCACAACACATGCATATTTATATATATATATATATATATATTTTTTTTCTATACTGCAGTTCAGTAACTGCAGATGGAGAGCAATGTGAACAATTCTCAATTAAAATAAAAACATACATTGTACTAATTATTAAATAAAGGACTGCTAAACATATAAAAGCAGATTTGTTAAAACACACAGAAAAAGACAGAAACTGATTAAACAAATGCAAACCAACATCTGTCCATTAATTAATTAATGAACTATGGCCAGTTCACAACAGTGGAGATTAAATTTGTAAAAGAAAGTCAAAAATAAAGTCACAGTCCTGGAGACCTCAGCCAACTGGCAGCGTTCCCCCTTCCTGGGTTTTCTAGTGGAGACAGTACAGTACTAGCCATCCAATCTGATGAGAGAATCTTTCCATCCAAGGATTCCAATTCATCGTCATCTGAAATGACTTTTCCATTTGCTGGAGAGCAGCCTGTCATTAGAGCAGTGACACTGAGTTTAACATTCAGGAGAAAGGGGAATAGAGAAGAGTTAGTAATGGTTTAAAAGTATTGTGATGCTTTTATTTCTGTACTAATGACTAACAAGCAGAAATGTAGTATGTTCAGATAATCAGCAGCTTTACTCAGGGTATGTTAAGCTGAAGAAATGAGCTTTAACTCTGGTTTTAAAAACTCAGATTGAAGCATCTGTTATATTAGCAGTAACTAAAAGTTTTAACTTCCGCTGTTACTTTACTAATCATTGGAATCTTACATAAGCCGGTATCTTGAGTTCACATAATATGCAGGACCTTCACCATTTATGACTTTGCAAAGTAAAAAAAGGATTTTGAAATCAGCCTTAAGCTTAACCGGCAACCTCCCCGCCAACATTACCAAGGCATATTCTTAAAATGGTCATCATAAAGACTCACAATGCCTGTGTCTGACAATATATAAGCCAACTTTTGAACTACAATGTATCATTACTTTACACAAACTTTATATATGATTAAAATAAAGCTATTTGCTTATTTGAAAAAAAAACACACCCAAAGCTGTGTATAGTCAGTGTTTTTTGTGAAAAATAACTCCATGTTTACAATTTAATTCAGTCAGAGCTACTGCAGTATGAAACTGTGGCTTTGTATCCATAACTAAAAATCTTGCCCTGATTACATAGAATATGAGATAAAACTCTTCTGTGAAAGGATAAAATAATGAACATTTTAAAATGATAAATCCGTCCACATTAGAATTATTCTTTGTGGGGCCTGGGGATAAAGAGGCCCAGTGCAGCAGTGTTGCCACAGAGGATTGCAGTATATGCAGACGACTGTAGAATAAGAAGGAGACAAAAACTTTCCTCTATATTCAAATAAATCATTCACGGAGATGAGATGAAAATGTAGAATGATTCTTCATTTGCACTTAAATATGCACAAATGTCTTAGTCCATGGAGTGAACAATCAAGAAAACAAATCATTCCTTTTTATTCTATACTCTATTACCATTACCTTATCTAATACTGTATATCACGTTATCTGATTCTTAATACGCAGAATTCTATCATCTTAGCCAATCGACTACAGCCACCAGTAATTTCACATGCATGTCGATTCTTCCATTATTCTAATCATCACTTTGTTAATAGGGGTGTCCTAAGGGTTTTCCCCATTGATCTTATCACCACTTCATAATAGGGGTGTTGGGCTTTCTCACAAATTTGTTCTCACTTATTAAGGGGGTGTTCATCACACATCTACTTCATTTTAACCTTTGCAACTATCATTGTGGCTCCTCACATGCCCAAGCTTTAAGCCGCGTTTAAGTTAACCCTTTAGTTACCTTCAGGCCTTTTCTTTATTCTTTTAATAATCCATTGTTACAACTTCATTCAAATATATGGTTGTAAAAATGATCATGTAATGATTAAAAATATTTGACTAAAATTTAATAATTCCAAGCTAGGTGTACAGTGGGTGCTGATTGGTTAATTCTGTCAGTTAGGGATTTACCTGTCAGTCTGTACACATTTGCAATTTACTCATCTCCTTAATCCCCCCACGCCACACCCTGACCAAGCTGCCATAAACTTTCAGTTTTTAAGGTGTTTTCTAAATTGAAAAGACCAAGACAGACACTATATTTTCACAAAATATAACTATTGATCCAGGGACAAACAAAAGTAACATTTTGGTGGGAGCATCAGGTCTTTTTTCCGTAATACTGTGAGCCTTAAGTTTGCACTCAACGTGAATAATGGCTCCTTTCAAAAGTCTGTCCATTAATTAGTGCAATGCATTGTTTAAATAAGTTAGGAGAACAGGAAAAAAATTACATAATTGCTCCACCACTGTCATACTTTTATTTATGACTGAATATGTGGAAAGAGGTCATTGCAATTGGGAGTTGACTTACAGGGACATACAAAAATAAAAATAAACAATGCCCACCTCTAATCTTACAGTTTGAGTGACAGGGGAAAGCATCCCATTAAAATGTAACAAAAAGATAATGCTGAGTTTAATGGATGACAAGCCCTTGCTCCAAACAAACAGTGCAAAAGAGCAGCTACCACAGTCAGTTTTATTAGGTCTGAATAGCTGGGAGTATAAAGCTCATTACAAATTACATTTCCCATTCAAGGCACAGACCTGATATGGTGTCTTTGTAATTAACAATTGATACTTTCTATGTGTACTTGTTGCAAGGAAAAGCAAACAACACTATCTAAGAATGTTTCTTTAACTTGTCCATAGAAAAAACAAGATAGAATACAGAATAATTAAAGTTAGTACATAGTAAGATGTTTTTCTTAATAAAGAGCTTGTTTTTAAAATTATATAAGAGTGACATACATTGGTTTTTAAAACTTAATTTCATTTAAATTTGCAGAAAACATTTATCAAACAAAATACAAGTAAAACACATTCAGTGGATGACATAATTATGTAATATGCTTTCCAGTTTGTGACCTTGATGACCTTCAGCTTCATAGCCTATGCCAGCTTTTTTGTTTTACAGTTGATGGTATGGGGATACTGACTGACTAAAGCCTGAAGGAGCAGACTGCTGGTCTAGACCATTACAACGCATAATGTATCACCTGCGTATGCTGGAATGAACTGAACTTGGTCTTGCTTGTGATTTTATCTCTATAGCCCAAAAAAACTTTCTTGAGATAGCACTACCATCAATCAATTCATTACTGTGCTTTTAATAAGAGAACTTTGGATTTAAACAGAGTTCAGTGGCAATTATTAAGGTACTTGTCTCTTTTCTTTTAGGCCCAAACTGTAATAATAATTACACTTGTATTTACCTTTTTTTTGTAAATGATGGGATTTTGCCTAAAATCTTTTTGAAGCAGTGGTTTATGATTTGAGGCTCTTATTTTGATTACATAATTAGTGACTAAGGCACTTTACATCAAAGTGTTTCCATTCTTATAGTTTGTTTCCTTTGTGCTGAATCAGGAAATTAGTAGCCTTGTTAAAATTTCTAGTTATTTCAGTTGCATATCACAAAGACAACGTTCAAGCAAATTAAAATATAACAATAAACACCTCATGGGTGTGTTGCGGTCTTGTTTCATTAAAGCAATTTTTTTCAGAGAAAAAACATCAGAGAGTTTCAACAACAGCTGCACTTGTGCACCACCCCATTTGCAATGATTATGCAGTTGGTTTACCAAACACAGCTTTATGAACAGAATACTTATTATCTAATAACTAGCAGAATACATGAAAATTATGCCCCACTTTACATGCTGCAGAATCTAGACAGCTCTACAGAAGATGACAACTGGACTGAGAGCGTACTGTGATGTGTTTCAATTTCATTTAGACTGTACACACATAAGTTTAATTTCACAGTATAATGTGTGTATTTCCTGTCTGATATCCTACCACTATATATGAACATGACTTTTGTATAGTGTAGTTTATACTACTGTCTTTAGGCCTTTAAATATTTGTTAACATTTTGAATGCGAGGTACGAGTTAACTCATATGACATCGAGTCTGTCAAGGTGTGATGCACAAGATAATTTGTACCTCAATATACAGCCACAATTGACACTGCCTTGCATGTTGGTGACCACAGTTATCTACCACACTGCTCTCATCTATTGGATAGCCATAGAACTATTTTCTGGTTACAACAGCTTGTGCAAAATAGTGTTATAAATAGACAGTCTGAAGTTATGTCACAAAAAGGTATAAAGCTGCTGATGTTTTGAAGCAACTAGATTTGTGGCAAGATGAATAGCCCTGGCACTGATGCAGATAACTGCCCTGAATTTGTTTCTTCATCTCAAGGCTTCCAACTTGTCCCGACTGTCAGGAAAGCACTACATGAACATTCTACTGCCAACTGAGTACCAACAGTCATCAAATATTAAATATATTATGTGTAAGAAGTATTGAAAATGCAAAGAAATGTTATAGTTGTAACCAGGGCTGGCAATGCCCCCTTAAACAAACATCCTGCCCCCTTAAATCAAACTTTTAGAAGTTGAGAAAGAAAATAATAAATTACCCACAAACTGAATATGGACAAGATTTACTACAGTAGCTTAAAAATCCACTGGAAAAGGCACAAATGAGATGATAGGTTTCACCTCTTGTTTGCTCTTTCCCTCCGTGCTCTGATTGTGCGCAGGCTCACACAGCACTCGGCAGAGATCCCCCACTCACCCTCCCCCCAGCTAAACATCCAATCACTGTTAGTATGCAAATGACCGGTTCAGCTTTCTCAGTAGGCAGGGCTACACAACAGCTGGAGGCTTTGGAAGCAGCAAATCTCTGTCGTCAACATCATAGCGACTCGTGAGATAATTAACAACAACTAAAAAATACATCTATATTTGTACAGTCAATGGGGGACTATTCCATTGTTCTTCTCACAGTTTCAGTCTGGTAGAGAAGTGTTTCTTTCTCGATCCCACAAGCACCACTGTGAGCCTGTCTGCTGCATAGAGCCGACTGGAGGACCTGTGTCTGTCTGTCAGACGCCGACACAAAGCCCCACCCCAGCTTTCAACTCTGCACTCAACAGTTTTCTCGTTTCATATACTGTGATGTAATCACAGCGATTTTAGTAAAGCTTATTCACTTTCCACCCCAGCTTCCAGCAGCTCACAAAGGGAAAGTTAATGCTGTGAGATGCATCCTTTTTTCCAAGCTTTTAAAAGTGTGGGCTGCTCCTGCCTGTACCAATAGCAGTAGCAATGATGCTGCTGCTGGTACATCAGAGACAGCAGCTAGCATGTCTACTCCTGTGGCATCAACAGGCACTGCTTCTCCTGTACCTCTGCCAACAATTGCTGCCCCAAAGCAACCCATTCAGCTACCCAGTGACTTAAATGGCAATACACCATCCCAGCCAATACTGGGTAGTTGCCCCAAATGTGTATTTGGTGGTACAACATTAAGATCATTCAATCCTGCCTGGTACCGCACACGACCATGGCTGGAGTACTCTGTTGCGGGACGCATGCTTCTGTTTCCCCTGTCGGAAATATGGCAGCACTGTTAATGAGAGGGATGTAGTTTTTACCTTAACTGGTTTTAACAACTGGAAAGCAGCACTTGATCGAGACAAGGGGCTACAGAGGCATGTGTCCAGCCACAACCATGTGCATGCTTCAACCATCTGGACTGAGCATAAAAGCAGAGAGGCCACAGGGGGACTGTGGATTCAATGTTGGTTGGTAAAACACAACTTGAAAAAAAACATTACTATGTCAAGAGTATTGGTAGTGCTATAAGGTTTCTCTGTGTAAATGAGTTGGGGCTCCGTGGGACTGCAGAAACCTTGAGACATGATGCAGCGGGTAATGATGATGACATTGCTTCAGGTATTTTTCTAAAACTGATGGAATATACCTTAGAGAAGGATGAGAAGCTAGCAAGCATTGCTAAGGGTATCCCAAAAAATGCAAAATACACATCTAAGGATATCCAAAATGAAATTATCCAAACACTGGCTGACATGGTGCTTGGAGAGGTCAGGAAAAAATATGAAAGTGCTGATTCTGCAGGGTTTTGCCTCAAAAGTGATGGGACCAGGGATAGGTGCAATGTGGAAAATGTGTCTGTGATAATACGGTTTGTCAGAAATTCCATGCCAGAGGAGCATCTTATTGGGTTGCTTGACTTGCAACAACTTGATGCAGAGTACATCACCTCTGAGATCTGTTACACCTTTCTGATGCTGGCTACAGTGCTGACAGTATACTTAGCCAGTGTTATGATGGGGCTTCTGTGATGAGTGGGGTTAGAGGTGGTGTACAAGCTCTGCTCCAAAAGAGCTTGACAGATATGTCCCATACATCCACTGCTACAACCACCAACTGCACTTAGTGGTTGTGCATGCCATGCAGAGTGAGCCATGTGCAAAAAGGTTTTTTAGCCTATCTAGTTCACTCTACAACTTTTTCACCACCACTATGTGCTCAATAAACATGATGCACCTTGTCTAAAAAGGCTGCTTGAGATCAGATGGACAAGCCACTATGAGGTGACAAGGTGCACTGTGGACAATCAAGAACAAATCCTTAGTATCCTATCTGAGATGACAGAGGATGATGATGCTGCAGTTGACCTGTGCACGAGGCATCAGGCCTGCTATGCCAAATTAAGAGGCATCACTTCTTTGAGATTGGAAAGTTCCTAGTGCGGGTGCTTGGTGTCTTGAAACCAGCAAATGCTATTCTACAGTCTCAGTCAGTTGATCTGTGCAGTGCTTCTGAGGTTGTTAGTGCAGCACTGGACTCCTTAAAAAACATCCATGAGGATGACTGTTGGGGAGTGTCATCTCCTGCTGAGGATGAGTCACATCCAACAAAGAGAAGGAGAACAATGAGCAAACACCTGGGTCAAAGTGTTGTGCTCTCAACTTTGGGCCATACAGACTCTGGTGACCCTACCATTTCCCCATCAGTCTCTGAAAAGATCCCTGCTCAACATCCTTGACAGGGCCATTTCAGAAATGGAAACTAGATTTTCACACAAGAATATTGACCTGATGAGAGCCATATCTAGTCTTGCACCCAAATCTAGTGCATTTCTAGATCCCACCCTGTTGCACCCTCTGGCTGTGATGGCTGGCACTGTAGCAGATGTTGTAAGTCTGAAAAATGAAGTTCTTGTGGCAAAACAGATGCTGCTCAAAAAATGTTCAAAGGAAACAGACCTGTCCACTGTGTGTAAACTCCTGCAGGAGTACAAGGAAGCCTTTCCTGAGTTGCATAAATTGTATGTAACAGCCCTGGTAATTGGTGTGTCTTCAGCATCGTGTGAGAGTTCCTTCTCCACTTTGTCACGGGTCCTAACCCCCTATCGTCACACCATGTTACATAAAAGAAAGAGGAATTTGGTGATCTTGGCCCATGAGAAGTCCATAACAAATAACTTGGATATGGATGAATTTGGAAGAGTTTTGCAAAGGGAAACAGGAGACTGTTGTTGTAGAGTGGATTGAGGAGAAAGGAGAGTGGAGCTGTTCAGTTGCAAACAGAGAGTTCAGTTGCTTACAAAACAAACAAGCTTAAAACAAGACAAAAAAGAAGAAAAAAGTTCAAATGTTCTGTTCTAAATCTGTTGTGTTCTACAAATTAGTTTGAGAATTGTAGGAAAAGACATGGTGAATTGATTTTTTTTAAATTACTATGCCAACCCTTTTTAGTTTTGTAAATATTGGCTATATTGAGAGGTTTTATTTTATTCTTACTTTATTTTGCAAATTTATTTGAGAATTAGGCCATCCAATTAAGATACATTTTATGTTGTTGGTTGTAAAGATCTGGATGGATATTTCATTTTATTCTTTATTTTATTTTATTTATTCTATTTTTCAGTCTTATTTTTCAAGACTTGGTGAATTGATTTTTTTTTTTATAACTTGGCCTACCCTTTTTAGTTTTGTTAATATTGGCAATAATGAGAAGTGTTATTGATGGGTTCGAATATATACTGCTCAAAAGAATTAAAGGAACACTTTTTAATCAGAGTATAGCATAAAGTCAATGAAACTTATGCGATATTAATCTGGTCAGTTAAGTAGCAGAGGGGGTTGTTAATCAGTTTCAGCTGCTGTGGTGTTAATGAAATTAACAACAGATGCACTAGAGGGGCAACAATGAGATGACCCCCAAAACAGGAATGGTTTAACAGGTGGAGGCCACTGAAATTTTTCCCTCCTCATCTTTTCTGACTGTTTCTTCACTAGTTTTGCATTTGGCTACAGTCAGTGTCACTACTGGTAGCACGAGGTGATACCTGGACCCTACAGAGGTTACACAGGTAGTCCAACTTTTCCAGGATGGCACATCAATAAGTGTCATTGCCAGAAGGTTTGCTATGTCTCCCTGCACAGTCTCAAGGGCATGGAGGAGATTCTAGGAGACAAGCAGTTACTCTAGGAGAGCTGGAGAGGGCCATAGAAGGTCCATAACCCATCAGCAGGCCCAGTATCTGCTCCTTTGGGCAAGGAGGAACAGGATGAGCACTGCCAGAGCCCTACAAAATGACCTCCAGCAGGCCACTGGTGTGAATGTCTCTGACCAAACAATCAGAAACAGACTTCATGAGGGTTGCCTGAGGGCCCAAATGTCTACTGCGCCCTGTGCTCACTGCACAGCACCGGGGAGCTCAATTGGCATTTGCCATAGTATACCAGAATTGGCAGGTCCACCACTGGCATCCTGTGCTTTTCTTCAGATGAGAGCAGGTTCACCCTGAGTATATGTGAAAGACGTGAAAGGGTCAGGAGAAGCCGTTGAGAATATTATGCTGCCTGTAACATTGTTTAGCATGACTGGTTTGGTGGTGGGTCAGTGATAATCTTGGAGGCATATCCATGGAGCGACTCACAGACCTCTACAGGCTAGACAACGGCACCTTGACTGCCATTAGTTATCAGGATGAAATCCTTGGACTCATTGTCTGACCCTACGCTGGTGCAGTAGGTCCTGGTTTCCTCCTAATGCACGACAATGCCCGGCCTCATGTGGCAAGAGTATGCAGGCAGTACCTGGAGGATGAAGGAATTGAAACAATTGAATGGCCTTCACGATCCCCAGACTTAAACCCAATAGAACATCTGTGGGACATTATGTTTCAGTCCATTAGGCGCTGCCAGGTTGCTCCTCAGACTGTACAACAGCTCAGGGATGCCCTCATACAGATCTGGGAGGAAATGCCACAAGACACCATCCGTCGTCTCATTAGGAGCATGCCTCGACGTTGTCAAGCATGCATACAAGCTCGTGGGGGCCACACAAGATACTGAAAAGCATTTTGAGTAGCAGAAATTAAGTTTTTGAAAAAATGGACTAGCCTGCTACATCTTCATTTCACTCTGATTTTAGGGTGTCTACACAATTGAGCCCTCTGTAGGCAGAAAACTTTTATTTCCATTAAAAGACTTGGCATCCTTTTGTTCCTAAGACATTGCCCTGTCGTTATTTGTATATATCCAACTTCATATTGAGATCTGATGTATCTAATGTGTTTCTTTAAAGTGTTCCTTTAATTTTTGTGAGCAGTGTATTTGATATAGGCCATCCAATTAAGGTAAATGTCATGTTTTTAGTTGTTATAATCTGATGAGGAATATTTTATTTTATTTTTTGTTGTTTTATTTTTCAGTTTTCCTCCTGAGGGATTGCCATCTTATCGTGGTCACAGGGTTTGCGTGCCTCAGTGACCCTAAGAGCTACACCAGCAGAAGCTTAGCCTTCAGGTGGGACACCCAAGTTGGACAGGTTTTAGGGTAGAGGCCTGACAAAGTGCAATCAAATTACATGACAAAAATAGTTATCCAGAGCACCCCCAACACCCCACCCATTTCCCGCCTCTGTCCCCACCATGTGCCCCCTTCACATTTCTGTCTGCCCCCTCATATATGCCTATCTAGAACCGGCCCAGGTTGTGACACAATTGCTTCTAAGCCTGCACTCTGCATGGTGCTGTGCATTCAAATGCAGAATTTTAGTCATTTTCTTGGTCAAAATAAAGTAATTAACAGTTTCTTTACATTTTCCATTGGATTACTTTACATTTTCAGAGTTTTGACAGAGTTACTGTTGATAATAAAATTGTTTCTTTCTAATACATTTCCTTACATCTTGCCTGAAGAAGGGGACTGAGTTGCCTTGAAAGCTTGCATATTGTAATCTTTTTAGTTAGCCAATAAAAGGTGTCATTTTGCTTGGCTTTTCTCTACATTCACAATGGCTAACACAGTACAACACCCTAGTACTAATACATTTCCTTACATTTTTTTTTCAGGTTTTGATAGAGTTCATTATTTATCATATGTTTATATACATATACTGCAGTGCCCTGGAAATAAATGGTCCAGCAGTCAATGTGTTCAAAAATGTTCATTTCCTAAATTTTTGGTCAACATTTTCAACAAAGTATCAGACTTAATGAGCATACAGTGTCCATATCATGGCCAACTAATGACTGGATCGAGGGGATACCCCACCTGCACAAATCACCATTGCATTGTAAGATTAGCGGGTTTGATGTTAAAATGGGCAAGCTAATCATTTCTCATAACCTCACAATTGTGAATTTTCTTCTCTTTTTTTATTTTAAGTAGTTAACTGCTATCTGCTCTGAGAGAAATATGAAATGCTCTGAGCTTGAATCAGGAAGTAGACTTGTGCTGATTGACTGGTATTTGTACAAACTGTTTTATGCAAACTGATATTTTTTATATATACAGTACCATATTACTTATTACATTTAATTTATTGCATCAATATTAATATTTCTTATTAATTTATTACTCTTGATGTTCTCTTATTGCTAATTTGTTCTTGTTAATGACATCATTACATTTTATTCCTTTTTTCTTTTCTTTAACTTTTCCTTTTCTTACTCTTTTAACTTTCTGCTAATTTATTTTGATTATGCAGCATTTCATTCTCTACTGTTTCCCTGTTGTGCCTCCTCCAGACCACGAGGGGGCGACTGCCCTGGTGGCTTTGGGGACCATGGGTGCAGAGCTTTGAAGCTCAGCCCTGTGGGGTCCGGTGGTCACTGCCAGGGGGCGCCCCAATGCCTACGGAGCCCTGGACCTCAGCACTTCCGCCACACTCGGAAGTGCTAGGGGGAAGTGGATCAGGGACATCTGGAGTGCCGGTGGAAGATTGCCAGGAAGCACCTGGAGCACATCCGGGTATGTACAAAATGGGCCGCCTCCCTCCATTCGATGGCTGGAGTCGGATGTAGGAGGACAGAGCTCGGAGGAGAGGAGTGGAGGTGGACCAGAAGAGAGAAGAGGCATTGTGTAAGGGCCTAGACTTGGAGTGATTGGTGCTGTGGCACTGGATTGTGTGCTTCACTGTTGTAAATATTGGTGTAAATAAATGTGTGTGGTGCTTCAAGAACCATGTCTACCTGTCTGTGTCTGGGCTGTTCCCAACAATGGCATCCCAGATGGGACTCTCCTCCTGGACCCATCGTTAAAAATTATTTTGTGGGCAGTCCGGTACAGCAGCTGAGCTCACACACATGCCACAGGAGTGGCACACGCACAGCCCCTCGGGAGCGATTCACCCAATGGACCGCCACCGGTCCACAGAAGGGCTGTTTCCCCCTGGTGTGAAAGGAGGACAACGGGCGTTGCTGGAGTGCAGCGGGTTCCTATGAGCATGCCGTGGCTCAGGAGAGCCGGGATGGCATTGCGTCTAGGAAGGCCATGTCAAGGCAGACGCCTCGGATAGATGGGACCTGGGAGATAAGTGCCTTGCCCAACTACGGTCGGCCCTGCGGGGTCAGACTTACATTCTCTGTTGCAGGCAGGAATTGCCCGGATCCGCGTCGGTGGCAGGCATGTGTCAGTCTGCGGGACTTTCTCAGCACGGCGGAAGCGGGAGGAGCTGTGGAGAAGGAGTCACTGCAGCTTGAGAGAGCGTGGCAGCTGCGAGGCTAACCAGAGGCACGCCACCGCACCGGGAAGGGGAGAGACAAGATGGCCGTGGACCGGAAGTCCCTCCCCAAGACAGGCAAGGGATTGGGCGGTATGTCTTGTGTGCCCGCCGATGATTGGATGGAGGCAGGACCAAGGAATGTCCAACCCGAGCCAAGGAAGGACCCGACTGAGCCGAGGGATAGGCCTCACAGGAAGCAGTCGGTGGATGTGACTGTCAGCCAGGTGAGTCAACTGTCAGCTGACTTTTTGTGCTTGCTGGCGGCTCTGCGCATGCTGGAGGAGTGCCTTTAGCCCACAGAGTCACTTTTGCAGGTGCTACGTGCCCTCCATGCGGAATTGCAGAAGCTAAAGAGGAAGGCAATCGTGTCAGTGCAGTCACTGTGTGGATGGACAGAACGGCGTGACACTGGATCCTTCGACCGGAGTGGCACGACAGGGGTGGTGAGTAGAACCGACCCCGTAAGGCATAAGGGAGATCCCACCATAAAGGCCCGTGATGTGAATGATCGGAACCAAGTAGGGGGGTCTCCGACAGTGGGCAGCCGGTGCTGCGCGTGGTGAGGGGAGAGAGAATGAGAGGGCTGGCAGGACACAGGCTGATGTGTGCCCCAGGTCCTAGTGCCCTATGCCCTGGCCTCGCGTCGCTCTACAGGGACGCAGACAGAACAGGGTCTATACCTTTCCCATAGCGTCACGGCGTCCCAGAGGAAAAGGAGGAATTGAGGGAAGAGAGCTGGTTCCTCTGGTAGGAAGGGACATGATGCTGGGTGCTCATGTCCAGAGAAGGGCTGCCCTCTGTGGAGGCAGAGGGAAACCCCAGAGCCGGCTGAGATGATGGGGGCATGTGTGGTCCTGTCTGATGTCCCAACATGGAGGGCACGGAGGTCTCGGAAAGGGTGCTGAGGTTGTAAACACCAGGGTACCGGTCAGATGGGGTAGCATTGCCTGTCAATGAGACAACGGAATGCCGAGTGGCGGCGTCAGGGCAACAACTCCGTCCCTTGTTCTGATTTATATTTTGCAGGACCTGGCCCTGGAGTGGAGTATGTTGGCTTCCAGCCGTGGAAAACCTGCCTTTGCAGGACAGGCCGCGAGTCGGGTGGAAGAGGACAGAGCTTGGAGGAGAGGAGTGGAGGCGGACCAGAAGAGAGAAGATGCATTGTGTAAGGGTGTGGACTTTGGGGTGATTGGTGCTGCGGCAATGGGTTGTGTGTGTCACTATTGTAAATATTAGTGTAAATAAACGTGTGTGGTGCTTCAAGAACCATGTCTACCTGTGTCCGGGCTGTTCCCCATTGTGGAAACCCTGTTTTCACTGCTGAAACATGAAATTAAGCAACTAAAAAGTTTTTATATCAAGCCATTAAATAATGTTTTCCTTATTGTGTGATTTATTGACTTATCAAGAAATTTGTATTTAATATTATTTAGCTTATTTTAAGAAATTAATAAATTTTGCTTACTCCATTGACAGATATTTTTTCTAAATTGCTGTTTTATCTAACCAAAAAATCTTTCAATGTTATTTTAACTCCCATATAGGAAGATGCACTCTAGGAATCAAAGTTCACAGAATATTGACCGTTCCTTAAAGTTGGTAATTTTATAATGTTGTAGGTCTAAAACATGAGCTTAAAGGGTTCTTACATCTCAGTTACATGGGACGAGTGTGCAAGAAACACATCTGAGAATCATTGATCTGTTTTCCTATAGAAGAAGAGACTTGATAGGACATGTATTTCACTCCAAGTTTAAAAGAAGACACAAGGAGTGGCAATTATTATCACAATCTCTTTTATAGCTACTGCGACAACTGTGGAACACAAAGGTTTCTGGGAAGAGGATTTTCATATCTGGGGTGCCACAACACAGGTGATCCAGCGTGCATGTAGAGAGTAGCAATCTGAATCTACCGTTCACAACTTGGAACTGCCAGTCACTAAATAAGCAACATCCCTAATCTCTTTTTACAGGTGAGCCATTTGGCAAAACAAATCCACAGGGCAGATGCAGCAGAAAAAAAAATGATTTCACCTGCATCTGAAGGAAGGTAGTCCCACAAGGTTAGACAAATCCCAAAAATGCAAGTTAGGCAGACCAACAGGATCAGTCAAATGTTAAATAGACAAACATGAAGATTATAGGCATAAATTTTGCAAAGATCAAGCAAAGTGCAAAGCAGAAACAGACATATTAGAACAACAAATTCAGCAGAAATTCCTATATGCTTAACATTTCTAGGTAACAAAGCACAGAATGTATGCAGGATTGCATCCTCTGTGGATTGGTTGTGCTGTTATGCAAATTGGAGGTGTTAATGATTATCTGGAAGATTCTGTTTAATGTGTCCCAGCTGCACTCTTTCAATGGAATTGATCAAGATTGGAATGAGTGATTCCAGTTTGAAGCCATTCAGACAGTCCACTTTTGTTTTCTTAGAAAACAGGGATAATTGTTTTCCTTTTGAAACAGGCAGTGACAAATTATTCTTTCAGTGAAATGTTAAAGATGCTACTGAAGACATCAGTTAATTGGTTGCTACAAGTTATTAAAAGACACCCTGAATTTCCATCTGGACTGGATGCCTTGTAGACACTGACTCATTATAAGTCCTTCTTATGTCATGTACTAAAACAGAAAGAGAAGAATCAATTGGTGCTGCAGGCAATCGAATGGCAGGCTGCTTGTTGTCACAATCAAAGCAGGCATAGAAAACATTAACTTGATCTGAAGTAGAAAAAGATGATGATATATTTTTTTACTTTCTAGTTCATAAATATTCCTAATCCCTGCTGAAGTGTTACAGTTGCTAAATTCCATCTCTAGTTTATTCCCGTACTAACATTTAGCCAGTTTGATTGCTTTTAAGAGCTTGTATCTGCATTTCTTGTATGTGTTCATGTCACAGATTTGAAATATGTTGTTGCCACCCTTCAGTAAATTCCTCATTTCAGCAGTGATCCACAGATTCTTATTCGAAAATATGCGGATTGTTTTTATAGGCACACGGTTTTCCATGCCTTTTTTGAAGAATGCCTTTTCGCCATCTGCATACTTATCCTCATCTAATGAGGAGTCTCTAAACATGTCCCAGCTTACACAATCAAAGCAGTCTTGTAGTTTTTTCCAGTGATTCTTTAGTCCAGGACTGTATTACTTTCATTGCCTGCTCGCATTTCAGTCTCTGCTTGTAAATTATTAGCAGGAGCACTAACAAGTGATCCAGCAAACAAAGGTGGAGGCACAGTTGTAGGCAGTGAGTATCCTTTATCAGGATATAGCAGTGATTTAGAGCATTAGTGCACTTCATGGGACAGGTGACATGTTGGTGTTATTTAAGGTAGAAATTGATTTAAAGTACTTTGTTGAAGTCTCTGGTAACCATAAATAGTCCCTCAGGATGTAAACATTTGTAACAATGTTACAGAGATCATTCAGTACATTGTTCATGTCTGCTAGCAGAGGAATATAAACATAAACTAGAGCAACACTGGATAACTCCTTTAGAAGATTAAACAAATGAAACATATATTCCAGATCAGGTGAGCAAATTGTAGACAAATTATATGATGTTCACCATAAAACACACACAACCTCCTCATTTGCTTTTACGTCATGACTACCATGAAAGTATGGCCATCTAGCATAATTGAAATATTTGGTGTCTCAGCCTATAGCAACTGTTTCGAGAAACACATCCACAGTAATTTCTGATCTCTCTCTGTGTATCCAGTCTTTCACGTATATAGTCAAATTTATTACCCAGCAACTGCATGTTGGCCAGAAGAATGCTGGGCAGAGGTGGTTGGTTGCTGCAATGTTTTGTTTTCACTTGGACGCCTCCCCTCTGTCCCCATTTCCTAGCTTTCTTTGTCAGGTTATTAATTGAGTCATGCTGTTGTTTGTTGTCTGAAAATGATTGGTGGCGATATCTCTGTATTTAATAAGTAAAAATTCGAATTCTAGATACTTGCTTCGAATATGCTTATTAATCATTATAGCTGACTAAACTATCAACAAAAAGAACAACATTATTTACATAAAAACACATGTCAAATGGGAAACATGCAACATATCACCACTCTCCTTCACCATAATTAATATAAAAATTATTTTAAATATTTATAAATATAAGGAAATATATAACCTATGAAGCCAAGTGCTTGTAAAGTATTAGTCAAATATGCACTAATACGATTTAATTATACAACCATGCATAATACTGTACAGTAGATTGCTCCAAGCTAGGGAAAATGCACTATTTAACAATAAATAAAAATACTGAAAATTTTTAAAGCATAGCATTTAATGACTAGTAAATTAAATTACTCAAAGACAGGCTATACTGGTTACAAATGAATTTAGCTTTTTGTGGGGCAATGACTCCTAGAGCCATAATTCATTTTGTATTTAAATAGATTGTACTTGACAGTTCCATCTTCTTATTTAATGTTTCTGGCTTGTGTTTTTTTATTCATTTGTTAAACTGTTGCTCATCATCTAATCTAATTTTCTAAATGCTTAAAAGAGACATATCTGAAATATAAATTTGTACTCAATTCTTATTTTTAAGAGACTTGCTGATAAGTGCGCCAAGTGTGACGCCAGTCTATGCAGATCATGAGTAACACATTTAGCATGGATTACATTTCAGTTAATCCCTCAGTTTATTTAATTAGTGTGTGTAAGGTCAAAAAGATTATATATTAAAACATTTATCTATTAATAGTTCAGTGTACTTTTTTTTGGAAAGTTAAAGCAACAATATGTGGAATTAATTAGTGAATTATGATTTTAATTAACTGTAAGTTGTATCACCCAGCCAACATCACTTGCCATAAAAATTTTGACTGTGTTTATATCTGGGTCAAATTATTTTATTGAAACATGTTTTCCACAGTACTGAAAACTATAATTGTTCAGTCTTTATCTTGTAATTTTTGTATTTCTTATAATGACAATGACTTAAAATAAGTGCATTTATTAAACACAATTCTTTGGTTGCAATTAATTGTAACTTTAATTTAGCATGATTAGTTTGTAAATTCTTATTATGTTGTAACTTTGAGGGGTTTTGGCTGCCCATTTTTTGACATGGAAATAGAGAAGTCTAATGGAGCAAACGGTTAGTGGTTTTTTATGGTGTCATGTGAAAGCTGACATTGTGTGTATTCATTGCACAAGATTATATTGCTCTATCTTTGTGTTATTTCCATGCCTATCTGGGTGAAATTGTGCATTATCAAACTCCAGAAAACCTCTTTATTTACCATCCATTATGTATGACTTTTTCAGCCTTTACTTGTAATTCACTCTGTCTGTTGAGCATTCAGTACTCCCGAGAATTCACTTACTTGCAATAGTAAATTACTTACTTTGTGTGTTCTAGAAATTCCTAGATGGAATTCAGGGTCTGAAAAGTATAAAGTGAATATGTGGCCAGAACTGGCAAGTTATTTTTTTGTTTTATTTATGTATAAGCCATGCTTTTTAAGGAATAAAGGGGAGTCAAAATTGTGAAATCCATAATAGGAACATATGCAGTAACATCTTGTTATACCAGTCGCTTTATCTAGGGAACGCTGGTGCACACATGTTGCTGCTGCTCCACCCTATTAACAACACTTTTTGTTAAACATCCGTGTTAACCTAGATAGATAGATAGATAGATAGATAGATAGATAGATAGATAGATAGATAGATAGATAGATAGATAGATAGATAGATAGATAGATAGATAGATAGACAGATAGATAGATGCTTTATTAATCCCAAGGGGAAATTCACATATTCCAGCAGCATCATACTGATAAAAAACAAAATTAAATTAAAGAGTGATAAAAATGTAGGTAAAACAGACAATAACTTTGTATAATGTTAACGTTTACCCCCCGGGTTGAATTGAAGAGTCGCATAGTGTGGGGGAGGAACAATCTCCTCAGTCTGTCAGTGGAGCAGGGCAGTGACGGTAGTCTGTCGCTGAAGCTGCTCCTCTGTCTGGAGATGATACTGTTTAGTGGATGCAGTGGATTCTCCATGATTGACAGGAGCCTGCTCAGCGCCCGTCGCTCTGCCACAGATCTCAAACTGTCCAGCTCCGTACCTACAATAGAGCCTGCCTTCCTCACCCGTTTGTCCAGGTGTGAGGCGTCCTTCTTCTTTATGCTGCCTCCCCTGCACAACACTGCGTAGAAGAGAGCACTTGACACAGCCGTCTGATAGAACATCTGCAGCATGTTGAAGGACGCCAGTCTTCTAAGGAAATATAGTCGTTTCAGTCTTCTCTTGCACAGAGCATCAATATTGGCAGTCCAGTCCAACTTATCATCCAGCTGCACTCCCAGGTATTTATAGGTCTGTGCCCTCTGCACACAGTCACCTCTGATAATCACGGGGTCCAGGAGGGGCCTGAGATATTTTCTCTCCTTGATTATAATGGATATGCAGGATTGCTGTCAATTCCTTCTGTACACGCTTTGACTGGGAATAACTGAAAAGTGATCTGATGTCTGCAGTTACCTGGCTTGCAGCTTTAGGGTGATAATGCCTGTAATACCCAGTGCTTTATGTAAGTGGTTGTATGCTGGAATCTGTGGATTTTGGTAGTTATCATTCATGTGCATCTTGTAATATCTCCTTTTATGCCTCTTCTAGATTCTTTACTGCTTTGCTATCATCATTCATCTCACACCTTCTCTTCTGTACTGCTCTGCGTTATCAGATAAGTATTGCTCTATACTATGCTGAAATATTCTCGTGACAAACGTCTTCATATTAAACAGTTTGTTCAGGGCACCCCCACCTTTCTCAAAGGAAGTTTCCTTTATGGGGAACTTTGAAGTGGTCCCCTTTCCCAGAAGCTCATAATAAGTCCCCAATGTGTTCCCATCTGAACCTGGCCCTAGTCTTTAGGACTCATTCCCACGGCCCCAGGTGCCTTTGGATGGCTTGTGGGTCAGAGCACACTCCAGCTTTCCCTGACCCACATCAACTGACTCCAATTCTGTGATGCAGGAACGGTACTCTCCTACCTGAGCCTTCTTTGGTTGGAAGTCTTGATGGTGTGTCGAGGCTTTCTTCAGGTTTGCCTTCCAATTCAACAAGGAAGCCATTATCCTGCCGTCTACAACACTGTGAAATAATCAGCCTTGACACACACACAAAGGTTTGGGGCAGCCACCCGTATATTATCCCTGGCTGCAAAAATTGCATAAAAAGTCACACTGTAGTGTATAGTTTAGAGTCAAAGGTTAATCTTGAGGCCGGAAGTGATGTTATCTTTGGGCCTGGAACTGGAAGTGACGTCATTACTGTGGCCAGAAGTGGTTTTGTCAGGGTTGCCTCAGGCAGAATTTCCTGTATTTGGTCTGAAGAAACAACAGAGGAAGTTTTAGTGCACCCCGCTACACTCTGGCCTGCTGTGGAATTACCTTCATTTGGTCCATTCAGCTTCCTCCTATGCGCACATGTGTGACATTGTCTATTGTTCCCCAACATACATTGGGTCTTTCTTACCTGACCTGACTGATCTTTTCATCCACTTCAGTTCTCTTTCTCAGAGGGTCATTCTTCTTCTATGGATTTCAACATCCATATTGACACTCCTACATATAAACTAAGCAATGAATTCCTGTCCTTACTGGACTGTTTTGACATGGTGCAACATGTTCATTTTCCAACCCACTCTGGTGGTCATATATTGGACCTGATCTGCACATCTGACTTCTCTGTCTACAACACTTATAGCAGTGACTGTCTCAAATTACTGTCTCTCTGTCCTTGCTGATCCATTTCTGCTCATTTTCTGTCTTCCATTAATGCTAAATAGTCTTATTGACTACTATAACTTAGCCCTTCATTCAGCACTAGATAAAACGTCTGTTAAAACATAAGGAAGTTTCCCTTAAGCATATATGAAAGCAGCTGGCTGACACCTTGAGAGAATGTCATGTAAGACTGCCCTCACGGTGCATATCCAGACTTTCTCAAAGGGCTTACAGGGATGCACTAACTACTGCCAAGAACACACATTATGGCAGTATAACAGAAAGTGGCCATGAGGGTTTTGTTCTCTGTAGTTAAAAAAACTACTTCAACCTGCATCTAGCTCAATTACCATCTCTACTGAAGCCAAATTTATCCGTAATAAAATTAAAGATCTAAATAATTCAACTAACATAAATCCATCATCCATTTATATCCTTCTCTGTCACCCCATTCCACACAGCCCCTTTACTAAATTTTTACCAGTCACATCTGCATTTATTAATGATCTGCTTTGTAAGATGAGCCCGACAACATGTGTACTGGACACTCATCCCCACCACACTTCTTATATCATGTCTTCATGCTATAATCCTGACTTATCCAACAATAATAAATTCATCCCTTGGCACCTGCTTTCTGCCAGCCACTTTTAAAATCGCTTCTGTAACCCCAATGTTAAAAAAGTCTGGTCTTGATGCAGACAATCGTAATAATTTTCTATCTTTCTCTTACCTTTTGTGTCAAAATTTCTTGAGCATGTTGTAGCCTTCCAATTTACTAATTCCTTAAATTCTAATAATTTGATGGAACCCTTTCAGTCTGGTTTCAGTGTGTAGCACAGCTGTGAAACCTCCCTGCTTCAAGTAACCATTTGCTTATGGCAGCAGACTCTGGACAAACCAGCATATTAATTCTGTTAGACCTCTGTGCATCATTTGACATTGTCAGACAAGACATTCTACTGTTTAGAATGGAGAACATTCTGGGTCTCTCTGGCACTGTCTTCCACTGGTTTAAGTCCTATCTGACTGATAGGCAAGAGTTTGTTAGTCTTGGCTACTGCAGACCCAGCTCAGTGTCAGTCACACAAGGAATTCCTCAGGGATCTGTCTTTGGCCTTCTGCTTTTCTGCATCTATATGCTTCCCCCTTTGGCCACATCATTTGTAGCTATGGACTGGGTTATCATTTTATGCAGATGATACTCAACTCTATTTCAATGTTAAAAGCGAAACTTCTTCAGAGCTTTCTCAGCTCACAACTTGCCTCAGTGAAATTTAAAGTTAAATTGCAGCAAAAATGATTTACAGCAAATTGGCACTAAAGCACAACTTAAGAAATTGAGCTCCATTTCAGTCACTCTTGACGGTGATCTCATTTTACCATCTTCTAATGAAAGGGATCTTGGAGTCTTTTATTATTTCTCCCTTTCTTACTCCATCCACATCAACTACTTTAAGAAACTTTCTCACTTCCACCTCCACAACATATCCCATGATCGCTCTTTTTTCTCTTTTTCTAATGCTGAGAAACTTGTCCCTGCTTTCATCACAGCCCACATCAATAACTGTAATTTCCTACTGGCAGGTGCTCCTTCAAATCTTATATCACATCTCCAGTTAATTCAAAACTTTGCTGCAGGAGTCCTTACATGAACCAGCAATAGTTAGCACATCACACCCATCCTGCTTCACCTTCATTGGCTCTGTGTGTCCTACAGGATCAAATATATAATTCCATTCAGAACCTATAAAGATTTAAATGGCCTTGCATCAGACTGCATCAATGACCTTCTCCATCGCTATGCTCCTGCTAGCCCACTAAGGTCCTCTAATTCTGGCAATCTTGTTGTGCCCTACATTAACCTGCACTGTATATGTGACAAGGGCCTTCAGTTCTATAGTATCCAGACTTTGGAATGAGCCCCCTGAAATTAATTAGATCAACTGACTCCATTCTTTTTAAAAACAACTTAAAACTCATCTGTACGTAAATGTCAGCAGCATTGTGCAAAGCCCTGCTGGAACATCACCACCTTTTTCCATCACAGTTGGTGTCCTCCAAGGATTGACTCTGCCACCCCTTCTGTTCATCCTCTGTGTGGACATGACCACGGCAGACATCCAGAAGTATCATCTATGGACACTCTTGTATGCAGATGACATCCTTTTTGTTGAAGAAATGTGGCCTGCCCTTGAGATCCAAACACAGAAATGGAAGACATGCCTAGATGTGAACGGATTTCAGCTCAACATAAAATGAGATGTCAAGCAAAATGACACCTTTTATTGTCTAACTTAAAAGATTACAATGTGCAAAGCATCAAAACCTTGTATATTGTAATATTTTTAGTTAGCCTATAAAAGGTGCAATTTTGACTTCAGACTGAATACTTAAAGTGTGGTTGATCTATTATAGTTTTAGACAGAATGTCTACTGAACTCCATTTATCCTTATACAGTTTTACAGCACTACAGCTCTACACATATTTAAAAATAAAATTAAGTGACAGTAAAGCACCAAAATAGCAATCACACATATTAAAACATTAAACAATAAAATACTAATCAATTTCAATAATTAACAGTAAGAAGCATTGGTTAAAAAAATATCTGGTTATGAAAGTTACAGAAGCATTCTATAATAAATGAAAATTAGAAAGAGAATAATTTAAACGCTGCCCAGGGTTTGTTTCCTGCCTTGCACCCTGTGTTGGCTGGGATTGGCTCCAGCAGACCCCCATGACCCTGTAGTTAGGATATAGCGGGTTGGATAATGGATGAATAATTTAAATATCCTGTGAATAAAGCATTGCAATGATCAATTTTGCTAGAAAATGCCTTAAAATAATTTTCTACCTCTCTTACCTGGAAAAGGTGGCTATTTTATATTTCAGTAATATGTGAGCTAAAGAAGAGGGTACTATCAAAGACAACACTTAGATTAAATACTGTTTCAGAAAAACTAATAATCAAGTTCTCTGAGATAAAAATGCACGTATATGCTGTTATTATTAATAGTATTCCAACTAATTAACAAATTTTTATTTTTTTCATATTTAAAGGTAAGTAGTTATCACTCATTAAATGTTTTAACTCATTGAGCCAAATAATTGAAAACAGCATAGGAGAAACTGAAACATGTAGCTAACTGTCATCTTTATACAAAGCAAATTTAATATTTTGTTTTCAAACTATGTGCTTTAGTGATAGCATTTAAATTGGAAGTGCTATCTGAAAATTATTGAGTAAGTTAGAACACAATGATGCAAGAATAATGTCTGATGAGCTGTATAATAAATTGTGTCAAGTCCTAATAAAATGAGCAAAGCTGCCACCAACATGAAGAACAACAAGGGAGTAGAAGATGATGATCCCCGTGTCTCCGGCAGTGCAGACAGCATTTAACATCACAAGTTAATGGCCTTATTTATTTGTAACAAAGAAATGATTCACAGTGCATCCCAGAATACAATGATTAGGAAAACCTTCAAAAAAGGGGGCACATGTGCATTAAAGGTTGTATGCTATCATATTGCTGTATCATTTCTTTCTTTTTTATAAAGTGGTTGTCCTAAGATCTTGGTGCAAGTTCAGTTCATCAGAGTATAATGATGTTCATAGCTCTCCTGAGTAAAACCTTCAACTAAGTAAATCAAAAAACAGACCTGTGAAATCTGTCACTATCCCTCACCATCTGCATGGTGATTTATGAGTGGAAATTTTTACCAAGAAACCACAGAAATCTTCTTTGTATTAGAGAAAGATTTTAGGATGGATTATTTCCTAAACTCGCCCTTTGATCTTTAATAATAACAATACATTGCACTTATATAGCACCTTTCTCAAGCTCGATACACATCACAGATTCTCAGAAAGAACAACAGGGATTATGTATTATTGGATACAAATATTTCTGCATACAGCACTAAAAGAGATAAATACAGGATATACAAAGCATTAAACAGAATAAAAGACAATAAACCAGAGTAAACTACTAATATCAATAATAGAAGAAAAGTCTAAACAAATAACAGAATGTGTGATATAGCACACACACACAAATTATCCTGAGCAGAGAGGTAAACTGAAAGAAGGTGCAAAATGTTACATTAAGTTAAAAGCCTTCCTGAAAAGACTCAATTTTAGGTTTTTGGTTTTGTGTCGCTCTCATGTTTAACAATTTCTTTCCGCAAAATAATATTCTATAAAGGTCAACTGACATTAAAAATGTCTTACTGAACAATTTGGAGCTACATTCTTTTACCAAACACTTTTTTCATCTTGGGGTTGCTCATTTCTTAGATCTACGCATTGTTAATGTTGACATTGTCAGTAACAGTTATTCATAGGAATGAACAGGAGATAGAATTGCTGCCCAGGTACAAAGAGTCAGTAAACCAAAAGAAGCTTTCAGAACTGACCACCAAAGTCAAAATACATAACCACTGTCACCGTTGAAAGTAACATTGTAGAGTCCAACAAATGGATGTGAAGCTGTTAGCCACCATCTTATATAGGCAGGCTAAGATGACATAATATATCATGAAATGGGCACAGCAACAATAAACAATATGGCCATGCAGAGAATATCAAGATAATAATGATACAATTATAAAAAAATATCCAAAAATTGATGAACAGAAAAGGTGTCAAAGCTTATGTTCATTATAGCCTACTTCTTTTCATCTTTCATGTCCCAGTTGTTTTCTCTGGCTGGACATCTTTCATTTCACTGTGTCTTTAACAAAAATCATAACATCTCCAAATAAAAGTACACAACATCTGAGGGAGCCAGTTCTAGACATCACATAGATACTCTTCAGAGTGTTAAAAATTTGTTAAAACTGTTATAGTTTTGTATTGCATAAATCTTTGGACAATATTTTATGTTTTTGTTTTTAAAATGTTTTATCACTATTTCATGGGTGCCATCATTTTGTGTTTTCAGATTTTATGGTGTAGGCAATTTTGCTATGATACAGTATGTTTGTTAGCCAGGATATCATGGTGGCCATGATATATAAGTTGGACACATGTATTAGGAAATCTGAAAAATGCCTTAACTTTGAAAATCTTGTGGAAGAAACCAGCTCATCTCTGCTGTTCTTTAAAATAAAATTCAGCCCGACTGGACCCTCTTGCTGTCTGATTGAAAAATAATACAAAAATACCAGTTTGATCATTTGTTTGGATTTGTCCAAATGAAAAGGAACATTTTTGGAAGGATCTGTACAATTTCAGACCAAAAAGTACTTCCACAAAGGTCAAAAAGTGGTGCAGACTAACAGATCATGACATCACTCTTATCAAAATTCCTATAACACCTGCCGGTCAGGAATAAACTCTACAGATTTAGTCCTGTTACCAGTATTGAGACCATCTCATGGAAAATGCCTTGTGTACAAGTTATAGCTGAGATTTTTATAGCTGAGATATTTATAGGTGTCATTTTTTTGAGTAGTTTGTAAAGTGTTTTTCCATTGTAAACAATACATATGATATAATCCAGTACTGAATGTAAATAATTAACCCAACAAAACAAGATTTCATATTGCTTAGCAAAAGTATCGCAGATGTAGCACTCATTACTGCAGGAAGGACTTTAAGAATGAAACTGACTGAAGAATTGGGCTGACCATAGTCCTCAGCTTGAATAGTGGGCCCTTGAAATGGTTACTAAAAAAAGAAGACAAGGTAGAGGAGTTCAGAAAGGCAGTGCTGTCAAAATGAATGATAGAAGGTGAGCTTCAAGGCTTTCCGATATCGAGGTGACAATCTATAAAGAATCTCATTTGTTGTGTGCTGGAGTTTTTTATGGCCTATAATCAAGTACAAGAGTCACTGATTGCAGAGCTTTGTAAACAGGTGTGCAGCAAGACATTACAAACAATGGGGATTTTTCAATTTGCTTTTCAGATGTTAGTACTTTTTTTGATATGAAAATATGTATCATTTTATTATAATTTAAAACAATGTCATTTATCAGTATTAAAAGATGTAGTTTGGTAGATTAGCATTCACATGTTGGAACATAGTTTTTCAATTCTTAATGTATTTTTATGAAGCTTATATTGCTCAGGTTACTATGCTTATAAAACATGCTACTTCTCTGACTGAAGAATTCAATTATAGTTTATTGGCCTCACCACTGCTTACATAGTCACTTGTATACAGCAGCTAATCCCTCCTTTAGATACCTTTGTTAAAACCCAATATCTATTTTTAATTACCTCTTTACTCCTTGCGGAACATAGGGCCTCAGCAGTTGTCTTCCACTTCTTGCAGTCTCTGGCGATCTTTTTTACTTCTACCCAAGACAGGTTGATGGCGTTGAGTTCTTCATTTACCGGTATACTCTGTTTCACATCTGTCTCCAGCTCTGCTTTGGGCACCTCCATCTTTGTTTTTCTTATAGGTTCAACTCAAGAGACTGTTGCGTGACTGTGGATGCTTCTTTCTGCAGTGTGTGTCTGAACCATCTCCATTTGCATCTCCTGATCTGGATTTGCACTTGCTCCTGGTTTGTCCTTGCCAACAAGTCAGTGTTTTGCACTTTTTTGAATCATCTGAACATGGAGAATCTGTTGAAGGGATTTATTGACAAATGACTGGATCTTTTTAGAACTACTGCTGGTGCCTCACCATGTTTCTGACCCATACATGAGAACAGATTTCATGCCTGAGCAAATAACTCGGAACTTAGTACTGGTTGAGAAGGCAGTAAATTTCCAGATTAGGTGGAAGGTAGCAAAGGCTTGTTGAGCTTTCTTAATCCTAGCCTTAATATCCTCATCTGTCCCTCTGGACTGGCTGATCTTACTACCTAGGCAGTATTACAGTCATATAATAAGCCGCATGTACAGCAGCTATATAAGTCACAAATAATGGTGCAGCCTATGTGCAGAGACATTTGGTGGTAAGCACATTTGTCACTGTGATTCCTCATAGAAAACCTATTGCAATTTATAACATACTGACTGTACATAATTGGGTTTCTAGCTTCTTGCAACTAACATACATTAAAGTGTAAAAAAAAGTGTGAAAGATCCTTTTCTTGTTTTTTCAGAAGTTTTACTTTCTAACTCCATAACTTACAAATGTACATATTATGACGTGTGAATCCCTGTCTTGCACCCCAAAACACAAGGCTGAGTCTCAATACTTTAGCAAAACCAATTTTATTCACTTGAAACAGGAACAGCATGATTATTTATTGTAGTGGGATCTACCACTCTCCTATACACATTCACAGCAATCAGGCAGGGTCATGTCCAGGCTAGTGGCCAAATAATACTGTTCCCCACATTTATAATGTTCCTTGCATCACCCATCGACGATCTCCCTTCTTAAACTCGTGGAGTTTACTCGTCTTGTCATAATGATGTTTTTGTGCTTCCTGCTCGCATTATTGGTGCTCCACCTCAGTAGAGATAATCTGGCAATCTGCTCTTGCAACAAAACAACTCGGATCTGTTTAACTCTTTGAGGGCTGAATATTTTTAGTTTTCTGAAAAGCAATGGCGTCACACAAACATCAACATGAAATGTCTGTTGTTACATGCTGTGGCTGGCAGACTGTTTTTGCGTGGCTGGGGCAGCAGCAGTAGCCACTGTCGCAGTGCATTGCAATCTGGTTTCTACCTCTTGTCATTGTTAAGTGGCAGTCGTCCCAGGCGAACAGTGCCATAGGTGTGTCAGCTACTTGAACATGATCAGCACCACAAATACCTGGGGACCAATCAGCTGAAGCGGAACCTCACAATCATCTTGATCGCTTGTCTCAAAATCAGAGTCTGACAAGTCATAGTCCAGTTCAGAGAGTTCAGGTCAAGCGTCGTCTGCTTTACATCCACTTGGATCTCTCGCCAGGTGTCACGCCATCTTTGCCATTGTTTGTGCGTTGCTATTCATGGGAGTGCAGGAAATCTCGGTCAAAACCAATGAAGCTAACATTCTTTCTAGCACCAAGACTCCAACTAAAACATAACGGTTGGTTTTGTCACAGTTGACATTTGATTTCTATCGTCCAACTCCTCCTTTTGACAAAAGTCAACATCAGCCCTGAAAGAGTTAAGCTGCGAGCCACTGCAGAGCTAGGAGCCCACGGTTAAACTGTCTTCCACAGATGCGGCAATTGCGCTCTGGGATGCTCTTTGGCATGGTGTCCCATTGGGGGGAGTCCCAAAAGAGTTTGGAAACCTTATAATATCTCATACTTCATATGTGTTATATAATCACTAAGACCTTTCTGTCCTACCCTAAACATTTTCATTTAAATTTTTGTAGTGAGATTTCTGTTCTTCACCTTCTTATCAATATTACTTTTCAGTATATTATTTGGAATGTTAAACTTGACCTGTCCTACCCTGCCTGAACTAACAACTCACAAGATTTAAGCATTCTTCCACTACTCTCCATTTCAACATTAAAAAAATACAATACATTGCAATGCAGCATTGCTGCTCAATTGAAGTTTCAACCTCAATTTCTGAAATAACAGTAAACTAATGTCAACAGTAGAAAAACAAAATAATATTCCAAGAAAAGCAACTTGAAAAGAGTAACCATTGCGGATTTTCTTTTGTGAACAACGTCTACAGTTATTACTGTTTGCTACCTCAGAATTTGCCACTGCAGGCAAAGAGTCATGACTATGAATACTAAGATCCAGAGAATCCCAGGCGTGAATGGTGGAGATAATGTCAAGAGAAAAGGTATGCGAAGACAGCACTTCCACACCAGTATTTATTCCTCAAGATAGTTGTAACCATAACAGACACATGTGGTGTTGCATTATCACATAGGAAGTGTGAATAGACAAGTGCTGACCGGTCACCTTGCTTTACAGCTAGAAGCATTGGAGCCTGCCCCTTACAGTTGTGTCACTGAAGCCAGTATTGTATCTGCTGCTGGTTTTAACAGCAAAATGGGAGGTTAATCTGAAATATCTCACACAGAACAGTTTGATGTGTTGGTTCTGCTTACATGTGTTCATTTGAGAGACACCAGTCTCCCCTACTGATCTGCTAAAACCTTGCCTGTAATTGCAATTGTAAATGTCTGGCAACACTGGTACATGGCATGTTAAAGACCTTCTATGTTCTTGCTGAGACACTGAAATAACAGTCGACATATACCTTACTTATTTCCTTAGCAATATTAAACACACCTCCCATAACATAGCATAACCTGCTTAATCCAGTTTGGGGCTGTAAAGACTGAAGTTTATCCTGACAGCAAAAGAGAAGCCAGCTCTAGATAAAGTACTAATCCATCACTGGGCAGACCTATACACACCCACCCAACCACACTCACTGGGCCAATTCAGAATCACCAGTTAAGTTTGCGTGCATGTCTTTATGGGTGTGAACTCATGTAGACATTAATTTATTTTTACACAGACAATAACTCGTCCCTGGATTTGAGCCTGGTATGCTTGATATTTGGGAGTGCAAAACAAATCACTGCTCCACACTGTCACCTTACCTGTAACAAGTCATCTTTAAATCACCATTTGCTTAAACCATTTCTTCACTCTTTTCTTCAAAGCATATACCCTGAAAACATTAGTCTTAGGAATTAGTCTTGTAGGCCTTCTTGAGTACTGCTGTGGGCTTCAAAAGTGAAATGTGACTGTAGGGGCCTATTGCTAGTTATTTAAGTTATATTAAGTGTTTGCCTATATATTAGTGCATAGTCTATGGGAGGTTCTTACAACCCCCACAAGCTGAACTGAACTGATATATTCTAGCTATTTTTTGTCTCTCCGATTATATATTAGTCTCAGTTTGCAATCTGCCTTTCTGTGTGTAAGGCATGGAGGGCACACAGTTTTAAACCGTGCCTTAACATATCCTATAGCATGAAAGTTAACTTGCTCTACTGAACGTGCAGTGCCGTATGTTTAGAGCATACGGAAGGCAAAGTAAAGCATCTTTAAGTATAGAAACAACTGAAGTTTGACAAGAAAAGTCAACAGTTAAGAGAAGAGACATTTTTTCAGATTTTTTCCCTCTTATTGTACATGTGTAACAACCTTTTTTCTTTATTCTTGTGTGAACTGTTTGCTTTGAATTTTCACTAAATGTTTTAAAATGAACATTTGGACTGAGAGAGATTTCGGCATGTAATTGACCCATGCTTGATCCTGCCTTACTCACCAGCAGCTACAGTGATAACATGTAACATTTCACATTGACTAAAATTATCCCATTGACTCACAACCTATGTTTCCACACTCATTAAAAAAATCTCCAAAAAACAATGTTGAAAAGATACATACTGCATTAATAGGCAACTAAAACAAAGTTTCAGCAGCAAATGAAACATATGAAACAAGACATTTATTCACTGTCAGACAGAATAACCATTTCAACCTCTGAATGTAGCTTTGTTTTCTATCCCTTTTCCAACAATTAAAACCCAAACTTCACCCTTGACATACATATCCACCTCCAATAAAAGTGCCAATTGACCTACTGTTCATTTGGAATTAGCAATTAAAAATAAACAATAATAATGGCATTGCTGGGGGCAGTCATAATGCTTCATTGTCATTTGTCATAGTAAAAATAAACACATTTGTTAGAATATGATTTAAATTTGCAGCTTTAACGTATTAAGGAACTTCATAGTATAATAATCAGTAAAACCAAATCTTTAGACTCCAAATAATCATACAAGAGAATATAAATATCTTGTCCACCGCATTATAAATTTTGGCTTGGGTACTTGAAGAATTAGCCTAAACCATTTGTTACGGGAGATTTCTGGTTGTTATTAGTATTTATTGTTTTGTTTATGATGTCTTGTAGTTTTTTTCTTGTCCATGGCCATTTTTTTTATGTTAACAGCATAGGTGCTGACAACATGAACTACCAATGTTGCTCTGCATAACATTGAATTAACACTAGAATCCCTGGAGCCTATGAAAAAAGTCGTACTGGCAGGCCACCTTAAATTCCTTCGCACCTCTTCATCAGCGTTTTTGTTTTGAAAATGTGTCAATCAAAACAAGCAGCAAGCAGCCTGCTATCCCATCCCCTCCCATACCACCCAGTTGAAATTCTCCCGGCTTAAGTCTGTTTAAATTTGAAATAAAAAGGAGCATATGAATGAATAAATAAGTGAAAAAGATTAATACAACACACACTTACATAATACAGACTGACAAGTAACAGCCCTTAATTATGGATTAAATTGCTAAATTTATTTTATTTTTTATAGTAATTTTATTAAAATCAAATAACATTCCATACTATCAAGTCAAACTTAATAAGACTGAATCCAATTCAACCCCCACCACACAAGAGAAAAAAGAGGAAGGGCAACAGTAAAACTTTAAGAGTAGAAAGAGGGAAAAGAATCCTTTCCCCAATATAAATTCTTATTCTAAATTGTTATTGATTACATCCTGCCAGGTTTTAAAAAGTTTTGAACAGATCATTTTAGTTGAGAATGAGATTTTTTTCCAACTTCAAATAGTATGTAACATCAGCTACTCATTAATGATAAAGAGGTTGGCTAGGATTCTTCCAGTTGAGAAAGATACAGTAAGTCTAAGCCAATAGTGAAGTAAAGGCAATTACAGTTCGTTTATCATTCTATACTTTAAACCCATCTAGGAGTCCACCAACCACAGCTGTTAATGGATACGGAGGGATTGTGACACCAAGGAAATCTGATAGGCATTCAAAGATTTTTTTTTCCAGAATGATGTTTATTTCATGCATGCCCAAAACACGTGGCTGGAGTTCAACTGCAATATTAACAGGTTGGGTCTTGCCCTGAAAACATTTTGGACAATTTAAAATGAGACACATGTGCTTGTCAAAAGATTTTAAATTGAGCAATTGCATACTTTGTCCATATGGAGTTAGATTGAATTCTGTGCGTGGCTGCCATCCACTCTGCTAAATTTATTTTAAAGTCTCTAATGATAATAACAATAAGTCTGATGCTTTGGTGAAATGACTAGGGAGGACAGAATAGAAACTCCAGATGACAAAATGCTGGAGAAAAAAACCCTCTGGGCATTCTACCTCACATTAATGTGCTTAAGTAGTTCCTTTTTATTTTTATGGTTCACCCTAGAAGGTTTGATGTAGTCGGTCTTTTCGACAGTTGAAGTGTATAGATTTCTTCTAACCTCACAGCCAGCTGCACAGTACTTTGATCAGATGGTGGTGGCTAAAAACACCACTGCAGAAAACCTAGGATAAAAGAGGTTAATAAAAAATGCATATCCAAAAATTATATGATATTGTAATACAATACAGTACTAGCAAAATACCAGCTTACCATGGAGAAGTAGTGTGTTGAAGAAGCAATGAAAAAAAAAGGAAACATTTTGAAAATAACGTAACATGATTGTCAATGTAATTGTTTTGTCATTGTTGTGAGTGATGAGTGTTGCTGTCATATATATATATATATATATATATATATAAATATATATATATATTTACACACACATAAACATATATATATACATATCTATACATATACCCATATATACACATACACATATATACATATATATATATCTACATATATACACATACATATACATACACACATACATACATACACACACATATATATACACACATATATATATATATATACATACACACACACATATATAAACATATATATACATATACATACATATCTACATATATACACACACAGCTATTTATTATCAGTGCAATACGCTGCTTGTTAAAATGGATAACTCCGCTCTTACGTGCAAGTCTGCGTGGATATTATGAACTATCGTATTTGTTCAAGTTCTATTTAAATTTTAAATAGAAGGAATTTTTATTTAGTCGACAGAAATATCTTTGGTAGGAATGGTAAAACAGACAGGAATATTATTCGTGAATAAATCAACTCAAACCTTAAATAACTTAAAAGAACAAACATTCAAATTTCTTTACTCTTATGTAAATTTATATAAAAATAAACTTAGATTTTAAATATCCCAAAAGATTTTGCTCTCCATAAAATATATCCTTTCAAAATTATACAAATTCAAATATGAACATGCTGCATAACAAAACCTGGAAATATAAATAAAATGTGTTCCTTTCAGCAATAACAAATCAAATCATTCAGTTGTCTTTGCTCATATGTCATTTTAGAGCTGGACGCCTGGCATCTTTTTTGGCAACAGGTTCGTTTCTGTTTGGTGTGAGGTTCTGTGTTGTGGAGATTCTCAGGATGGATTGCAGGTGCTCATCAGTGAGGCGACTCCTGTGTGCTGTTTTGTTAGTCTTTATCACTGAGAAGAGCTTCTCACACAGATATGTGCTACCAAACATGCACAAGGTTCGAGCCGCATGTAGACGGACTTTTTGTTCTTCAAAGTCACCAAAGCGCCGTGCAAACTCAGTGCGCCGGTTTATCAGCAAAGTGCGTGTTGGGAACACCGTAGTGACGACTTGGTTTAACATTACTTGGCAACAGGGAAAGTTGCACTGGTTCTTTTGTGTCTCCCATAAAAGCAACTTCACTTGAAATCACTTTGTGATTGTGCACGGGTAAAAGCGTCCGCTGAAGTGTCAGATTCTTATTTAATTCTTCTGCTTTCTGTATCTTCTGCATTGCATTCAGGTCTTTCAGCCTCACTGATGAGCACCTGCAATCCATCCTGAGAATCTCCACAACACAGAACTCCCTGATGTTTTGTCTCATAGTGCCGTCTTAGATTAAATTCTGTAATTACAGCCACATTAGCTCCACAAATGAGACACACGGGTTCAGTAAACATATACTCAGCCTCCCATCGGTTTTTAAAGGCTCTATTTTCAGAATCAACTTTTCTCTTCAGCATCGTGTCAGCTAGCTTCAATAACTTGCAGCATCATAAGCTAGACTTGATTAACGCGGTAAGTGTTCGGCAAGGCAGCTGAAGCGCTGCATTATGGGATCTGTAGTTTATTGTGTTACCAGCGCTTCATATACCGGGCCATTAATAACAATAATACAGTATATAAAATGATCTCGCGGGCTGGATATAATTACGCCGGGCGGATGTGGCCCTGGCCCTTGAGTTTGACACTATACAGTATAATCTATTAGAAATGGATGTAAAAAGCAGCTATCAAAAGGCCAAATTACAAAATTAGATAGATTTAGTGCTTTTTTGATTCATGTTTTCTGATTGCCTCCCAGTATTGTGACCCTTGCCTGTTCCCTGGCCCTAGACTGTTTCTGTTCCCTAAAAAGACTTTTTTTCATCTTTTGGTCTTTATCTCAGATTTTTGCATACAAGTCCTTCATCACGTTTATGTCATGCAGAAATGATAATAATAAGTTGCATTTTAAATCTTACAAAGGAACTATATTTGGAATTTTTCTTTGTCAAGCTGAACAAAATTTTCTTTCATTTACAGATGAAACACACAAAATACTATAAGAATGGAGGACACTTGTCGTATAGTATATTCAGTTTCACACAAGAGAACTTGGCCTATTGTCATCCTATATGAAGACCAGACTTGGATGTAACTGTTAAATGTACAAATTTCCAATTTTTTCAGATACTATACTATATATCGATACTTTGGAGATCTTCCCAAAAATGTAATACAGATGACACCTGGACACCTCCCTGTGGAGAAATTATGGGCATGACCAGCTGGGAGGAAAACCCAGGGAAGACACAGGGCTCGCTGGGGGGATTATATCTCCCAGATGTCCTGGGAATGCCTTTGGATCCCACAGTATGAGTTGGCAAGTGTGACTAGGGAAAGGGACATATAAGCCTCACTTCTAAGACTGTTGCCCCCATAACCCAGTTTTGGATAACTGGTGGAAAATTAACAAAAAAGGATGCATTTTTGAAATCATTAATCTCAATAACAAAAACAAGGATTATGTAGTGTACAGATTTGGTTATTTTATAATATGTCAAAAGAGAGGTGACAGACAAACAGCTCAAAATTAACCTTCCATGATGATATGTTATAAACCTAATCTAACTTAACCCACAACATCTTCATAGCCAGGCACACCTTTATAGGAGCCAAAATCTATCTTGGCAGATGGAAGCAACTACTGTAAATATAGATGAGATTTGAAACATCACAGGGCATACTCACACACTAAGGTCATTTTATACTCTGTAATTAACAAAAGACAAATGATTGTAATCAGGGAGCAAACTGGAATACAGAGAGAGAAAACACACTATAAAAAGGAGACAAACAAGGATAAAGAGTTTGGGCATGACCTTGGTGACCCCATGCAATTGAAGGTTTTGTAAAACAAAAAAGAAAGGCAGTAATTGTGGAGATGTCCTGTTAGACGTGAGATCAAGAGAGAACTGGAAACAAGATGGCCAGTTCACAGGTTGTTTGGTCATGCGGCAGGAAGAGGTGGACCTGGGCAGACAGACAGCGGAAGTGACATCAGTGATGGAGTGGCTGTCAGTCTTCTACTCTGCAGTGGGAGGAGTCAATTAGGTATTAGAACATGGTGCCAATCCCTGGTTCAGTGGGTATATACCATCATCAAAGCCCTTAAGTTGTCTCCCATGCATACATGCATGACAAACCACATATTTTTAAGACATTGGAAATCAGAGAAAGAAAAAAAAACACCTCCACACTCCAGTCATATGTTTTACATCACAGGTGAACATATTCTAACAATTGTTGCCATGGTAGGTTATGTGACTTGGTTTAAACATACGGTGACTAGTGGCTTGTAGGAGCAGCATCTCTTTTCTGGCTTTATAGCGATTTTGGATGCTGTTTTTTTAAACTATTAAAGAAAGAATTCAAAAGACGGAAATGTATTTAAAATATGCCTCATGTCAAATGATTTATTTTAATGTCTGATTAATATGAAAGATAGCCTACCTTAGTGATCAAAGGTAAAGTCTTTTGAAAAAAAATAATCATATCCTGAACTTGTTAATGGCCTTTAGCATTGCTGAAAAATGTATTACACTCTTTTTAACGAACTGTATTGTGAAGGGATTTGTTCCATTTTTTTATGCATTGAAGTACATTTATGAACTCAGTGAAGTGCTTCCTTTAAACCTTTTTTTTTTCTTAATTTTCAAATATTTGCCATGAATCAATGAGAAAGATAAATGAAACCTATCGCTAACATATGCATCATTTAATTATGCCAGTCTAATCTAAGTCTCAACACTGAAGATACAATATGAGAATGTTTAGAAGTATTGGAAACTGTTGTAGATCTTTTCTAATACCCAAAGAGCAGAGTTCTTCTGCTTAATGTTCCATTGAAGAGTAATGGCAACAATATTGGCTTATGGATTTTTACTTTAGACAGATAGCGAGAGAATATGTGTGTTTTGGGTTTTAAGACTTTCATCCACAGAATCATTAATAAATTGTTCTTTAGTGCTAATACTTTAGAAGCAGTTACAGACACCATGAAAGACAATTTAATTCTGCACAATACCTTAGCCTTGATGAATACATACATTATCAAAATTAGAAAAACAAGTTTTACTAATTAATTGAATTAAATTTGTTCAATTGGTGTGGAATAACGATCAAATGGGTAGAGATCCATTCATTGCCTTTAACATACACAAATGAGCTGCAGACTTATTGCTGAATTTTTAGCACAATGCTTAAATGTTTAAACACAAAACAAATATGCATTTTATTAAATGAAAAGCAAAATAAAACCTGCAGAGTATGATTGGCACTTTATAAAATGTGGGTGAATTGACAATTAATACAAAGGATTATGATGAAATGTAAAGACATGTCTGTCTTGAAGTATGGGCACAATCGGCCCACGATGTTTCTGATGCCTATGCATGTTTCTGTTTTGCTGTCAAAACAGGGGCTCCAGTGTACTACTTTGCCCAGGAGCCTATGATTCTGTTAAGATGGCCCTGGTCATTATTATTGGTTTAAATTCTTGGAAATGTTTTTACTTATTCCTGCAAAGTGCAGGTTTTTTCATTTATGGTAAGTTGCTGTTTGATTTTGATTCTCTGAGACCATGTAACAAAGAAATCTGGATTCAGGAAATTATTGGAAGGCTATATATTTTTCATACTGTTCCCTTACATAGGGCACAGCTTAAATGTCTGCTTATATCCCTTCAGTGATATCTTTTACAAGTAGCAAAAGTTTACACTGGTTGTTACAGATTTAGAAGTACTAAAAGCAGCTCACTACTTGAAATTTAAATGTGGGAAGAACCTGGGATCGAACCTGCAACCTCTTGATTACAAGTCAGCAGTACTTACCTCTGGACCAGCCAAGCAGACATACCAACTTTGTGTCGATTAATATTTATGCTTCAATTTTTACATACTGAGCGCAACATGTAAATTGAATAACTTATTTTTCTTCTGTTACATTCTTGAATAAAAGTGCACATGTTTTATTCTACTTGTACCTTTTGTGAAAGTGTTTATTTGGTATTTGGACTTCAGGGTTCACACATTTTACACTTCATGTCAACATTTTGCCAATTATTACTATAACATGAAAAAAGTTTCTGTTTTAGCTATGTGTTCAACATTTCTTGCCTCGCATTTACTTTTATCCTGAATTTACATAGATCGTTGTAGACACAGAACACACACATGAAATGTATGTATTGCTAATAGCGATATATTATTTACCCTATAAAATTCCAGACACCTAACTCCCAGATAAAGACTTCAGTAACCTCAGTCGTTACCTTCAGGGATTCTATTGTTAAGCAAATGTTCATGACTCACACTGAAACAGTTGAACAATTAGCATCCACTGCTGACAAAAAAGCAATGGCTAAAAAATCTGAATGCAAGACAGACTAGCTGTGCTGGAACATGGATAACAGAAGAGATAATACAAGAATTGAAGGTCTCCCTGAAAACCATGAAAGTCCAAACCTGCATAAAGCCAAATTCAGATACACCTTCTTGCATTCTGCTAAACTGAATGTGGATATTCAAGGCTAGTTCTACATTTTTAGTTGTCCGAATTAAGCAGAAAAAGAGCTAAGATAACTTATCCTGACATTCTCTGAAATATGAATGTGAGTCACATCATGTTCTAGCAAGACAAAGAAGATTTTACCTGCAATTTCATTCATTCGCAATGAAACTTTTGCCATAATTATGCATTTTATTTTCTTCTCAGCTACTTTTACATTGTAATTACAATTATACTTATAATCTTTTTAACATCATAACCTTGGTTTATTGTATTAGGATTGTACTATTATATGTTAGGAATAGGATATTGAATATTGTATTAGAATTGTACTATCGCACATTATCTACTTTGTTGTGGGTACTGTTTAACGTCATTCCCTGGGTTTGTTCTTTTGGGAATGTTTAAGTTTACATTAGGTTTACAGTATTTGGACTATATTACCAATAGATATCGCTACTTTTATCTTTCTACACCACTGCTGCGGGCCTCCTGGCAAAATTAGAAATACTTACTTTGTGTTCTGTCACCTAACAGGTCTTAATGCCAAGATAATATTTTTCGGTTTCGGTTGCAAAGAGAATGGACTGGTCAAAAATTTCACAACAGCAATACAAAGAAAATAAGAGGTGTGGGAATCTTAAGAAATAGAACAATTTTATTTGTAGTACCAGATGTACTGATTCTGAAGGGCAATAAGTGATGGTGATGGGTAATTTATTTAATTGTACAGTGATTTTGATAAATATCTATCCACCCACTGTGGATGATAGAGACTTCATCCAAAACGTATTTGCATCCATTCCTAATATTAAAAATTATAAAATCATAAAATTATAATGACCAGAAACTTTAATTGTGTTTTAAATCTAGTCCTGGATAGGTCTTCAGCTACAGTGGTGACACAGTTTGTAGTCAATCATAACTTATCAGACCCATGGAGATTTCTAAATCCAAACTTAAAAGCATATTCCTTCTTCTCCTAAGTACAAAGTACAACATTGTTACTCAAGAATTAATTATTTCTTTATAGATAACAATTTTTTGCCAATAATCAAATCTTGCAAGTGCAATGCTATTGATATCTCTGACCAAGACCCTCTGATCATGGAGCTGAAATCACTATGCCCCACATACTCATCTCACAACTGGAGTCTTAACCCCCTGTTATTAACTGATGAAAACTGTCCAGAATTTATGTCAAGCAAATTGATTCAAATTGATTATTTTTTTTAGAGACAAATGCATCCTCAGAGGTCTCTGCACACATACTCTGGGGAACCCTGAAGGCATTTTTAAGAGAACAGATTATCTCTCTCACAAAAATAAACTGGAAACCAAGAAGGCCTTTGAGTTAATCAGTGAAACAACCATAATAGATCAAGAACACACCAGGCCTCCAAATAAAGCACTTTATGGGAAAAGACAGACTTTCCAATCAAAATTCAACTTCTTGACAGCAACACAAACTGAAGCAACTCATTTTTAAACTACATTGTTACTATGAACACAGAGAAATGGTTAATAAGATCTTATCTCAACAAAATACATAATTAATTAACCATAAAAATGTAAATGTACACATTTAGAGATTATTATATGTCCTTATATTCTACTCAGTTTAAAATGCATTTTTAATGCATTTCAAATACCACAACTAGAAACTCTAAACCACTGACACTCTAGTGGATGTTATAAACTCACTTCAGAGTTTAGGAAATCAGCACGCCCTAATGGCTACCCTCCTGAATTTTATAAAAAAAAATTCAAGTAAGTTAGCTCCCGTTATTAAAAACATTTATAGAAGTCAGAGACAATATAATTCTACCTCATACTCTTCAACAAGCATTAATTACCATCTCCTAAGAGAAATAAGGACTTATTACAATGTGCATCATACAGACCAATCTCACTTCTGAATAATAATGCTAAGGTACTCTCCAAAGTTCTAGCTACAAGGGCTGAGAAAGCCCTTCCTTTAGTAATATCACAAGACCAAACTGGATATATTAAAGGGCAGACACTTAGCTTTCAATTGTCCAAGCCTGTGTAATGTAATATATTTACCCATAAAGTCTAACACCCCAGAGATCTTATTATCTTTGGATGCAGAAAAAGCATTTGATATGGTTGAATGGGACTACCTATTCACCATATTGGACAAATCTGGGTTTGGCCTGAACATATGTGCATGGATCAATATATTGTACTCCATTCCAGCTGTTTCAGTTTGTATCAGCATCATTGCTTCAGACTACTTCTAATTAGAACATGGTACTAGACAAAGATGCCCCTGTCACCGGTGCTCTTTGCAATTGCCATTACGCCATTGACTGTTCGCTTTCAAAATATATCTGAGATAAAGGGTATTATCAGAGAAGGACTTGAACAGAAAATATGACTATATACAGATGATATGGTACTATATACTGTATATAAGACCCACAAACTTCTGTGTCTGCATGCCTAACAACACTAGTAGTATTTCAAAAGATTTCTGGACTCAAAATTAATTTGAATAAAACGGTGCTTTTTCCAGTGAACTCTCTAACACACAACATTAGATTGGACACCATACCTTTTTATCATCGCATATTAGTTTAAATACCCTGGGGTAAACATTCCAAGTAATATAAAGCTGTTTTTCAACAAAATTTTGCTATCTGCATGGAAAAACATAAACAAGATGTACATAGATGGTCTACTCTCTCTCACTTTAGCAAAGGGAATCAACACTGTCAGGACAAAAATCCTTCTAAAGCTTTTTTTTCCTATTCCAAAGAATCTATACTAATAAAAGGCAAAGCCCTCACTCACTCACTCACTGACTCACTCACTCATTCATCTCACTAATTCTCCAACTTCCCGTGTAGGTAGAAGGCTGAAATTTGGCAGGCTCATTCCTTACGGCTTACTTACAAAAGTTGGGCAGGTTTCATTTCGAAATTCTACGCCTAATGGTCATAACTGGAAGGTATTTTTCTCCATTAACTGTAATAGAGTTGAGCTGGAAAGACATGGGGGCGGAGTTTTGTGTGACATCATCACGCCTCCCATGTAATCACGTGAACTGACTGTCAACGCAGTACGTAGAAAACCAGGAAGACCTCCAAAAAGCGCTTAAGAAAACATGCATTATATAATTGAGAAGGCAGAAACAATAAGAAGCGAGTGAGTGACATATATTCTACTGCTACATGGAAGAAAGCAAGGTGTAAACCTAAACTTTAAATTAAGTTCATAGACAGGCTACCGCTGGCGTTTCACATGCCCACAGGTAATGCGGGATACAAGTTTAATGAGAGGCGCAGGATATAAGAGAGTTTTGATCACTTTGTAACTAAGTTAAAATTGTAGGTGAAGGGTGTGCTTATGCAAATTCGAGACTGTGTTTGTGGGGATTGACAGTTAAGGCGGGTGGGGGAGTCACGTCATCATCTCACCTCCCATTCATCTAATTTCGCTCTGAGCTTAGCTCCACGGCTAACGCCGTCTTCCGAAGCAACTTCGTCAGACTGCCACCAAATACTCACAGAAAAATCCACAAGTTAATATACATGCTGTCTCTAGAGTTTCTCTACACTGAATCCTCCAGGCACTACTTACAAAAGGTCACATTGACAATCGTGTTACGTTATTTTTAAAATCTTTCCTTTCTTAGCACAAGCACAGCTGAGAAGCTTCGATGCATGTGCTCCATAACGCGTTAAAAAATAATGCATTTAGTCACACTTTGCATTACAAGCAAGGGAGCTTTTGTCAATGCATGATTTCCTGGTACACGATTACATTGATCAGCGCATCCCGATTCATTTTACCTTAGCACCACCTTAGTTTGAGAAGAAGTATGAAAAAATATGAGGTTAACACAGAAAAACAGATCACCAATTCAAGCTTTATGAATAATCGATTAGCCATCAATAATTGTTTTGGTAAAGCCATCCTCCTTCCATTTTATAATTTTTCCGCCACTAGCCATGATTAAATGAACGGTAAAAAGTAAGAGCAAAGCGAGGGTGACTTATTTAGGCAGGCATATATATGACAGCAACACTCATGACAATGTCAATCATGTTACATTATTAAAATGTTTCCTTTTCTTTTCATTACTTCTTTAACACACTACTTCTCCGCTCTGTAGGCGGGTATTTTGCTATATATATATATGAATGACCTCCAAAGAGCGCTGAGACTTTTGATATCATGAGCGTGTCTGCAAAACTGGGGTCTCCTGCCCAGCAAAAGTCGAGCAGCCAGCGCTGCGTGCATAGCTGTGCCGGCCTTTGAGACGCTGACTGCGCTTCTGCCTTAAGTCAAAGTGAGCACTTTTAATTTTTCATCCTCCCCTGCGCTATAGCCCAGACAAGTGCAAACACGGGACCCCTTTTCTACACCACGGCAAAATAATATTAAGGCGATTCACACTCAGGTCCTCAGCTCGGATTATGAAGACACGCACAGGAGTGGAGGACTGACAGTGCCATCACAGCCGATTAATGGCGCGGACGTCTCACCAGTCTACACAAGACCCACCGCGACTGTCCCCAAAAGGCGATTATACCGTCAGCGAACACATCTCTCTATACTATATAAAAGAAAAGGCAACTTTCCTTTCTTTACACCTTTTTCCTTTTATCCCAAACCAAAGCCTTTCTCTCTTAACACTGCAGAGGACACAAAACTAATTTTCTTTAAATGCCGGTAAGGCACATTACCAGAGGCACAAATTTGAACGTTGAAAAAAATGTAATTTCAATGTACCTGTACTTCTTAAAACGTTAATGTTTTACTGTTTAATAACTTATAGACTATAATTTATTATTTTTCCCTTGCACTCAGTGACCAAACCTATACACACACATATAGACACATACAAACATACACACAAGTATATGTATGTGTATATATACTATACACACACACACACACATACATACACACATATATATAATTTGTGTGTGTGTATGTATGTATGTGTGTGTATATATGATGTAGATAGGTATGTATATATATATATATGTGTGTATATGTAGATATGTATATAGATATGTAGATATGAAGATATGTATGTGTATATATATGTATATATATATATATATGTATGTATGTATGTGTGTGTGTGTGTGTGTGTGTGTGTGTGTATATATGACAGTAGCAATCCAAGCTGTGAGAAAACAGTAAAAAGGAGGCGTGTCAGGCGTCGTGGTACATTTTCTGATGCAGCTACGAAAACAACTTTGTGCACTGCCGCCAAATACACAAAACAATTACTTTGACAATCATGTTACATTATTTTTAAAATGTTTCCTTTTCTTTTTCATAACTTCTTTGACACATGACATCGCTGCGAAGCGCGGGTATTTTGCTATATATATATCACAGCGACACTCATAACAGTGACAAAACAATTACATTGACAATCATGTTACGTTATTTTCAAAATGTTTCCTTTTCTTTCTCTTTCCTTCTTTAACACACTACTTCTCCGCTGCCAAGCGCGGTATATATATATATATAGATAGAGATATATATATATAGATAGATATGAGAACAACATATATATATATATATATATAGATAGATAGATAGATAGATATATAGATAGATCGATATGAGAAAACATATATATATATATAGATAGTTAGATATAGATTGATAGATAGATAGATAGATATATAGATATATATATATATATAGATATGAGAACAACACTCATATCAATGACAAAACAATTACATTAATAACCATGTTACGTTATTTTTAAAATTTTTCTTTTCTTTTTACCTTCTTTAACACACTACTTCTCGCTCTTGAGCGGTATTCTGCTAGTCAATACTAATAAAAGGCAAAGCCCTCACTCACTCACTCATCACTAATTCTCCAACTTCCCGTGTAGGTAGAAGGCTGAAATTGGGCAGGCTTATTCCTTACAGCTTACTTACAAAAGTTAAGCAGGTTTCATTTCGAAATTCTACACGTAACGATCGTAACGGTCAATAACGTTCGACAACATCCGCCATGTTGAACTTTCTTATTTATGGCCCCATCTTCACGAAATTTGGTAGGCGGCTTCCCTGCGCTAACCGAAACCGATGTACGTACTTATTTTGGTGGTATGACGCCACTGTCGGCCGCCATATTGAACTTTCCAACGTCTCTAATTCTCCAACTTCCCGTGTAGGTAGAAGGCTGAAATTTGGCATGCTCATTCCTTACAGCTTACTTACAAAAGTTAAGCAGGTTTCATTTCGAAATTCTACGCGTAACGGTCATAACGGTCAACAATGTCTGCCATGTTGAACTTTCTTATTAATGGCCCCATCTTCACGAAATTTGGTAGGCGGCTTCCCTGCGCTAACCGAAACCAATGTACGTACTTATTTCGGTGGTATGATGCCACTGTCGGCCGCCATATTGAACTTTTCAATGGTCTTTGTTACTTATGGGTCCATCTTCAATAAATTTGGTGTCGCGGGTTCCCAACGCTAACTAAATCCTACTTATGTACATATATATGTCCATATCCTGCAGCTCGGTCATCGTGTGAGGCGCCGTTGGGTCCCTCATCCCAACGCCTCCCACATTGTTGGCTGCCTGCCTATATAAGGCCGTCCGTCGCTCCGGTCTCTACATTTCCTTCCTTGCTTTGCCACGGGATTCACGTCTCCCTGCTGATAACTACAGCCTTTATATTTAATCCACAGCTTCTTCGCTGTTTTATTGTTCTTTTATTACGATTATAGTTATTGTTTAGGTATTTTAGACTTACTTTACATTGTTCAGGTATCCATTTCCTTTATCATTCCAACCGTACCCCCATTAACATGTTTATCGAGGTGATCACCATTGATCAAAGATCTGTCACTTACCGAGTGGTTTCCATGCCCGGAGATGGCACCTACCTTTTCCATTCTCTGTGGTACATATTGCACGGCCATATCAGGCTCACTCTTGATATCCGGAGGAACATTGTGTCTTATGTATTGAATGACTGGGATAGGTTCAAGATGTGGACTGATGATGGTACAGGAGATAATTATACTACACAGGAGCACTATAAGAGTGAAATGCTTAAGCCCTTCACCTATGGTTGTGCATGTGAGTTGATGGCTGCCGCTGAATTGTTCGGTTGTAAACTTTCAAGTGTACGAAATGGCCAAATATTTTACACCTTTCGACAACTGCCAGTGCCTCTTAAACATCTTAGACTCACAGGTGACGATTTCAGTAGTGGACACTTTGATGTTTATGAATGTTTAAACTCTCAAAAGCTGGATGTGAAGTTATCGATGAAACCGGTTGTATGCTTACAACGCTTGACAGATGTCGAATGTCACTTCAACACAAGTCCTGCAAATACTGTCGTAATTGAAACAAACCATGAAACTCAAACCGATTATGACAGCAGCAATCCAAGCTGTGAGATTTGAAACAAGATTACTGTTCACATGGCCAACTGTACGTTGCATGCTCAAGAGTAAGCTCAGCGCACAGCTTGGTCATATTACAACCGGAGGGCGGAACTCAAAATGTGGTATACAAAGAGATCCTTAACAAATAATTATTGGTATATTTTCCCTCAGTTTAAAAAGGTTTAATTTTTTCTTAATAAAAAGTTTAAGGCAGTACTTCGCCGCTGTGAAGCATGGGGATTTTGCTAGTCTCTATATATAATATACACTACAAAAACGTTTTTTTAAGAAATTAGATTCAATCATAACCTCATTTATTTGGAATTAAAAAAACATCCACACATTCAAAAGGTCACCTTACAACGACCTAAAGCAGAAGGTGAAATGGCTCTATGTAACTTTCAAATTTATTACTGGGCAGCAAATATACAACCTCCAAAAACATGGATATTGACACAAATAGATGAACACATACAACCTTGGTCTGCAATAGAAATAAAATCCTGCAGTAATTCTTTATATTCCTTCCTTTGTACCCCAATAAATACAAGTTGGCATCAATATACCAACAACCCAATTGTCCTTCATTCCTCTGAATATGGAACCAATTTAAGAAGCACTTCAAGATTGAGAAGCTTTTATCTGTCACACCTTTACACAATAACCACCTTTTTCTACCTTATCAAACATATACAGTTTTTAATGTTTGGAACACATACAGGATTAAATCATGTAGAGATTTGTACATCTTTGCCTCATATGAACAATTACACTTCAAATTTAACTTCCAATTAACACAATTTTTTCACTACTTTTGAATTAGAAACTTTGCTAAATAGAATCTGCCCAATTTTTCTCACATCCCACCTATTTCTATTCCAGAAGAAATATTGGTCAGTCTTGAAGACTCAGACAGCATTTCTATAAGATATAAAAAACATTTTAAAGTCCCTTCTTTTCAAAGATCCCAGAGTACAGTGGGAAAATTATTTCAACAAATCAAAAAAGAAATAGAAGGTAGCCATGTACAGAATTCACTCTAGCTTCATATGTGCAAAGCATGTAATTATCCAACATAAAAACTTTTATAAAGCACATCTATCTTGTTTAAAATTGTCCAAAATGTTTTAATTGAGCTCCTGCCTCACTGAGTCACATGTTTTGGGTATGTACCAAATTAATATCATTCTGGACCAAAATCATCAAATGCCTATCAGGCAGCCTTGGTGTCTCAATAACTCCTAACCCATTAACAGCTGAGTTTGGTGTACTCCCAGCTGGACTTACAGTGGGGAAGGACAAACTAACTGTAATTACCTTTACCTCACTACTAGCATGTAGACTTATCTTGCTCAACTAGAAGAATCCTAACCAGCCTCTTTTAAGTCAGTGGAAAACAGATGTCCTATACTATTTGAAATTGGAAAAAATCTAATTTTCACTTAGAAGATCTGTTCAAAATGTTTTAAAAGCCTGGCAGGATCTAATCAATAACATTTTAGAATAAGCATTTATATTGAGGAAAAGGATTCGCTTCCCTCTTAATGTTGTATTCCTTTCTGGTGGTCTTCCTCTCTTTCTCTTGGGTATGGGTTGAATTTAGTCTTGTTAAGCTTGATTTGATTGTATGGAATGTTACTTGTTTTTAATAAAATCAATTAAAAAAGAATATGACTTCTTACAAGTATTTAAAAGTCCTTCCTCATTGAAGATGTCACTGCAATTCCCTTATAATCATTTAGTACAGCAAGATGGACCATTTTAGGAATGATGGTTATAGTGGTAGATGTCTATGACAAAGGTAGGCACTGCTGAAACACTAAAGATGAAATTCTAAGTAAGTTGTTTAGAGCAGCACTTTAAAACATGCTCATTAACACTATCTGAACATGGACTTTTTCAAAATTACATAATATGAAATTCTCATAACATTGCATTCATTTTAATAGAATTTAATTCATTTGTGACATGTTGCAAATTAGATATTGGTTTAGCTATCTTAAAAATTAATTAATTTACTAAATCGGTGCCATCAGCATTCTCAGTAATGTTCCTGATTTTGTCTTTTATTATGAACATGAGCCTTGGTCTTAATCAACTGCCAAGCCAGTCTTTGTTTTCAAGAGAGCCTGCCCTCCATTGCTTTTTTGCTTTTAATCGACTGGTATTTATGCATTATTACCCTCATACAAAAGCTACTTCTTATTAATCTTTTTATTTATTTAGTTAGAAACAGAAGGTTTGTTATTTGAGATTATTACCCAAGCTTTGGTGAGTAGGACAGATCCCCACCAAAAAACAAATAAAAGATCATTTTCATGTAATTCACAAGTGTCCGTCAGCTGATTGAAGTCAATAAAATATTTTGCACTTTTCAGCCAAAGCAAATTGTAAATAAGTAATTCTGTCCTCATTCCTTCCTTGTGCTCCATCTTAACTTATTAATTTTATTCAATGGATAGTCAACATAGTTTAAACTTCCCAAGAATTCCTAACTGTTATTTTCCTTTTGAGGTTTTCAAAGTACTGCTACAGCAAGGCAAATGTGAAAAGAATAAAATCATTTTTTACTCACAATATTTAGTAGTATTTAATTTAAGGCATATGTAGACAACTTAAATCAAGATGATGTACAGGAATGGTAGAAGAGATGAAGGCACACTGGCATTAATAGATATCTATGGTGCCTCAAATGAAAAATGCCCCTACTTTTCAATAAAATGCTTCTCTTCCATGGAGTTGTCCAATAATAGCGAGGTCCCAGCTTCTTTTAGATATGGTCAACTGCTACATAACATTCATTTTAGCATTCATGACAGAAATGCAGTTTGGCCACTACCTTATTTGTTTTCTGTCTTGGTACTATTTTGATTTAATCTTAGACGCAACTCACCTAAGTCTGTTGATCCAAAATGAACTCACAGCTGATCCAAAAATGAACTTGAAATTCCAAGTATGCTTGGCATCTTATTAGCCAGTGATTCCTTGTGGGTAAATTATTTACTACATATTTCTACCAATCCTGACTTCTCATATGTACCGTTGCACTTTGTGTACTATGCCGCAATAAACAGAGTAATATCTTCTATTTCTAAAATGATGCATAGGCACTTATGGTGGTTACAAACACTTCTCCATTAAATAAGAGACACACTGTTACCACCCACACTGACATTTACTTTAAACCACTTAACAACACTTTAGGCTCAGCACACTGAATGTGATAAAAACATTTTCTTTGAAAATATTTTTAAAAATGCACACATTATATGAATATTGTACATTAGGGTACCCTGTAATTTGTGTAAACGGATTGGTGCAACATACAACCAAAAACGGGCCCCAGCTTATTGATGTCAAAAAAGGATTGAGGTTTTTACTTTCTACTTTTGTAAAACTAAATTCTAACTTACTCTCCCAGAATGCATTGGTGCACTTAGTATGTCCATTCTTCTTTCACATTTTTTGGCTTCATAAAATAAGACCAGTCCTTTCTAACTTGACTGATTAAGAAAACTGCATATGCTTGACCATCCTCAAAACCAGCAAACTTTGTTAGGGTGCATTAGATATAGGCCAGGTAAACAGGCTTTAGGTTTGCATGCTAATAAAATGTATAAATAGAGCAGTTATTATTTGTATTTCTTGTTGTACTATGTGGTGATATTTGAGTTACTCCGGTTCAGAAAGACATGTATTTTAGAAAAACATTGCACACTTTTTAGACAAAAGTATCAGAATAGAAATGGCAGGAAAAATGATAGTAGTTAACCTGGAAAAACATAAAACCTTTTATTCTAAACAGTCAAAACCACAAATTACAACAAAAAACTGACAGAAAACTGAGTTTTTTTAGATTTTAAAAGCAATGTCATCTTTCCTCAAAAGATGCCAATAAGCAGTTGTGATAAATTTCAAATGCAAAAGGTTAAACGCATTTATGGAAAAAGTGTAAAAGTTATTCAAGCAGGTGGGTGTGTATCATTAGCCGAAAGCAATGCTGGAAAAGGTGAAGGACGCTGGATGATTACAGGTCTAGTAGGAAATAACACCTGAAACACATGAAAATGTCAGAAAGTTCCATTCTGCTAAACAGAACACTGCTTTATGAACATAGAAGCACAGCTTATCACACCAGGGCACAACATGATCACAAAATGTTTAATATTCATATTTGTATATGTGTGTCGGCCCCATCATTTTACAGAAATAGCTTTCAAGTGCCACACATTATACACTTCACCTGCCCCAGTCTAAATCAGCGACCCTGAATAACAACAGCACCACAGCAATAACCATTCTTTATGCACAGTGTAGAAAAAATGTACAAAGTAAAATGAATAATCTGACAAGGGAGCTCTCAAAAGAACAGTAACAATTGAATCATCTATGGGAATATACAGCATTTATCAAAAAGTCTATGAATGTCCTTGAAAAATATAAATAAATCGACATGTTTTAAAAAATGATCTAATTAACATGAATATCTGAGCCCTTCTAATGCTTTTTTTATGATCAGAAAGTATTCTGTTCTACTGAGCTAGTTAAGGCCTGATTTTATTGAGTGTGGCATATGATGGGAGCAGGTCCAGGTACACATTGACGAGGTGAAAATGAATCTCGAAAGACGTCATTTTCTCTTGTGTTAGAAATTCAATGACAGCATGAAACTAGATTTTATGCTTTACAGCATCCATGTTGATTTGTTTCTGAAAAATACACCATAAACACAAATTCTAGAAATATGTATTTCACATATTGTACATTGTTTTAAGTGCCTCGGAGTTAATCTTAGGCCACTTACAAAGCATCACTGCATAACACCCAATTAAAGCTTATGTTGAAACTCTTTCAATCACTGTTTAGCTGAGATAGTGATAAGGAAAAACCACAATACCACAAGGCCCTTATGTGCGGGCCAAGTGGTGGGAAGGAGGTATATTACTCTGATGCCCAAGAGATAAAAAAAAAATCATGCCAAAACCTAGGAATTAGCTACCTATGGAATCTTCAATTTTATTAACAATTAAAAGCAGCAAGCAGATTGCTTTCAAAGATTACATCAAAACAAAATGTCTACTAAAAAAGCACATGATAATCTAATTAAGTCATGCCAACAACCACCTTTACACGTATGGGGTAAGAAAAAAGTGTAGCTAGGATTTTTAAAATAAAAATTTTCAATACAGCTGAATTGCTTTTAAATACAGACAGGCCCACGTGTGCCCACTGATACTGTGCCAAGGAAAGAGAGGGTGCTGTGGATAACAATATCACTTGGTTACTTAACAGTACTGAGCAGTCACAAGGAAAGGATGCCTAGCCCTGCCCCTTTCGTGCCCAGGCCTACATAAACAGTCAGCCAGACAGAGGAGTGCATCTTTTGATCTGAAACAGCAGGGAAGATGGAGCTGTCTAAAGCACAGTATAGATGTTATTCCTTTGTTTTGTCAAGAACTGTCAATTAAATGGGGTTGCAGGTGGTGAGCCACCCCAACGTTTGCACCCATGTCCAACAATTTTATCATAACCGCTAAATGAAACTTTCTATTATCATAGGAATTTCTAGTGAATTGGTGCTAGCAATTAATGCTCAATAGTACTGCCCTTGAAAATATTAACAGACAAGCCTCCCACTGCAATATTGCAAATGTTTTATTTAAATGAGTGGCAAGCTTTTTCACTTTTTTAAAAAATACAATGGAAATATTACACTAGTGGGGTTTTGCAAATATATAGGTTTTGAAGGCAGGCACTAAGTTTCATTAAATGGTGATCTGATCATTTTAAATAAGTAAACATCAAGAAATCTGAAACGATGAAAAGACAGTGGTTCTACTACAATAAATGACAAAAGAAGTATTTCAGTTATATCGTACATGTTTTTGTGCATTGTAATATATACTGTATAAATATGTACTGTATATACTATATATATATACTGTATATGCTTTAAGTAAAGTGCTTATTTTTCTATTCATCTGATATTTTGTTTATTTACTTTAAATGCACGTAACTGAATGAATTTCCCTATTTTGTATAACCTTGATTACCTTTAATTTAAGCCTGCTTTATTTTTGTATAAGAAAACCATTTTGCTGTGTGTTGAACTGATGTGTTCCCAACAATGGTTACCTGTCTTGTGCCTAATGCTGCTGCATGGCTTCCACCCCTGTATAAACCTCAAACTTAGATTAGGAAGTTTTAGAATACAGATCACCAGAAACATATTTTATTATAAATACTAATTCTTAAAATTATTTCTAATATGTATCTGATTTAACTTTTACTTATACATACATACATACATATGTGTATATGAAGGAAAAATAATATAATTATTTACTGAAAGGAATAATTCATTTTAATCTGGGAGCAGGGAACTTTCCACTGTTATTTGAGACAGATGTTTTAGATGCTCATGCACTGTAATTGTGAAAATAAAGATAACAGGTACAGCGTGTAGTTAAGATGGCTTGCCACTTAGAAAACACTTGTATGTGTAGTTAACAGGAATATCAAAAGGCACATCTCTATCAGATGATTTTCTGTTGCCATAGTAATGTAACTTACATTTGTATAGAGCAGGCAACTATTGGTATAGAAAATAGGCCATAAGTCAGAATTTGTCTTAAGGGTCTTTGTTAGGAAATTACATTTTTAAAAATTCCAGACCTGCTTTGTTTTTGCTGCAATTTGTTGTAAAGTGAAAAAACAAATTACTTTTACTGTTTCCTACTTCGTTTCTTGATCTTTAGGTTTGCATCCTAGTCATGTTTACCTTTGGCTTTGATCCACTCACATAACTGTAAAGGCTTTATCAGTATTGATGTTTTACTAACAGAGCCCACTAGACCAGAACTCAAATGCTTATTAACCTAAACTCAACCTCATCACGCTTACTGAAAACTAATGTCAGCGTTCGATAAATTGAATGTCTTGCCTTTGCCTAAAATGTAAATCGACCCTGTACTATCATGTTGCTTTTAAAAATATCAGACACTGTTTTGGAAAGAAACAATGCCTATTTTAATGTTGAAGTGTTACTTGGTGAACCACTTTTTAATACAACTGATTTTCCTTCAAGCATTAAGGGCTTATGTTTTACCTTTCTGTTTTGGCAGTGAAGTGTTTAGAACGCACTTGCATAACAATTAAGAGTGGTTTCCAAGAAGACGGGAGGCTAATTGCCATTCCAGTTTTGATCTTTAAACTTCCCCCAAAAAACTCATGCCTGCAGTGAGACATTGCAAGTACAGATTAAGATCCACCAAGCCATTTTAAAAACTCACTTTTGCATTACAGCAATGTGGGGAGGTTCCTGTAGCAAGTCAGAATGATGACAACAGTCTAGTTAGGACAACAGTTCACTTCAGGGCATTGCCACTCACACTAGCCATTCAATCCAGTCTGGATATAACTGGGATGTGGGAAGAAACCAACGTATCAGTAGACATCCTACCAAATACTAAGAGCAGATGCAATACAGGTTAGCAGCATATAAATTTAAAATACAAATAAAACAATGGGTTATGTTTTGGCTTTAGGGCTTTGTTTTATGCCATGTCATTTCATACTGAGAGATATTGAGAGAGAGAGAGAGAGAGGTTAGGAGCACATGCTGATACAGAGCATTGCCACACATGACAAACCAACTCAGGATCCCAGATTAGTACCCAAGTGCAGCCAGGCAAAGCATATATATTTTTTTAATGTTCAATATATACATGTACTATGATTTGGCCAAATGTTTATGGATGCATGACCGTAACACCTGTATGAACTTGTTGAACATTAAATTCCCAAGTCATGGGCATTAATGTGGAGTTGGCCTTCCTTTATGGCTGTAACAGCCTTCACTCTTCTATGAAGGCTTTCCACAAGATTGAACCAAAATAGCATTTTTTAAGGTCTGGTATTGATGGTCCATGAGAAGGCCACTCGAGTTCCTCCACATCATGTCAAACCATGTTTTCATGGACCTTGCTTTGTGCAAAGGGGCACAGTCAGGCTTGAACAAATATGGGTGTCCCCAAACTTTTTCCCCAAATTTCGAATCACACAATTCTTTAAAATGTCTTCATATGTTGTAGCATTAACAGTACCCTTCACTGGAACCAAGGGGCATAGCTTAAATCCTGAAAAACAGCACCAGACTATTATCACTACGCCACCAACTTTACAATAGGCACTACGCAGTCTTGAATGTTGTATACTCCTGGCATCCACCAATGTCAGATTCTTCCTTCAGACTACTAGACAGTGAAGCGTGACTCATCACTCCAGATAACATGTTTCCACTGTTGCAGAGTCCAGTGGCGGTTTGCTTTACACCACTCCAGGCGGCACACACCATTGTGTATAGTGATCTTAGGCTGGTGTGAAGCTGCTTGGTCAAGGAAACCCATTTCAGGGAGCTCGTGATGCATAGTTCTTGATGCTTACAGAGGCAGTTTGAATCTCTTGTGTGAGTGATGCAACAGAGGAAAGGTGGTTTTTAGACCTTATTGGCTTCAGCACTTCTTGGCCCTGCTCTGTTTGTTTACGTGGTCTGCCTATTCATGGCTGAGCTGTTGTTGCTCTCACTTCACAATAATGGCACTTACATTTAACCAGGCAGATCTAGAATGGCAGAAATTACCTGTACTGACTTTTGGCAAAGGTGGCATCCATGACAGTGCCACATTTAAAGTCACTGAGCCAAAGTTTCTCAAAGGGAAGTGCATGAATATATGATTGATTTTATACAGATGGGGGCAGCTGAAACACCTGAACTCAATAGTTTGGAGAGGGGTCCACATATTTTTGACGATATATTGTATGTGGACATTAACTGAAGTAAAGACAGGTATAATTTTTTTCTGCATTCACAAATTTACAAATTTGAGCAGGACGATATAATTTTTAACCACAAATACATCATTTTACAGGTACAAAACGAGAACCATAGAACAAATACAGTGTACATGAAGTGAACTTATATGCATACGTGAACTTGGCCCATTTAACTGGTTGACAACTTCATATCCAGCAAGCCATCAAAACATTGATAATTCAAGTAATTCTACACATGAATAATCAGGTGTAGTTTTCAGATATTTTAGCATTAAGTTTATGATGTTTTCCCACCTCCATTTTGTGCTCTGTCATTTGGAGGCTCTCCACCATTTTCTAGCTGTCTCTTTTTTGTGGCCCAGTTGTGTACAGTCTTTTATAACGTTGCTGGTCACATGACATTTTGAGGCATCACTCCCAATCCAGTAAAAATGTGTCTGTGCTAATTATGATGTCCAAGTTTCTGAAACAAAATCATAACTTTCTGAGGGAATTAGTTCTTTTCCCATGATTTCAGATGAGTACACTTGCTTCTAAATTTTGACATCTACCATAATTAACGTATTAGGCTTTGGATTTTTTTTTTCAGTTTTAACCTTTGTCAGACTAAATTAACTTTATGATCTTCTGGCTCTTCACCGGAACTTACCATTTTTCTGCCCTGTTATCACATCAGTACAATTCCTGCATTTAAAATGATTCCATCAGCCTGCTCCTTGATGACAGTGCCACAGCTATACTTGACCTGGTTATGTCAAACTGACAGAATTCCTGGTTGGTCCACCTATGCGTCGTCCTTGCATATAGTTTTAAAACAGTGCTCTGTGTGAACTACAACGATAAATACAATTTCACTACTATGAGGGAAATATAGTTTACTGGACAGATAAGTTGTAGTTGTAGTAAATAACAAAAGCAATGAAATCGCTGCATGGATGATCCCACAAAAGCACCCAAACATGAAGTTTGCTGTACAAGATTAGTTTTTTGGATTTCAGGCAAAGGAGCATCTGCTTATAGACCATCTGCTCTGCTATTGCTTAGAGGACTACCTGCTGCATCATTTTGCTTTATAGAATTCAGCATTTTTGAGACATCACATGGACTCTGGTGTCTCTAGGAATGGAGAGCAGTTTCATGCAGTCTAGGCGAATAATCTGTAACCTACATGGAAAAAAAGAGTGTTACAGTTTTTTGAAAGCACAGATTTGCCAGTGTAACATAATACTTATTTTTCCCTAAATCAATGAGATAAAAATCTACATATAAATACTGATACTGAACAAAAATTGAAATGGGTGAAGTAATGCAATAAAACTATGTCATGTGAACAATTAATTTAAAGCAAAGTATAAATATTTATTCAGATCATGTTAAAAGAATACAGTTTACAAGAAACAAGATATCATGCTTATATAAAAAAAAGAATGACTGCAAAATAATACATCTGGGATAAAGGGTAATATATGTTTCTACTCCAGTTTTTGTGGCTTGTGCTTGCCTTTCAGAAGAAATTACATTCCTGGAGTACATCCCAAAAGGTGGTATAAATTCATTTTATTGATATTTTTAGAATGTCAGTGAGTGGTAAAAGTGAAATATATTAATAAAATACTCTGTTCCTTGCCTATGTGGAAGTTCAAACCAAAAGGGATGATGCATCATATGCTGCAATACTTTGTAGTCTCAAACCGCCATAGCATGCCTGAACAGACTAATAAAATGTAACACTCAAATGAAAGTTCACAACTGTACTATACAATATGTTGCTTGTCTAAACTTGCTATATGTCTAGCAAGATGATCAGGTCTACTCTTCTAGTATCCTGCTAAGAGTTCTGATAAATTCAAGTTAGTTCATGGGGCTAATGCTACTTTGTGGATTTTCCATGCCCATACAGTGATGTGTCTCACTTTCTTGTGTTATTTTTCCTTCATATTTAATTTTACTAGCTTACCCACACTACTTCTGTTTTGCCTTACCTTGCATGTCTGGAAAGCCTAAAGCACATTCAATGAGAATGACCTAGTAGCAAACACAGCATCAAATTCTCAGCAAGGTCATTAAAAAAATGTGTTTGCATTAAAGTAAAATTACATTGTAGCTATACAGAAAAAAATGAGAAAAAAAGAAAATTCTTGCATTGATTTTTTTTTTAATTTATTTATTAATTTTATTACAATCAATACATAGCAATCAAGTTTTACAAAAAAAAAATTATGCTAAGAACAGATCGATCCCCACCCTTGAGAGAGAGAGCAAGCCAAACGTGTAAAATTTAAGGCTTTAAAATACCTAAATCAACAAATTCTCTGTGCTTTATAAACTTATTTTAAAATATTACTGATTAGATCCTGCCATGTTTTGAAAAAGTCTGCACAGATCCTCTAACTGAGTATTTGATTTTTCCAATTTCAAATAATATAACACATCAGTTTCCCACTGACTTAAAGAGGAGAGTTTGGGTTCTTCCAGTTTATCAGAATAAGTCTGCGTGCCAACAGTGTAGTGAATGCAATCACAATTTGTTTGTCTTTCTCCACTTTAAGACCCTCTGGAAGAACCCCAAACACAGCTGTTAATGGGTTAGGAGGGATTGTGAGTCCAAGGCTGTCTGAGAGGTAATTAAAAATTTTTGTCCAGAATAATGTTAATTTGGTGCAGGCCCAGAACATGTGACCTAGTGAGGCTGGGGCTTGGTTGCAACGTTCGCAGGTTGGATCATGCCCTGGAAACATTTTGGAGAGTTTTAGTCGAGACAGATGTGCTCGATATATAATTTTGAGTTGTATAATTGTATGCTTTGCATATGGAGCTTGAGTGAATTCTCTGCATTGCTACTTTCCACTCCTTTTCTGATATATTAATTGAGAGATTTTTTCCCAGTGTCCTTTTGGATCTTTGAAAGGAAGGGATTGTAAAAGGATTTTATATATTGTAGAGATGGAGTCTAACTCCTTGAAATTGAGCAATATTTTTCCAGCATGGATGAGGGTGCAAGATGAGGAAAATCTGGAAGGTTCTGTTTAACAAAGTTCCTGATTTGAAGATAGTGAAAGAAATTTGTAGCTGGAATGTTAAATTTGGAATGTAATTGTTCATAGGATGCAAAGACGTTGTCTATATAAAGATCTCTAAGCAAGTTAATTCCAAATTTTTCCAGATATTAAAACTGCATATGTTTGTGAAGGTTGAAAGAGGTGGTTCTTTTGCAGGGTGCCACAGATAGAAGCTTCTCCGTCTTAAAATGCTTTTTACATTGGTTCCAGATTCTAAGTGAGTGGAGCACAATTGGGTTATTAGTGTATTGCCGATAACGTGTGTTTATTGGAGCACAGAGCAAGGAATACAAAGAAGTACTGCAGGATTTTACTTCTATTGCGGTCCAAGCCTGTGTATGTTCTTCTATTTGTGTCCAGGTTCTTATCACTGTATATTTGCTGCCCAGTAATAAAACTGGAAGTTAGGTAGAGCCATGCCGCCTTCTGCCTTTTGTCTTTGTAGGGTCGCTCTTTTGATGCGTGGATGTTTTGAATTCCAAATAAATGAGGTTATTGTTGAATCTAATTGCTTAAAGAATGATTTATTAATGTATATTGGATGTTTTGAAATAAAAAGGAGCTTAGGAAGAATATTCATCTTAACAGTGTTAATTCTTCCAGCTAGTGTGAGATGAAGGGTTGACCATCTATGCAAGTCTTGTTTAATTTTTTCCATGCAGACGTGAAATTTTGTTGATAAAGAGCTTTATGTTTACTTGTGATGTTTACCCCTAGGTATTTAAACTGTTCTGCAATGATAAAAGGTAGGGTGTCTAATCTAATATTATATGCTTGAGAATTCACTGGAAAGAGTACACTTTTATTCAGATTAATTCTGAGACCAGAGATCTTTTGAAATTCTGTGAGTGCTGCTAAGACTGCAGGCACAGAATTTTCTGGGTCCGATATATACAGTACCATATCATCTGCATATAATGAGATTTTCTGTTCCAGTCCTTCTCTGCTAATCCCCTTTATCTGATCAGTATTTCGACAATGTATTGCCAGTGGTTCAATGGCAATGCAAACAGCAGCGGTGACAAGGGCATCCTTGTCTAGTGCCACGCTCTAGTTTAAAGTAGTCTGAGCAAATGTTATTGATGCAAACTGAAGCTTCTGGGTTAGTATACAGTAATTTAATCCATGCACAAATGTTCGGGCCAAACCCAAACTTCTCCAATGTAGTAAAAGGTATTTCCATTCAATCATGTCGAATGCTTTTTCTGCATCCAATGATAATAATATTTCTGGGGTGTTTGATTTAGTTGGTGAGTATATTACATTAAACAGGCGTCGAAGATTTGAAGATAAGTGTCGGCCCCTAATAAATCCAGTTTGGTCTTGTGATATTACGAGGGAGCACTTTCTCCATCCTTCTAGCTATGATTTTAGAGAGTATTTTAACGTCGTTATTCAGAAGTGAAATTGGTCTGTATGATGCACATTGTAATAAGTCCTTATTTTGTTTTGGAAAGACAGTGATTAGTGCTTGGCGAAAGGTTTGTGGAAGAGATTGGTTATCTCTGGCTTCTGTAAATGTTGCTAATAGGAGGGAGCTAGCTGAGCGGAGAATTTCTTGTAAAACTCTGCAGGGTAGCCATCAGGGCCTGCTGCTTTTCCACCTTGGAGTGACTTTATAGCATCTAGTAATTCTGATAATGCCAGAGGTTTATCAAGTTCCTCCACACTAAAAGCGTCTATTTGTGGTATCTGTAATGTATCCAGAAATGCATTAGATTGTGTATTGTCTTCTTTAAACTCAGTAGTATATAGGGATTTATAGTAGTCTCTGAAAGTGTGCATTATATTTTTGTGTTCGATGATTTTATCTCCGTTCGTGTTAGTGATTACGAGATTGCGTTGCACTTCTTGCTTGTGAATTTGTTGAGCTAAAAGCTTATTAGCTTTCTCTCCATGTTCATAATAATGATGTCTGGATTTGTAAATTAGTTGTTCAGTTTCTTTAGTTGTCAAGAGGTTTAATTCTGAATGTAGAGCCTGCCTCCTCCTATGTAGAGTCTCGCTTGGTAGTCTGGCATGTTCTTCATCTATTTTAGTAATTTCGCTTTTTATCTCTGCTACTTTCTTGGCTTCGGATTTATTTCTGTGGGAAAGATATGAGATAATCTGTCCTCTTAAGAAGGCCTTAAGAGATCTGGGATCTCGATGTATTTGTCTCTAGAAAGAATTTGATTTGTTTGGATATAAATTCAGTACAATTCTCGTCAGCTAATAGAAGCGGGTTGAGGCCATCTGCGGGTGAGTGTATGGGGCTTAGTAATTTTAGCTCCAAGATCATAGGTGCATGGTCAGAAATAACAATAGCATCGTATTTGCAAGATTTAATCTTAGGCAAGAAGTTATTGTCTATAAAGAAGTAATCAATCCTTGAGTAGCAATGATGTACTGGTGAGTAGAAAGAATATGTTCTTGAATTTGGGTTTAAAAACCTCCAGGGATCTGATAAGTTGTGATCAGTTATAAACTTTGTAATTATCTTTGCGGTGTTAGATGCCGTTCCCCCTGTGGAGGAAGTCCTATCTAAAAGTGGATTTAGAACACAATTAAAGTCCCCAGCCATTATAACTTTATGAGTGTTCAGATTGGGAATGGATGCAAATAAATTTTGTATAAATTCCTTATCATCAACATTAGGTGCATAAACATTTATCAAAATCATTTTACAGTTAGATAAGTCTCCCATGACCATTACATATCTCCCTTCAGGATCCAATACTACATCTGATGCTACAAATGGTACTGTTCTATGTATGAGAATTCCCACCTCTAGTTTTCTTTGTAAAACTAGAATGGAACATTTGGCCAGTCCAGTCTTTTGCAGCCGGAACTGATCCTTGCTTAGTAAGTGGGTTTCCTGTAAAAATACTATTTTAGCATTTAGACCTGTTAGGTGAGAAAGTACTTTCTTTCTCTTTAATTCGTGATTCAGGCCTTTAACATTCCAGCTTACAAGTTAACTGTCCCATCATGGAGACACTGATTCTGAGTTTTTGATGTCATTTTATAGTCTTAACTGGAAGTGAGACAGTTTAGGTCTTAATTTCCTATTTCCCCAAGAGTTGTTGCCATGCAGCTTATTATTACGTTGGTAGTTATAATTATAAAGATAGAGGATAGATTAGGTATAGATCAAGCCTGCTCTCTTTCTCTCCCCCCCTTAACCCCACCCTCCCTTTTGTCCTCCCCAAGTGAGGCTAAAACCCACTTCACACAGTCCCAGTCCTCTGACATACCCAGAGACAGAGCACGTCCAAAGCAAAACAAGCCCCATGCAGCGGTTTAGGGTTAAAAGATAGAGATATGTGTTACCAATATAGTCTTAAAAAAAAAAAAAAGAATTTTCCACTTAATATATATATATAGTCTTCAGAAATGTTAGTGCATTAAGATGATACACCCAGATAATAAACCCGGGATGGTGTTAAAATGTGTCCAGAATAAGCATAACAAGTCTTAATGCAGTAATAGCAATAACAATAAACCAAGGGTATGATATTGAACAGTCTCGTTTAGGGTAGAGATGAAATAATTAGAAAAAAAAAAAAAAAAAGAAAAAGTAATTAAGCACAATAAAACATAAACAGATAGTGCCCTAGTAATACTAAGTAATAATGAGAATATATGCTGATAAAAACCCGTATTTTAAAACGAATAGATCAGACAGTAGATTATTAATCCTTGCTTTATCATTAACCGCCATGACTCACTATTATGTATCAGAATAGTCCCGGGATCAGCTTTCTTAATTCCTTTTCTGCTTCTTCCTTGCTAGTGAAGACATAGAATTGACCCTGCCATTCCACTTTCAGTTTTGCCGGATACAAGAGGCTGTATTTGACGCTGGCTTGCCGTAACCGCTGTTTAATGTTGTAGAAGGCTGCGTTTAGTAGCTGTTGCTGGAGAGAAGTCAGGGAAGATACGAATGTGGTTATTTTCATATATAATATCTTCCTTGTTTCTGAGGCGTTCCATCACCTCTAGCTTAAATGATAATCGTTCAAAACGAACTATAAATGATCTGGGTCTGGGTCTAACGGTGTTTGATCCACGCATGCGGTAAGCCGCTGCTATCTCAGATTCTGCTTTAAAGTCATCCCCGATTATTTTCAAAAAAAGTTCAGCAGCGAATTTCACAGGGTTTGAACTTTCTCGATTCTCAGGCAGACCTTCAATTCTGACATTATAACTTCTACTTTCATCTTCCAAAGCAGCCAGTTTGTCTCCGAGTTTTTTGCATTCGGAGCTGACATTTTCTGCTTTTTCTTCTGCACTGGTAGCTAAATTTTCGGCTATTTCAGTCCTAGTCGTGAATGTCTCCTTGAGATCCTCCAATTGATCAGTAAGTGTTTCAATTTTACCCAGCACCTGTCGCATCTCCACTTGCATTTCTTGTCGCAACCTTTCATTTGCCTGTTGCAGCATCAGCCGCTGCGTTTCGTTTGCTTGTTGCAACTCCTGCCGCTGCGTTTCGTTTGCTTGTTGCCATTCCTGTTTCAATTCCAGCAACTCCTGTTTCAGTTTCTCATGTGCCTTTGCCCTTGCTTTCTCATTTGCCTTCTCGGTTTTCTTTATATCTTGTATGAGCTCAGCGAACATCACCTGCAGTTTAGACATTTCAATTGTGCTTTCTTGTACCGTAGGTGAAGCGTCAGGCTCTACTGTAGCCGGTGTCCCCGCTATTCCCGGCTCGCGTGGAGTAATTGAGATTGCAGACTGTAAGACCTTTTCCAGTTTCTGGTGTTCTTCTCCGATTGGCGAGCTATCGAGATCTGCACTCACGATCGTACATTCGCTCCCCTTTTCACTCTCAGCCGGCGACGATGTAGCGGACCTTGGTTCCAAAGAGTCTGTACTTTCGCCTAGCTGATCCAGGTCTCTCTCTGAAAGGCCGTATCTTGAGCTAGGGATTGCTAATCTTAGCTTGGGTGCAGCTTTAGTTTTCGATTCATTCAGACCCCCTTTCTTGTTGGCCATGTTTATATATGCTTACATATATACTGTAGCAGTCTCCTTGGGTTGAATAGTTACAGGATATCTCAGGATAATAAGCAAATAATATGAAAAATAACACCTCTGCTAGCGGAGCTCCACTTCAGACGTCCATCTCTCGCATAGGACGAGACCAAAATATACAATTATTCAACTCAAAATTATATATTGAGCACATCTTTCTCGCTTCTCAAGGGTCAGAGTCGATTTGTTTTCAATCCTATTTTTTGTAAAAATTAATCTATTTGTATGGAATGATTACAATAAAATAAAATTTAAAAAAATCCAAATTTTAAACTGGAAAAAACTGCTAATAGTAATTGCTATAAATAAATGAATTAAGTATATTATTTTAGATTTAATTTTTTACAAAAAAAGTACAGCAACAAAAAAAAAATCACTCAGTATGTTTGCACCATTAGACTAAATGAGACAAAAAAAAATTAACATATAGATTAGATCTGCATATCCATATACACGTGGTGCTACAACTTTCTCATTATTTCTTATTTTACTCATATTCTTTTAGAAATAATAAAATCACAAAAGGTTATCATGCTTGGATTTGTACCTAGAAGTTTTACAGCTTTACTCACATGTAAACAGGTCTGGTAAATCTCTTGGAATTACAAACTACGCCTTCATTTAGGAAATTTCCTAGCTGAGATGTTTGACTCCAGCTTTGTTCTTACATGCCCTCAATCCCACAATTTACTTGAAAATTCCTAGTATAGCCTGCATGTGTAAAATTGAAATGAAAGGGACTAGGGATAATTTATTTTCTGTTTGTCTGCATTTCATTAGTGGAATGTGTAAATGCCTAAGAAGCTAAACCAGTGAGGAGTGACTTCACTGACTAATCAGCCATTGCCTTCATTATTCTACCAAACAAAATGTCTTGCACTGATCCCTGATGATTATGATATGCTTTTATTTCATAAACTATTTATGGCATCAGTATATATATTTATAATAAATATGCATTTAAAATAACAAAATGCTATCATGTATCACTCATTTTACTTCCACAAGCTGCAAGCATGCATAATTGGTTCCCCACATCATTCTTATCCTAATTTGCCACATATGCAATACGTTTTAAGAATTTAAAAGCATTTAAAAATAAGCTACTCTCAGTGACAGCAGACAAGTGTTACTAACATTGATTACTTTGAGACCAAAGCAAGCAGGACAGTTTCCATCATTTCACAAAATCTTATTGATTAGGGCTTGAGCAGTGAATGGACACATCAAATAATTCATGTCAAAGTTGTTTATAAAATGCATTTTGTGAGCTGAAATAAACGTGTGCAGTAAGGTAGTGCCTCAGGCACTCGCAGGGACATGCAACTGATTGCAGTAGTTACTTGCTGTCACCTTCACAAGTGCTGCCAGTCTATAGACCATTAGAACAATCTAGATGAGATCAGGCCATTCAGCCCAACAAAGCTCAGAATTCCTATCCATTTAATTCTTCCAAAATAACATCAGGTCTAGTTTTGAAAATCCCTAAAGTCCTTGGGCCCCATCTGTAACACTGTGCATAGTATTCACACTAAAACATGACATACAGATAAAACTAGACATTTATGTATGCACAAAAAATTTTGATGCATAGTACTGTTGCGTAAGCAAAGTTTCTTGTACTTGTCCTTAATAAATCCCAATCAACGTATATTTTAACTCACATTCATGCACCTACAGTCCCATCCCAACTCCTCCCAGAATTTTGCCTATTTGAATATGTAAATCAATATAAATAGTTACTTCTGTTCAGTCTTTTGCTAAAAGATAGTGGCAAAGGCATGTGGAAAAAAGAAGAATTTAAGCAAATGTGAAATTTAGGTCCTGCTCAGTGAAGTATAGGCAAGGGAAAAAAGTTCTATTTGGTGGCTTTAATCTCGAAATTTCCCCTTTTAATCTTGTAGTTTATTTTGTCATTAAAGTAGAATGGCATAAACTTCATCTTAAAATTGATATTTAATTTAGTAGAATTTCTCAAATCCCATTGTAACTAAAGTAGCATATTAAATGGTTTGCATCCTAAGTGTCCCCCAACCCAATCGTTAATCGCTTTGTGCTCCTTAAATTGGCTTTCTCTTATGGTGACAGGAGCGCACAGGCAATGATCACCACACAGAATACATAACATTCATGATATTACATCTGTCTGAACATTTTGGAATACTAAGATGTATACTTGAAGTCATTTTCATGATGAAATGCATTAAAGCATGTATTAAATATGTGAGGGTACAGTGGCACAGTGGTAGCAAATACAAAAATGTTTAATGTGTGGTGATTGGTTATGTGGGGAAAGAAAATGAAAGGAAAGGAACTGGTGTTTGGCACATTTATTAAATACGGCAAGGCTGCAATGAAGAAAGCCCACTCAGAAGAATATCCATTGAATTCTGTGTTTGTATTTTTATAGTTTTTGAAGAGACATCACAGTACCACTGTTTGTTTCCGGTCACATGACATCACCACAGTTATTTGGATGTCATTGCAATAAATGTGGTATCTTAGTTGTATTTTAAATCAGCCAATGTAGGTCTTATAATAGACAGTCGTAAGGATTTGTAAGGTATTGTTAGGATTTCTAACTTTGCTGTCTTTTAACTAGGTTATTTATTTGTGTTTTGGGAATTGACGATTGGTGTTCAAACTTCTTCTTGGTATTTTGGCCCTTTATCTGCCCCTGATGACTGCTCATTCTTTACCATATTGTGTAATTATTTTCCCAATCATATTTTCTTTTTTTTGCTGCCCACCACACTTTTCTACTAATTCAAATTTTATGAAGACTATCCTAACAACTTTCACATAGTCTATTAGAACTAATCAAAAAATATTAGATTATATTCTAAAAACTCTGAAGTATAAATCAAGGGATGTTATGCTTAAAACTGTGTAATATGCTAGATAGACCACATCTGAGATACTGTGTGCAGTTCTGCTCTCCACATAAAAAATAACATAAAACAGCTGCAGTAGAAGCAACGTCTAAAAGAAAAAACAAATGTATCTCAGGGTTAAAAGGCATATCCTGATAAAGTTGATTAAGCAGAATTCTTTGAATAAACTACACTAATGGAAATTAAGTGGAAGTTCACATAAAGGTGTCAGAAATCACTTTTTTAGAGAAAGTGACATGAAAACCTTGAAAAAAAAATCCTGAGTCATGTTGTTGAAGCAGAAAATTGATAACTTTTAAAAAGTGTCTACAGGAGCTACTGGGACAACCTATTAGCTATCCAAAGAAGCTTGATGAACAGAATGATTTCATCTCATCTGTAAAATATGAACTTAAATAAGTCTGTCTGCAGCTGGATGCATTTTGCAGATCTTAGAAATATCAGAATTGTCAGAATCACAATTACTTGCCAAGTATGCACGCATACAAACAATATGACACCATTTATGATGATTCTACAAGAATTACATGACAGACCTACACACAGTTGATAACTACTCTCATACACGTGCATTTGGGAGACAGTTTATGGGCTCAAATTCATGTATATCCTAGCCAGACCAGGGCTTGGCGCTGCCCTATAACTCATTCTCCTCTTTCCCTGCAGCCGATGAACCCTTATCATAAAGCCACTTCCAGTCCTCAGAAGACAGCCAACATCACTTCCTTCTACATCCTCAAGACCCCCACCTCCTTCTGATGTCATTTCCGGTTTCCAGAATCCCATCCTCTCATTATACTTTTACTTTCTAAATGCAAAGTACTCAACGTAAGAAGTAAAAATATTAGGTTTGAAGACAAATGGGAGGTCTGAAAATTGAAAGTACATCTTATAAAAAGGATTTAGGAAGTGTAGAGGACTCAGTACTATCAACTGCCAGACAGTGTTCAGATGTAATTAAGAAGGCCAACAGAATGCTAGGTTAAATAACACGGTGTGTAGAGTACAAGTCCAAGGAGGTTATATTCAACCTTTATAATGCACTGGTGAGGCCTCATCTGGAGTACTGTGTGCAGTTTTGGTCTCCAGGCTACAAAAGGTCCAGAGAAGAGTGACTAGGCTGATTCCAGGGCTACAGGGAATGAATTACGAAGAAAGATTAAAAGAGTTGAGTCTTTTCAGTTTAAGCAAAAGGAAATCACATGAATGAAGTGTTTAATAATTATGAAGAGAATTAGTACAGTGGATTGAGACTGTTATTTTAAAATGAGTTCATCAAGAACACTTGGATACAATTGAAACATCTTAAGGGTAAATTTTGCACAAACATTACAAAGTTTTTCTCTACACTGAGAACTATTCTTATATCTGTTTTTTTTGGCATACTTTAGTCTATAATGCCTGGTAGATGGAAGAAGTTCAAAAAGGTGGCTTGGATGTGAGAGGTTGGTGATGGTTTTCTCTGCCTGTTTCATGACACTGGAATAGCACAGGTCCTGTATGGTTGGAAAACTGGTGCCAGTGATCTTTTCAGCAGGCCCGACTATACGCGGTAGCCTGTTTCTGTCATGTTTAGTTGCTGATCCAAACCACACTGTAATTGATAAGCTTACAACAGATTCAGTGATTTCTGTGTAGAAGTAAATCTGCAGGTCCTCTGGGAGATTGAACTTCCTCACCTGTCACAGGAAGTACATGTGCTGCTGGGCGTTTGTTATAATGGAATCTATCTTGGCCCTCCGTGTCATGTCCTGGTATATTACATGTCTTAGAAATGCGAAAATGTCCACAACTGACTGGCTCCTGCAACTGCTTTATAATAATCTCACCTGTAATGTTTAGCCATAGGCACATTCATTTCATAAGGTGGGAACATCACTTAAGAGTCCACAGTGGAATCACAACCCAAAACACATATACTGTCAACCTTTTTTTTTCATTTTAAGCACTTCTTTCTTAATATGTTAATGATATTCTAACTTGGATTCTAATTATAAAGGACATTCAGATTGCAGGTGAAGGTTTATCACTAAACCATCCTAAAATAATATAAGTAAAATTGGCTCCCATCAGACTCACAAGCATATTGTCCTATTATGGAGACCATATTATTGGTACAATGGAGGAATGGTGATAGTGTGTAAAAGTCACTAGCACACTTTCCCTCACTAGCGATGACGAAAACAAAAACCAGTAAAAGCCTGGCATCACATCCACTCCACCTCCTGTTCCTTGCCTTTAGGTAGAGACATCATTCAACCATGAAAATGCTACCAAGTGAATTCAGCTAAAGAAGTCTTTGGTTGATGACGATGCTCTGCAGTATATTCGCCTCCCTATACATGAATTGTTTTCTTCACAAAACAACTTACAAATCTTTTTATGTCTCATTTGCTTCACATTACACTAGATGTTCTTGTTCAAGTGCAGTAAATAGGCATTATGTTAACCATAACAAATATTCTTCAAAATAAATCCCGACTCTGGTATTAAATAAACAATGCTTTCCATTAATGGCAAAATTTCCAACTTTAAAATACAGTAAATAAAATATATTTATTGGTATGCATTTTTAGAAACTTATCATTTTTATACTTGATTGCATATGATGCAGCAGTTAGTACACTCTTAATAATAAAGGTTTGTTAATGACACTATATGGTTCTTTGCCAGGCTGTGTGGTTCCTCATAGAATTTTACTTGACAAAGCACCATTTCATTTTGCAATGGGTTCTTTGCATATGAAGTTGTTTAATGTATGGTAGGCTGCAGGACACTAACAGATTAAGAAAACCTGGACTTAGCCTATGTTATTGAACATATGCAGCAAGAGTCCTTTTAAAAATCATGAGCTACTGGCACTTCACAAATCTCTTACAATCTAGTCATGGTTATTCACTGCATGGTCACTGTTACAGATCTAAATAGATAATTGGATCTTTCTGAACCCTTCATATGGAAGCGTGTTTTGGGAACCAAAAATGGTTCTCTTGCGGCGTCTCTCTGAAGACCCAGTCTGGTACCTTTATTATTAAGAGTTTACCCATGTGTTATAGCTCACTCTAAGGAAAAGTTCTCAACATCCAGCCCTGTCTGTCTTTGTCGCTTTTCTCTGGATTCAATGCTTTGCTCTCACTTTCCCATGGTAAGTTAAAAAACAATTCTATGAGTATGTGTGAGCGTCACAGTTTCCTAAAATATTATGTACAATGAACAGGTATTTTATGTGATGGATCTTGAGTCCACTGTTGTCAGGATACACTATTTGTCTCAATGACATAATAATGAAATAGGTTGATTAATAAATTGGAGAAATGGATAGTTATTTAGTTGCAGACCTGCAATAAAGTTCTCATTTAATAACAAAACATAAAGACGGTTATTATTTGTTCTGTAGATTTGAATGCTTACCTAGTATTTATTTTAATAAAACAAATTTTGAACAAAGTACTCACATTACTATTCCTAATAAAATATAAATCATTAGGGACTTCACCCCCTTCTCGCTTCGCTCGCCAAGGCCTGTGCTACACCCCGCCAGCCTGTGCTACACGCCAGCCACTTTGCATCTCTGATGCTCGCATATGTGGATTTCACTTTCACCAAACAACCAATCTTTTAATTCTCATGGATACACCTCATCATTGGGAAGAAACGCTACTTTTCCCTGATGGCAACATGAATTAGACGATCTACAAGTCTTCGACTTAAAGTTTAAATCCAAACAATATATTCAATCTCTTTTTGCTGTTCCATTATGTCACCAAGTAATAATTTCTGTTTGTTTGTACTAATGTGATTTTTACTATCATTAGTAAATTTATTTATTTAATTGATTTATTTGATTTGCTTGGCATAAAGGATTCACTAAAACGTATAAACTATACTTTGTCTGCTCAAGTGTAAAAACAGAATTTTGTTTATAGACAAGTAGTAAATATATCTCCCAGTGCAAAGGGATGACCTAATGTTCTATATTTTTGAGGTTCAGCCAAACTCACTGACCAGAGGTCATAATATCCTTCATAATATCCTAAAATTGAAATTAACATCAGCTGAAACTTGCCACAGTGCAGTGTTTTCAGTTTGCAGTCCTGTGATGTTTAAAAAACAAATCTGCTCTAAGTTGGCAGGGAATCAGCGCAAGGCTTGCATCATTAATACATCTATTTGGGAGCACAGATCTTATGAATTATTTATTAAATATTCAAATATACATCACTATGCCCATATAATCATTTTGCATAATTTGAAATTTGTTTGTATCGTTGATAAATTGTTTCTGTTATCCAAATATATTTTTTAGGTGTTTTGGACATCAGAGATTCAATATCAATTCTTATTTCTCTTGTACATTGCTTTTGGAACAATGTTAAAACCCATTAGTGTAGTTTTTCATTTCCCACAGAGCCATTGTGTTTTTCATGAGCACTGCCATCTTGTGGCTCTTTTACCATGAAACATTACTCTGTTGCTGGGTATGGTTCCTAGAACTCAGGCTTTGTGACATTGGTTATGTGAAAAATCTTTTGGTGTGTGATATAGCAATTGATTATTTAGTTTCTCAACTCCTGGATAGACTCATCTTGACTTTGCCTGTTTACTGACTAATGTCAATCTTCTGGTTCTATTTCCAATTGCCTTTCTGGACTTTTCCATTCTGTGGCAGAATAGTCCGAGAGTTTAAATCATAACAAATAAAAATACAGTTTCCTTTCCAAAATGGTTTGGATTAAAACATTCACTGATGTCATTAATGGTGTACAACATGCTATTAGATTGGATGTTAGCATAATATACTGTGTCACATCATCATACATAATGCGATTAATAATTTGCCTCTTAATTGTTGCATTTGTACAAGTGATTGGACATGTGTTTGAAATTAATAACCTTTTTATTTGAGTTATGTTTTTTGTAAGAATAACAATGTGGTAAAGCAGAAGAGCTTTATATAATATAAAAAGCTACATTATAAAACCTAACATCATATCCTTGGTTTATTGTTATTGTTGCATTAGGGTTTACTATGCTTATTCAGGTCCTCTTTTTAACACCATTCCCTGGGTTTACTGTATTAATATTTCAAGAATGTTGATGATTATATTTTATGCTTATAGTATTTTGACTTATATCGGCAATAGATATCTCTACTTTTTAATCCTCAAATGCCGCCGCTGGGGGGCTTGTTTTGTTTTTAATGTGCTCTGTCTATAGGAATGTCAGAGGACTGGGACTTTGTGAAGTGGGCTCCAGCCTCACACAGGGAGGCAAAATGGGGGGGTGGGGGGATATGGGGGGGAGAAAGAGAGCAAGCTATATCTAATCTATCCTTTTAATCCTTATAATTATAACTTCCAACGTAACAATAGGCTGTATGGCAATAACTCATGGGAAAATTGGAAATTAAGGTTAAAGCTGTATTACTTCCAGTTAAAATTACAAAATGACATCAACAATTCTGAGTTAATCTGTATATGATGGGACAGTTAACTTTGTGAGCTGGAAAGTTAAAGGCCTGAATCACGAATTAAAGAGAAAGAAAGTGTTCTCACCTAACAGGTCTAAACACTAAAATAGTATTTTTTACAGGAAACCCACTTATTAAGCAAAGATCAGTTCCGGCTGCAAAAAGACTGGACTGGCCATTTGCTCCATTCCAGCTTTACAAAGAAAATTACAGGTGTGGGAATTCTTATACATAGAACAGACTCATTTGTAGCATCAGATGTAGTATCTTATCCTAAAGGGAGATATGTGATTGTCATGGGAAACTTATTTAATTGTAAAGTGATTCCGATAAAAGTTTATGCACCCCATGTCAATTATAGGGAATTCATGCAAAATGTATTTGCATTTATTCCCAATGTGAACACTCATAAAATTATAATGGCTGGGGGCTTTGTGTTTTAAATCCACTCTTAGATAGGTCTCCTGTCACAGGGGGTGACATCTAACACTGCAAAGACAATTACACAATTTTTAACCGACCAGAACTTATCAAACCTCTGGAGGTTCCTAAACCCAAACTCAAGAACATATTCCTTCTGCTCACCAGTGCACCATTGCTACTCAAGAATTATTTTTTTCTTTATATGCAATAATTTCTTGCCTGCGATTAAATCTTGCAAGTACGACGGTATTGTTATTTCTGACCATGCCCCTCTGATCTTGGAGCTGAAATCATTATGCCCCACATACTCATCTTGCAGATGGCGTCTTAACCCACTTCTATTAGCAGATGAGAACTGTACAGAATTTATATCAAAACAAATCATTTTTTTCCTAGAGACAAATACATCCTCAGAGGTCTCTACAGGAATACTCTGGGAAACTCTTAAGACCTTCTTAAAAGGACAGATTATTTCATATCTTTCCCATAGAAATAAATTAGAAACCAAGAAGGTATCAGAGCTAACCAGCGAAATTACTAGACTAGATCAAGAACATGCCAGGTGTCCAGGCTCTGCATTCATTATTGCGCTGACATCATTACTATGAACTTGGAGAGAAAGCTAATAAGCTCTTAGCTCAACAAAACCACAAGCAAGGAGTTCGCAATACAATCCCAGCAATCACCAACACCAATGGAGATAAAATCATTGACCATAAAAATATAATGCACACGTTTAGAGATTACTATAAATCCTTATGTTCTACTGAGTTCAAAGAAGACAAAACACAATCTAATGCATTTCTGGATACATTATAGATATCACAAATAGATATTTTTATTGCAGAGGAATTGGATAAACCTCTGGTGCTATCAGAATTACTGGATGCTATAAAGTCACTTCAGAGCAGGAAAGCAGCAGGCCCTGATGGCTACTCTGTCAAATTTTATAAGAAATTCTCCACTCAGCTAGCTCCCCTCTTATTAGCAACATTTACAGAAGCTAGAGACAACCAAATTTTACCTCAAACTCTTCGCCAAGCATTAATCACTGTCTTTCCTAAACAAAATAATGACTTATTACAATGTGCATCATACAGACCAATTTCACTTCTGAATAATGATATTAAGATACTCTCCAAAGTCCTAGCTAGAAGGATGGAGAAAGTGCTCCCTTCGGTAATATCACAAGATCAAACTGGATTTATTAATGGCTGTTACTTAGCTTCCGGTCTCCAACGGCTGTTTAATGTAATATATTCACCTGCAAAGTCAAATACCCGGAGTTATTATTATCGTTGGATGCAGGAAAAAGCATTTGATATGATTGAATGGAACTACCTTTTCACTACATTAGAGAAATTTGGGTTTAGCCTGAATATTTGTGCATGGATCAAACTACTGTATACCAATCCAGAAGCTTCAGTTTGTATTAATAACATCTGCTTAGACTACTTTAAACCAGAACGTGGTACCAGACAAGGATGCCCCTTGTCACCACTGCTATTTGCAATCGGCATTGAACCACTGGCAGTTCGCTGTCGAAATGATTATCAGATAAAGGGGGTTATCAGAAAAGGACTGGAACAGAAGATTTCTCTATATGCAGATGATATGCTTTTGTATATATCAGACCCACAAAATACTGTGCCTGCAGTCTTAACAGCACTTACAGAATTTCAAAACATCTCTGGTCTCAGAATTAATTTGAATAAAAGTGTGCTCTTTTCAGTGAATTCTCAAGCATTCAATATTAGATTGGACACCTTACCTTTTTATCATCGCAGATTAGTTTAAATACCCTAGGGTAAACATTCCAAGTAATATAAAGCTGTTTTTCAACAAAATTTTGCTATCTGCATGGAAAAACTTAAACAAGATATACATAGATGGTCCCTTCCCTTTTATTATTGCAGATCCATTTAAATACCATGGGGTAAATATCACAAGTAAACATAAAGCTCTTTATCAACCAAATTTCACCATCTGTATGGAAAAAAATTAAGCAAGACTTGCATAATTGGTCAACCCTCCATCTCACTCTAGCTGGAAGAATTAACATTGTTAAGATGAATATCCTTCCAGAGCTTCTTTTTTATTTCAAAACATTCAAATATACATCAATAAATCATTCTTTAAGCGATTGGATTCAACAATAACCTCATTCATTTGGAACCTAAAACATCCACATATCCAAAGAGCGACTCTACAGACCTAAGACAGAAGGTGGCATGGCTCTACCTAACTTTCAGTTTTATTACTGGGCAGCAAATATACAAGCTATGAAAACCTGGACACAAATAGATGAACATACACAGGCTCGGTCCACAATAGAAATAAAATCCTGCAGTACTTCTCTATATTCCCTGCTTTGTGCCCCAATAAATGCAAGTTATCACCAATATACTAATAACCCAATTGTGCTTCACTCACTCAGAATATGGAACCAATGTAGAAGCATTTTAAGATGGTGAATCTTTTACCTGTGGCACCTCTGCATGAGAACCACCTTTTTCAACCCTCGCAAACATATGCCGTTTTTAATATCTGGAAAACATTTGGGACTAAATTGCTTAGAGATCTTTATATAGATAACATCTTTGCATCCTGAACAATTACATTCCAAATTTAATTTTCCATCAGAAACTTTGTCAAACAGAACCTGCCCGATTTTCCCCATCTCCCTCCTTCCTCTATGCTGGAAAAAATATTGCTCAGTCTCGAGGACTCAGACAGCATTTCTGCAATAAATAAAATTATTTTACAGTCCCTCCCTTTCAAAGATCCAAGAGGACAATAAGAAAAGGATCTATTAATCAATATATCAGAAAAGGAGTGGAAGGTAGCAAGGCAGAGAATTAATTTGAGCTCCATATGCGCAAAACATTCAACTCAAAATTATATATCAAGCACATTTGTCTCGCTTGAAATTGTTCAAAATGTTTCCAGGGCAAGATCCAACCTGCGGACACTGCAATCAAGCTCCAGCCTCACTGGGTCACATGTTTTGGGCCTGCACCAAATTAACATCATTCTGGACAAAAATGTTTAAGTGCCTTGGAGTCACAATCACTCCTAACCCATTAACAGCTGTGTTTGGTGTTCTTCAAGATGGGCTTAAAGTGATGTTATTGTACTGATGTTTTATACTGTTTGAAATTGGGGAAAAAAAACAAATTCTCACTTAGAGGATCTGTGCAGAACTTTTTCAAAACCTGGTAGGATCTGATCAATAATATTTTAGAATAAGCTCTTAAAGCACTGAGGAAGTCGATTATCTCCCCATTTCTTTTTCTTCTCCTTGTATCTGTATCCACCTAATAAACTCATCAATTTATTCATTTTTACTATTTTTAAGTTTTAGTCCGTTGGAGATGCTCTCTACCTCAGAGGTGGGGGTTGATTTGTTTTCGGTCCTATTTTTTTTTTGTAAAAATTTATCTATTTGTATGGAATGATTGCAATAAAATCTAAAAAAAAAAAAAAACCTAGAACCAGTCGAAAGGCATCTGCAAAAGTGGCAGTTGTTGTAAAAGTTATTTTGGTTTATGGAAGAGACCGGTTTGTAGTATTTAAAAATACTGTGTTGTTTCTGTAAAAATTACATTATGTAAAATACTGTATTATGTGTTGATTCCAATGTAAACTTGAATTATACCATCATGTATTAACAACCCGGTTGGAGCTGTAAACTGTTAGTACTCTGCAGTCTTCAGTGGCAACTTACTTAACTCACTTAGCCTAAAGAAATTCAAGAAGAGACACTGCAGTTGAAGCGAATTAAATGGGGACTGTAATCAGACAATAAGATAAAAAGAAACTTCAAATAAACGTCCTTGTAAGTGGCGGCCACAACCAAAATACAACTACTGTAGTGCTAAAAAATAATAGTTGTTTGCAGTTTATTTATATATATATATATATATATATATATATATATATATATATATATATATATATATATCAAGAAATATAGCATGAATAATGAGAATATTGTTATCACATAGAAATTGTATCGCAGCTATTTAAAAGAGAAGCTACTTTAAAGTATACCAGCTTTCTTTAAACTAATCATTATTGCAAGATGTACTTTTAGTATGAAAAAATAATGCTATGAGGAATAACAAATTGCACTCTTTTCCTCTAGAATAAGCCTTTTATAACTGCTGCAAATAAAAATGTTCACCTATGCAACCTTTGTGTTACATAAGTATACTGTTATTGATTAACATAATTGTAACACCCACAGCTTTCAAATATACAACATAACCCAATTACAGTTTTATGTAAAATATACATAATAAAAATAATATAAAAGTTTCTCTAGGGTGAGATCAAACCCACATGGGGTGTCTGATGAAGCTGAAATATGCAGACGCCTCTGTTGTGCTGGAAGGTACAAGAAGACTTCATATCAGCCAAGCTGAACAACTGCAATCTGTTGCAAACACTTTTGGTAGCTAAAAATAGACAAATAAATAAATAATTATTTTAGCTGTGAGATCAGCATGTTTCCACCAACACTTTATACTGAGGCTCAGCTATTTTCATTCTTCAATTTATTCTTCTAATATTATGGCTATAAATTAGTGACTATAGCTTTACAAAGCAGCACTGAGGTTTGTTGCAGTTTTTAAGCTTATAAAAGAAGATTATAACTGCTGAATATTAATATATTCTACATTACTTACACTCTTCGACATTTTTACTTTTAATAAAGACATTATTCAACTGGACTGAGTTCTATATATCTTAAATATCCTGCATGTATTAAGTGTGTATTCATTTATTAATTGAACATTTTTGTCAATTTTTCTTGTAATGTCATTTTGTATATAGTTTTATGACATTATCAAACAAGCTGACACATCTCGCATAAAATAAAAATCAAATTACATTTTTAATCATATTTAAACAAATGAGAAACTTGCATGTGTATGCGGAAATCCCTTTTTATTTCACAGAGAGGCAGAGCTGAGCCTGGCAGTACTGAGTGTGAGTCAGGATCTAGCTGTGGACAAGATGAAAGTCCTTCATCCACCCTAATAAAAGGATACATGTCTGTACTGTATGTCTGTCTGTTTGCTGTGTCTTAGTAATGCCAATAGATGGAGCATCCCATACCAAATGACATATTACAGAGACATATGCATTTCATGGTGCCCTACAAATGTTAACACTGAGGTTTACATTGATAATTTAGATTTCAACCCATCTTAGATGGGTAGCACAGTTAGTAGGTCATAATCACACAGAGACACCATTATACCTGACATGAATTTGCATATCTGTGTTTATTATCAATTTAAATTGGGTTCAAAGTAAAAGTGTGTAAATAATTTGTGATATCCTTGCATACAATTCAGATTTGCCTTGTGAATTGTGGTAGGTTTTGGCTTGTTGTGACTAAGTAATAAAAGAAATGCATTCAAAAAATATATTTTGTATAGATGATACACCTAATAATATTCCACTACTTGCTCTTAGTAATATAGTAAACATTTTAATGTAGTAAGGTATTAAATGCTGTTTAGTTATCTGATTAGTTCTATAACAATAAACAAAATTACAGTATTTCAGTGATACAAATTAACTCTGCTATTCTTAAATCTTTATTATTTAATTATCAGGTTAATTATTTAAAAGAGTTTCAGTTTAGAATGGCATAGTGACATAGCAGATAGTGTTACTGCATTACAGTGCAGTGGTTTGGGTTCCCATCATGATGCCTTCTTTGGGAGGTTGCCAAGTTCTTTTCATGTTTTTTGGTGGTGTTTCGCTGTCTGAGTGAATGTACCCAACAATGGATTAGATTCCTGTTCAGGTTTGGTTCTTTTGCTGTGCTAGTTGGATGCACTCAGACTCTGGAGAGTAGTAAGTTCAGAAAATGACTGGATGGAATTTCAGTTTAAAAAACTTTTGCAATTCACTTTAACCAAATTTAGCTATACTGATGACCATATTATGTGTTATTTGATGTAAGAGAAATAAATACAAAAATTAATGCATTTTTAAAAATTTTCAATATGTTGCTAGATAAATCCATTTTCCACTCAAGTTCAATCGGTCATTCATTTCTGTTATAATGTAGGCATAAGTGTTGTATATGTAAACAAAATTCTGTGTAATTTTTGTAAAGTTATCTCGTGTATAAATATCTGTTTGTGGAAGTGTGTGTGTCTGTCCAGCCCAGAAGTGCAAGGTGGCCCTGAAGTGCGAGGCTACAGCAGTGAAGCTCAAAGAGCTGGCAAGGCGGCCCCAAGTTAATGAGTCAGAGACAAACTCGCTTAGCCGCTGATAGATAAGGGGAGCGAGCATGTCCGCAAAACAAAACCGCTGACTCTGCGTTTCATTTTTTTTCTCTGACATTTCAATAGTTTCTAAGTGCCATAGCTTTTTACAGCACAGACTTACACAGCTAGTATAAAAATAATAATCAATTTACTGAACATCTTAAAAAGGACAGAATATTTTTAATAAAACCAAACATTTGTAAAACTGAAATCTGAAAGGGAATAAATACATGTATTATTTTGCCCTTACTCGAACATCTGGACTGTGCTAGAATAGGCTGGATTGAGATCCTCTGTGCACTTGGCAACATATAATTTTTACTGAAGCCTTAACATTCCAGAATCATAAACCAGAAGGTCAGAAATACATTAAAATCTAACTGGTCATATCCTAGAATCATGCCCACCTGAGGCATACCCTTGAAAGAGAATTATAGACCCTTTAGTCTCATTAGAGTTAGAGGACAGGGAAAATACTTTCATATTTTAAAGTAAGAATAAAACTAAAACTATTTCTAAATGGCTAAAGTAAAATCAATACATGATAATATGCTGTATATGGTGATATCAATATTAACTTACTACGTAAGTATTCTTTGAGCTTTCACAACTTACACAACAAGATTCATTTGACACCTCTCTCTCCATGCAAAACGTTATGCTGTCTCTTTTTCCTTGTCCAGGACAACGCACCGTCTTCACTTGTCCATCCATGAGTCAGCTGTGCTGTTCGCATGGCTCGTCGATTGCTTGTTCTCATCCACCCTTCATTTCCATAAAGTCTCTTCCCAGTGCAGCCCAATCAATGAATGTTAGCATAGCTACAGTTTTTACCCCAGATTTGTGATACATTGGGTCAAAAAACTGGGTCTATCTTGTAGTATACAAGCTTCCTATGATTAAATGAGGAAGCTCTGCAAATTGTAGCAGAAATTGGTCCAACCGTGTGGATTTGTATACTGGATGTTTACAATACACATGTGGATTTTGAGTTTAATAAATCAGATGTTAAGCTTTAATTGTTCAAATACATTGGCACTGGTAAACAATAAGAAACAATGCTTGGTTCAAGCTTTCCATAATTAGAAGAATATTTATTAAAAAAATTAATACAAATTTAAATGTTTTAACAAAGCAATAAAACATGAAATAATGCAAACAATCAGACAGGGGGCAATACCATGTCACCGTAATAGACCTTATTTATTTATTTATTTACTTATTTATTTTTGTTGGTAAGGTACTGTACAGTGGTTATCAGTATATTTTAGAGCACTTAAAGCTGTATGACAGCAAGACTTTGGAAAACAGTTGGAAGTCTTTTGATTTTCAAACTGCAGGATGAAAATTTAGATTTACAAGCCATCTCTGTTTTCATTGTACATATTCTTGTTAATTTCTGTGAATCTGTGGATTTTTTCATCATTTCATAAACCTTTTTGAATGTTCTTTTCTGTTTATCTAAGTAATCTTTTTTGCTGGATTTAAATTACATACATTATGGAGTAATTAATAATGTTTCACTTTTTGTTCCTTTCTTTCCTCTCTTTAATAAATGAATGACATTGAAAGCAGGGTCTAACTGAAGTTAAAATTATTTAAATATTAGGCTTGTGTAATAATTATAACTAAAGCTCTTACAAAAGCAAAGTCAAACTGCTTTTGTAATTATACAATCTGATTTTGAATGAAGATATTTGAAAATGAAAGTGAGTTTCTGTTACTATTGCTGGTGCTGCTTTTGGAAATCATTTTTCCTTTGTTAATCAATTTAAATGTGTAAAATTAGGCTTTAATTGTGCTGCACAGTAGTAGACCTTAATTGACTAAAGATTGTGCACCCTTGCATAACACACACAGAAAAATTAGTTGATGCTGGGCAGCTTGATTAAACATTAATTACATATTACATGTACTTTCTAAATGTACATCAAACAAAAGTTATATACATACCTTTTAAAACTTAATCCAATTTTCAGGGGCAGGAGACCAGAGACTTTCCTAACAGTATTGGGTGAAAAGCAGGAAACAACCATGGACATGTTGCTAGTCCTTACGTACCCATATCTTTACCAGGCCAATTTTCTGGCTGCCAGTTAATCTATCCTGGATATTTTTGGGAAAGTGAGGCAAATACTGAGTAACTGGAGAAAAATTCACACAGGGATAGGCAGAATGGCAAACTCCACATAGACAATAACCAGGTTTTTGACCACAGGTTGTTAGATGTATGAGACAGCTATGCTAATCACCTCAGCAGCATATCATCCTAGCAAATTTCATTCTGAAATAACTTTAAATGGCAGATATAAGAGAATATGGCTCCACCAGGGATGGCTTAAAACAAAGATAAAAATAATAAAGAAAATGCTTGGTTAAAGGAAGATTAAATAGGTGGGAACTGAACCTGGATTTCTTGGTGGAAAGGCAAATGTGCTAACCATCATTTTAGTTTTAACACATTACTCCTCCAGCCCTGCTCCTGAGATTCTGCTTCTGAGCTTAGCACTGTACACTAAGCACATCAACATAAATTTAGTAATTTCTGAAATATTGTGACAGGTTATTTTAACCAAGGGAAGGGATAATATAATTGTCTGAGCATTCAATTTATCTGTGGACACTTTCACCAATTTCTACCTGAGGATGCTGGAAGTGTGAGCAAAGAAAATACATTCACAAGGCTAACAGTACAACATGCAAAATTACAAAATCTGTAAGTGTAACCCTGTTGAGTGCTTACATCATCAAAAAAATGGGTTAATCACAGAGAAAACTATGTGTGTTATCCCAGTTTTTCAGAGACCAATATCTTGGTTTACATGGCATTTTCAAAAAACAGGTTTATATGGACAACTGAGTTATTAAACACATGTAAATGCACTCAGATAGCTCCAGCTTGCAATCAAGAAGAAAATTGTGAGGAAAATGCTTGCTTAAATCGGTGAGAACCAAATCCAGATTTCTTTGTGGAAAGGCAAGGATGCTAATTATCACGTCATTATCATACCCTTTGCAACATTGTTTCTTTGTTGAAAGATCAACCTATAGTAATCTTTCCTCTCAATCCTACCCAGTACCACCCCTGCCATAAGGTGGACAAGCCATAATATTATATGTCAAAAACCTGTTTTATGATAAGAAGTACCCGAGTGCCAAATTTCAAGTCTGTGGCATGAAATCTGTGTAGAACTAACAAACAAAATCTGCCCAATTTTCCTCCCACCTGCTTCTATTCCGGAAGAAATATTGATCAGTCTTGAGGACTCAGAGAGCCTTTCTATAATTGTATATAAAAACATTTTAAAGTCCCTCTCTTTCAAAGATCCCAGGGTACAGTGGGAATGAATCTCCTACTCAACATTTCAGAAAAGGAGTGGAAGTCAGCCATGCACAGAATTAACTCGAGCTCCATATGTGCAAGGCATACAATTATTCAACTTAAAATATTTTACCAAGCATATCTGTCTCGTTTAAAATTGTCCAAAATGTTTCCAGGGCAAGATCCAACCTGCAAATGTTACAGTTGAGCTCCAGCCACTTTAGACCACGTGTTTAAATTCCTTTCAGACAGTCTTGGTGTCACAATCATTCCTAATCCACTAACAGCTATGTTTGGCATACTCCCATATGAGTTTAACGTGGAGAAGGACAAACAAACTGTAATTGCTTTTACTTCACTATTGGTACACAGACTTGTCTTGTTCAACTGGAAGAGTCCTAACCCACCTCTTTTGAGTCAGTGGGTAACTGATGTTATATACTACCGTATATACTCGCAGATAAGTTCTCCTGCAGATGTCAGGACTTGCTGCTGCAACAAAATTTGATGCGTCTGAGAAACTAATGCGAGATTGGAGGAGGCAAGAAGATGTAAAAAAAAATAAATAAATGTTGCATTTTTAAATGGGCGTATAAGTCGGGGTCTGATTTTATGAATGATTTTTTGGGTTTCAAGACCCGACTTATACGTGAGTATATATGGTACTTGAAATTGGAAAAAATCTAATTCTCACTTAGGGGATCTGTACAATTTTTTTTTTTAAAACTTTACAGTTACTATTACATTTTAGAATAAGCATTTAAATTGGGGAAAAGGATTTTCTCCCCTTTTTTTCCTACTCAAAGTTTTACTCTGTCTGTTGGCCTAGCTCTCTTTCTCATGGGTGGGGGTTGAACGTAGTTTTGTCAAGTTTGACTGGCTTGTATGGATTGTTACTTGCTTTTAATAAATTCAATAAAATGTTAAAAAAAAAATAAACAGACAAACAAAGATTTTTTTTATTGTTTGTATTGAAAGAAATGATATATATAAGGTAAGAATGTCGTTGTACCCAAGCTGAAGGTGGCCAGATTCTACACACAACTTGTCAGCAGTGCATGTTATTTTTCCCTATTTTTCCCTAAATGAGAGTTTAACTGATTCCTCAGTAATTGTTTCCTTGCACCTTTACTTGCAATAGCAAGTAAAAATGCACCCCTTTTTGAGCCCCGGCCCCTTTATGGGGAATTGTTTTGGCAGTTGAGATGATGATAGTAATTTCTGAACACAATGTTAAAAATTATACTCAATCAATAATAACACTGAGATATTTTACTGCCTTTATAAATACTGTCACAAAACCGCAGACAAAAAACAATCATAGAGTTTTGGGGAACCTTCCCCATATAATCTCATGGAGAGATCAAAAATGACTGATACTTAGAGTCAAAGGTAAAATATACAATTGACAACCAGCAGAAGCATTCTTTTATTTTATGAAGACAATAAGAAAATAACAATACAGAGGAAATAGAAATGACATGGAGGCAGGAACCGGAAATTACTTTTTCGGATGAGCAGTGGAAGTGACATCATCATTTAGGGACCGGAAATGATGTTCTTTGCTGGAGGGCGGAAGTGACATCATCACTCAGGGGACCGGAAGTGACATCTTTGTTGGAGGATGGACGTGACGTCATCAAAAAGGTAGGTTTATGACCATCTTTTTTGAATCAAAAGAGGTGTCATTCTTTGATAGGTCTGTATAAGGAGAGAAAAAGGCATTAGTACTTGTTTCCAACCTCATATCTATCCTACTTTGACTTACTTTTGGACCTTTCGACTGCCTCCTAAGCACATGTGTGACTATACATAGATAGGAATTTTATTTTTTTCAAAAAAAAATAAAAAATTGAAATTTTTTTTCAATTTTATATAGACAGGTCCATCTAAAACTATTTTTTAAAATTATTTTTAAAAATGTACATTGATTTGTCTTTGATTTATTTGTAAGTGAATTTCATTTTGTTTATTTTAGCATTTATTTTAATTTCTATTAAATTATGCACATTTATTACCTTTATTACATGATGTATTGCTATGATTGTGTAATAAATACAATTATCGTGTCACCTAGCAATTACTATAACCTAGAATAAAAATATCAAAAACCTTAAATTATTGAAAAGATTGTTTATTTAATCCAGCAACAAGGTAGACATGAACAGAGTAAATGCATAAAAGATGAATCAGACAAGAACAAAGCCCTACCTCTTTACTGCACAGGTGTCTTCTTTCTTCTTTCAGTTCTCATCTGTCTCTCTCTCTCACAATCTCTCAGTTTTACTCTTTCTCTGAACCTCCTCTGGCATATCTCTTCCTGCCAATGAGCTTTTTTTCTCACTCATTGTTTAATCTAAACTCATTGAGCTGTTATAAGAAAAGGAGTTCATTTTAGTAATGTATATGTTGTCAGTGATGACCTAAAACACCCAGATCCCATTCCTAAAATGGTACCTGTTAACCACTGTTGAAAATATGACCCTTGAGGCATCATGGACCACATTGCTTGTCCTTCTGTTTTTTCAACATAATTTTAGCTGGTCCAAGTGGAGCTTGCTTAAAACTTTACATTTATATTTGTAAATGTTATGTTATGTTGCTCATTATTTCAATCACATATAGGAATAAGCCATTCGAGAGTAAAGAACAAATTAAAACCAAGTAACTTTTAAGCGCAAATATTTAAAGTGGGAGAAATATGTGAAGAATGGAATGTACAGTACTTCAACAAATGTTAATTGGATAAGCTCCAGCTTCACACAACTCTGAATGGAGAAAGTCTTAAAATATGGATAGCTCTAGCATAGCACTGTAGTGCTTTGTTTAGTCTTGCTGTTTCCAAAGGTCCAAGGACCAGGGGCCTCATGCATAACGCCATGCATAGAATTCACACTATAATATGATGTAAGCACAAAAGCCGAAATGTGCTTATGCACAGAAAAATCTAGATGCAGGAATTTGTGTGTACTCCAACTTCCATGTTCTTCCGCTACATAAATCTCAGTCAGCGCGAAAAGTAACGCTTATGCACGCGCCTTCTGTCCCGCCCCCAACTCCTCCCAGAATTACGCTTCTATGAATATGCAAATCAATATAAATCGCCCTTAAGCTCAGCCTTCTGTGAAAAGATAATGGAAAAAGCAAGGGAAAATGGAAGAATTTCAGCGAATACCAAGTGGAGGCAAGGAAAAACGTACTATTTGTTGGTTTAAACAGTGGTATAAACAACAAAAGGAAGCTGATCGCCTGACATAGTCGCACAGTGCCCAAAATAAAAAAGTTGTCACATATCAAAGTCGCCGTGAAAAGACGAGTTGTAGCCCACTGTCTGAGTGTCATATGAAAGCTTATTAGGTTACAGAGAAAAAAAAAAAGCACACAGTAGGAAAAAAGCACGAAATGTCAACTTCAACCTTTCCACTTTAATTACATAGTTTATTTTGTCATTAAAGTAAAACATCATAAACTTCATCTTAAAATTGTTTAATTAACCAAAAAAAAAAAAGCTGCAGTGAGAGTAACAACGCTAAAGCAGTTATGGTATTTGGAATACTATGGCTATTCCATGGACCATTATATTGTTACGAGTTAATTACAATCAGATGAATTACACTAATAAACAATATGCTGTTAGTTTCAGTGTATTTATAAAGCCGCGGCAGGAATGTGGCTCTAAGAAATAAAGATAAACCACACAGTAACAGTAGCACTGCTTTGACGCTGGGTGCTGCCAGTCTGCAAACCCGAGCGGAGAACTTGCGTACGACATGGTATGAGGTACCATGGAAAAGTGCGTGGCTTTACGCCAAGTGTAGGTTTTATACATTGCGATTTGAACGTGGAAAAGTTCTTACGCAACATTTCTGTGCGTACGCAACTTTTATGCATGAGGCCCCAGGTTTGTATGGATGATAAAGTAGCCTTGTGCAAGTTAATGAATATGCCCCATGATGGAATTACATCCTTTCCGATGTTCATTTCTGCTTTGGGCTCAGTTTTGCTAGAATAGGCTTTTACTCTCTGTGAATATACTTCAGAATAGATTCATCGTGACCTCCTGACCAGACTTGTATCTTGCCTGACACCAGATATGGCTAAAATAAACTCCTTCTGTGATTCTGAAATTAATTAAATTGGTCTGAAAATGTATATAGGTTTGTTTTTAGGTTCTGCACAGAGAACTGTAAAACTGGTTTACCACTAAGATCAGTGCTGTATGTATATTCTAAGATTTACAGATGAAATTAACATGATACACAGTTTGTTTTTCTGTGGACTCAAGATTATAAGATAAATACATTTCAAGTAAATCTATACAGAAAGGTCTTACAGAATTCAGAATTAATTGAACAGATATAAGCAAAAAATCCTTATATAAACGCTATGAGTATATGAACTATATGAAATTTTCTACTGTAAATTTACATAATGTGGGATATATATTTGAAAAGGGCAAGGAGATGAATGGATTGATATAAGAGAGTTCCTTTTAGTAATGTTGTTCATGATGGTAATAAAAGAACCACAGGATGTAAAATGCCCTGTGAGGAATATAACTTCTATTTATGATTATAGATAAAAACGTCATCAAGCTGACAAACTTCTCTAAATAACACAGTACATCTATTTCCCGTAAGCATGTTCTGCATTTATGTAGTTTGCCAGTATTAATGAAAGTATCTTACCAGCTAATCTTCCTGTAGTACTTCTTTTTAAAAAAATATACTTGGATTAAAAGTTTAGCTTTTAAATTAATAGAATTAAAATTACTAGATATATTAAACCAAATTAATTTTAGAAAGCAGTTATGACGCTACCCAGATAGTGAAGAATTAAGTCTATAAACAATATCAAGGATAAACACACATGTTGTAAAGATAATAATAAAGACTTAATTGCAAATTATACTAAATGATTAATCCATACACATCCCAGTATTCTTAAAGGAAATGTCTATTTCAGGAAGCATTTTCGATGTTCAGAGTGTACTGGCACCTACCTGAGAATTCATTTATGGGTTAGAGCTCAGTTCAGTTCAAATTAATTTCAATTTTGTTTGTTATTGTAAATTGCACTTCTACAGTATGTACTGTACATTATAAGTCCAGTGTGCTCTACACTATTTTAAATTAAAGTTAAAAGAGAAAAATGACATGCAACAAATCCATCCATCCATTCATTATCCAACCCGCTATATCCTAACTACAGGGTTTATAATTTCATTTCAATCTTACCATATGCAGATAATTTGTTTTTTCACTAAATCAGAAATGTAGCAGTGGATTCAAAAAGTATATTTTTCTGTGTTGCAGCATTGTGATAAAATCGTTTAAATCCATTTTCCCAGAGCAAGCAACACACAATACTCAAAAATGACAAAGCAAAAACACAGGATTTTATAAATTTTTGCTAATGTATTAAAAATTTCAACACGCATCTTTTTAGTAATATCAAGAAGGCAAGTTTAAAGGGGAAATTATAGTCATGGGGGACGTTAATTATCCAAATATTAACTGGGATAACCTCACAGATGGAGGAGCACAAGAGGAGTTTTTAGAAGTAATCGGTGACTGTTTTTTTACACAGCATGTTAAAACACCAATACGGGGTGAAGCCTGTCTGGATTTAGTATTCTGTAATAATCAGGATAGAATTGAGGGTGTAGAGGTGATTGAACCACTAGGGTCAAGTGACCATAATGTAATACAATTCTCAGTATTTTGTAGGAGTGCAGATGCAAAGACTAAAATTGTTAAGTTAAACTTTGGTAGGGCTAATTTTGAGCAGATGCGACAAAGTCTAAGTAGGATAGACTGGGATAAGCTTTTAAATGTGGAGACAGTCGAGGAGCAGTGGAACAGGTTTAAAAATGTTTTACATGTAATGCAGGACAGATACATACCTAAATTTGGAGTTGCAAAGGAAAAAACTGCTTTATAAGGCATATAAGACTAATGATTGCAAAGTGAATCGTAGCGCGTATGAGAACATGAGGGCAACCATTAAGAAGGATATCAGAGAGGCTAAAAGACAGTTGGAGAGGAATATAGCAGATAAGGCGAAAGAAGACCCTAAGAGATTCTTTCAGTATTTTAGTAGTAAAAGAACAGTTAAGGAGGAGGTCAAGTTCATCAGGAATAGTAAAGGGGAATTCAAAGATACAGACAATGAAATAGCAGATGCCCTAAACTTACATTTTTCTGAGGTGTTTACAAGCGAGCAAGTGGATAACCTCCTACTAAGGAGGTACTGAGGGATTTGGAAATTGTAGAGGGAGAAGTGCTGCTCAGATTAAATAAGCTGAAATCAAACAAATCACCAGGCCCAGATAATATTTATCCTCGTGTTCTTAAGGAGGCTAGTGAGTACATATATAAACCCTTGACACATATTTTTAGGAAGTCACTGAGCACTGGAGAGATTCCGAAGGACTGGAAAATGGCAAATATCATCCCATTATATAAAAAGGGTGACAGGGCAGATCCAAGCAACTATAGGCCAGTGAGCTTAACATGCATCACAAGAAAATTAATGGAAGGCATTATTAAGGATAATATTGAGCATAATTGAGTTATTCTGAACAGTCAGCATGGGTTCAGAAGAGTGAGGTCGTGTTTTACTAACATGTTGGAATTCTATAAGGATGCAACAAAAGCATACGATCAAAGTGGAGCTTATGATATTATTTATCTGGACTTTCAGAAAGCATTGATAAGGTGCCAAATGAGAGGTTGGGCATCAAGTTAAAAGAAGTGGGAGTTCAGGGTGATGTTTTTAGATGGGTACAGAATTGGCTCAGACACAGGAAGCAGAGGGTGATGGTGCGAGGAACCTCATCAGAACTGGCCGATGTTAAGAGTGGTGTTCCACAGGGGTCAGTGCTAGGGCCGCTGCTATTTTTAATATATATAAATGATTTAGATAGGAATATAAGTAACAAGCTGGTTAAGTTTGCAGATGATACCAAGATAGGTGGATTAGCAGATAATTTGGAATCCGTTATATCATTACAGAAGGACTTGGATAGCATACAGGCTTGGGCAGATTTGTGGCAGATGAATTTAATGTCAGTAAATGTAAAGTATTACACATAGGAAGTAAAGATATTAGGTTTGAATACACAATGGGAGGTTGGAAAATCGAGAGTACACCTTATGAGAAGGATTTAGGAGTCATAGTGGACTCTAAGCTATCAACTTCCCGACAGTGTTCAGAAGCCATTAAGAAGGCTAACAGAATGTTAGGTTATATAGCACGATCTGTGGAGTACATGTCCAAGGAGGTTATGCTCAACCTTTATAATGCACTGGTGAGGCCTCATCTTCAGTACTGTGTGCAGTTTTGGTCTCCAGGCTACAAAAAAGGACATAGCAGCGCTAGAAAAGGTCCAGAGAAGAGTGACTAGGCTGATTCCAGGGCTACAGGGGTTGAATTATGAGGAAAGATTAAAAGAGCTGAGCCTTTACAGTTTAAACAAAAGAAGATTAAGAGGTGACATGATTGAAGTATTTAAAATTATGAAGGGAATTGGTACAGTGGATCGAGACTTGTATTTTAAAATGAGTTCATCAAGAACACGGGGACACAGTTGGAAACTTGTTAAGGGCACATTTCGCACAAACATTAGGAAGTTTTTCTTTACACAAAGAACGATACACATTTGGAATAAGCTACCAAGTAGTGTGGTAGACTGTAAGACGTTAGGGACTTTCAAAACTCGACTTGATGTTTCCTTGGAGGAAACACGTGGATAGGACTGGCAAGCTTTGTTGGGCTGAATGGCCTGTTCTCGTCTAGAGTGTTCTAATGTTCTAATAAAAAAGTGAAATATCACATTGCCAAAACTATTCAGACTGTTTACTCAGCACTTTCTTGAAGCACCTTTGGCAGCAATTACCGTCTTTAGTCTTTTAAGGTATTATGCAACAAGCTTGCTTTGGAGATTTTTCTGCCATGCTTTTTTACAGATCCTCTCCAGAAATGTCATGTTGGATGGAGGCACAAGAAACCCAGCACAAAGAACCATGAGAAATTAATTAATTAATTACCGTAATTAATTATTTAGTACATGAAGTTATATTAGTTATTAGGGTATTTATTTAGGGCGGCATGGTGGCGCAGTGGTAGCGCTGCTGCCTCGCAGTTAGGAGACCCGGGTTCGCTTCACGGGTCCTCCCTGCGTGGAGTTTGCATGTTCTCCCCGTGTCTGTGTGGG